>NC_134837.1:13067310-13767210 GCF_004210375.1 Tachypleus tridentatus
TATTGTAATCACCAGTGTCATTACATTAATGTTCATCTCAGTGATACTATAGGAATATTGTAATCACCAGTGTCATTACATTAATGTTCATCTCCGTGATACTATAGGAATATTGTAATCACCAGTGTCATTACATTAATGTTCATCTCAGTGATACTATAGGAATATTGTAATCACCAGTGTCATTACATTATATGTTCATCTTACATTAATGTTCATCTCAGTGATACTATAGGAATATTGTAATCACCAGTGTCATTACATTAATGTTCATCTCATTAATGTGATACTATAGGAATATTGTAATCACCAGTGTCATTACATTAATGTAATCACAGTGATACTATAGGAATATTGTAATCACCAGTATCATTACATTAATGTTCATCTCAGTGATACTATAGGAATATTGTAATCACCAGTGTCATTACATTAATGTTCATCTCAGTGATACTATAGGAATATTGTAATCACCAGTGTCATTACATTAATGTTCATCTCAGTGATACTATAGGAATATTGTAATCACCAGTGTCATTACATTAATGTTCATCTCAGTGATACTATAGGAATATTGTAATCACCAGTGTCATTACATTAATGTTCATCACAGTGATACTATAGGAATATTGTAATCACCAGTGTCATTACATTAATGTTCATCTCAGTGATACTATAGGAATATTGTAATCACCAGTGTCATTACATTAATGTTCATCTCAGTGATACTATAGGAATATTGTAATCACCAGTGTCATTACATTAATGTTCATCTCAGTGATACTATAGGAATATTGTAATCACCAGTATCATTATATTAATGTTCATCTCAGTGATACTATAGGAATATTGTAATCACCAGTGTCATTACATTAATGTTCATCATCTCAGTGTCATTACATTAATGTTCATCTCTGTGATACTATAGGAATATTGTAATCACCAGTGTCCTTACATTAATGTTCATCTCAGTGATACTATAGGAATATTGTAATCACCAGTGTCATTACATTAATGTTCATCTCTGTTATCAGTGATACTATAGGAATATTGTAATCACCAGTGTCCTTACATTAATGTTCATCTCAGTGATACTATAGGAATATTGTAATCACCAGTGTCATTACATTAATGTTCATCTCAGTGATACTATAGGAATATTGTAATCACCAGTGTCATTACATTAATGTTCATCTCTGTTATCAGTGATACTATAGGAATATTGTAATCACCAGTGTCCTTACATTAATGTTCATCTCTGTTATCAGTGATACTATAGGAATATTGTAATCACCAGTGTCCTTACATTAATGTTCATCTCAGTGATACTATAGGAATATTGTAATCACCAGTGTCATTACATTAATGTTCATCTCAGTGATACTATAGGAATATTGTAATCACCAGTGTCATTACATTAATGTTCATCTCAGTGATACTATAGGAATATTGTAATCACCAGTGTCCTTACATTAATGTTCATCTCTGATACCATACGAATTTGTATCAGTGATACTATAGGAATATTGTAATCACCAGTGTCCTTACATTAATGTTCATCTCAGTGATACTATAGGAATATTGTAATCACCAGTGTCATTACATTAATGTTCATCTCAGTGATACTATAGGAATATTGTAATCACCAGTGTCATTACATTAATGTTCATCTCAGTGATACTATAGGAATATTGTAATCACCAGTGTCATTACATTAATGTTCATCTCTGTTATCAGTGATACTATAGGAATATTGTAATCACCAGTGTCCTTACATTAATGTTCATCTCTGTTATCAGTGATACATTAATGTTCAGTGAATATTGTAATCACCAGTGTCATTACATTAATGTTCATCTCAGTGATACTATAGGAATATTGTAATCAGTGATTACTTAATGTTCATCTCAGTGATACTATAGGAATATTGTAAATCACCAGTGTGTTCATCTCCAGTTACATTAAATATTGTAATCACCAGTGTCATTACATTAATGTTCATCTCAGTGATACTATAGGAATATTGTAATCACCAGTGTCATTACATTAATGTTCATCTATAGGAATATTGTAATCACCAGTGATACTATAGGAATATTGTAATCACCAGTGTCATTACAGTAATGTTCATCTCAGTGATACTATAGGAATATTGTAATCACCAGTGTCATTACATTAATGTTCATCTCAGTGATACTATAGGAATATTGTAATCACCAGTGTCATTACATTAATGTTCATCTCCGTGATACTATAGGAATATTGTAATCACCAGTGTCATTACATTAATGTTCATCTCAGTGATACTATAGGAATATTGTAATCACCAGTGTCATTACATTAATGTTCATCACAGTGATACATTATAGGAATATTGTAATATTGTAATCACCAGTGTCATTACATTAATGTTCATCTCAGTGATACTATAGGAATATTGTAATCACCAGTGTCATTACATTAATGTTCATCTCAGTGATACTATAGGAATATTGTAATCACCAGTGTCCTTACATTAATGTTCATCTCAGTGATACTATAGGAATATTGTAATCACCAGTGTCTCAGTGATACTATAGGATTAATGTTCATCTCAGTGATACTATAGGAATATTGTAATCACCAGTGTCATTACATTAATGTTCATCTCTGTTATCAGTGATTATCAGTGATACATCTCTCATAAGTAGGAATATTGTAATCACCAGTGTCCTTACATTAATGTTCATCTCTGTTATCAGTGATACTATAGGAATATTGTAATACCAGTGTCATTACATTAATGTTCATCTCAGTGATACTATATTGTAATCACCAGTGTCATTACATTAATGTTCATCTCAGTGATACTATAGGAATATTGTAATCACCAGTGTCATTACATTAATGTTCATCTCAGTGATACTATAGGAATATTGTAATCACCAGTGTCATTACATTAATGTTCATCTCATACTATAGGAATATTGTAATCACCAGTGTCATTACATTAATGACAGTGATACTATAGGAATATTGTAATCACCAGTGTCCTTACATTAATGTTCATCTCTGTTATCAGTGATACTATAGGAATATTGTAATCACCAGTGTCCTTACATTAATGTTCATCTCAGTGATACTATAGGAATATTGTAATCACCAGTGTCATTACATTAATGTAATCACCAGTGTCATTACATTAATGTTCATCATTATCAGTGATACTATAGGAATATTGTAATCACCAGTGTCATTACATTAATGTTCACATTAATGTTCATCTCTGTTATCTCAGTGATACTATAGGAATATTGTAATCACCAGTGTCCTTACATTAATGTTCATCTCAGTGATACTATAGGAATATTGTAATCACCAGTGTCCATTACATTAACTATAGGAATTTGTAATCACCAGTGTCTTACATTAATGTTCATCTCAGTGATATACCAGTGTCATTACTATAGGAATATTGTAATCACCAGTGTCCTTACATTAATGTTCATCTCAGTGATACTATAGGAATATTGTAATCACCAGTGTCATTACATTAATGTTCATCTCAGTGATACTATAGGAATATTGTAATCACCAGTGTCCTTACATTAATGTTCATCTCAGTGATACTATAGGAATATTGTAATCACCAGTGTCCTTACATTAATGTTCATCTCAGTGATACTATAGGAATATTGTAATGTCATTACATTAATGTTCATCAGTGATCATTATTGTAATCATTAACATGTTCATCTCAGTGATACTATAGGAATATTGTAATCACCAGTGTCATTACATTAATGTTCATCTCAGTGATTCATCTCAGTGATACTATAGGAATATTGTAATCACCAGTGTCATTACATTAATGTTCATCTCAGTGATACTATAGGAATATTGTAATCACCAGTGTCATTACATTAATGTTCATCTCAGTGATACTATAGGAATATTGTAATCACCAGTGTCATTACATTAATGTTCATCTCAGTGATACTATAGGAATATTGTAATCACCAGTGTCATTACATTAATGTTCATCTCAGTGATACTATAGGAATATTGTAATCACCAGTGTCATTACATTAATGTTCATCTCAGTGATACTATAGGAATATTGTAATCACCAGTGTCATTACATTAATGTTCATCTCAGTGATACTATAGGAATATTGTAATCACCAGTGTCATTACATTAATGTTCATCTCAGTGATACTATAGGAATATTGTAATCACCAGTGTCATTACATTAATGTTCATCTCAGTGATACTATAGGAATATTGTAATCACCAGTGTCATTACATTAATGTTCATCTCAGTGATACTATAGTGATACTATAGGAATATTGTAATCACCAGTGTCATTACATTAATGTTCATCTCAGTGATACTATAGGAATATTGTAATCACCAGTGTCATTACATTAATGTTCATCTCAGTGATACATATAGTGATACTATAGTATTGTAATCACCAGTGTCATTACATTAATGTTCATCTCAGTGATACTATAGGAATATTGTAATCACCAGTGTCATTACATTAATGTTCATCTCTATGATACTATAGGAATATTGTAATCACCAGTGTCATTACATTAATGTTCATCTCATTACAATAATGTTCATCTCCGTGATACTATAGGAATATTGTAATCACCAGTGTCATTACATTAATGTTCATCTCAGTGATACTATAGGAATATTGTAATCACCAGTGTCATTACATTAATGTTCATCTCAGTGATACTATAGGAATATTGTAATCACCAGTGTCATTACATTAATGTTCATCACAGTGATACTATAGGAATATTGTAATCACCAGTGTCATTACATTAATGTTCATCACAGTGATACTATAGGAATATTGTAATCACCAGTGTCATTACATTAATGTTCATCACAGTGATACTATAGGAATATTGTAATAACCAGTATCATTACATTAATGTTCATCTCCGTGATACTATAAGAATATTGTAATCACCAGTATCATTACAATAATATTCATCTCAGTGATACTATAGGAATATTGTAATCACCAGTGTCATTACATTAATGTTCATCTCCGTGATACTATAGGAATATTGTAATCACCAGTGTCATTAGATTAATGTTCATCACAGTGATACTATAGGAATATTGTAATCACCAGTGTCATTACATTAATGTTCATCTCTGTTATCAGTGATACAATAGGAATATTGTAATCACCAGTGTCCTTACATTAATGTTCATCTCTGTTATCAGTGATACTATAGGAATATTGTAATCACCAGTGTCATTACATTAATGTTCATCTCAGTGATACTATAGGAATATTGTAATCACCAGTATCATTATATTAATGTTCATCTCTGTTATCAGTGATACTATAGGAAAATTGTAATCACAAGTGTCCTTACATTAATGTTCATCTCTGTTATCAGTGATACTATAGGAATATTGTAATCACCAGTGTCCTTACATTAATGTTCATCTCAGTGATACTATAGGAATATTGTAATCACCAGTGTCATTACATTAATGTTCATCTCTGTTATCAGTGATACTATAGGAAAATTGTAATCACAAGTGTCCTTACATTAATGTTCATCTCTGTTATCAGTGATACTATAGGAAAATTGTAATCACAAGTGTCCTTACATTAATGTTCATCTCTGTTATCAGTGATACTATAGGAATATTGTAATCACCAGTATCCTTACATTAATGTTCATCTCAGTGATACTATAGGAATATTGTGATCACCAGTGTCCTTACATTAATGTTCATCTCAGTGATACTATAGGAATATTGTAATCACCAGTGTCCTTACATTAATGTTCTTCTCTGTGATACTATAGGAATATTGTAATCACCAGTGTCCTTACATTAATGTTCATCTCAGTGATACTATAGGAATATTGTAATCACCAGTGTCATTACATAAATGTTCATCTCAGTGATACTATAGGAATATTGTAATCACCAGTGTCATTACATTAATGTTCATCTCTGTTATCAGTGATACAATAGGAATATTGTAATCACCAGTGTCCTTACATTAATGTTCATCTCTGTTATCAGTGATACTACAGGAATATTGTTATCACCAGTTTTATTACATTAATTATCATCTCAGTGATACTATAGGAATATTGAAATCACCAGTGTCCTTACATTAATGTTCATTTCCGTGATACTATAGGAATACTGTAATCACCAGTGTCATAACATTAATGTTCATCACAGTGATACTATAGGAATATTGTAATCACCAGTATCATTACATTAATGTTCATTCAGTGATACTATACGAATATTGTAATCACCAGTGTCATTACATTAATGTTAATCACAGTGATACTATAGGAATATTATAATCACCAGTGTCATTACATTAATGTTCATCACAGTGATACTATAGGAATATTGTAATCACCAGTATCATTACATTAATCTTCATCTCCGTGATACTATAGGAATATTGTAATCACCAGTATCATTACAATAATGTTCATCTCCGTGATACTATAGGAATATTGTAATCACCAGTGTCATTACATTACTATGTTCATCTCAGTGATACTATAGGAATATTGTAATCACCAGTGTCATTACAGTAATTTTCATCTCAGTGATACTATAGGAATACTGTAATCACCAGTGTCATTACAGTAATGTTCATCTCAGTGATACTATAGGAATATTGTAATCACCAGTGTCATTACAGTAATGTTCATCTCAGTGATACTATAGGAATATTGTAATCACCAGTGTCATTACATTAATGTTCATCTCTGTTATCAGTGATACAATAGGAATATTGTAATCACCAGTGTCCTTACATTAATGTTCATCTCTGTTATCAGTGATACTATAGGAATATTGTAATCACCAGTTTCCTTACATTAATGTTCATCTCAGTGATACTATAGGAATATTATAATCACCAGTGTCATTACATTAATGTTCATCTCAGTGATACTATAGGAATATTGTAATCACCAGTATCATTACATTAATGTTCATCTCAGTAATGCTATAGGAATATTGTCATCACCAGTGTCATTACATTAATGTTCATCTCTGTGATTTTATAGGAATATTGTAATCACTAGTGTCTTTACATTAATGTTCATCTCCGTGATACTATAGGAATATTGTAATCACTAGTGTCCTTACATTAATATTCATCTCCGTGATACTATAGGAATATTGTAATCACCAGTGTCCTTACATTAATGTTCATCTCTGTTATCAGTGATAATATAGGAATATTGTAATCGCCAGTGTCATTGCTTTATATTTATTCAATGCAAATAAACGTACTGTGTTGATAAGTTTTATAATTATGTGGATAATGAAATATATATAACACGAAGGTTGATTCAGAGAGTGAATGTCTCTTTAGCAAGTAATTTGTAGTGGATGAAATGTTTGCCTGAAATGTTATTTTACACACTTCTGATTTGAAATTCGCAATGAACCAATCAGAAAGAAGGTGTAATAGTAAAACATGATTTTAATTATCCTATCATATAAAAAGCTTTCTGTAGCTAGTTTTTAAAACGGTTAATTCTTATCGTGATTTGAAATACTAGCTAGATGGAGTTATAATGTTACTTTAGCAAATTTCCCAAATTATTCTGTGAAAAAAGTTTTTTTTTAAGCTATGAGCCAAATAAGTTTGTAGTATAAACAAATATGTTTGTTTTGGAATTTTGTTTTGGAATTTCGCACAAAGCTACTCGAGGGCTATCTGTGCTAGCCGTCCCTAATTTAGCAGTGTACGACTAGAGGGAAGGCAGCTAGTCATCACCACCCACCGCCAAATCTTGGGCTACTCTTTTACCAACGAATAGTGGGATTGACCGTCACATTATACACCCCCACGGCTGGGAGGGCGAGCATGTTTAGCGCGACGGGGGCGCGAACCCGCGACCCTCGGATTACGAGTCGCACGCCTTACGCGCTAGGCCATGTCGGGCCGAAACATATATGTGATAACGAAAACAATTAATGTTGCTAAATGATTATCTACGTAATGTTATTTCAAACGAACACTTGAAAATATCTTTTTGGCATAAAATCAGATTTATATAGAATGATCACAAAATTAATTATAAAGTTATTTTTAATGACTAATTATAGGAATAACCCTTTATTTTTCCTTTAAATATTTTAATGTATACGAAAAATTATTATATTTCGTAGGTGTAAATTTAAAAACATGAAGCTCGTAAGTATCGTGCGTGACTTTATTATTATGTACAATATTCCTCATCTTTGTGGATAGTGTGTAGATATTAGGGTTAGCTGTCTTTCCCTCGGATGTTTCCTCATTTGTTTGGAAAGTAGATGTTAGGGTTAGCCGTATTTCCTTCGGATGTTTCCTGATCTTTGTGGAAAGCGGATGCTAGGATTAGCCTTTTTTTTCCTGGAACTCTCCTCATCTTTGTAAAATAGTAGATATTAGGGTTAGCTGTCTTTCTCCGGAAGTTTTCTCATCTTTGTTAAGATCTCTGTGTGTGTATGATATAAACTTTGGTATTCTTCCTCGAGCATTTCATGTTAACACTATAGCTGTTGGTTGGACCAGGTGCATCACGTAGAGAATGTATTGTTATGGTTGAAAAAGATAAACAAAAAGTTATCTTGTTCTGGGATTATTTACATGTAAATGAAACATTCTGGTGCGATTCCTTCCTCCTTTAACTAACCAGGTCCCTCTAACCTTGATAAAAATCCAAGGCTAATCGAATTAGAAAACGGAAGATTGCCTCTGGGATGTTGACTTTAGGGTTAATGATTGATCATATAGCTGTCAGCGTAATAGCTATTTTCCTACTCATGCTGTCTGTCCACGTCATCTAAGATTGCATTCGGTGGGTACTTTTTATTTTTAACAACACTAAAGACACACTTTAAGCTTTTCTGTCTAATTGCGAAAATGACTTCTCATGAGGAGCTACGACCACATTTCTATATACAGACATTCTGTTCTTATGTCTTTCCATTCCAACTGAGACAAGGCTGCTGCTATAGAAAGTTTGGAACTAAATTGATACATTTGAGTTACGGATGCTTGTATTCACCTCCGTTACTAATAAGTACACGCACAGAAACATTCACACGTACAACATACAAACATACATAGATGCACAGAGATGTAGCGATAAATATACACAGGAATGATTTCTTGCGAACTCTGAAACAGTGTCGTATAGTTGCATATTATTTACAGTAGGTGACTCTGTGCGTCCCCCAGTGGCACAGCGGTATGTCTGCTGACTTGCAATGCTATAAACCAGCTTTCGATACCCCTTGGGGGCACAACACGGATAGCCCATTGTGTAGCTTTGTACTTAACTACAAACAACAATAAGAACATGACGTTATGTCTCATTACTTCCGCGTTAATACTGTTACATAGAAAGTAAATAAAGTTTAATTTCGTGGACAACTCTGGTATTGTAATTAAAAATTACCCAAAGTCCGAAATTTGGTAATGTAGTTAAGAATAATGGAAAACAGACAATATCGAACCACCTGTTTCACAAACACAGTAAGAATGTGTTTTCAATACATATTGGTATACCGTATATGAAGCGCTATAAATCCATGGAATGCTTATCAAAACATCTATCTTCCCGGCTGTACCGGGCGTGGTCAAGCGTATAATGCGCCCTGACTGTGAATCTGTATTTTAAGGCTGCCCTTGTTATTATGAGAACGACATGATATTTTTTTTAAATAAATAATCTTCTTAAAACATCGATGGGACTTCGCCAACTTTTAATCTGCCTTGAAATGTCCATTATTAAAGTGTATTTGACATATCTTATTACTATGTGTTTTAGACTTCTACTTAACCTAACAAATCTGTTGACATATTCTTGCTTTTGTAATGTTCATTTAATTTCCATCGTGTTCCATTTATGACCCCCCGACCTCACTCTATACTGGCTTCTGACTGTGATGATTTCTGGAGATGCAATTCTGTTACAATAATTTGTCATCTATAGGATGTCACTGTGTCATATGTTCAGATAGATAGTTTCTTTGTTCAATTCTGTTACAATAATTTATCATCTATAGGATGTCACTGTGTCATATGTTCAGATAGATAGTTTCTTTGTTCAATTCTGTTACAATAATTTATCATCTATAGGATGTCACTGTGTCATATGTTCAGATAGATAGTTTCTTTGTTCAATTCTGTTACAATAATTTATCACCTATAGGATGTCACTGTGTCATATATTCAGATAGATAGTTTCTTTGTTTAATTCTGTTACAATAATTTATCACCTATAGGATGTCACTGTGTCATATATTCAGATAGATAGTTTCTTTGTTTAATTCTGTTACAATAATTTATCACCTATAGGATGTCACTGTGTCATATGTTCAGATAGATAGTTTTTTTGTTCAATTCTGTTACAATAATTTATCATCTATAGGATGTCACTGTGCCATATGTTCAGATAGATAGTTTCTTTGTTCAGTTCTGTGACAACAAGTTCTAATCGATAGGATGTCATTGTGTTAGATTTTCAGATAGATAGACGGTTAATTTGTTCCGTGTGTAGTTTCTTACTTAGTTGTAACCAGGTCAAAATGAATAAGTCGGTAAAAAGACACGGTGTAATAGGATGAGATTGAGGTTAACAAGTTTATAATAACTTAAAGTGGTTGAAACAAAATATAAGATGGTATTTGAGAAAACCTGTAGAAGAAATATTATCTATAAAGTATACCATTATCGTACAGTTTTGTTTACATAAAAATAAAAAAGTCATATCGATAACCAGATGTTGTTACCTACGGGTGAGGGTTAGAGAAGTGTGTATCAAACACTAACCTGCCTGCTCTTACTCAGTTGAAGGTTTTGACACTGAAACGTGGGCCTGGCATGGCCAGGTGGTTGAGGCGTTCGACTCGTAATCCGAGGATCACGGGTTTGAATTCCCATCTCACTAAATATGCTCGTCCTTTCAGCCGTGAGGACGTTATAATGTTACGGTCAATCCCACTATTCGTTGGTAAAAGAGTAGCCCAATAGTTGGTGATGGATGATGATGACTAGCTGCCTTCCCTCTAGTCTTACACTTCTAAATTAGGGACGGCTAGTGCAGATAGCCCTCGTGTAGCTTTGGGCGAAATTCAAGAAACAAATACTAAAACGTTGCTAATAATTATTTATACGGCTCTCAGAGAAGATGTTTGTTGTAGCACAAAACTACACAAAGGGCTATTATGTGCTTTCCCTACCACGTGTATTGAAACCCGGTTTCTATCAGTAAAGGTCCGCAGACATTCTGCTGTACCACTGGGGGGCGTTATGAGAAGAAAAATATTTCTTGTATATATATATATATATATATACACACACTCTAGTGGCACAACGGTAGTCTGTAGACTCGTGATACTAGAAACCAGGTTTAGATACCCGTGGTGGGCCATTGTGTAGATTTGTATTTAACTTCAAAGACAAACTCTTCTGTATGCCACGTTCCGATACTCTTAGCAAATTATTTTCCGTTAATTTTGCCAGAAACAAAACCAAAACTAATTTAATTCAGGCTCAGAGTGGTGAGACAAAAACATTATTAAAGTTTATCTGACAAAATTAGATAGTGGTATTTAGTTTACCCACAGTTGTCTGGGTTATGCCTTTAACGCTTACATGTATTTATATACGTAACATTATGTGGCCTTGGTAATGTGAAACAGTGGCTTAATGGTATGTGGTACAGCTGCTACATATAATTATGTTAACAACTGTGTTCTGTGTATACTGATATTAGTGTGTTAATGTATATAGAACACACAAACGTAAGGCTGGAGTTCCACGTGCACATAGAATGCTGTACGTATTTCTGTCATGTTATCTGTATTCAACAAAGCATTGCTAAGAGCGACACGTGCGTAAAATTTCATTATATGTACATTAGTTTTTATTGATAGCACGTTCGTTCCACGTTATCGCTGGTGAGGCATGGTTATTGTATAGGCTAAGGCCACACAGTAATTCCGCGAAGTTTAGAAGTAACGTATTTTTAACTCAGACGTTGTGGATGTTGTTAGAATATTTCACCATATGGTGGTCAGTTTCTTGCACCTAAAACCACACACGTCATATTATGAACATGCAAGTAAGAAAATACTTTAAAACAGTATTTTGCGCCATGCCGTTTTTTTTAAACATGAAACAGTTGTAAAGTATCCAACGTTGCATGTTGAGTCTGTGTGTTTCCTTATTGCAAAGCCACATCGGTCTATCTGCTGTGTCCACCGAGGATAATCAAACCCCTGATTTTATTTAGAATTGTAAATTCGAAAGCTTACCGCTATCCCACCAGGGGGCATACACGTAGAGACTGATTGATTGATTGTTTGGAATTAAGCACAAAGATATAAAATGGGCTATCTGTGTTTTGTCCACCACGATTATCGAAACCCGGTTTCTAGCATTGTGATTCGGCACTGGAAGGCATGCAGAGACAAAACAATAACAAAATGTTTGTAATACAGTTATTATGTTTTAACAATATTTTTTTCTGGTACCATATCACAAATATTATACACAACTACTTAGTATTTGTACCCCCACACACACTAAAACCAAAAATCGGTTTTCAATACCCGCGTTGGGAAAGCATGAATAGCTCATTGTGTATCTCTATGCTTAACAACAAATATAAAAACGTGATATTTTAGTGAAGAACTGATAAACCGTTTTGTAAGCGTGAGTGTGACTAGATATTTTTATATATAAAAAAAAAAATCAATGCTTATTCAAAGACGTAAATTAAAATCATCTTTTATAAGTAACATTTTTTAATTCAACATTTTTACTATGTTATATTAAAACGATACCCGTCACGTGACCACCGCAGCCAATATCAGAACTACATATTAATATTCCTATCTCACCATTACTCGAGTAATTTCTCTATTATAAACACAATTTGCTATTTGAATAGCACATAGTTACCGTTTTATGTAGTAATGCTAGACAATACTATTACTTGTGTTATGTATTTTTGTCCTATTATTTAATAATTGTATCATAATTTAACTTTAATGTAATTTACAAATTAGAAACTCGTATCAGAATATCATAATATTTTGTTTGTTTACTTTTATGCACAAAGTTACTTACACAACGGACTGTTTGTGCTTTTCTCACCGATGCTTAGAAGTGGCCAAGTCGTTTGGTCGCTGACTTGTAATATGAGGGTCATGGGTTCGAACCGTCGTCCCACCAGACATGCTTGCCTTTGCAGCAGTGGGAGTGTTATATATATTTTAACGACGAATCACACTTTTCGATAGTAAAAGAATAGCTTACAAGATCGCGGTGGGTGGTAATGACTAGCTGTATTCCCTCTAGTTTTAGATTAGGGACGGTTAGCATAAATTGTAGCTTTTCGCGAAATTCAAAACAAACAAAGCGTTGGAAGTCTTATCACGCAAATTGATAAAACAGAGGCCAAAAGCACCTGACCCTAGCAGGTTCTCAAAGACCAAATCACGACAGTAGACAGACATACAGACTTCAGACTTACCATTGAGCCGTCAAAGGGTCGGTTTAATATAATTTGTTATAATACTATTGCAAATGAACTTGTTTTAAACTTATACGTTTATGAATACTGTGAGATAGTTTCTCTGTGTTAGATTTGAATATGTAATTATTCCATTCTAAAGTCATAATCTACAGATATGTCCAACATTAAACCATATTTTGTTGTAGTAGTTGAATACTGTATTTTAACTAGTATTAAAGTACACTTGATCTAATTGCTAGTTAACTGTTAATATGAAGTAAGTGAAGTAATTTCTTTACGATATTATATTATTCAAGGTTTCAGAGGTACTTGTTGCAGAGAGAATGGTTCTAATTGCTTTGTGTAACATGCAGATCTGTTTGTTTATTTCAAGATGTCGCGCAACACGGCACAAAAAGCTGTCACCACATGTATTTTGTACTGATATGCTAGAGCAAAGATGGCTAATCAACAGCATCTGCCGTCAACTAGTCTTGTCTTAATAAGACCCGAAGTGCAGAGTTCATTCTTACAGTAGTATGTTGTGATTCATTAACCCTAAAATTAAGCCACGAATGTCCCTATGGCAATACTGTACGTCTTACAAGTTTCACATTTTGGATGTGGGGAAAAAAATCATCCATCTTTCTTACATACAGTATGGAAAAAAATCATTCATTTTACAAATAAAAAACAAAATGAATAATATCATTAAATTCCATTTTTTTTAAATATTATTTCTTAGAATAGTGAATTGGTTTGTTAAGTTGTAGGGAGAGACGTAATACTGACACTTCCTCTGTTGACGTTCATCAGCAATGAATGAGAAACAAGTGAATTAATATAATTATGTTTTATTGTTTCCTTGTTACCTTTCTAATAATGAATAATTCTATTCACTTTAGTTCAGAATTTAAATTTCAAATTTTATCTGTTAAACACTTTCAGTTACTATACAGAATCTGTAATGTAAATTATGCTTTAAATAGTGTGGTGTTGCTTTACTAATAATTAAAATGTATTCTTAAAGTAAATATACGAACAAGTATGACTGTGATTGACTTATTCCACAGAGGTCGCTTCTGTCTGCTTTAGTGTAGTGAACAGCTCTTCAAATTCTAATACAATGGAAAGTATTGTTGTGTAGCGAAAACAGGAACAGTAAAAAATATTTATTGGCTCTTTTTATGGGACGCTCCTCGAATAATTATTTAAAATAAGTGAGGGTCGCTCGTGAGACAGCATTTGGGATTATTACATTATGCCGTTTAAAATAAATGTTTTTCTTTCTTTCAGTTTCTATTTTGTGGAAATCTACATAAGGTCTATTTATGCTATCCGTTCCAAATTTAACAGTGAAAGACGAGAGGAAATACCTACCGCCAATTGTTCGACTACTCTTTTACCCATGAATAGTTTGATTAACTGTCATTATAACGCCCCTTCGGGTAAAAGGGGGAGCATGTACGGTGAATGGAATTCGAACCATCAATCCACACATTATGAATCCCATACTTTAACCAGAAGACCAGCCGTTATAATTACAATTATTGTTATTGATCGATTATTCAAACTATGATTTTTAATGTTATGCTTCAGATTTTAAGATCATGTGATAAACACGTTTTAAAATTTCAAACAAATATAATTTTTGTGTTTTGCATCACATTACTGTCTAAAAGGGAACATACGCTTGTATCAACGTAAAATTATATATCTAAGAAAGGTTTCTAATTTCACTTTAAGTCTTTCCGCCCATGTAATTTTCATCAACTAAATTTATGTTTTATAAGTAATATGTTTAATAGTAGCGTAGCTTCGTTGTGAAGGGGCGCTAAAACCATAATACATAAGTCGCGAGCTCGAATATCCTCAACGAAGGTAAAAGTTAGGCCAACAGTTGGTAGTGGGTGGTGTTTACCGGCTGCCTTTGTTTTAGCCTATCACTTCTAATTTAAAACTGCTGGCGTTGATAGCTTTCGAGCTGATTTGCGAGACATTCATCAAACAAACATTAAATACAAGAATTACAATAACAATTTGTCATTATCAGGAACATGTTAATTGTTAGTGGCAGCTTATAGAGCGGCTCTGAGTTTTGTTTGTTTGGGTTTATCAAGTACAATCTTTTAGTTCATAGTTTGATCTCTTGACTGATTTGAGGTCTAATTACAGCCTCGGCTATCGAAAGTTCCTTCGTGATTAATACTAACGAAAGTCACGACAAACAATTAAGATATGTTTTTTCAGATTTTAAAAATTAGAAAAAAACGGTTTTAGATTTTTTTTTCTTTGATATGGTTATCCTTGTTCAAACCTCTAATAAAAAGATAATTTATACCATTCCATATTCGATGACACAGACACACATATGTTCTCTGGAGAACTTCATATAATATGGGAAATTAAAAAATGTAATTATCACTTTTTCTTTTTCTATTTTTGTGTCTGTGTGTGAAAAGATACCAAAAACACCTCAAAATCTGCTCATATTGCAAAGATCTGGAGTTAGATTCCCGCTATGGACAGAGTACAGATAATCCGTTGAGTTGATTTCAATTAAGATTACAATATTTTATATTTTAGCTGTTATTTTTATTTATCCGTCGATTTTTTTTCTCATGAGAGAATGTTTTACAGTTTCCTAGATATTTTAGAGAAAAAGTGACAAAATTGTAACTGTAACTTCAGAGATCTCAAGTATTTTTAAGTATCTGGTCAGTTTCTACGATCTTATTTTCTCAACATTAAACATTTGGATATTTGTTCTTCAGTTGTTTTGTTCGTTAAAATTATTTTAAAATTTTACAAAACAAATAATGTTAGAGCTCAACAATCAACTTCATATAAGTAAATATCGTGCTTTGTTTTAAATTTCATCACAAGGAGAAAATACGATATCACACTTTCATATATTAATTTAATTCCAATGTGAGACCCTTACTTCATAAATAGAACGAGACAAAATTATAATTAGCACAGACGCCAGTGCTTAGCGTAAGTCTAGTCTTAAGTGGAATGCTAAGCCTAATTTTACTTTTACGGTTCTAAATTTTACAGTGTAGCATGGTTTATTCATTTCCAAGAAAGCCTTATGTGCCCTCTAAAATACTCAAATATGAGTACACACTCACAATTATAAAACACCATTTCCAGAAGAAAAAAGACATCGTTTCTAACATTAAGGTGTTGTTACGTTTAAATCTCTTTAACGCCATGGTAGGTTAATCCACGATTTGTAAACACTGAGATGCAGCACGATATAACTTATAATTTATGTTTGTTTACTATTATTAGCATCCTGACAGCGAAACATTCAAACACCAAGGATATTTCCTTATGGTTAAAAAAAAACCAAAAAACACTGCTCAGTGACCTTCGCATATTCGACCTTCGCAGGATGTAAGTTATTTCCAGGGTGGGGTACTTTAAACAGGTTGGTGAATAGACTTCTTTGTAAGAGCCACGGTGCGTAGAATCTGTAAACTATCAAGTAATACCATTAAAGTATAGAATCTTACACATCGGAGGAGAAACGATAGAATTCGTAACATGATAATCAAAGTCCAGAGACAAAACTTGCTTTAAACACGTAAAGTTTACAGTAGAATCCCTATTATTACAACAAGAATGCTAATCTGTTTAAAATTTCAAAGTGTATTAAATAATACAGGTTTTTTCACACATTATTATGTGCTGTCCCACATGTCTTGGGAAATATATCTTCTACGTAATTGGTAAATATTGGATATATTTATCATTCTAATTAAGCACATTTTCCAAAGTTTTTCGTGCAGTAATTCGGTAGATAATGGAAAAATGATACCAGTGACATTTCTGTTGTTAAAGATAACATAGTTGTACATGATAGATTATAAGGTAGAATTCCTTTATTTGATATCGTGTGGTCTAATGAAGTGTGCATTAGTGTGTATTATGATAACAACATGTATGTTGGACTACCACTCACTCTGTGGTTTGTGTGTCAGGTTTACCTACTAGTGGTGTGGATATGATATTTTTTGTGTACACTGTAACCAACACTATAGTGTCTGTCTGTGTATTATAACTACATCTCCAATGTATATACTATTTTTATGTAGGTTTTAAGTACCACTGTTTCATAAGTAACATATTTTTCTGTGTTGTTACGTATTACAGTTTATCTCGGGCGAGTCTCCGGTTTATTATGTTACGTACATTACGCTTTGCGACTTCAAATAGCCGGAAATTTAATTTGCATTTAGAAGTTAATTAAATGTCTATATGTAAAAGAAATTATGATATTTACCAACAAGAATGATATACACAATTTTTTTTCTTAACACGAATATATTTTAATATACAAAAACACAATACAATTTACAACAATGGTTATTACAAATAATTATTTATATACAAGTTTACAAACTCACAAACAATATTCAGTTCTCTATCTGGTCTGGAACTGAATATTTTATCAACGGTTCAGATCCATGAGGTAAAAATTACTTTAATATTGATACACAGATAGATACTCTTCACTTAAAAGGAAGGCCTGCATGGCCAGGTGGGTTAAGGCGTTCGATTCGTAATCCGAGGGTCGCGGTCCCGGTCGCACCAAACATGCTTGCCCTTTCAACCGTGGGGATTATAATTTGACGGTCAATCCCACTATTCGTTGGTAAAAGAGTAGCCCAAGAGTTGGCGGTGGGTGGTGATGACTAGCTTCCTTCCCTCTAGTCTTACACTACTAAATTAGGGACGGCTAGCACAGATAGCCCTCGAGTAGCTTTGCAGCGAAATTAAAAAAAAAAAAAACAAGAAAAAAAGCGGCGGGAATGCTAGGACTAGCTCTTTGTTCTTGGTTGGCTTCACGCCGCTTACAAGCTGACTTTTAACGATAAAGATATTCAATGTTCGCGTAGATATATTAACGTCCAAAGTTAATTCTCTGAAGTTGAATGGTTTGGGATGTTTGAAGTCTATAAACGTTCCTGGTCCAATTCTGCACTTTTCTGATTAATAAGCGTTACTCACAGTTAGAGCTTTCAGCCTTATAGTATACTCACTGAAGCTGACAAAGCAATATTCTATTACTGTCTCTCGGATATGTGTGTTTTCATATAACAAAGCCACCTCGAGCTATTTGCGGGGTCCATGGAGGGGAATTGAACCCCTGATTTTAGCATTGTAAATTCGTAGATTTTCCGCTGCGCTAGCGGGGTGCTGTTTCTCGGCAAGCTGCTTTTATGTGACTCATGCGAGATTCTCGAACGTTCAACAATGTTTAAAACACGCTAGTATTTTTGTAAACCACATATTTTTTATTCTTGCTCTCGAAAATGTACAAATTTACAGAACAGGCGGGACTTGCGCAGTACACATCCAACAATATATTTGTTTCTTTGTTTGTTTTGGAATTTCGCACAAAGCTAAACGAGGGCTAGCTGTGCTAGCCGTCCCTAATTTAGCAGTGTAAGACTAGAGGGAAGGCAGCTAGTCATCACCACCCACCGCCAACTCTTGGGCTACTCTTTTACCAACGAATAGTGGGATTGACTGTAACATTATAACGCCCCCACGGCTGAAAGGGCGAGCATGTTTGGCGCGACTGGGATGCGAACCCGCGACACTCGGATTACGAGTCGGACGTCTTAACACGCTTGACCATGCCGGGCCACCAACAATATATATCACACGCATAAATGCAAATATGGGTATTAAAATAAATGTATAACATTAAATCTCTCACACTTTGTACTCTGGAACTTCCACACTATTGTGCGTAATATTTCTGTATGTCAGAACTTCTACCTTATTTGCGGAATAGCTTGGTGGATATTATAAGTATGACCATAGTTAGTATAATATATGACCACTGATGAAACTGATATTTATTCTATATTAAGGTAATCATTAAACTGTATTGAACAATTAAAGCGACATTTTCATGATTTAAAGTATTTTAAATAAATCTTGGAATACATGTTAAACAAGTCCTGTTAAACTGTATTAACATATATAACACGAAATGCACTCAACCGTTAAACTTGAATCTTATGAAAAGTACAATATTTTCTTGTAGTGCACGTGCATCAGATGTTTCGACGTCGTAGTTTGGCTATTGTTGTAAAACGTCCATCTCCTGTGACGTAACGAACTATTATAGGCGAAAGAAAGACCTGTATTTGTGTGTGCGTGTTGTTATTGTTTTTATGTTGTAACCACGTGAAACGAGTTATTAACACAAGCCTTTGATAATTAACATTCTACTGAACCGTGAAGACCGTTGGTAGAAAGGTCTGAATTTGTGTGTGAGAGAGAGGAAGAGAAAACAGCATACTCTCGTTTACAGGGCACAACTTTAAGCCATCACTTTGTTCGAGTTAAACTGTTATTAGACTTTTTGTCCTACTGCTGAAATACGAAATAAAAATGTAATTTTAAACATAGAATATGCTGTTAAAGTATAACACTTATATGTACGTTTTACTGATTCAAATTACTGATTTTTTTTTGGGGGGAAATAGTTACGTGAAAAAATAGTTTTCATTAATTCATATTACATGTGAAAAGTAAGGACGAATGAACTGCAGTTATGAAAAGATATAAATAATAGTTATGAAACGTTACGGGAAATAATACTGTTAAGAATTACACGAAACAGAAAAGAATTGTGAAAAATTACATGAGAAAAGTAACAATTGTGAAAAGAATGGGAAAATCTAGAGTGTGATCCTGAAAGCCCCTATAAAATCCACTTGATCCTTCAATAGAGGGCCCGGCATGGCCAGATGGGTTAAGGCGTTCTACTCGTAATCTGAGTGTCGCGGGTTCGAATCTCCGTCGCATCAAACATACTCGCCCTTTCAGCCGTGTAGGCGTTATAATGTGACAGTCAATCCCATTATTTGTTGGTAGGAGAGTAGCTTAAGAGTTGGCGGTGGGTGGTGATGACTACCTGTCTTCCCTCTAATCTTACATTGCTAAATTAGGGACGGCTAGCCCTCGTGTAACTTTGCGCGAAATGAAAAAAACAAAACAAAAAATCAAAACCTTCAATAGAATACTTTTTAAAATTTAAAGGTAACTACGTTTTTGATTGACCAGGTGTTTAAGGTGCTTGACTCGCAATTCGAAGGTCGCGAGCTCGAATCTGCGTACCACCAAACATGTTCTCCATTTCAGTCGTGGGGGCGTTATAATGTTACGATCAATACCACTATTCGTTGGTAAAAGAGTAGCTCAAGAATTGGCCGTGGGTGGTGATGACTAACTGCCTTCCATCTGATCTGTCACTGATAAAATAGAAATGGCTGGCGCAGATAGTTCCCGTGTAACTTTCTAAAAAATTTCACAACTAACCAAACCAATTGTTCGAGTAAGAATCAAGTATGAAATATTCACGATGGCTACATAAAGTTTGTTTGTTTTTGTTGAATTTCGCGCAAAGCTACTTGAACGCTATCTGCGCAAGCCATCCATAAGTTAGCAGTGTAAGACTAGAGGGAGGGCAGCTAGTCATCATCACCCACCACCAACTCTTGGGCTACTCTTTTACCAACGAATAGTAGGATTGACTGTATCATTATAACGCTCCCACGGCTGAAAAGGTGAGCATGTTTGGTACGACGGAGATGTGAACCCGTGACTCTCAGATCACGAGTCGCACGCCTTAAACCACCTGGCCATGCCGGGCCAACTACAAAAGAGTGGTCATGTTTAACAATGTCGATCACATTCATATTATTATAACATACTTTATGGGTATTGTTTACAAATATGTTACATTTTTATGGATATTGTTTAAAAATGTATTAGGTTTTATGAGCATTATTTAAAAACGTATTAGGTTTTCATGGGTATTGTTTAAAATGTGTTAGAATTTTATGAACATTGTTTAAAAATGTGTCAGGTTTCATGGGGTATTGTTACAAAAATATATTTTTATGGGTATTGTTACAAAAATGTATTTTGATGGGTATTGTTAAAACGTACTACGCTTTTATGAGTATAATAAAAAAGTATCACGTTTTATGGGTTATTTAAAAATTTATATTACTTTTACGTACACCCACTCGAGTAAAATGCATTAATTAATAAACTTTATTAATGGCTGTTTGTAAATTTTCTCGTATATTTCCCAGCGACCCCAAATGTAGATAGATTCTTATGCTCTCCATGTATCATTCATTCAGAATACTGGATAATAACAGGGTTATTTTTACTTTTTGAAAGTTTCGTTTTCTCTATGACGTATTTAAATTAATTATCGCTGCTTGCTGTCGTTCGTACGTGTTGGTTTGTTACGTACATGATCACAACATGCATCAACATATGTGTGTGTGTGTGTAGTTATTATTGCAGTGAAAAATTCGCATTCTGCTGTTCACTGTAATGAATACAGAAGTATCCCACGTTGTAAGTTGCGTGATTTCATCAAAAGGAAACTGTAATACCGTAATACATTTGATTTTTGATTTATCTTATTTGCTGTTCAGTCATTCATTCACCCATTTTTCTCTCTACCAGTCAATGAATTTATCAAAGTCTGGAAACGTTTTCATCTCTTTTTTTCTCCATATATCTATCACTCTATCTGTTGTTTTAATTATTCATTCATCCTTTTTCTGTCTCTCAAGTGAGGCGTGGTGCGTGTCCTTATGATTAGCGTGCTCCGAACTATGAATTTACGAATTCATGGTTCCATCTTTTGGAGCCATATGTGTAAGGATGGTAGTTATTCCCACTGTTCTGCCATACAGGAGTTGGCGGCTGATTCTGCCCTCCCTACAGATGACTGTGTGAAGATAGTTTTTGTACAGCTTTGTGTGAAATTCTCAAGCAAATATTGTCCTTCTCTAGTTCTGCCCCTATCCCCACGTAGCACTGGAAACTGGGTTTCGATACCCGTGGTGGATAGAACACAGATGGCCATTTGTGTCGTTTTGTGCTTAACTTCAAAACAAATTCCCTAGACCCATCCATGCCAGTTGTCTTCCGTCTACTTTCTCAACCAACTGCATATAACGTGTTTATTTTGAACCATCTAAACCTTCCTAATTACATAACCGTATTCATCTCTCGCACTTTATTTGTGTATACGTTTAAAATTGTAACTCGAGCGTATATTTTTTGGTAGCAACTCTGAACAAAATAAAATTTGCTAGAATAATTTGTCTTACAAAACTTTATATAAGTAAATGTAACAAAACTCCCAAATCGTTGGTTTGGTATTGTTTTTATGTAAAACGTTTTGTAAAATACTAACTGTCCGTCTGTATAGGTATGAAAAAAATGTTATAAAAATATAAGCCGTAGTTTGAGTTTGTGTGTGTGTATATGTACTATATAATAAACTTTGCCAACCATAGTTACATCAAATTTGACTACACTTTATGATAGGTGTTCCAGGTCCCGCATTTTCTTGGAACTTTGCCAACTACAGTTACACGACTCTACACTAGAGGGACACCCGGTTGACTGCAAATGTGTTTGTAGTGTGTGTGTTTTCTCATAGCAAAATCATATCGGGCTATCTACTGAGTCCACCGACGGGAATCAAACACCTGATTTTAACGTTGTAAGTGTCTGTCGTTATCTACGTACACGGATAATTTCTGGCAGACAAAGAAGGATGATATTACATCTATCTCCACCACGTTTAGTCAAAATTCGATCATTTTTGACTGAGTTGTATTATGAAAATTCGGTCATGTGTTAACACATTAGGATATTTTTATTTTCGTGAACTTGACCCTCAGAAACTATCCTCTTCTAAGTTGGTTCATAGTTCAAATGTATACCTATTTTCAATCAAGTCCATTCATCTGTTTACGAAAAATTTTACTGACAAACACACATAAAGGGATAAAAAACAAAAACCTCCGTCCATTCAACGGCGAAGGCAGTAAGGATGTTCTTGTGTTCTCTTCGAACAACTTGCCACATTTTGTATCGTTCTAGGTTTGACAGTCCTAATTATAGACTGTTGCTCAAAACAATTACCCTAAGATTCACCTAGCAGTGGGGTCACAATTGGACCGCATGTCTTGACAAAACATACTCTCGACTGTATGTGGACGTGGGCTTGTAATATCATGGTGAATAACGCCAAAGGAACAAGAGTCCGTAGGGCTGTGTCAGGGCCTTGACGAGCGTTTTCTGCTTCCTTAGCTGTTCCTCCAATGAAAAACAGTCTCGAATTTGAAGCGTGTCTGGACGGATGTTTGTGAGCCCTTCAACCTTAAACCATTTGTAGCATTATTTTAATAGCAGTTCCAGGAGATTTCCTAGTTTCATCACATTTTGTGTGTCTGTGTCCCCGGGGATATTTCTTTCGTAACCATGAGTTTCACTTTCGTGTGAGAACTTGGAAAATAGCTGACTTTTAAACCCGTTGTTGATAAATGCTCTCATCTTCCAGGTTTTCCTTTTCCACAGAAAACACTAAATACGCCCCCTTTTGTTGAAATATATCCTCTTTGATTCCACATCATCTAACAATCTTGCAATGCAAATACGTTTCGTCAGAAATGGCTATGATATGTGCGAGGATATTATAAGACATACTTTGTAGGAAGATATCGTCACAGAATCTTAAGTTAATGCATGATATTATAAATTGATGAGTGCGTGCTAATCTCTGTCACGTGACAACAAGAGTGGTAAAAAGTAATATTAGCCTATAAACTACTGTCTGTAATATTTTTTGTTATATATCCAAATTGATTCAATTACATGAAGAAAATAAGTGATAAATAATGTATCTACGAGATGAGGTGGGAAACGGACGATGAAATAAAAAACAGGAAAGGGGATTTGAAGAACATCACTAGTCAGCAGGTGACGTCACGACACTGATGAACACCAATAGAACTCTGGTCATCAAGTGACGTAATAACGCAGGTGAACATCAGTGTAACAATGTTGAACTGGTGACGTCACGACACGTATATATAATAAGCGTAAATATAGTATATATGTATATATTCAGGAGAATACAAAAAGTGGTCACCTTGAAAATGTTGTTATTTTGTTATATTTTTATTAGATAATAGAAAAATATATACAACTATATGTTTTTTAGAATATACTTTTTAGAATATGTTTTCTAGAATATATTTAAGACATCAAATTTTAATTGTAACACTGGCTTTAGTAAATATCTGAACTCTTCATGATTTTAGTTAAATATTATCATAAAACGTGTTGTGCATCTACTGTAGTTTCTTAAATCATTTTATTACAGTTAGCTTACAAAATGATCAAACAAGTTTATCTACAACGGTATATACGTTAAGAGATATCTTAGAAATTACAGAATTGATGTTACAGAATGGTCAGGTCAATCACCTGATATCAAACTGATTGAGAATTTATGGGTCGAGTTAAACCGATTAACGAAAGATCGCAAAACGAACACAGAAGGTGAACTTTTTGAAGTACTCGAAGAAGGATGGTAGTCAATCACTGAGAATTATTTAGTTTGTTTTGAATTTTGCGCAAAGCCACCAGGGCTATCTGCGCTAGCCGTCCCTAATTTAGCAGTTTAAGACTAGAGGAAAGGCAGCTAGTCATCATCACCCACCGCCAACTCTTGGGCTACTCTTTTACCAACGAAAAGTGGGATTGACCGTTACGTTATAACTCCCCCACATCCTTTAAAATCCTTTTCCTCGGATCATTTTTACAGACTGGATTTTAGCGGATACAGAATCCTTCTCGTGTGTTTACTTTAAACCGCTAGATTCTAAAGAATCCCGACTACTGATTTCTTTAATATACTTCTTCCTCTCGTTGGCCCACACAGTGGCACAGCGGAATGTCTGCGTACTTACAACCATAGAAACTGGATATCGATACCCGTTGTGAGCAGAGCACAGAGAGCCCATTGTGTAGCTTTGTGCCGAACTTCAAACAAAATTATCTCGTCACTAGAAACTTTGAATTACAGCGAATGAGTTTGTTTGTTTTGGAATTTCGCACAAAGCTACTCGAGGGCTATCTGTGCTAGCCGTCCCTAATTTAGCAGTGTAACACTAGAGGGAAGGCAGCTAGTCCTCACCACCCACCGCCAACCCTTGGGGTTCTCTTTTACAAACGAATAGTGGGATTGACCGTCACATTATAACGCCCCCACGGCTGGGAGGGCGAGCATGTTTGGCGCGACTCGGGCGCGAACCCACGACCCTCGGATTACGAAGCGCACGCCTTACGCGCTTGGCCATGCCAGGCCTTAGAGCGAATGAGAATTGTCCATTATTCGTCACTTGTCACTGAGTTAGATCATTTCAGATGATTTTACCCCTCATCAGTGATCCTCTCCAAACTTCACAACGGAAATAGTTACTGCCAATTGATGTAGATGAGGAATCAGTGACCTAAAGGTTATATACTTATATATTAAGGTTCACTGGAGTGGGTAAAGGACCATAAATTAATGATTTCCTCATTCCAACACTTAAGAATGTTGTTTTCATAGAAGAGTCCCGAAAAGCTTCTAAAGCAATGATACGTTCTTATTTTGATTTTAAAGTGTGTATATGTGTGGGGAGGGGTCACCGACCTCTCAAGTGGTAATAATAGGGTGCCTCTGACGATAGTTTGTTTTCAGTGAGTCGCGCAAAGCTACTTAAAGACCGTCTATATTAGTCTCACTTTAAGAGCTCCTATCGTTAACTCTAGGGTTACACTTTGCTGACAGATAGTGGAGTTTGACTGTTACCATTTTAACGCACTCACAGCTACAAACTATGAAGCGTGTTTTTGTTGTTGTTGTTGTATTTTTCGGTAACGGGAAGAAACCTATAAGTCCATCATAAATCACTGGATTAATATTTACCAGTAAAAATACAGAGCCGTTGAACCAGTAAGATATCTAACAGGTTCATGTTTTAATACAGAACTATTGAACCAGTAAGATATCTAACAGGTTCATGTTTTAATAGAGAACCGTTGAACCAGTAGATATCTAACAGGTTCATGTTTTAATAGAGAACCGTTGAATCAGTAAGATATCTAACAGGTTCATGTTTTAATGGAGAACCGTTGAACCAGTAAGATAACTAACAGGTTCATGTTTTAATAGAGAACCGTTGAACCAGTAAGATATCTAACAGGTTCATGTTTTTGTAAATTGAATTAAAATGTTTGTTTAATCTTTTTATTAAATGAACACTCTTCGAGATTTTTAGTATGGGTTCAATTTTAATATTTTCTTTCACTTTATTAACTTTAACGTTTTATATTCCCCGGCAGTTCAACTAACTTTCATTCTCTTGCGCAGATAAAAAAGAATAATGAGGAAATTGGTTTAGTTTTTTCATTAAAGATGGGAAAACAAAGTATTAGCGTTAGTTGTGATGTTTCGTTATTCATGACGTTATTATGTACGTTACGTATATTATTACTCTGATTGGTCCAGAGGAACAGAAAAGGCGGGGTTTAGTTACGGGATCGCTGCACGCGAGAGAGCGCTTGAACTCACTCAACGGTGTAGTGCTCTCGAGCGAGGGTCGTGCTTCGCTGTCGAGTTCTCATGAAGTACATGTGTGGTAAGTTTAAAGCATCACGAGTTAATTGATATTAAGTGCTAGTTTAAATGCACACTCATGGTGTAAGATGAACCAGGGACCAGTGGTTTGACGAATGACACTGGACTTAGATCGTATAGACAATCTAAAAAAAAAAAATCGTCAATGACAAATTTGTGGACATAAAGTTAATCTGATGACACTTGTGCGGACGTTATATACCCTTGGAAACACGTAAAGCACAACTTTTCTTACGAGTATCATTAGTTAAAAATATATTACAAAAAAAAATGTTGGAAGCGAAGGTCGTAACCCTTCTCCTACTGCTGACAGCAGCGCAAGGCCAAACAAACGAAGACGGTCTTCGCCGGCACCAGGGCCAGCGGAAAAGACGCTCGGAGAGTGATGAGCAATCTTACGGGCACCGTCATCACAAAGGTAGGGTTGCAATGCAAGACATCGCTTGAAGTTAATTTGCTTAATGAGGCTTCAATTTGTATTTATTTTTTTCAGGTTTAGAAAGTTAGGGTTAACTTCCACGTGAACGTACTGTCTTGAGAAAATAAATTCTGTTTCACCTGTTGATATAGCAATTTTGATAAATTTGTAGAATCTTCAACTTCAATGTTAACACCAACAGGACTGTTGTTCACCGGAGCTCGGTGTGAAAACGAATAAACATTCTTTGTTTGAGGGAGGGGGTGAGGCCACAGACCACCAAATCGAGAAGTGAAATTATTTAAGTAATTAAACTGTGTGGGTATGTACATTACTCTAGAGCTCACGTGCGTACTTACACACTAGTTTTTCTTGTCTCTCACAAATGATTACCTGGAACATGATTGGTTAAATAAATCGCTGATAACATGAGAACTCGTACAGCTGAGAAAGCTCTGCTCCAAGATGGATGCTACTAAATATTAATACATTTCTTTCTTAATCACTGGCCTACTTACTGTAATGTATAGAAAATTTAATCGCTAAGGGATCACCTAATTAGTGTAGTCCTAATTTTTTGCCTTCATGTTCCGAGAAGTTTTTTTTTTCTAAATAAACAAACTAATTGTAAATTAAAGTGTTGTAAGTAGTGCACGCGAAAAACATACCAACAAAAGACATTCAGTTTTAAGATGTTTGTGACGCAAGCAGTGAGTGCTCCTCTTGTCTCAAAGTGACCCTCTCCGTGGCACGTGATTTAGGGTTAAAGTTGTAAGAAAAGTAGTTATCACTGTGTTTATTTATTGCATTCATATGATAATTATTGATTAAAATACGCATACCATTACGTAGACGGTTATACAAAGATAATTTGTTTCTTTAAAACGGCTGCAAGGGCAAACTCGTCAACTGAACCGCGTTAAGTAAATTTTTAATATGTTGTGAATACATTACCAGCAGATAGGAATGGCTTCGTTTCTTGTAAGTCGAGGGGTGGAACGGTGCGCATTAAATGTTGTAAACTACGGAGTTATCTGAAATTTGCAACTCATGGTTATACAGGAAAAATGATACTTGTATATAAACAAAGTAGTTAAGTCTCGTATATTTGTTAAGTAAAGCTTTAAATAGAGATTGAGAGAAGTGAGATCAATATTACGTCGAATGTTTTGACAATCGTGTAAAGAGATTGTAAACCGTTCTTCAGTTTCGTAAAACTCGTCCCTCGTTTAGAATTGGTACATTTCTGGCGCCTCATTTTTTCGGGATATACATACGTACTTACACAACAGTAACTTACAGGTATTATACAATATTAAACGTTGTATTAAACGATTCTCTGTTTTTGTTTTTCATAATAGTGTGGCTTGTAACTTAGTGCTCATTACACGTTTTAATCCAATTAATTTTTATCGTACCAAATGGTAGTGTATGTCATTTTTCATTAATTTTCTATAACCAATCAAATATCAATATGGTTTATTTAAACATTTATATAGATGAAACTGCTTCTGAGTTTGTATGTCAGGATATCAAACAGTACTATATCTTGTTACAGTGCTTCAAGACGTCCATATAATGTAACTGATTTACTATTATATAGATATTTATTGTAAGGACTGTGATTATTTCAGTTTAATATTATTGGTTTTCTACAATCAGTATACTATAATTTCGGAAGCTATAGCTGTGATTAACGCTTATTAATCGGGAAACTTTAGATACTGGACCAGGAACGTTTATAAATTTCGAAATTAACAAACCGATTAACTTCCGTGAATTAACTTTAGATATAAAAAATTCTACAAGAACAATACGTGTATTCGTCTGTGAAAAACTCACGCGTGAGAAGTGATAGTTTACCCGTTAAGTGAATTGCAGCGATATCAACTTGAAATTAATTCGTTCATCGTAAACTGTCGATAAAATATTCAGTCCGAGACCAGATAAGACTCAATATTGTTTGGAAGTTTATAAACCTTTTATGCCTAAATCGTTTATTTGTAATAACCGTTACTATAAACTGTAACGTTGTTTGTATATTAAAATATAGTTGTGTTAAGAAAGAAAATTGTGTCAATATTGCTGGCAAATATAAATTTCAAGCATGTCGACATTCAGTTAACTTAAATTCAAGTTTTAAATCGTAATACGTAACGTAATAAATTGGAGGCTCATCAGAGATATACATAACAATAAGGACTGGTCTTACCAAACTGAGATGAGATGTTTGAAGACTTATCTGAAATGTATATTAACATTACGTATTAACAGATCTATTGTAAAGCCCTTTTCAACAATGTTGGGTCCCTCGCTGGGACAGCGGTAACTCTTCGGATTTCCAACGCCAAAATCAGGGTTCGATTCCCCTCGGTGGACACAGCAGATAGCCCGATGTGGTTTTGTTATAAGAAAAACACAAACACAGAACTGTTGTGTTGGGACAAGTGTTGGACCATCTGTCCCCTAAAATAATAGTGCTCGTAGAAATACGGTATATATTTTGAGACACAAAATCGTATTTTAAGGATGAATAAATGTGTGAAATTATACAAGAGTCGATGGTTGTCAGAACTTTCTGAAAGTTTGAACAAGACTTCCTTAAGTACGTCAGCAATAAAAACATTGAGAGAATTATCCACGTTATACACAAGTGTACGTTGCTCGTGTATCTACAGTGGTTTTATTATTATCCAAAACTGAGTTAGGTCGGAATTCTCCAGTGACGTTATTAATTTTCAGTTTAATAATAATTGGGAAAATGTTTTTCAGTGATAATAAAATTATTAACATCCTAGTTTTACTCTTCAAAACGAAATATTTGGAGCTTTAATATCGAAGTGATGAAGGATCGCAACTTTTCTGTGTTAACCAAGTCTTGCAAAGTTACAGAAACAACGTTAAGATATATGTAGTGTAGCGTTTGAGGCAAGTTGATATTGGAGTTGTCGCTGAAGAAATACTAAAGATAAAACTCATCTGAGTTGTTAGGTTTTTTATTATTCATTTACCTACGTTTTAAATATGGAAATAGAAGATTAAGCAATGTCATGATGGGATGTTGAACTGGGACTAGGAAATAAGAACAGATACTTTTCATTCCAATAATTTAGAAGGTACTTTAAAAACGTTTGTTTCGTGTTAGAACAGAGGACGTTACGAGTGGGTAAGGGAATTATCGATTTAACGAAATACCTCAATATCTTGTCTTTTAAAACATAAACCGAAATAGTTCTTGTATAATTGTATATATATATATTTTTAGGAAACTCGTTTATTCTAGATATTCAAATACACGCAATCATGTTTTCACCACAGATGCACGATTATATTATTTATACCAAGATGATGTGTGAAATATGCAGTTTCCAAAGTAAAGACGGTAAACCAATCACATGATTTAAAATACGTAAACGTAACTTTTATATTTGTATAAGGGACTCTCTGTCAATTTATTACTTGTTCGACACATCGTAATAATGCACCGTGTGTGTTATTGGGTGAGCTTTTAACAACAATGTAGAGTTTTGTGACGTCTGTTTGTCAGTATAGTTGTGTAGAAACTAACGGATGTATCATTACTCTGTTAACGGCTATTCTGGTGTTGTGTGAAACGCATTCTCAATTACAGATATGGCGGACAAGGCGTGTTTGAAATGAAATTACACGTGGGGAACTCCAAGCATTGAACAAGAATCGATATGTCTTATGAATATAATGGTTTGTGATATGCCATATTCCTGACTGTCCGCATGTACAGAAGCTAAAAGATGTTTATTATTTGTGTACGAGAGGCGGCTGGTGATGATGTAAGTGCGCCATCTTGGGTTTATATGCTACATGTGTTTGTAGTTTTAATACATACGTCATACTTTCATAATTCGACTCTGATTATTCATAGGTTATTTTTCTCTAAACACGTAATGTAAGGACTTTCATTACCAGTGCCTAGTGTACGAATGTCAAAAGTATAACCAAAAAGTTGTATATATTATTTTAAAACTAAAAGGTTTGCTAGCAGTACAGTAATAACAATAAACTATTTTAATAAACGAAAACTTGCCCCTTTTCTGAGCTAACCGTTAAATTGGCTTTTATATGTCTCGAGAGCAGATAGGTCACGAAAATACATAATTTTGGTTGACATATCTTTTTAAGTAAATTGTACAGTCAACAGTAAGTTCGCGATGTTGTATATCCAGGGTTCGATTCTTCTTGGTGAATAGAACGCAGATAATTATTTGCAGTGGCTTCCACACTGTGTGCCGGGGCAAGTTTCTTTGGGGTCTCGAGAGTTTCACAACATAAAAAAAAAAAAAAGTTAATGGTATTCTATATGTCTGCTGGGCTGTCGCGCAGTTCAAGGTAAGTCTGAAATTGTGAGCTTTGCTCCGAAACAAAGTTTTACCACAAAAGTAGCGATATGTTAAAACTCATTTTCTAAACTATATTTACATATCAAACTGCTTACGAGTTTATGACTTTGTTGGTTAAAAGTCACATGTCAGCGAACGAGTCATATAAAAAAAATGCAGCCAAAAATACCGTTAATAATGTTATTACTGCTATTGTTGTAGTCTCGCGTTTATTTTCCACGGTTAATAGTTTTTGGTCATCTAAAATGTGGGACCCAATTCTTAGTTAATTGTATAAAAACAAATCTAACTCGAAGATTAACGAAACGGTACTTGATTGACATTATCAGCTACATATTATTTTCGAGTTATATTTCGTGGTTTTTCCGGCGAAGTGGTTTTCTCCTAATTAATTTAAATATTTATATTATTCGCGGGGCGTTTAAACCTCCCTTCTAGTGTACCACCAAACAAACTTTTCAAACTAATAAATCAAAATGAAGTTTTTAAAACGTTTCTTGACCTGATGTAAAACTACCTTGGATCTGTCCTTGACTTTATATACGTTTAATTAAGTTACTGAAAAGTTTTTAGCTTATAAACTGGTCTTTTAGTCTTTATTGAAATGAACCATCAGGAAGCTAGAATACTTTAACGTTTTATTTTATATGTTATTCGCATATCTAATGGTTATTTCGATAAGCTTATACATATCATAATTATCTTAAAATGTATCAGGATTTAATGTATAATTATATTTATAGTCAGTCTGTATTGATTGTGTACATAATGTTATAGTAAAATAACCATCATTACATCGAACCCACATTCACATTTGTACTTGATCGATTAGACGGAGTGAAAAAAAAAAAGTGAATCTAATCACAGTGGCACTCTATACTGGTTGTCTATTGGCAATGAATGGTTCCAAGTCGTATTGTGTTGACATTGATAGATATCCTCGAAGAGAACGCACGCTTACAAAGTTTTATGTAGCAGAACCTATACTAATCTATAGAAATAGGTGGGATTCGGGGGCCGTCTATTTTGTGAGTTCCTTGCCTTAATTAAATAACTCAACAAAGCGTTTGCAAATAACAATGAATATTCTATATTGAATGTTGGCATGTACTAGTCATACGGTTAATATTGTACTGTTTGTATCTTGATTTTTAGATGAGTTAAATTTTATTGTATTAAGCACGAGTTTGAACATTTCAGTTTTAAACTCCAAGAATAGGAGATAGTGTAAAGGTGACTTGTAACATTTTGGTTTTTTCTAGTAAATGTTTAAATGAAAAGATACTTCTGTACCAGGACTTGAACCCAGAGTTTCAGACCAACAAAGTCATTAAACAGTCCAAGACTACAAGCACTCGCAATATACAGAATGACCGCATGTTTTTGTGACTTTTTGTTAGTCTGAAATATGATTTACAATCTATTATTACGTTAAAAACAAGGAATTGCATTTTCTAACTTTTCCATTTCTGTGCTTAATTAACAAAACACTAACAATTAATTTTCACATGTGTATAAATGTATGTAAAACAGTCGAGAAGCTGGGTTATTTTGTTGGTTCTCAGAGCTGTATTTAGCAGTTTGCTTACAGTTAGACTAAACATTAATTATTAGTGAGGCTTAGCTTGTATTATGAAGGGGCTAAGTCAGTAATTGTGCGATTTGTGCTAAATTTGTAAGAAGAAAAAAAACTCTGCTTTCTATGATTATAGGTTCAACTATATATATTTGTTGTTATAATCATTTACAGGCAGAATAGTGGTTTATAGTTAAGCCTTGTGTACAATTAAATTATGTTTTACCGATAATAGATAATTCACCATTCTCGCCAGTAAAAACGCGGAAAGCAGGTTGGATGTTCTGTGAAATTTTAAGTTTTCGATTATGTACATCGCCCACACAAGCTATTTTGCATGTGTTTCAGATGCCGCGTCAGGAATTTGCTATTCTATACTCTCGTCAGCAGGAAACACTTGAGCTAGAACTAAAATAAAATATGGGAGTTTTTTAAATGCTGTAGTATAACGTTTAGTTGAGGGACCAACAGATATCTTAACAAAACGTGATTTAAAGGCGCCTAACGGACCGGCAAGAACATCATTAACATAGATCAGTAACACGGGAAACGGAAGATCAAATAATATAGCTATTTTAAACACTGTTTGTTGTACTTACTATTAATTATCTTTAAGTTTATTACTTAGTTTAATTTGGAAACTTAATGATGTCATTGTGAAGCCTTGACAGATGAACGGATATATTGTGATCGATATCTGAAGTTAGTAACTGCACAAACTATTAAATGAAAGATATTTAATATATTTATTATATTGAGATAGAAACACATACGATGTAGGCATAAACCAAGAGGGAAGCCTCAGTAACCGCGTCAGGTCATGATATGTAGCTGTGAGTTAAAAGTTTGTACTTGAAAACAAAATAATTTGGTTCTATAACTTGATCAACTATAGTGTGACTAAACATAGTTTAGAGTGGAAGCGAGAGAGTTTTGAAAACTCGCATAATATTTATTACCATGAGGGAAGTGCTCTGAGTGTCGAACAGATGCTTTGACTTGCATAGAGTTTGGAAGCAAGTATCTTCAGCTTCATTGTTTATTTCGGGTAAGTAATCGATTTCGAAGAGACGTGGTATACAAACGTATATTTGGCATTTCATATTTAAGGTGAACATTTTGTGTTTTCTAGGCATTTTCAGATTTTTTCACACAAACATGTTTGTATAATTTTAACAGTAAAACGATGGTCAAGTAATATGGCTCAGTCTCTGCGGCACTGGTAACCTATTGTTCCAGGTTATATCCCTCTGGTGTCACATAACCATTCTGTGGCAAAAGTTACTTTAATGTAAACATATTATGTGACGGTGGACAATAAATAACCTTTTACAGTGACGGGTCAGATAATAACTGTAGGATATATCCTCCTCTATTTTATTGTTGGACTGACCATCAGTGACGTTGATAGGACAGGAACTGTAAGAGCCTTATATATAATGGTATGCTGTCAAAAGAAGTTCTGAAATATTAACTGTTAGTCAGGAATATGTCTAAAATTAGAGTCTGTTAATCTCTGGCAGAGGAGCGATCATGAATAGTATTAACTTCCCATCACAATAAGCTGTAGTTAAAGCGAAGCTAATCACCTAGGTGTCTATCAGTTTTGCAGCTACAGCTAATTAAATACTCACATTTCTACTTGGAGATTAATCAGAATGCATTGTTTAATCACTTTTACTCGAGTGTATTCGTTTACTTTACTATTTTTTGTGTGTAATATATAAAGATTGTTTTACTAGCCCTCAAATCTTGTCTCTTTCTTGAGTTCCAGTCAGCGTTACAAAATACAGGTTCAACTCAGAGAAACATTTTCCTCTTGTCGTGTGTTGTTTATTACAATGTACTTGATCACAACGTAAAGTGGTCAGTTTTGGGTGTCTTGTCCACAAGATTTAGTTTTGTAGAATTTTACAGATTTACATTCACGAACATGTTAGAGAGTCTGTTATTAAGATGATTGTCTGAAGTAGTGTGGGGTATCCGAAAGTTACTACCTCAAAGTCTGACCTTTACCAGTGCTAGGAAGGTCCATCCATGATTTCAGCCACAGATCTAGGAGTGAGAACTGTATTAATTTGGTGTACCCAAAACTGCCTGTGGAAGACATGCTGCGAGATTATAAAACGATGGTAACCTAGGCAGTACCTGATAAAACAAGAGGAGAATCATACGAAAAACCAAACATTGATAATTGTATTCTTCAGACATGATAGTTCCTGTGAATCTGTGGTGTGGGATAGACAGACAAATTCTTAAAAATCATTGTTTATAATCTACAGGTGAGTTTCTACGAAGCCATTTATAAATGTGATTCCCAGCTCACCTGAATTAGTGATTTTACAAGCAGTCGACGTTCAATACAGTAATTGAAGTTTGATGAATGGTCGATTATACCAGTAGTCATGAGACCAGATAGCCCGTTGGGTCAGACAATGTTAGCATACCATTACACAGATACACATCTGATAACACTTACTTCACATAACTAAAATAAATAACCAGTTATAGAATACAGTAAATGTTAAAAAATCGATTCGTTCAACCTTCAAAGAATACATAACTGTATCCATTAGCTGTCAGGAAAGCAGGTACATCAGCTTTGTAAATTTATTTGCGTAAATGTGCTTTAGAAATGGGGTTGAAGGTAAAGAAAGGATAAAGTATGTGTAGTAAACACACATCTAGTGTTTTTGGTTATTTAAGTAAACGCGTCACGTTCCAAACATTTTCAGGCATGAATATTTTCATGTATTTTTAATAACAGAACGTTGGTTAAGGAACATAGATATTTTTAGCACTAGCTACTTGACTTAGGGTATTCATCTTTGGTGAATGAAGGTAAATATATGAAAAAAAAAGCAACAAAAACATGGGATTGGTCTCGGTTGAAGATTTTGAATCTGTTTGCCCCCTGCAGACGCGTGATCCAAAAGAAATGTAATTTTCAAGAGTCCTATATATTATATAAAAATACTAAATAAAAAGCAAATTTTGTGTATAAAAAGGGTCTAATTTACATGGGTGTTAATATCGCATTTCGCTACATTCATGTTGCAAATTCGAATTTAGGCCTGGTTTGTTTTTGTTACAAACGTGATTCCCGGTAATATCACACAAAGGCCTAGGACATGGTCTGGCGCGCTGTGGAACCATCTTTTAAATCCAGCAGTGGTGTCACTCGTGCTCTATATTACAACACCATGCGGAGGAGGACAGAGATCTTGACCATTGGCAGGTCAGACGATGTCCCTTTAGGATACACCTTCTCTTATTTTACTAGTTGAATGACCATACAACATGAGTAACATATTTGTGTTTAGAGACATGCCATTACAAAATGTTGTATATAATGCTTTGCTCTCTTAATCTATAACACAATTTTCTCAGAAACATGCCTTGGTTTGGTTAATTTCCAGTAGAGGCGCTGTTTATCATCAGACGGACTTGTGTACTTTTCACCGTTTTGTGGAATAAATGTCATTTACACATTGTAATAAGCACACACACACACACACACACTGTGTTCAATAATTATCTTAATTTTTCATGGAACTCAGTCGAAATTAGACTTTAGATCTAACTCCGAATTGTATTTTCCGGTCATTCCTCTTTTTGTTTTCGGTTACTATGCGTTAGGTAAATCGGTGAACCTGGGAATATTGAACATATTTTATTACAAATTAGGACACATCGCGAAATTTGGCCGAAGACCAAGAGGTTTTTATACCACTCCTGTAGACAGATATGTCTGCATGAATGAACATTCGTTCATAGATTGGTAATAAGTCATTTCCTGTTGGAGTTCAGAGAATTTCATAAGAAGGAGGTCATCATACATGTATTTGATAGCGTGGAAATCTAAAGACAAACAGTTAATAATAGTGTTTATATGAACATATGTTTGTGGATGTTTCGTTTGTAAATTGTGCCAAACTTGCATACAAAAGTTTTGTGCTTTGATGAAGACAACTTCTAGGATACCTCATTTTGCCAATTTTCATTGTTTTATCCAACCGTTTATGAAGTGCAAGTAATTTGTCAAAAGTTGTATCCACGTAAAGAATAATTTATTAGAAGGATTGCATGAGTCGTTACTTAAGTTGGTTGTATCCTCACATTTCATTAACTCTGCTTCGAAAGAGTAACTATTACAGAAACATGTGCACTTACTGAAAAAGTAAGCGTAATCTGGGAGTCATGGGTTCGAATCCTAGCGACGAAACATGCTCGCTCTTCCAGCTTTAGGGGTATTGTTACAACCAGTCCAGTTATTTGTTGGTAAAAGAGTAGCTAAACAGTTTGCAGTGGTTGGTGTTGGCGAGCCGCCTTTCAACTTCTCTTGTCACTACAGTTATTTGTTGGTAAAAGAGTAGCTAAACAGTTTGCAGTGGTTGGTGTTGGCGAGCTGCCTTTCAACTTCTCTTGTCACTACAGTTATTTGTTGGTAAAAGAGTAGCTAAACAGTTTACAGTGGTTGGTGTTGGCGAGCTGCCTTTCAACTCTCTTGTCACTACAGTTATTTGTTGGTAAAAGAGTAGCTAAACAGTTTGCAGTGGTTGGTGTTGGCTAGCTGCCTTTCAACTTCTCTTGTCACTACAGTTATTTGTTGGTAAAAGAGTAGCTAAACAGTTTGCAGTGGTTGGTGTTGGCGAGCCGCCTTTCAACTTCTCTTGTCACTACAGTTATTTGTTGGTAAAGAGTAGCTAAACAGTTTGCAGTGGTTGGTGTTGGCGAGCTGCCTTTCAACTTCTCTTGTCACTACAGTTATTTGTTGGTAAAAGAGTAGCTAAACAGTTTACAGTGGTTGGTGTTGGCGAGCTGCCTTTCAACTTCTCTTGTCACTACAGTTATTTGTTGGTAAAAGAGTAGCTAAACAGTTTGCAGTGGTTGGTGTTGGCTAGCTGCCTTTCAACTTCTCTTGTCACTACAGTTATTTGTTGGTAAAAGAGTAGCTAAACAGTTTGCAGTGGTTGGTGTTGGCGAGCCGCCTTTCAACTTCTCTTGTCACTACAGTTATTTGTTGGTAAAAGAGTAGCTAAACAGTTTGCAGTGGTTGGTGTTGGCGAGCCGCCTTTCAACTTCTCTTGTCACTACAGTTATTTGTTGGTAAAAGAGTAGCTAAACAGTTTGCAGTGGTTGGTGTTGGCGAGCTGCCTTTCAACTTCTCTTGTCACTACAAAATTCGTGATTGTCAGCGCAGATATCTTTCGCGTAGCTTTGCGCGAAATTCACTACAAACTAAAAAGTAAATGTTGTTACTACAAGTATATAAAGATTGTGTACTCCAGTTTACCTGTGAAATAAGTTAGCACTTCTCTACTCAATGCTCAGTAACCTTGGTTTTAAGACTGTGGTTTTCTTTGTTTTAGTCTTATTATTACTATGAGAAAATATAGATTCGATAAAAAACAAAATATCATGTCTTACTTTTGAAGCTACGTAAGGATTTTATCAATATTTCTTACTTTGTAGTTAGAATGAGCTCAGTCAACTCTAGTAGTCGTGCTGTGGATACTAATTCAGGATTGTTTTTCTCAAGAATGTTTTGTAAGCTATTTTTTTAAACTTATTCTTCTGAAATCCTAACACTTGTTTATAAAAAGATGATCCCTGTTGTATTGGATAGCTTTGTTTGTAATGTAATGTTTTTTGTTTCACTTTAGGTCTTTGTCCATCATTCTACAAAGACTTGTGATGACTTTTATAAAGACCTATGATTATTTGTTTATAAAACTGTGTATTTTACCGTGTTCAGTGGTACTATTAATATAGCCGTCTTTTTTCGGAGTTCTATTCTTCAGTTTTTCTGCTTGAAAACAAAATGCATTGGCTCAGTTTTCACAAGAAGAGTTGCATCTGATGATTTTTGTTTTCAGCATAACTGTCGTCTCTTCTCTTATCTTTAGAAAAGTAATATGTTTTATAACAGTCTCAACCCTCACCTCGACTTATTACCTGGAAGTATAGCTACCAATGTTCTCTTCTGTTGTAGTGATCTTGTTTAAAAAACTCTTCACTCTAAAACGGCTTTTAGTCTTGGACATTCCTTTTCTCCTTAGCACGTCTGTTTTGAAAGTAGAAAATACAAACAGTTCAGGATCTATCTTTTACAATAATTTTTCATGATGACGTAACAAGGTTTAAATTAATACTATTACTAGTTCGAATTCCTCGTTGGCAGTTATTCTGTATGCTTCAGTCTCTAATTTGTAATGGTACTCTGACTTCTGCCCCTCGTTGTGGATTCCTGTATGTAGTAAGGAGATCTCCAGAGGAAGGTTTTATTTTATCAGTTTACCTCCTCTGGGATCTAAACATCCACCCACATGTTTGCTGTGCATTGCAACCCGTGAAGGGGAGAAGAGGATCCTGGTAGTTGAGGGGTCCAACCCTAACACAACACCCAACGCCCAGAATTCCTGTAGACGGGCAGCTTTGGGGTTCCCCCCTAGGGTCAGTCGGCTGGTCCACTTGGGCTAGGGTCAACCAAGTACCAGTAGTGGATGTTCTCAACAGGTGTTTTATACATTATCTGATTCTGGTGTTTGGATATGGTGCTCACAAAAACCTGATGTTACTTAAGTGTCTTTGTTTGGCATTGTAGTGCGTCCACTCGTAGGGGTCCATGGTGGATGGACTCAGTGGGCACTGAAATGTAGCTTCATTATGGATACCAGTATTTCTGACGAAATAAATAAAAATGAAAAACAACTCATTGGAAAACGACCACGCATGGACGACTGTTGTACAGTGAATATTACAACCAAATTCTACATCTCGATTTCTGATTGAGAAATCTTTGGGGCAAATGTCTCCAATTTTCATTCAGAAGGGATTAGAGGAACATGCTGGCTCTCCAAAGACATTAAAGAAGTTGTGCTCTGGAGACATTTTGGTGGAAACATCTTCACCACAGTATACCAAACTCCTTTTGAAATCAAAAGCTATTGGGGATATACCCAATGAGGTTACGCTCAGTGCAGTTTTGAATTCTTCTCGAGGAGTTATAGTTGAGAGGGATTTAAAGAACATTCCGGAGTTGGAAATCCTTGCTGGTTTCTCTAGCCAAGGTGTTACTGCGGTGCGCTGAATCTTCACTCATAAAGATGGAATTATGGACTGTACCAATGTTCTGACATTAATGTTTACCTCACCTCATCCCACAGTCAAAGCAGGTTATCTGAACTGTAAGGTACAGCCTTACATTCTTAACCCTCTCAGATGGTCCCAGTGTCATCGGTTTGGTAATTCAAAAATATCATGTTGTGGTTCCTTGGTATGTGGTCGTTGTGGTGGTAAAGGCCACGACACTTACGAGTGCAATCTGGAATCACATTGTGTTAACTGCAGTGGCTAACACCCCTCTTACTCTATTTCTTGCTCTAAATGGGTAGAAAAGAAAGGTGCAATGCTTAAAGACTGCTAATAGTATCACCTACTCAGAGGCTCAGAAATTATTGTCCTTCACTCTATCTTCAACATATGCTGCTGCACTCCATTTCACTACCACGGTGGGAGTACAGACAGATCTTTCCGTGCCTCCAACAGAATCGTTTGCAAAACATCTTAAGAATCTTGAACCCTACATAATTAAAAAAGTTGTCGCATCTGTGTCCATTCCCGTCTCTGTCCCTACCACTCCTTCCATTGACTGCCCAGTTTCACTTCTTACAGGTTAAATTGTTTCCTCGGGTTCATCCTCTTCTGCAGCCCCGAAAAGTAAATCGACCATTCGTTCACGCCCTTAGTCATCGGAATATTTGTACACTGACCAAGACCTACCTACCCGCTCAAGGGCTGGATCCACGGAGGTTGATAGATCTTCGTCTAATAAAGAAAAAAACATGGTCGCAAACAGAATATTTCCCTGCCACATTCTCCTCCACATAAATAACAATGGCCACTCTGGTCCAGTGGAACTGTCGAGGTTTTTGATCAAAATCAGATAACATTAAGGATTTGATTGATTTTTTACCATCCTGTGCACCTCTCCTAACAGAAAAGTTTCTGAAACTTGCTGATACGGTCACTCTTCTGCAATTTTATGTTTAGAGAACGACAGGTCATGTGATGAACAATGCATGGTGGGGTGAAATTGCTGGTTGATTAGCGTATGCCCATTCTGTTCTTGTCCCTTGTCAGTTGATAAACCCTTTTAGGCTGTAGCTATCCGTGTTTTCTTGGGTCATACCATCACTATTTGTTTTCTCTACCTGCCTCCTGAAGAGATCTATAACCAGTCATACCTTGATGCCCTCATTGAGCAGTTACCATTCCATTTTCTACTGTTGGAGGGATTTTAATGGATATAATCCCCTTTGGGTGGTGCTAGTACTGATGGGAGGAGTCGTGCTATAGAGCATATGTTCTTGGACCACAACCTGTCTCTCTTCAATATTGGTTCTTATACTTATTTTCATGCACCTGGTCAGTCTTACTGCTTTTGTTCTTTCTATCTACTCCCCTTCACTTTTCGTGGAGAGTCCACAGTAATCCATGGGCAGTGATACTTTTCCTATCATTTTGAGAGAGACTGACCGTGGTGAGTACCATCTGACCCATGTACCTCGATGGAAGTTGGATCAGGCTAACTGGTCTTCTTTCTTCACTCTCTCGGAACTTGATCCTGCCATCATGTGTAAGCCATTGAAAGATGACTGTGTGGCAGTAGTAACTGACGGTATTGTCCAGGCAGCTGCTCAGTGTATTCCTAAAACCTCAACACATTTCCCACAATATCTTCATCCTTGGTAGAATCCTCCCTGCCACATGACAAGAAAAGCTTAAAAACAGGCTTGGGATTCCTTTCATAGGTATTCCACATTTTTTAAACTGCACTGAATTTCATCAGGCCCATGCAGATGATTAGCAAGTCAGATGCCAAAGTCAGAAGAAATCTTGGATTAATACACCTTTAGCATTTCTTCTACCACCAGTTCCAAGATCATATGGGACAAAATTGAAAAGGTAGTGGCCAGTATACACCCTTGTGCAAATTTGTTTAAACAAATAGTCATTTTACAATATTTTTAGCTTGGCGCCTGGTATAGGCTCGCTGGACCGACTGATTTCCTTTAATAGTCATTTTTTCACACAGACGGCGTCATTACCTGTGTTTTGCAGTACGGTCGATCTATTTTTGGGATATATGACGAAATTTTGAGGAATATTATGTCATTCGAAATTGCGTTAGAAAGGCAAGGAGACCAGTCAAAAACAACTTCTTACCAATTCAATGAAGAAAAAACGGTATTAGTGGGGTCTAAAATACAAGAACTGGAGTGTTACACTTTTCGTTATAAAGATAAATACCATTAGTGGCCAACTCCTCCCTACAATGGTAAACATACTGTATGTTGACAACTTTCACATTTCGTGTCAGTCATCAGAAATGAAGTACATTGAGTGGCGGATAAAGACTGCCCTCAATCATTTACTGAAGTGGAACATAGCAAATGGTTTCAACCTTTCTCTCCACAAAACTGTTTGCATACACTTTTGCCATCAAGGGTTATCCACCCTGATCCTGAACTCCGTATTGATGAAGCGTGCTTCCTGTGGTCCCTGAGGAAAAGTTCTTGAGGCTGAAACTTGACCGTAAGCTGAACTTTATTCCATACATCAAGCAGCTACATATCATGTGTACAAGGGCACTGAACATCCTCTGTGTCGTGTCTTCCATCTGTTGGGGGCAGATCGATGTTTCATGCTAAAAATCTATCGTATCCTTATTCGATCAAAACTAGACTATGGATCTTTGGACTATGGCTATGCCAGGACTTCAGCCTTAAAAATATTGGACCCTTTCACCATCAGGGACTTTGTCTCTGCTCAGGGGCCTTCTGCACTTTTCCAGTTCAGAATTTGTACACTGAGTCCCATGAACCCCCCTCTGTACCTTCATTTTTTGCAACTATCTTTAATATATGCTTCAAAACTTTGATATTTGCCACAGTATCTCACATGATACTGTTTTCCTTCTTAAGTGGGCCACACCTTTTTATAATAAATGGTCTACCATTGTTTCTTTTAGCCTTCGTCTTCAGGTGCAGTTGGATGAATTGGGGTCTATCTTTGAATGACATAGTGGTATCCACAGATCAGCCTCTTTCACCATGGCTTTTTACAGTCCCCATATGTGACCTATCTTTAAGTCATCTGAGAAAAGCAGACACTCCTGATTGGAAGTATTGCCTTCTGTTTGCCGAACATCTTTCGAACCACACTTCCATTCCGATTTATACAGATGGTTCGAAATCAGATGACTCTGTGGGTTCTGTCATTGTTTGCTATGATTCTGTTGTTGTACACAGAATTCCCACCGATATTCAAAACCATCTGGCTCATTTCTCTTTCACATCTACTTCTGTTCGGTTTTTCTGGACACCGGGTCACGTTAGTATTCTCGGGAACGAGCTCGCCGACACCGCAGCTAAACCTATCTGCTCTGGCACTGTCACTACTGTGCATGTTCCATACGTTCCTGTATTCAAGGCTCTGCTCCGACTTGGAGTGAGAAACGTGAAAACAAGATTTTCCAAGTAAAACCTATTGGACTTTGGGCGTCTTGTTTTGTAAGGATCGGAAAGTTGTCATAACTAGACTACACATTGGTCAGAGTTTATAACTCATAATTTTCTTTTATTTGGAATGTGTTGTCTGTGTGACACTCAGGTCACAATAAGCCACATTTTACTGTCTTGCCGTCATTACGACTGTGAACTATGGCACCAGTTTAGACATGTTTGGTCATTGCTGATGACACTCTCCACCTTACAAATGTTTTTAGTTTTTTAAAGGCCACGGACCTTTTTAACACTTACATTTTTAATTTATGAATTCGACCTTTATTTAATCGTTCTTTTTTAAAGTCCATTTAGTTCGATATGAAATTGGAAAATGGTTGTAACGTCAAATAACTCGAAACCAGAACTGGAAAGGCCAACTTCAGGTGACTAACTCTGCTGTTTAAACTTACCTGTTAGTCATCCTAGCGAGTTATGATCATTCAACTTATGTTACAGTATCCTTTAAAAATAGTATTACTGTAGTTTTTCTCTTACTGCTATAAACTAGGTAAAAATTTGTATTTAATGTTAGTTAAGTGTTTAATTCAAAAATTAAACTATGTTTTGTTTTAACACGATTCCTTTTATGAATTTTAATTTTATTTTTTACCGGATGTTTGACGCAGATAGCCTAGTTGTTTTGCGTCATAAAACGCTAAACCCACCACCAACGTCTGGGAAATAAAAAAACAACATCAGTTTGTTCTAAAGACTTGGATCCATCTGGAGAAAATGAGAAATTCAAGTTTTTAGTGATTAAAAAAAGGTGTGTAGTCTCTCACTTTTCACTAGTCCTCTTATCATTGTATCAGTTGCTATTAATTAGTTTGACGGTCTGGTTACAAAGTATCAATATTTATGATGGATCAGGTCCCTTTACATAAATTCGTTTATCATTGTAACAGTTATTTTAGCCGCAAGTGTGTATGAATATATAGTGAAATATAACCGCTATAATTACGCTGAACTACTGAAAATATAATCATGATTTTATTGTAGAAGTAGTCGAGTCATGGTTTACTCATTGTAGAAGTAAACATCTTTTTATAGTAAAGTAGTTGATCATGTTTTAAATTATTGTAGAAGTAGTCGAGTCATGGTTTACTCATTGTAGAAATAAACATATTTTTATAGTAAAGTAGTTGATCATGTTTTAAATTATTGTAGAAGTAGTCGAGTCATGTTTTACTCATTGTAGAAGTAAACATATTTTTATAGTAAAGTAGTTGATCATGTTTTAAATTATTGTAGAAGTAGTCGAGTCATGGTTTACTCATTGTAGAAGTAAACATATTTTTATAGTAAAGTAGTTGATACTACTGAAAATATAATCATGATTTTATTGTAGAAGTAGTCGAGTCATGTTTTACTCATTGTAGAAATAAACATATTTTTATAGTAAAGTAGTTGATCATGTTTTAAATTATTGTAGAAGTAGTCGAGTCATGTTTTACTCATTGTAGAAATAAACATATTTTTATAGTAAAGTAGTTGATCATGTTTTAAATTATTGTAGAAGTAGTCGAGTCATGTTTTACTCATTGTAGAAATAAACATATTTTTATAGTAAAGTAGTTGATCATGTTTTAAATTATTGTAGAAGTAGTCGAGTCATGTTTTACTCATTGTAGAAGTAAACATATTTTTATAGTAAAGTAGTTGATCATGTTTTAAATTATTGTAGAAGTAGTCGAGTCATGTTTTACTCATTGTAGAAATAAACATATTTTTATAGTAAAGTAGTTGATCATGTTTTAAATTATTGTAGAAGTAGTCGAGTCATGGTTTACTCATTGTAGAAGTAAACATATTTTTATAGTAAAGTAGTTGATACTACTGAAAATATAATCATGATTTTATTGTAGAAGTAGTCGAGTCATGGTTTACTCATTGTAGAAATAAACATATTTTTATAGTAAAGTAGTTGATCATGTTTTAAATTATTGTAGAAGTAGTCGAGTCATGTTTTACTCATTGTAGAAATAAACATATTTTTATAGTAAAGTAGTTGATCATGTTTTAAATTATTGTAGAAGTAGTCAAGTCATGTTTTACTCATTGTAGAAATAAACATATTTTTATAGTAAAGTAGTTGATCATGTTTTAAATTATTGTAGAAGTAGTCGAGTCATGGTTTACTCATTGTAGAAATAAACATATTTTTATAGTAAAGTAGTTGATCATGTTTTAAATTATTGTAGAAGTAGTCGAGTCATGTTTTACTCATTGTAGAAGTAAACATATTTTTATAGTAAAGTAGTTGATCATGTTTTAAATTATTGTAGAAGTAGTCGAGTCATGGTTTACTCATTGTAGAAATAAACATATTTTTATAGTAAAGTAGTTGATCATGTTTTAAATTATTGTAGAAGTAGCCATATTTTGTAGTGAAGTAGTAGCCATGTTTCAAATAATAAAATAAATACAGTAGTCGTTTATTTAGATTGAAACAGTTGTGGTTTAGTATTTTATTTAGATCCGATGTAGAAAAAAATTAATTTTAATTGAATTCATTACTTGACAAAAATCTACGTGTTATAACTAGCGAACAACTTGACAGGTTGTCACCAAACATGATATGCACACTTATCCACCTCCACCCACCCAGGGGAGGGATATCGGGAATTGATGTTGGTTCCAGTTATCTCCCCTGTGCATTAAACGTAAACTTAAGTAGTGCTGGCGTGAATCTGTGTGTTGCTACATCCGTGACTTGAAAGCAAGTCTCTGACTCCCAAAACTGACAAATCACTTTTCACCGTAAATCTCGATGACTTTATTTAATTATGGTAGTTGTACTTTATTTTGATTCTCTTATGCTAATTAAGGTTTATTAAAATATTCGGTGTTTATATACATGTCAAATACTTACCTGTTCTTGACATAATTACAAAGATTTATTGGTTGTAAATATAGATTAAAATTTTTCCTTTTTGTCCTTTGTACTACACACTTTGATACGTCAGAAACATTAACCAGTTGTGAAATCTGTTCAGGAGAGTTGTGTGCACGTGCATATAGTCAGTGATATGTGGGAGAGCAGGGACTTCAGAGTTGTCTTTAATAATTAATATTTTGACTTGTCTCAAACAGTTTCACATATACGCGTAACAAGACATTTATGTTGTGACGTCACTTAAGTTTCTAAAAGATTGTAAACCCCGTAGGTTACTTTTCTTCGTTTCTTAACTTAAAACTGTTTGTGGAAAAACAACATATTTTGAATTACACTGTTAACATTAACCTTTTTTGTAAATAAATAAATTATAAATGACTTTTTTAACATCAGTTTTTCAGTAAGGTCATTAAATGTAAACTGAAACCAACAGTTCATGAAACAATCTATCACAATAATACTCGGTTTTTCTTGAAATTGTAGACAGTCCGTACACTAACACATTAGAAGTTTTTCTAACTTTCTAAAAGGTCCAACGTTAAATCGTATAATAATAATACAAGTTTATTCGGTGTATTAAGTGCGGTAGAGTTTAACCCTAACTAAACTAAAGCACAAAAAAAAATGCATAAGTTACATAATACCATATTCGATAAAGGCTTAACTAATGTTAGGCCCAAGACAAGTAAACTTACAGATTTCGGTGTTTGCGATTTAGAGTTCTTTTGCACTAAGAAACCCCGTATATAGGAAGTACTGTTGCAGGTACGAATTTGACAGCAATTTGACGATATAGTGAAATAGGTATAAAAACATGATCCATTGATGTGTTTAATACAATTTTTATCCTTGAACGGGGGGAGGGCGTGATGACTACTTGATGACAGTTTAAGTGATATTCGTTTAAACTCGGGACGACCTAAACACAACTGAACAATCAGTCGATACAAATCACGAAGTTTAGTGTTGACGAACACGTGGATTTCAGTAACAACTGACTTTTTCTGCTTTTCTGTGCGTGCCATGGGTTTCCAAGCCTCACGTGACATGTTACTTTTCTAACAACCATGTAAGAGTATGACTCATAACAAATGTTTTTGTTTGAACTGTACTAATAATAGCGATAGTAATTAACTTCTGATTAAACCGCATACTTTATATAAAAATAAATTCCCATTTTTAGTGAAAGACAAATTACGCTTGTTTGTCTGTTTGTTTTGAATTTCGCACAAAGCTACTCGAGGGCTATCTGCGCTAGCCGTCCCTAATTTAGCAGTGTAAGACTAGAGGGAAGGCAGCTAGTCATCTTCACCCACCGCCAACTCTTGGGCTACTCTTTTACCAACAAATAGTGGGATTGACCGTCACATTATAACGCCCCCACGGCTGAAAGGACGAGCATGTTTGTTGCGACCGGGATTCGAACCCGCGACCCTCGGATTACGAGTCGAACACCTTAACACACTTGGCCATGCCGGGCCAATAAATTACGCTCTGTGGTGTAACAGTGCGACACACGATTTTTATTGGTTTCACACAGCTTTATTTTATACCCAGTTACACCACATGTAATATGTATACATCTGTGTGTGTATGTGTATTTACATGCAGCAGGAGCTATCTTTAATAAATGTGGCATGATCTAATGGTTAGGACGCTCCATTCCAAACCTTTGAGTCGCAGGATTAAAACCCGGCGCCGAAGATATATGTTTATCCATATGTATGGGTTTAAAACGTGACGGTCAATTTCATTATTACTTGGAGAATAGCTCGGGAGTTGACGGTTGGGGCTGCCTAGTGGTTATCATCCTTCTGGTCGGCAGCTCCATATTAAGGACGGGGAAACAAAATAGACGAACTTCGTGTCTTGCAACGCGGCGTGTGTATTGTGGGGTCACCCGTTAGTACTGGGTCTTTAATGTAGACACAACAAAACAACTGATTTCAGAGCCTTGTGGTAAATAAACTGTAATTAAAGACGAAGGAGACGTGAAAACTGAAGTAGAGAGTTGTAATAGAACCAAACACGTTCTGTAATATTTAACATGAAACTGCAGACCTGGTAGGAAAACTGTTCTGAAGATTTTCGCTCGGTTCGTGTTATTAACATACAATGGAACGTTTTTCAAAGTGTGCAATAATGTAAATTGTTTTATTGAAGATCATAATTAAATCCTACAACACTCAATGTGTTTACGTGTGTTACCTCTCGTCACTTAACGCGTTTTTTACCTCATTAGGAAAGAAAAGAAAAACATTAAAAGGGGAGTAAATCACACAAGTTTGGAAAATGCTGCGAGAATAAACCTTTCGTATTTAGTGAATAAAACTACAGAAACACAACATCGAGCATGCTCGACGCCCGGCATGGCCAGATGGATTAAGGCACTCGATTCGTAATCTGAGGGTCGCGGGTTCGAATCCCCGTCACACCAAACATACTCGCTCTTTCAGCCGTGGGGCGTTATAATGTGACGGTCAATCCCACTATTCGTTGGTAAAAGAGTAGCCCTAGAGTTGGCGGTGGGTGGTGATGAGTAGTTGCTTCCCTCAGTCTTACATTGTTAAATTAGGAATGGCTAGCGCAGATAGCCCCCGTGTAGCTTCGCGCGAAATTCAAAACAAACAAACCAAGCATGCTCGACCTTTCCACTATGGAAGCGTTATAACATTACTGTTAATCCCACTATTTGTTGGTGTAAGAGTAATACAAAGAATGATTGTGCATGCGTAAGTGAATATTATTGTTAGCTGATATGGATTAGCACGTTTTTTAACGATTGTACAACATCGTACGATTGGTGTAGTTCGTTTATATATATATATTTAGGCGTACACGCTTGGAAATTAAGATATTCCTTGAGAAAAGTTATAGCAGTTTAATTCCCTGAACCTCAATCCCCCTGTACAACAAGTCACGTGATAACGTTACTCGTACTGACAAGCTCTTGCGTGATCCAGTCTTTCTACAAAGCAAGTAACGTTTCAGTATATTGAGATCTTGTAAAGAACTTTTTTCTTTATTTGAGCTGAATAGAAAAGCACGAACGTGTCTTGTAGTCTAGTTAATCTGTGTTCTTTCTGTTTATCATATGTTTATTTTAGTTTTACTGTTTGCTTCTATTTATAACATGAAAACAAACGTAGATTAAACTTGTTTGACCAAACACTGGGTATAGAAGCATACAGTACAGTATTCTATGAGGGACGTGATAGTACAAAAAGTTAAATTCTATTCGAACGATTTGTAGTTGCATGTCGTTGTAGATATGAGCCATGGCGCTACAGGCGATATGCTTAACATGGCGAGCACTCGCTTATTCGGCAATGCCACCATGCATAGACTTCTAGTCGTAGGAATATAAAAACCTTTTTGAGGTAAAAATGTTCATAGCGATATGCTTGAATAACGTCTAATTAGAGGGCCTTCATTTCAGAATAGAATGATTTAATGATGTATTTTGGAGCAGAAAAATGCAAGTAGCGAAGCGTTTTGGATAACAGTGGGCTCCAAAAATACACTCCAACCTAATCCAAGAGAAATCCCTCATGCACGGAGTAAGTCGTGGTTGCCAAAGAGAACCTTTTAACCCATGAAAACATTGCGGTGAAGCTGGGGATATCTCCTGATACTGTTAACAATTTAGTAAGCGAGGATTTGAATTTGGTAAAAGCTCGAAAACTGAAAGTTTGAAATTAATATCTCCTTTCATGAGAAAGATATTCAAGAAACTGGAATTTCAGGAATCTCATTCGACCACCTGCTTCAGTGGGCTCTCGTGCTTTTGATCTACTGAAATGTGATATTGGAAGGTGAGGTTCAATTGCAGTGGAATGTGTGTGTGAAAAGTCTGCCAAGATGCGTGGTTGACTCTGCCATCCTTGGCATAAGCTTGTTACAATTAAAATTGGATTTTATGCAATAGTTCGTAACCATAAGTGTGGGCGCAATCACCGAGAGAGAGAGTCATTTACAGGAATAGCACAGAACCAAAAACACGGTTCTTAAAAGAGACATGAACCCCAGTATAGTGTTTCAGCTAAAATATGTTTGTTTATCGAGACACGTGTTAGTATCTGTGTATATTACACTTCTGGAATTTGTTGCACAGATAAACTCCAGAGTAATGGCTACTACAGAATGCTGAAAGGAACCCCATGCAACATAAATTAAAAGCTTCATAAAAGCATATACGCCTGACGTACTTTCAAAACCATTTCCAAAGCTGACTATTTAACGGATACTTAATTCACGAAATAACTGAATAGACGGATAATTCTCACTATCAACACTGAACTCAGCCACTCGTCGGATTTTAACTGTTCACTAATTGAAATTAATGTTGTGTGTTTATATTGCTCCCTTGTTTCTACATACAGAAATCTTTACTAGATTCTAAAGAAACCGTAAATTGTAACATATCTAGAAAATTAATAAATCATTATCAGGATCGCCCTCTACCAAACAAACATCAAATTAAAGTATGAAAAACGTAGCTTACAATGCTACTTCATTCCTGGTTTGTGAAACTTCTGGAACAGTCCTATTATACATATTAATTATTACATTGAACTCTCCATTCAAACAGTTTTTTTTATCGTTGTCATTTCTGAAAGTTATGGTATACAGGTAGGATACCTCTTGTTCTGTTTCTAACTTGCTGTCCTTTATAGTGGTCGCACGAATTCACTCGTAGCTCTACCCTTGGTGATGGTCCTGTGATATAGTTTCGACTACACTCGCTGCTAGATTTTCTGAAATTATTTAGTTATACGATCAGAGTGGGTAATTTTAGGCTTGGACTACATGTAAACCACATCATTGTTTTGTTTTTTCCAGTTATATCATGTTACTGTGATAAAACCTAGAATTAATATCGTGACGAATGTTCACCTTATCACAAATTAATACAAGTCTCCTGGGTAAAATTATGCATGTCATATTCAGATCGAATAATTCTTCCACCCACTTTTTGTTTAAATGTTTCATTCTGTCACACCCCCGGATGTAAATGTATTTCTAATAACGTTTGGTATGGTAGTTCACTTCTTTTTCTCACAATAAATGCTTTCATTTAAAGGTCAACCTCTGGTATAGTGATTGCCATTTAGTGTACCGTAATTTCCTGGTCATAGACTGTGAAGCTATTTGAAACTACCATAACTTCACATCCATGTCTCAGCATAAAGTCACCACTTCTTCGACGGTTGTCCATCCACACATTATGAGATGCGTAAGGTAAGGATTACTTTCAACTTTCTTCTAATTCAAACTTGATGTCACAATTTGTATCAGTCAGTCTTTCTTCATCGCTTGAGATAGTTTCCAACCTCTCGTTACCAAATCGGTTCGAACCGTTGTAGCTCTGGAACCAGTGTTGATCAACATTTTCCATATTTTTTGTTGAGTCATCGATTTCTTTTTGTACTTCTTCGATTTTGTCATTACATCCTTCTGTACTTCAGTTTATTCTCTTGTAATCCATCTGTAAATCTCCAACAGTTTTATAGATCTTTTCTTCAGTTAGATTTATTTTTGGTTTTAATTCTTCTTGAAAAACGTACATCAACTCTTCTCATAAATACATCTATCCTTTCAACTCTTCTCATAAATACATCTGTCCTTTCAACTCTTCTCATAAATACATCTGTCCTTTCAACTCTTCTCTTAAATACATCTGTCCTTTCAACTCTTCTCTTAAATACATCTGTCCTTTCAACTCTTCTCTTAAATACATCTGTCCTTTTAACTCTTCTCTTAAATACATCTGTCCTTTTAACTCTTCTCTTAAATACATCTGTCCTTTTAACTCTTCTCTTAAATACATCTATCCTTTTAACTCTTCTCATAAATACATCTATCCTTTCAACTCTTCTCTTAAATGCATCTATTTTCTTTGGTTCTTCTTTTAATTTTCTGTTTTTTTTCCTCAGAAGTACTTTTCATTTTTCCCCCAGCGTCTTAGTAGTGCGAGTCCTCAGACTTACCTCTGGTTTCGTTACCCTTAACAGGCACATCAGATATCCCATTCTGTGTGACTATGGATTTAACAACAAACAAAACTTTTGTGTTCTGTTTTTAATTATTCTGTATCCTTCTTTTCGACCTTCATCGTTTTTAGCAAGTTAATAATCTTGCTTCGTGATCCTGTTTTCATTTCCTAAACAGTTCAAGTTTATTCAAAGTTCTATTTTATTTTCACCAAAATAACACCACTTCTGTCATCAGTATTTTATCGTTATTCTATCGTTTTGTGGATTATTTGGTAAAAATAATGCGATATCCAGTACACGTTTCCATAACAAATTAATTTGTTTCTTCTTTGACGTTAACTACAGATACTTTCATCCATAGGCCTAACTTCAAATATAATTTTTTTTAAATAAATACTACTATAGGCCTAATACACTAACAGCGATTGCAATAATTTCTGTGATTGCTAACAAACCTTAATAACTTTACTGACCAGCTGACAAAAGAACAAACTTTCGTTTCTCTAAGTAACTGCACACTATTAGTCAATCTTTCCTCGCACATTAGCTTGTACAGGATCATTTATTGTTGTATTTATATTGATGTATCAATTTCTACCAAGTATGGGAAGGTTTTAGATAACAGGACTACTTTTATGAACTTTGTCAATCTCAACATTATACGTCGTGTAGCAAACACCTCAATTAAAACATTGAAATGTAGCTTGCAACTCATTTATGTAACTCATAAATATTGAAGGAGCTACAAAATCCTAAATTTACCATTAGTAAACGTTCTTTACAAAATTTGTTCAAAATTATTTCACCATTATTAAGCCAGAGACAAACGTACGCAATTTAATATCTGTTTGCCCGAGAAAGCTAATGTCAGGCCATCCCTTAAGTAATGTCCGATTTTAGGTTTATGAAAAGGAAAGGATTTCAAACGCTTTTAATGTTATTTAATCAATAATGTATGTTCCATTATTATTAGTTACTTCCTGCTAATGATTCACAAGTTTCTGAATGCCACTTATATAAAATTCTTGGAGTTTGGAAGAAGAGAATGTAGAGAGGATAGTTTTGACATCTTCATGTGTTCCAAGCTCTTTTCCATCAAGATAGTTCTGCAAACTTCACAATAGATGATAATCAGATGGGACAAGGTCTGGAAAATAAGGAGGATGTGGAAGTTTTCCCAGTCTAGCTCTTCTATCTTTCCAGATGTGATCCTTGCTGTATGGAGCCGAGCATTATTCTGGTGTAACACACCTTTACAATTGATCAAAGTAGGTCTCTCTTCTTTCAGTGCAACATTCAAGCTATCTAACTGATGACAATAGAAGTCTGATGTGATCGTTACATTGAGTGGCAGCAACTCAAAGTGGATCACACCAACAATATCTCACTAACGCTTAACGCTTTCCTAAGGTGAGGTCCATTTTGGGCTGTGCTTTATCCAGTTTACCTGTACTGAGTCATCCTCTGCGGCGCTTAACATTTTTATAATGTGTCCATTTTTCATCTCCAGTCAGTAACCTGTACAGAAAAGGTGAGTGCAGAGAAATGCAAATATCTACTCTTGCTGTAAGGTTGGCTTCTGTCAAATCGTGGGGGACTCATTTTATAAGTTTTGACATCTTTCTAAGCTGTTGCAGATGACGGTAAACTGTTGAATGAGTTGAATTAAGCTTCTGTGCTAGTTCTTCAACTGTTACAGCACAATCTTCATCAAGTGCAGCCAGCAGCAAGATGTGAACTTCTGAAACCACCTTCAACATTTTCTTTCACTGAGAGACTTCGCCCCACAAACACCTTGAATGTTTCGTGTAGTTTCTGCTGCACTATTGCCTTTTTTAAACTCATAAAGCATTATATGACTAATGTGCTCCTCGGACGCATCCATCTTCATAAGGGTTCATTTGTTTAATGATTTCAAAAAGTTGAGTTGGTTAATTTCTTTTATTTGTCTGAACATTTTTATACACGTCCTACTACATATTTTAATCATTAAAACCGTTTACAAAAACAGAAATGATGACGCACTTTCTGTATTAAATTTTCGGACGTTACTTATGGGATGACCTGATATATAATGGAAAGTTAACGAAAGCCCAAGACTCTACATCTTGAAATGTGTACAGTATATAGAAACAAGGTATCAGTATAAACATAAGACCCAGTAAAACGGTCAGTTATATTGGTCAGTTAATAGGTAATCAGTATTTTAATTATTTAGTTCAGTATTAGTAGTGAAAGATATTACATCTATTTTATTTATTCGATGAGCTAGATGTTTGTTTGTAGTCAACTGCTCTTGGAAGTTAAATTAATAAACAAATTAGGCATACTAACCATTATTACGTGACTTTCTGTTGGAACATTGTATTTACAAGAGTTTCGTGTTTGAAGTTAGACCTATCGGTGAAAATGTCTATAATAAACATTAAAGAAGAAATAGAATCATTTGTCATTGTTACGCGAATAGTATCTCTCATTTGTATAATCCAAAACAATGTCAGATGATAGAAAAACGTTAAAACAGTTAAATTCATTTATTAGAAACACGAAATGTTTCATTCACTTTTTTTTTCCTTCTCTTCCCCAAAGTTATTAAAGAGAGAACGTTCCATTAGAGACATTAAAGTGCAATTTATCACGCTGGTTTACAATATCCCCTTGGGTTTACTGCCGAAAAAATAAAAAACAACAACTCAGATTTATTAGTATGCAAGGATGATGAAAGGTGTTTTAGTTTTTTAGAAGTATAAAGGTTTCCCAAATGAAGCCCTCACTATCTTATTTACTGTCATGTTCAGTTCGAAATTCGATCCAAAACTTGCACATATATTGTGTACTATTTTGTTTTTCTCAGTAGAATATTTTCTGCAGATCTTGAGACCTCTTAAAAGATATATAAAATCTTTCTACTTCCACTGGTTTCGTTAATTTACCACGTACCAAGTGGGCGTGTGTTGCTGGTTTAAAATATTATGACTTGTACTAGGTTTACAGGGCAGTAGGAACATACGTTAGCATGGTAATCCATAATAATCCATTACATTAACATTCTTTTCAAGGTATCATTAAGTGGTAAGAACTCACGGAATACGTGTTGCCAAGACCACTGTTATTGTCTATCACAGGGTGAAATTAAAATATAATGAACGGTGATACATTGGCACGCCTGTTTCGCGTGAGCCTTCTATGTTCGTCACGTGCTTTTCAAGAAACGATCAGTACTAGTAACTTTAAGTTTTTTTCTTTTTTTTTAATTAGTGTGTGTGAAACACGCCTCTGTATTACTTTTAATTAATGATCTCATTAGTGGTCTAGTCGTGTACAGAACGTTTTCCAAATAGTCATCCTTATGTTGTTACAATAGTAATAATAGTCGTTTTGAAAACAATACGGTACGCTTGGATAGTCAAGTATAGAAGGTATACTTTAACTGTATTAAATGCCGACTGCTTTCAAGATGTCACATTTTGCTTTCGCTAGATTTATCTAACTTTTCTACGGGGTTTGTAGAGATTTGTTTGTTTGTTGCAAAGCACAAAATGAGCGATCTGTGCTCTGTCAAGCACAAACATCAAAATTCAATTTTTATCTGTAAAAACTGATGTTTTATTGTGTTCGTATGTAGATGAACCCCATACCAACATGTTTCATTGTGTTCGTATGTAGATGAACCCCATACCAACATGTTTTATTGTGTTCGTATGTAGATGAACCCCATACCAACATGTTTCATTGTGTTCGTATGTAGATGAACCCCATACCAACATGTTTTATTGTGTTCGAATGTAGATGAACCCCATACCAACATGTTTTATTGTGTTCGTATGTAGATGAACCCCATACCAACATCATTGGACTTTGGTATCGCTTTTCTTATTTACAATAACGAGGAGCATGCGTTGTAAAACCTAATGATGACGTTAAATTCTTTGGACAGATTAGTTACTAAAATTATTTATCCAAGTGCAAAGTAATGTACTTGCATGTGATCCATATTATGACAATGTTTAACGTTGATTTGAACCCACTCTTTGGCCCGGCGTGGTCAGGTGGTTTAAGGCGTTCGACTCGTAATCCTAGTGTCGCTGGTTCGCATCCCCGTCACACAGAACATGCTCGCCCTTTCAGCCGTGGGGGAGTTATGTGGCGGTCAATCCCACTATTCGTTGGTAAAAAAGTCGCCCAAGAGTTGGTGGTGAGTGGTGATAACTACCTGCCTTCCCTCTAGTCTCACATTGCTAAATTAGGGACGACGAGCGCAGATAGCCCTCGAGTAGCTTTGTGCGAAATTAAAAAAACAAACAAACAAACTTGAACACACTCGGCATCGTGAGTGAAAAAAAAAGGATCATGGCATAATGATGGATAAGTCCTCGAGTCATCGAAACAGTGCGCTGCGGGTTGTATCAAGACTAATAGAATTTTATGGTGTATTTATAGAGACCATCATTCATAACAAGTAAATATTTCTTCTACAAGTCATTACTGTGTAGTTTTATTCTCCACCTGTAAGAAAAATTGATATTGACTTATTGGAGAGGGTTGTTTTATAGGAATAGGTTAAGTGCTCAGAAATTGTATAATTTTGAAAGGGAAATGATAGAACACAATTTTATTGAAGTTGACAGGACTACCTGAAAGATCGATACAATAAATCTTCCGATTTTATGTGCTTGTGTTCTGAAGACGATAGAAAGAGAGAACACAGGTTTACGATTTGAAAAAAGATAGGCTAGACTTCGGTTAACACAATTGTATTTTTCTAACAGGATTATTGGCTTATGGAATGAGATGCCATTGACAGTAGTAGAAGCCAGTACTTTATTGATATTAAAAGGGAAACTGATTTCCTCGAACAAAGTAGTGATTTAAAGTTTTTCTGAAGGTAGGTGTGCAGAAGTATTCGTGTAAGACGCAATGGTCCCATGGTGTCTGTATGTTATACTATATTGGTTTACCTTGTTAGAAGAGCGAAAATACTTTGTTTGTCAAGTGCAAAAATACACTTTTAGCGTGGCCGGCATGGCCAGGTGGGTTAAGGCGTCGATTCGTCATCTGAGAGTCGCGGGTTCGAATCCCCGTCGTACTAAAAATGCTCGCCCTTTCAGCCGTGGGGGCTATATAATGTTACGGTCAATCCCACTATTCGTTGGTAAATAAGTAGCCCAAGAGTTGGCGGAGGGTGGTGACGACTGGCTGCTTTCCCTCTAGTCTTACTCTGCTAAATTAGAGACGGTTAGTGCATATAGCCTTCGTGTAGCTTTGCGCGAAATTAAAAAAAAAACTTTTCGCCATATCTGTGATATGGCTACCACTGATATCGAAAACCGGTTTTTAGTGTTAAAGTCTTCAGACTTACCGCTAAGCCGCTGGAGAAGGAAAACAAAACCTGGGAGGATAGAATCCAACCAGATTCAGTTTATTTCAAATACGTTTGATCCACTAGTTTTAAAAAATGTTATATTTTGGTTCACTTTCTGAAAAGGTAGGAGCATTCTCAGACACTGAAATACTCGGTTTAGTGCAAAACAACTGGACCAGAAAAAACAAACAAACTTGTAAAGTAACTCAGTTTTCTTTGAGATTTACTCAGCTAATAGACCCGGCATGACCAGGTGGTTAAGGCACTCAACTCGTAATCCGAGGGTCGCAGGTTCGAGTCCTCGTCACACCAAACTCACCTTTTTAGCGGTGTTATTATGTGAGGGTCAATCCCATTATTCGTTGGTAAGAGTAGCCCAAGAGTTGGCGGTGGGTGGTGATGACTAGCTGCCTTCCCTCTTGTCTTTCTCCACTAAATTAGGGACAGCTAGCGCAGATAGCTCTCGTGTAGGTTTGCGCGAAATTCAAAAACAAAACAGACTCAACTTGTAGCACGTAAATTATTAATAATTACACGTCATTATCGCAGTAATTTTCTGAAGTCTACAAAACTTGAGTAACCAGTATTTATGTATAGTCTGCTAAGACTAAGTGTTTCACCATATCATGAGTCGTATTTAAAAAGGTCTTTTTTTAATACCTGTCAAACATTTGGTGTTAAAAAGTTAATTTTACGTCACAAAAAGCGGGAAATCTGCAGTACGCCTCACCTTCTACGTGATATAACTTGCGCAGTTCACGTCTTTTCTTCAGATAAGAATTTACATATACTTGTGGAGATTAAAGTAATATGATTTTGAATACTTTTTTTTTTTTAATTTTAGCCATAAAATGTTTTCGCCAGGTTTACAAGTATCGTCAACTTGATACAATTGAATAATAAAACGAAACCTTTACGTCAGTGAGCAACACAATAAAATTCACTTGTATAGGTGGTTTATTGTACAATATGTAATTTATCTAACTTGTATAAAAGTTATGATACTTAAAAATACTATTATTTACAGGGCTGTAGTGTATTAAAATATTAAATAATGTAACGGATTTATTATTATATATTTGTTTAATATCGATATTTGTTTCAGTTAAATGTACATTTAGAAATGTAAGTAACTTATGCTGTTAAATGTGTATTGCGAAATTTCGTCTATTCCATAAATTTGTAGAAAATTCTCGAGTGTAAGAAGCAACAACATAGGTTTTACGAAAGCATTAACGTATTGTTGCCAACTGAAATTTTTAAAACCTTGTCTTAACGTCTATAAACCGACACGAAGTGACAGTTTTATATTGTTGGTTTGCTACAGTTGGTATACCATAGCCCCCCAGTGGCACAATGGTATGTCTAATGACTTACACACTAAAAGCCGGGTTTCGATACTCGTGGTGGGCAGAGCACAGATAGCCCATTGTGTAGCTTTGTTCTTAATTCTAAACAAATAAAAAAAATGGTATACCATAAACCTCGGAAGCTATAACTATAATTAACGCTTATTAATCTGTAAGCTACAGTTTGTAAGTAGTACAGTTAGTGTATTGCTTAGTTTCCGTGTGATCCAGGGCAAGAGAAATAGCAGATAACTTTGTAATGAACACAAACTGTAGAGGAGGTCCTTCTGAGCAACCATCAAAACACAGCGAACCATGGCAGAGTCTGCAGAGTTGCGTGATTTTGAAACGTTTGTAAAATGGCTCGAAAGATGTTAGCAACGAGAAGACGGTACGTCCAATCACGAGTATCCACCTTTCTCAGATGGCTTAAGGAAAGATCACTGGTGGGGATGGCGGGATTGGCTGATCGTTGGACTTTTAACATCATTCAGTGATAGACCCAATTCACTCAGCTGTGCCTTTGGATAAGAAGGCTAAAAGAAGTAATAGTAGACACTGTATTCCTAAAGAGCACAGACCACCAAGGAAGAAAGACACAGCCTCAGGTGGGATGTTTTGGTAATGATCGAAGCTTTGTAGCGAATTGCAGCGAGGGGTGTAAACGTCTGAGGTTAAGAGGAAGTTCACAGAATCTGCACTAGAGAAGTGTGGAAAGCCTCTCTGCAGAGTTGAAAACCCAGATTATGTACTGGGTCCGACATCTTCAAAAGCTTTGGCACAACTATCGACACAATAGATCCATGCAAAGAACATCGACCTTCTCCCAAAGAAGTGGAAGAAAGGACACGGAAGATGTTCAGTGCCCTTTTTACACTTGACACGAAGCTGCGTAATGTGAGGAAGTAAAGTCAGCTTACAGTCGAAGAGAAGCCTTAAGAACTTCATTTCAGGAACTACTAAAGAACTACAGCACCAAGACGGAGCTCAGAATCGGGGTGTAAACCCCACTGGTGTCAAAAATGAATGCAAACGGTTTAAGAAGAAAAGACGAACCCGTTTTTCCTGGGTTCACCCCACCTAACGAATAATCAGTCTGCAGCTGCTACTCGGTGAAACCGGAATTCCACGGTCAACGAGAAGTGTGGACATAAAGGCTGTTAGCAACAGTAGGAAGTTATTCAGTGCAAGTATTGATGTTGATAGGGAAAAGTGTGGTACTCAAGACAGCTCTGAGGGAATCCAAGTTCGTGTGTGACGGACAATAACGAACCCACACGGCTTGCAATCTCAAATAGAATAAATAGTTGCGAATAAAAAATTAGTAGATGGCCACATAACCCATAGAGATGGCCACGTAACCCATCCCAAAGTATTAAACCTTCTTGGAGGCTGTTAAAACATTTTAAACCTTTTGTTTAATTTTTTTAAGATTACGTTCAGCAATACTCTTTAGATGTGAACAAATCAAAATGAAAGTCCTACGTTGCCCAACTCAACAGCCTTAAGTTTCTTGGAGATTGGTACAAAAGAAAAAATTAAGTGTAATGACACTTTTTCTTTGCTATAAAGTAAGTTTTTCAAACTGTTAAATGCCATTTCTTTCAAATATTATACATAAATGTCATCTGTGTCGCAAGCGTTTCCATTTGTTAAACTTTCATTGACACCATGTACATCTTTCTATCTTTTTAGAACTTCTGTGACAATGTTAATTTGGTTCTACCGTATCAGAAATGGCTTATCCACCTTCCTTGGTATATTACACAATTCTATCATATTATCCGTCCAATCATCTTTACCGTTTTAGTTAAAAGACAGTTCGTTTCTCATGTAGTATCCAATTTTCTGGATATAAAATTGGAAAAGGTCTTGTTTTATAAGAAGATATAAAATCAACTTGATAAGTTATCTGGTTAATGAACCTGCACTGTTCATATTATTATACAGTTGTAAACCTTCTTGAAACAGATTTACATCTTCAGACGTATTTATTTGTTTTATATCTGCGATGTGTGTCGTGAAGTCTCTCGTCTTGGTACGCGAATACCAACTGACGTTTAAATGTATGGTCATGTGATATTATCAGGCTTAACTTCATTTCGCATGTCAAACAGCAAATATGCAGATTAATAACGGATATGGGTTGTCAAGCCTAAAACATTTCATAAAACTGTCTTTGTCGTCTGCAGCAGTTGTTCGAATGTAGTTACTCTTAATTAAGCAAAATTATAAAAACTATAAAAACGAGTTATTTTAGCCGTTTATGTGCGTCATGGTTTTACTTGTGTGCGAATGATATTTGGTTTTCTTGTTTAGAAGAAAACTTAGATGACGTTGTTGCGCTGTTTTCCTAATATTAACACAAGCGTTGTGTAACCTGTGTATAAAAGTTCATATACAGGGTTAAATACGCGATATTAAAATGATTTTTAAAATACAGAATGACACGTATCAAGTCTACACCATGGTGTTGTTTGATATTATTATGTTACCAGAAAGTAAACGTTTTGGGTAATGGTATATAATAGTATAACGTAAAATAAATGTGTTCAAGTCGGAGATTATGATGTCCAACATAAGGATTTCTTTTGTTCTTAATGAATACGGATCAATTTGCACGCTCAGCCAAAACATCCTATTTTGTATCTTTGTCTGAAATAAAATAAGACAAACTATGCTCACCTTCCCCGTTTTCCAAAGGTTCACAGAACCATTACAATGTGCGTGTTTCACTTCTGTGGTAATGCTTATTACAACTTACATTTTTTTACCTCATTAGCTCCTAATATTATAGGTTCATCTTTAGAGAAGCGAGATATTCATTGTAACAGCACCCCATGTTAATCGGTGCATTCAGACTTCTATATAAAAAGATTCAGTGTCTGTGTGCGTTACGTAACTCCTAAACGCGCCAAATTCTAAGTGGTACCAAACCAGTCATTTCGATCCTGAGGTTTATACAAAGGAACTTGGTGGGGGAACTTCTTGGGGAACCAAGAGATTTCACGAAATCCTCTTCTCTTACTCTGCTGAATTATCCGACTTGTTGATGCCAAACGAGTTCTTTCGGCCCTGAGGTTCACACACAGGGAATCGGGGAATTTTGCGAAAACACTTACTAGAAATTCCTGTAAACGGACCCCACATTTGGCATTAGTTCTATTAAAGTTATTTTAATTAAATAAGTATGTCCATCAATTTCTGTTCGTAACTTGGTTAAAAAAGTTAACTCTGCATTATTGCGGCAATGTGAGTCATAAGCCCACGAGTTCGGTAGTCAATATCTTATAAAACGTCACATATTAACAAAGCATATAAACGTCAACAATATAACTAAACGAAAATAAATCCAATCAACACAGGTCGTGTTATTGTCTATAAAATAAACGTGTTTACATACAACAATAAATGTAACAATGTTACTCCCAACCTTCACATTCAACTAAACTCTCCCGTGCCTTACCAGACCAACGGTCATTAAGTTAATATCACACGAACTGCCCAGTACTGACCACTTATAACACGAAAGGAAAGAGCTGGTCACCCATTTCAGCCACGTGCACAAACACGATTGCTTCTCTTTGAGATGAAGTGGCTCCTAGGGTCGTTTATTTGTTTGTTTGTTTTGGAATTTCGCACAAAGCTACTCGAGGGCTATCTGTGCTAGCCGTCCCTAATTTAGCAGTGTAAGACTAGAGGGAAGGCAGCTAGTCATCACCATCCACCGCCAACTCTTGGGCTACTCTTTTACCAACGAATAGTGGGATTGACCGTCACATTATAACGCCCCCACGGCTGGGAGGGCGAGCATGTTTTGGCGCGACTCGGGGGCGAACCCGCGACCCTCAGATTACGAAGCGCACGCCTTAACGCGCTAGGCCATGCCAGGCCTTCCTAGGGTCGTAATAAACAAAGCTTATTGTTGAAAATATGAACGTGTGACAAAGAACATCTGTACATACTTTTGAAACGTTCCTTACAACATACAGAACTAAAGGAATGTTCTCTCGTAGTTTTGAAAGCTATGGCTCCTTTAGATGTAAAACAATTTTTTCTTATCCTACTTTTAGATTTAAATTCTTGTATTTAAATTAATTGAACAACACAACCTTGTCATTGCTTTGTCATCAAAGAGCAGAAAATCTATCTCGTACTTCAACGTTCCGGTGTGCCATACATTCCGACGTTTTAGTTAACAGTTTGTGATAATTTGCGTTGTTAAAAAGTTACTATCAAGTGTTAGAGGGTTAGCTCTCTGGCTCACTTTCCCTGGCGAGCTAGTGGTAAAATGTATAGCAATGTGCCGACTAGGCCTTTCGCACAAAGCTGGGTACTAAAATTATGTCGAGTTATTCATTGTTGCTAGCATTGAATGTGTATGTCAGTATCGGTGTTGTGTATTATAGAGACAAACGTTTATAAGAAATATGTTATAAATATAAACGGGTTTTGAAAGAGACCCAAATCTCCAGGAATAAGAATATTGAAGGATTCGAAACCTGTCTAGTTTTGGTTTCTCAGAAAAACTATTGTGTGTGATCCCTCTTGTTGGCTTCTTCAAACCAGAATTTATAGATACAAATGTTTGTAAGGTAGGATGTGTGAGTAGCAAAACAGTATTTAGGCTAAGAATACAAGGGAATTAGCATCTTCGGAAGAGTGTTATATGTGTCTACAAACATAATTGGTATCTAAAAGTTATTAACACATATCACGTGAAAGGGTTAGTAGACAATGTTATATTTCCCCTCCATAAAACCACCAGTAGGACCTTTTTTATTACAAACTAGACAAATGGGGTGTTACCTTATTTAGAATGAATGGTTATAATAATGATGTGAAAATATAGCTTCACTGACTGTAAAGCTATGTAGCAATTGTTGTTACAAAGAAACTCGCAGGTAATTTGAGTTAAATCTCTATCTGGAGTACATCTGGTGCGGTTATGTAACTGACTAACTATTATGTATTTATTTATTCTCTGTTAGAGTTAAGTATTTCAATGTTCTTGAGGGTCTTTTAATTCAAAGTAAGATATGTAAGTGTTCCAGTTTAGTAAAGATACAAAACAACACCTATTTCTGTATTACACTGTTACATAGTATATAGTAGTCAACATGTACCACATCCCAACAGGATGTTAGTGACCGTGTTCTCCCTATTTCTATATTGCACATGGTATACTAGTCAACATCCCTGTATATACTACGTCCAAAGAGGACGTTGGTAACCATGGCCTTCCTCGGGTTCCTGGTTCTTAAGGCACAAAATGTCAACACACTGATCTATTATACACAGACTTCACAAAAGTCAACCTCTGTCATTTACGGTCTCACTTTCCTTCGGTCTTTCCAGTTACAACCAGATTTTCAATTTATTCTTTCCTCGTAACGTGCACGAGAAATTCTATCATTTTCTCACGTTATCAGCTTGCTCCTGTCCTGTCAAGATGTCTTCGTTTGAGATGTGACTTGTCCAACATACCTTCAAAATACACCTTAAGAACCACAACCCAACTGCTTCAATTTTATTTTCCACACTTCATGATATTGTCCAACATTCTGATTTATACACGAAAGGTGTTATAACTTCCCAATCTTAACTTCGTCTCCATAAAAATTGTACAATATACAAGTTTTTATCTTTGTTTTTTTCATTAATTTGTCATTTGCAATTCATATTTCCCATGTTATTTCGTAATGCGATATACCATCTGTTGTTATCCAACATAAGTTATTTGTTAGTTGTATAATTTTAATGTATACTTACTGAGGTTTCTAGCATGATAAACATAGTTTGTCGAAATTTACCATTGAATATTGGCCTTGGAAATACTGTGTTTCTTATACAGGTCACACTGCACTGTTTAATTTCATCATGTGATGTGAAAGTACGGAAATACTGCTTTGCCATTTTTGATAGGCTGGTAAGGAGAAAACTGTATTATTGTATTATGATACAGTATTCTTACGGTCCGCTTAGTTTGTACTTGGATCGTATTTATTAACTTTGGGATGAAATCGTTACGATGTTCAGGCCCAACTTTTAGTTTTTCAAAGGTTTACTGATACTATTAACCCTAATTTACAACCAAATTGTCCTTCCAGATTACAGTGAACTGTCTGTAAGGACTCGCTGTTTTGTTTTTTCAAGGATTTACTGATGCTATGAATCCTAATTTACAACTAAATAGTCCTTTCAGATTACAATGAACTGTTCTGTTAGGACTCGTTAATTTGGTTTTGATTGAAGGGTATACCGACAGTGGTATTTATAACTAATAAAAATACTCAACACTTACTGATCAAGTCTATATAACAAACGATAGGATTCGAGAAGTGATATGCATAGGTTGGTAGAACGTTTATTTTGGTGATAAATCCTTAGGTGCATGGTTGGTGTGAAAATCTTATATAAAACATATCGCAACGTATATTTGACACTGATACTGACCTGGAGTAAAGTGAGCTATAAAGATGGGTGCTGTGATAATAAATTAGAGGGAAGACTTGTTTCGCTTACGAAACGTTTTTTTGGTTATGTTGTTTTATAATCAGTGATGTCGAGAAAACCCACTTGTAGAGAAATATATATGTAAAAACGGCTCGTTTGGGTTGAGAAAATATTTTATATAGAGGAATGAACAACGTTTCGACCTTCTTTTGGTCATCGTCAGGTTCACAAAGAAAGGAAGAGGTAACTGACCGGAAGCTCACCACACGTTTTAAAGGGGTTGTGTAACTGAGTGTCGGAATGTAGAGGGCGGTATTAGATGTTTGAATATATAATTTTATATTATTTATTTTATTATTTTTAATATAGGTATAAAGGTATTCCTTTGTATTGATTTATTTTGGGCTTGAGTTGTTGTATAAGTAAGGCTTCTTTAATTTTACGTTTGTTTATGTATGTTTCTTTATTTAATATTTGAGTGTTTTCTATGGTTATGTTGTGTTTATTTGACTTGTAGTGTTCGAAAACGTGTGAAGGTGACTTTTTATATTCTTTGAATCTGGTTTTCATTTTTCTACTTGTTTCTCCGAGCCGACTTTACATATATATGTTTTATATTTGAATGTACAGATTTTCTAACATAGTGTATATTTCAAGTAACTGAGACAGTTCCAATACCACTGATGATAAATTATAAACAAATCTAATGGCTGTGTAGGGTTATGTATACCTGACTAGACCTATTCCACAGCACGTGATACCCACCAAACACATGTAGCACAAAAGACACTTTCAACCAATTGGTCTTATCAAAAGTGAGTAACCAATCGACTTATCTAATAAGAAACACCAGATCTAATGGCTCTTTCAAAGCTAGGGTATGAGTGGCAACTATGACGTATGAACAGGGTGACGGTTCTATAAATGTCCATAAAAAAAACATGAAATTCACACACAAAATCTTAACATGTAAACTCTGCTATCTGAGATGGGGTTCTGGGAGAAAGATAAAGTAATTACCCAAATACGTTTCTCTTTACAATGTACGGTACTGTTTGTCTATCTACACATCTCTTCCTTTCACACGTGGCGACGTAGCTCGTGCTTCTAATTTCTATACAGTTCAAAGAAGTTTTTAAAGCTTCCCACGCACGTTCACACGTTGCTCTTTTAATTATAAAAATAGGTTTGCGTGACGGGTGAAAAAAAATCAAAACTGACGTGATTACGTAATCATAATGCCAACGAAAATATCTCAATTTCGACTTGCAAAGAATACATGTTACACACTGACAACCCCATGTTGATATATATCGTGGGTGAACAGCGTCAGTAAAAACTGTGTGTAATTTGAGAACGGTATAAATCAAGAAGCCTTCATACTGTAGTGTAATATCTTCCGTGTTTTCGTAGTCAGCGTTTTTTAGGTTAATCGTCAAGCGAGTGTGATATTAAATACTTCTCTTACGTCATCTAAGCACGTTTTTTATCCTGGCTCTCCGATTTCTCTCATGATTTAGCATTATTGCATTTCTCATTATTATTATTAATATTATTATTATTTTAATAAACTAATAATTGAAAAACTTATTTTAAACTTTTCACTTGAAGCAAAAAAAATCTTCGACAGTGGGTTTAAACTGTTTTATTTGTATATAAACGTTTTTAAAAAATACACACACACGATTTTTTAGTCTTGGTGTAACATTTATGTAGCTGTTTAAAATGTTTACACCACAAAGAGGCTGGTACAGGCATGATTAGTGTGTCGTGGCTGTGATTTCGAGGTTTAATGGTTCGCGTCCCGCTACGAGAAGTGCACTCCGTACTTATGGGACCTTTTATACACTACAAAAGTCGCAGTAAAACCCTTCCATTCGGTTAGACTTCAGTTGCCCCAGAGTTGACTAGTCACCTTCCCTCTACTCTATTAGTTCAAAATTAGGGGTGGCTACGTGCAGATAGCCATGCATAGCTTTGCATGAAATTAATATAAACGAAACATAGCTAGGTGAAGCTGTGTTTCTGAGACTTGGGTAATATGGAATAAAGGTTATTGTTGTTGTTTTTTAACCCACAGTCCTTTCTCGTAGGGTAATCCGAGGGGAGGTAGTGGTTTTATCTGAAGTAAAGAAATGTACAATCATGGTTACGTTGGTGCAACCATGTCAGTTTCAGTATGCATTAAAATAATATAGAACTAAAACTGTTGCAAGAAGACTAATGAAGTTAATCCACGCAATTCGTTTGAAAGACTGTTAAAGTGTCTGTCATTTAATTGTCACTGCGCATGCTCTAGCAGTAAAGAACATGTAACTAATAAATATATGTAACGATATAAATATTCATGAAGGCTTTGCCTTATATGGAGATCGAACTGTCAAGAATGCACAGTGCCAAATGAAATGGTGTAAAATTAACACTAAGAGAAATAACGTAAAATCTAGGTTTTGGTTTGTTGAAGATTTCCACAAATTTACTTTACGATGTCGATTTCATTATTTCATCGTATATTTTGGATGTGTTTAGATTAATCTGAATTACTTTGATAATTTTATGATTCCCATAAACCCTCAGGGTTCCCGATTAACCGGATGGTGTCGGTCTTTCGAACACGAAGCTTGTGTGTCACGAGGAACGTTCCGGAGTCTCGAGGCACATTTTTCCTTACCCCAACTTCCCGCGTGCTACTATTGACGGTTGACTTACAGGTGTAGACGCGCATTTTTAAAAATATTGTTCGTGTTTTTTCACACACGTACATATAGATGTTAAGTAGATATATCTTAGCTAAAGACAAACAGTCTCCGGTTGCTCCAGATCCATCCGAAATATGACAAACTTTGACTGCTTCAGATGGGCCACGGTTGAGAACCACCGGTCACGAGAGCAAATACTCTCAAATTGTGGGGCGCCCCTCTTTGTCAAGGCTACAACCGTGAGGGACTAAGAAGTGGCGTTTTGTCTTTGTTTTACTCAAGCTGTGTGTACAAACACACACACACACACACACACACACACACACACACACGGTTTAAATGAGGTCAACGTTTCATTTTTTTTTACGGGGGCAAAGTGTATTGCAGAGAATGAAGGGTGTGCGGCCTAAACACATTTGACAACTTTGCAGTACACGTGTGTGGGTATCGGTAATCTGTGCGTACGTTTTTCTTCTAATTTGAACATGCTTTCCTTTATGTTGTTACATTTAAAGTTGAATAATTTCTAAACCATTTGAAAGGTAACATTATTAAAATATATTAATTACTTTCAATTGCATAAGAGTAAAAAAATTAGAATAATATAATAACATTTTTAGGTTTCTGGAGTCTTTCTTCGCAGCCGTTAACTAACAGACGTTTTTAATAACTAAAACTGCATAACTTTCATGTATTTGGAAGAGGAACAGTGTCAAAGGTTATTAAAGTACCTGTTAAGAGTTCTTAGTTCCTTGACTCGTGATCAGCGGTAAGTCCGGACACGTAACGTTAAAATCCGAGGTTCTATACCCGTGACTGGCACAGCACAGACAGCTCGTTCTTTTTATTTGTTAAGATAAAGCTACACAATCTTCGATGTTCCTGGAGATTAATTGTTGATCCAAGTCATTAAAGTCTAGGTCATTACCTTTAGCTAAAGAGAAATGAAATGTAAACTTACGTCCTAATTTTATGTTCGATAACTTGCGAGAAGGTGCATAGACTTGTATCCAGCCAAGTTGCTGGGTGAATGAATCTTGCGATACTGCAACCTACACTTTAATAAGCTGAGGGTGCATTACAAAAGTGACAATCAATCTCTTAGCATGGATGGTAAAATATAATGGGTGGCTGCCTTCCCTTTAGTACGTAATTCAAAATCAGGAATGTCAGCAGGTAGCTTTGCCTTGAATATAAAATAAAAATACACTATTCGGCCATGTCTGTCGCTATAATGTTGACCAACAGTCCATCTAGTCTTGTCCGTGCACATAAAATTGGAATACACATGAAACTTTAGAGATGGTCTGCTTCTACGCTTAGTTACTGGCAGCTGTTTTTTTTTCTTTTATTTCTTTAAGTTTAAATGACAAAAGATTCACTTTAGACCTTATCAACAAATGTGGATAGGCAGTTTGTGTTGTTTTCTCGTACATGGTCGGCTTAAAAATCTTTCCCAAGTATACTAGCCTTCAACAAGAACAATAAACAATTTACATAATAAATTGAAAGCTATTTTCTATTACTTACAAGGTTTAACTTAACCTAGTGATACGAGTGTTAGGCTGCATACCAAAAGGCCCAACGTTCGAGGCATGATGTCATCGAATATAAACCGCACTTTCAACTGTGAGCACGTTATAAAGATGGCAGCCAATCGAATTATTTGATTCAAATACCTGAACAAACTTTTAAAGATGGCATTTGCTACCTTTTTTTCTGGTCAATACTAGTTAAAAATTAGGGATGGTTATACCTGTAACTTAGGAGCATCTGACCTGGCAACTTATCCCACATAAGGTGCCGTCCAACTTGGAAATTCCAGATTCCGAGTATTAAGGTTTAGTATGCAGAACAATTGTAGATTGAGTTGTTGATGTCATCTTTATGTGTTTGCTCATCATATGTAACACAATTCTAACTCCAATGGATTGTTGATATTTGTGTGAATAAAGCAGTTCTCTCAACGCTGTTACATACAGAATTTAACTGTGGTATTTTGATATGTAAATATAACTGTTAATCTTAACCACTTACTGTTTGTAAGGGAGGAAACTTAAAGGGAAAGGTGAAGTTAATTTCTTACAGAAAATTAAAATACGGGTTATTGTTGTCGATCGTTGTCCTTTGAGGCTACCAGAATAAGGCATTTTGACTACACATAATTAAGTACTTCACGTCAGTTGTACGAAAATTTTGAACGTCAAAGCAGTAAGCCTAATCTGTTAAGCCTAAAACAACTCAATGTTATGCAAATTCTGAGCGTCAGAGTATTAAGTTTAATCTACCAAGCTTAAAACAACTTCTGATCTCTAGAACAGTTAATTACAAAGACTCCTTTCCTTCGTTAGCAAACATTCCAAGACTATGACTTGTCTTTTATCTGACAATTTATTTCTGTAATTCTTATTATAATTTGTTAGATATGAATAATTAATTAATCATTATTAAGTTAGGCGATAATTCCCTTGTTCGTTTATCTAGTGTTTCTCTTTTTTTTTTGCGGAGTTTCTTTAAGTCCTTGTAATTTATCTAGATTAATCGATTAATAAATTGGATAATCAGTCAATTTATTTAAAAGAAAGAAACAATTATTCCTATCCAGGGCTCCTGAGAGCCATGGAGTCGGCGGACAAAACTTGTGGTGGTGTGTGCTGCCCTCTCACATTTCAGTACTACTGTTGTAAAAAACTTTTTTTTTAAATGTCGCCGGCTTTTCCGTCCTATCACTGGGTCTGCGCCTGTTAGCCAAAGTTTATAAAAATAGCTACAGTTATGAAAATAGTTTTACGAAACAGTTTATATTGTAACAACATGTAGAAAAAGTGTGAAGAAATGACTAAAGTAGGATGGAGAATAATAGATAGTAAATGCTCATTTCATTATATTCTTTCCTTTTTGTCCTACAAGCTCTTTTAAAATGTAGTGTTTATATTTTATTTCACGTCCACATGTGTAATTTTATCCCAGTTCTATCGTGTCTTGCATCTCTTACGTCATAACAAAGGTGTTTCAGAAAATGTGAAAACACCTATTTCTTTGTTTGTATAGGAAAGATAGTTTTTATTAACGACCTTTTTTACCCAGTTTCACATTTACCGAGAAAGCTCGCAGGGGTTATCATCGGGACCCTGTCCCTCCGGCTTGTTATTATGTCTATTTATTAAGAAAAAAAACACCCACAAAGTAAAAAATTATACACTTCTTATAACCTAACAAACTCGATTTTTTTCTGTTACCATTTTCTTCGTGTTTGGTGCAAAGATTATTTGCGACGTTTGAAATTAATTTTACAGATTTACTTTTGTTTCTTGTTTTTTTCCTGTCGTTGTTCGAAAGTGATAATATATTGGGTTGAGGAATAATTCGTGAGCGTTTTTTCAAGTTAAAAAATATATTCATATATGAAACGCTTTCGCAAAATATTTCATGTCATTTGGTAGATAATTTTTTGCTCTAATAGATGGTGTGTTTGATTTTCATATGTCTTTAATTTTTGCTTTCATTTTCAGCTCAGTAAATGGAATGTCAATGGACAAAATCGAGCATTTTCGACACCATCTACTTTTCGCATTTAATTTCTTGCAATTTCGTTTAAAACAATGCATACTATATACCTAGGTATTACATGAAATAAAGTATCATAATAAATGTTTTGGGTGCAATGTGTTCATGCATTGAAGTATTGTATAGTCTTGCATGTAATGCTTGAATGAAATTATTTAAAAACGCTCACGAATTATTCCTCAACCTAATATTTACACAGATTTTAATTTAAATTTGTTCCTGTGTTATTTAGAAATTATTGACGAGGGATGTTCCGTGAGATGAAAACAACCATTCAAAAAGAAATCCGGACATATTCGTTGTGGGGGTGTTATAATGTCACGATCAATCCCGCTGTTGATTGGTAAAAGAATAGTCTAAGAGCTGGCGAAGGGTAGTGTTTTACTAGCTGCCAAAATTAGCCATGGTGTTGGTTTAGGCGAAAGTTTAAAAAATCAAAATGAAGCGGACTCTTGCTTGTCTTGATCCCCAGTTGAAGTATAAATGTTTCAAATCACTCAGATAATTGTCGTCTTTCGTTTCAACGAAATATGTTTGTAAGAATCAGTAAAGTTTGTGAAACGAGCAAGAATAAGTAAGGAAACCATTTAGGACCTAGTAATCTGACAGTGAAAAATAATTTAGTCTTTATGACGTGTGTGTGTAATGAGAAAGTTTTTCTTTTTTCATTCAGTAAAATTTTATATCTGTATTAGAGAAGGGACACATTTAATAGTGAAAGTAGTAGCAAATGTTATGTCTCTGGAAATGGTCGTTCCCAGCTGTACAGATTGGAGTGCTTATATCATGTAATATTACACATTTAACACTGACAGAAATTGATGTTGAAACACGATATACTTATTCGAACCGGAGGTGGAGTGAAGTGAGTTCTGGAAGTTAGAAGTGTCAAAAACGAAACACTCGACATTTTGTACTTAGTATTTTCATAGTTGTACAGTATTTCGCAAAAAAACAAAAACAAACTGTAAAGTGTAAAACCTTACAAAGTATGTCGCAGATGTCACCGTCACAACAAACTGTATTATGTTTGTGGTGATAAACATCTGCCGTCCAGAGTAATTTTCTATCACGACAGACGTGTAGGTAACGTGCTTCCCCCAGTGACCAAGCAGTATTAGAGCATATAACTCTGAAAACCGGGTTTTAATACTCGTGGGTGGACACACACAGATAGCTCATTATGTAGCTTTGGGCTCAACACAAAACTAACAAAGTTCACAATTTCACATTACGTCATGTATGATATTGTTAGCGACCATAAATTAACCTCTATCTATAATTCAGGTTTACGAAAGTGTAAATGTAAAAATGTATATATTTTCGAAGAGTATGAAACATGGGATAGAATAAAAATACGTGAATATTTTTCTTATTAACGAGTTTCGTGTTTACTTCCATAATTTTCTTCGGATTTACAACGGTAAAACAAGGTGAGCTCAGCAGATAGCCCGGTATGGCTTTGCTATAAGAACCATAATTCTCGATAGCTTATTCAATTAAAACTTGAAGTAAACTTGTCTTGAAACAATTGGAATAGCAAAACCGAGAAACTACACGTTTATGCTGTGCTCGCTACATGTATGAAACCCAGTTTTTAATGTTATAAGCCCTCAGATTTGCCGTTTAGCTGCTGAAGGCTGGAGGCGCTAAGCCAAGTTAGCGTGCGGTAATCCAGCGACATACTTTTAGTATATGTATAAATGTACGTTTGAAACTATTTCAATAACTGTATATAATCTATCTAGAATAATATTATTGTTATTTTTAGAGAGGAGTGTATAAAATGGTTGGTAACAGTTAGTCAAAATGTTATTGGTGGTATATTCCAGATCGTCCTCACGTGTTCAGCTGTGGAGAGTTCTACTACCGGACATTTTATATGGACACGGACAAAGATATACTCTACGTTGGGGGCATGTAAGTATGAAACCATGATAATATCTCAGTATGTGTGTTTGCATTCTGGTACATGTTGTTTAATTTGTTTTTGAAGTTAAGCACAATACTCGCACGTGAGCTATCTGTGCTCTGTCCATCAAAGGTATCGAAACCCGGTTTCTAGAATTGTAAGTCCGCGGACATTCCGCTGTGCCAGTAGAAGGCTGTATTGTTTGAAGTTGTGGATCTCAGCGATAGCACTTTAATATTTACAGCGTGGTGCAGAGTTTGTTCTTCACTCTGGATTACCAGCGAACATCTGTCAAATTTCAACAATATTGATGAATGTTTTCACGATTATATATTGTGAAAAGAAATCTGTATATAAAACTAATGGATATTCCAGTTATTTCTTATAAAAATAGTTTTTGAACATATCTAGTGAGCGAGTCGTTGAAAGTCAATTCTAAAGTTCTTAACATTAAGATAATTGTGAATTAGGGCATTGATGACGAATAAAGAACTTGTGTAAAATCCAACCCTGAAAGTTACTTACAAAAAATTCTTAAAAGTGTAATTGCAGAAATTTTAAATATCCTTGAACGGGCTATAAAAGTTCCGATTAATTATCGGTTCTATTCCAGTGGTAGACAGAACACAGACAGCCTAGAGTGCAGCTTTGTGTTAAAAGAAAGAAAAAGTAAGCTTATTTATTGAAGTTTCAGATGCACGTGTCTGTAGAAATATCTTTGGGGGGGGGGCGAAGTTTAAAGCAAGAACAACACACACACACACACTGATTAAGCAAAGAAATGTTTCTCATCTTCAAGTCCCCCGCTGGTACAGCGGTAAGTCTTTGGATTTACAACACTAAAATCAGGGCTTCGATTCCCCTCAGTGGACTCGGCAGATAGACCAATTATAAGAAAACAAACTCTCATTTTTAAGGGGTGCTCTCCCCCCTGCGGACGTTGTTAGAAGTACTCACGGAAGTCCGTTTAGGAAAGCTTTAATACACTTGGATATGAGAAAAAGAAAATTCTCTGTTTTAAATTTTTAAAACTACTTTACTTTATAATTATATTCCAGCTTTTTCTTTTTTCTTTAAAGAAAGTAAAAAGTATTGTAACATGATGGTCATACTTTCATTAAATTTCATTGAACGGCGAATTTAAGTAACAATTTGACTTTTTCTTACGCATTATGCAATAAAACGTATAGAATTTCTTTCGGTTCAAAAACGACAAAACTGAGCGCTAGTTGATTGTCTGAAAGTTTGTATACTATCGTCAAATTTCGCTGGGAGAGAAGAATAAATATGTTGAATACTTTTCAGGAAAGTAGAAAGAATTTAAGATTAAATTTTAAAGTTAAGAATACAATGACGAGTTTCAATCAAATGCCTTTGGTACGGACTTAAAGGAATCATATTTCGGTAAAACCGGTCACAATTTGAACATAAAGTAGAAAATTCTCCCCCACGTAAACCAATAAATCAAGATTGTAGCGACAACACAACAGAAACAAATCCTCCATTAAAGGATATGTATATAGGTTGCTAGCCCTACAGGAAGTCTGTTGTTACTATTAGCTAAGCCTAATAATGTTGACTTAAGCCTACATGATGTACCGAAACTTGTTTAACTTCGAGTTCAGTGATGACAGTTAATTACGTGAATGTTTATTGCTGGTAAAGAAAGCCTTCTATTTATAACCTTGACTTAAATAATAGATAATTATCCCCTAAAAGTGATATCCCTGGTAAAGAAAGCAGTTTATTTGTAGCCGTAACTTAAAGAACAGATAATTATCCTGTATAAGTAATATTAAAAATGAATTATTATTATTTTTAGTACTTTTATAATTCATCTTCTACCATAATACACTATTTTTAATATTTAATGAAACAATGTTTTATTTAACATTTCATGTTGAAACACGCACAGTTGTGTCACGTCTTTTTTTACATGTCCATTTAAATTGACATTTTCTTGGACATCTTTCATAAGCCCACATAGTCCTTCTTCGTGTCTTTTTAATATAAACTACAGCTTTTTAACACCCTGTTGCTGTTTGAAACTTGGTTGTTTTAGGCAACCATTCATCATTCTAAATTTATTCTTAACCATTCTCCAAGACTGTTTTTTTCCTAAAACGTCCAGTTCATTGATGTATTTTTAAGCTTTGAATATTTTTAAAACCTTGCTAGTTTCCTTGGAAACATAATCTTGGATACACTTTTGATCTTTCCAAGAGCTCTAGAAACTTAATACATGACAGTTTCTTAATTTTCTGAGTTGTTTATTTCCTGAAAATTGTTCTTTGAACTTCCACGTAAAGGCTTTCAGAAATGTGGCATTTCTTTGGCTGTTAATGGTCTTCTATCTCAGTTGTAAACCTTTTCATTTTAAGTTTGTTTTTTATCTCTCTTTAAATATCGACAATCTATATTCAATTGTTTTCGAATCAACTGTCGAACGTTTTTTCAGTATAGTTTCTTGAGTTTTATCGGATTGTAAACACTGCAGCATTAACTATAGTGGAGGGATATACAGAATCTCAGAAATTTGTCTTTCAAATAAAATAGCCACCTCTTCTGATTGGTAACGTAACAAAACTATTTTGTAAAACCGACTTTCGGGGCACTTTTATTGACGTGTTTACTGACCTATTGAATCTCTGGACAGTGTACGTACATGACATGCAGCTGTTACTCATTGTGTATTCGAAACAATGAAAAAGATATCTGCAATAAGTTAGTAGTATAAGTTTGTATAGAAAATTCTGAAGGAGGGATTGAAATGAGATATTTTTATAAGTTTTCGTGGAGGCTTCAATAGCGGAGGGTCCAAAGGACGACTTTGACAGCTGGAGGTAAAGCAGTTTTTGTCCTTATCCTGGAACTTCTTGAAACTTAAGGACTCTTGGGTAAAGCCTAGAGGTTTGCTTTCCAGAATCGGAACCGTCACGACCTTTTACGAAAAAATAAGAGAAGGAACATTCCCAGTGGCATCTCCCATTTAAGTAGCGTGCCCTCTTAGTGTACAAGCCCTTCAGTTGCCTAAACAAAGAGCTTGTTCCTGATGACGCGAGGATTTGGGTGAGTTTGAAGTAGCTTTCCGCCACAATCTGCTTTCAAGAGTTACGTTACGACAGCCTACTTAAGCTCATTTGCATATCTAAAGCTTTCTCTCGGAGAGTTCTCAGAAACTACAGTGTTTACTATTGTTAGTTCTCAATGGGTATATTTTTTGTGCGGCGAAGGACCAGGAAGAACTGAGGTCACGTGAAATAATTCATCTCAACTCCTGCTCGTGCCATGTGGAATGTTTTGTGAAAAAAAAAATTCAAACCTCGCTACTGTAGTTTTAACTGTCACGTGATACAAAGAGCACCAGACGACACGGATTTATTTTTGAACAATATTGATCAGTGAACCACTTCCAGATATTGGTCGTCTTTGTTTTTGAAATACGCGTGATTAACAGTAATAATTCGTCAGAAAATAGTGTACTTAATTCGCTAAAGCAGTGAAAGATAATACTTACTGTTAGCAGATCTTTAGTTTAAAATATTAACATTCTTGTATGTAAGGTGTCGTTCAGAATTAGATATTTGAAACAATAAAATGGATAATTTTGTGAAACGGCAATATAACTACACCATTTCAAACACTGTGAAAATCAGCGAAGGACACCACACTGTTTTTGAAGCTTCAATTACACGTATTCCTGAGAGAAGTACGTTAGTTTAAATTGAATGTTCAGCTGAGCAATGAACTGTGTCACTAGCCGTACTCGACACAGCTGAGCAATAAACTGTGTCACTAGCCGAACTCGACACAGCTGAGCAATGAATTGTGTCACTAGCCGAACTCGACACAGCTGAGCAATGAATTGTGTCACTAGCCCTGCTCGACACAGCTGAGCAATAAACTGTGTCACTGGCCGTACTCGACACAGCGAGGGAATGTCTTCTGTGGTAATTTATACCAGATAACTCGGGTGTGTTTTGTGTATTGTAATGACAAGAGTTTACTCATGACACAAAGAAATCACATACAAATTGAGAAACTTAAAAACCCAAGCGCTTTTGGAATGAAGACAGATCTTCTTTCTCCTAAGAATGTCCGGTGTGTACCAGTGATTTTATTGTCCGGACTATGAATCCAGAGATCCGAGGTTTGAATCCTTCTGCCGTAGTATTTAGTTCCGCAACGTGTAGTCTATAAAGTTGTTGGTCAAATTCTAGTATACGGTCAGACAAGTGTAGCCAAAGAATTGGCGGTGGGTGTTCTTCGCTAACAACTGTATCATATCAGTACAGAATTCTGGACAGTTGTATTTAGCTAACCCTTTTATAGCCTTACACAAAGATTTTAAAATAATTTGTATAACGTGATATAATTTTTATTTTCGAAAGGCTTGGTGTAATGGGTTATTGTTATGGTTAATCCATAATCAGTTGCTATACGTTTTGAAATATTATGCTGCTATTAAATATCGCAAAGCCTATTTTGTTACTATATTACAACAATTAGTGTATATCCAAACCACAAATTTAACTAGAAATTCAACGGACATTTTGTAGATATATTCAACAGTGGTTAACGTCAAGTGAAATATAGGTTAAATCTAGACTGTTAAAGGTAATAACAGATGAAACGTTGCATATTAATTTTAGTGTCGTCTTTACCCTAAACTCATCTTGGGCCTCGGGTAAGATAGTTCTGCGATAATGGACTGTATAAAATTAGCGTCGACTGTTTCATTCTTGCTATCAACACGCAGTTACTGTTCAAATAATCGACTTTTTTTTTAGCGATATAGAATATGTTAATTATTGTGTCAGCCGTTATTCAAATTACCAGCCGTTAGTGGTTGGTTGACAGGCGTGCGAATTGGATTTGAAACAGGAGGGCTTGTTGACTGGCATATGGATTGGTTCGTGATTTTTTTTTATATATAGGTCTGTTTACAGTTGAAGCTTCTGTGACTGAGACGTATTGCATGAAAACGTACTCTCGGGCGTCGCACGGGCTTTCCGTAAATGTTTAAGTGGAGAAAAGTGTCTGCCTTTGTCTACCCTCATGAAGACTTAAAATGAATTATTTAACATGTTGGATGTTTCATGGTTCACAGTCCGTTACTGCCAATCACATTTCGAACTCTAGAACCCTAAACATTATAAAAGTGAAAGTTAAATCCCATTATTCGATAACGCTAAAGTTGGCGGTTGGTGCTGTTAATAAGCTGCCAATTCATAGTTGGGGGCGTTGCATTAAATTCTGAAACAGACTAACAATGTTGTATTGTTATATTGTATTGCAGTTTTGTACATTTTGTGACTTCATATTAAAGTTCGACTTAGAATCTGCAGGTTGTTGGTTCTAATCCCGTCACCGAATATATTTACCCTTATATTTATTTATTTTTTTGCCGTGGATGCATTATAACTTAGCGGTTAATTCCACTGTTTGTTGGTGAAAATAATCCAAGATTTAGACGTAGGTACGGGTTGAACAGCTAGCTGCCTTTATCTTTTAAATTACAGAGTTAACGCAGATAATCTTCGAGTAGCTTTGCGCGAAATTAAACAAAAATAAATTGTTTCGAAATAAAAATAAATGAAATGTGGATTATTCAGTTTTTATTTCTCGACTACTGTTTTTAATAAGATTATAATTTCATTTTCCTTAATTTTAAGAAACTATTTATCTGTTTGGAATCATCCAGACTTTCTCTCTTCGTTTACACTATTTTCATTTCTAAAATTGCAATATGAAGTTATGTTTTTATTTAAATATCGTAAACATGGCAGTATTACATTCAGTTGAGATAGTAAAGCTTAATATGGTATTTTTAGTGTTTAACAATGAAACTAGACTTTTGCAAATCTTACATTATCTTAAAATTACTGACAACGCCCTCTACGAAGGTGATAGTCTGCGAAGCCTATACGCCTTTCTAAATTTATAATACAAAAAATTAATATATATTATGGACAAAATATGTACTAAATTGTTCAAAAGACCCCAGGTGCGCAAGAACTGTTTATATTCCAGAATAATGTATAGTAATTCAATCAATTAATTATATTTTTGTTGAAGCCAAAGGCTTGTAATATTTCAGATATATTTTATGCAAGTGAAATGTAATGATTATTCGACTGTTTTAAACGCACTATAACATTTAGTTGGCTGTCTTGAATGTACGTAATTAACAAAGTAGCCTTGTTCTTATGTTTTTACGCCAGTATTCGACCTGGTGTTCTTCAGTGGCATGTCTGCTGGCTACCAACGCTAGAAAACAGGTATTGATACTCACGGTGGGCAGAACAGATGGCAATCGCATTAGGTATCTTTGTACTTGACTACAACCAACCAGCCATTTAAGCTTAAATGGCTGAATTAAAACTAAATTTCTTGAGTATTGTATTAACGTAGATGTAGTTTAACACGAATTATACTGTTTTTGTTCTATAAAAGTTTAAAATAATCGATTTTTTGTCAACGCCAGCATCTCTTAATGTTCCAGTAATTTTTCGTGAACGCGGGAAAAGTTTTTAAATAGGTTTGTTACAACTATCAGTGATAACGTCACCAATCATGTTCATTTCACGGTGTTGTTCCCGCCCTGCTAATCAGTTTCATCTGTGTAGCCTTGTCAAGAAGATATATTCGTAAAAGATGTGGCGACTTTCTACTTTGATATTCATTTTAATCGAAGACGCTAACAGCTGCTGAGTGACAAATTACATATCATGATGGTATTGGGCCTAGCATAACCTGGAATTTGTCAGAATATGTTTTACGTACGTGCCTGTAAATGTTTTTACAAGCTTAATTTAGAAAAGACAAAAATAAACGTCCGAAGTATGAATTCCTGTAATAAGTTGTAATCCTGGATTACTTTGTTAAATAAACTTAATTAAATCCCTGGAGAATCACGGAGTTATTCTAATGCCCTTGATACTTTTGGTAGTTCCCGTGTGTTTGTTTGTTTTAATTAGCTTGAAGAGTGAATAATCCCCCACGTGTTAACATGTTCATAGAGGTTTACATAGTCTCTGTGTAAACTGTGCAAGCAATAGTTAGTATGAGTGTCCAGCTGAGAGGGAGTTATTGTTAGAGAACTAAGGGAGTCGTTAGTCAATTTGACAATCAAGTCACGACTTTCCAAAATAATACCTGATTGGTCCCACTTCTGTATTCAGAGCTGCACGTTACTGACAACCTTATGATAGTTCTGTAATGTGTCCAAACACTCGTGTTATGGGCTGTTAGCATGTTCAGCGGTTAGCCAAACATTAGCTATTAACATCATTGACCTTTCCTTCTCGGTCTGGTCGCCGACTTATCACTATGAAAATGAGAGGCGATTGAAATTCAGGCCAATGTGCAGCGGAGCTCTGTTACCTTTAAAATATGCGTCCAATTTGTATGTATCTGAACTTTGTTGACAGGCATCAAAACACGTTAACAATATAGACATCTGCAATCAGTATTCTTCCAGAAAAGAAGATTTAAACATGTACAGCAAAGAGGGAAAAATGTGTGGATTTAGTTACTTATGTCGCCGTTAAAACCCCAGTCCACAATAGTGAGACATTGTAAATATTACTGATCCAAAAAGAAAATAATTACCTAATGTATTTATTTGCATACAGATAAATGCATTTGGAAATACTCAACCTCTCTACATTCTGATTAATGATTATGTGGAAATTTGAGGGCCCACTAGTCGGCGTGTCGAGCTGTAGGCCCTTGGTTCTTGTTCGTTTACTGCCAAAATCTCCTCTGTGGTCATAACTTGCTATAAAAGTGACTGGTTGGTATTGTTCAGTCTTTCACATCAAAATTAGGGATTTCTCTCAAGCAACTCGGTGCGAAATTCTAAACAATCCAACTTGTAATTTGATAAAGCAGTGGGAGGAAGAAGTCAGTGCTGACCCGACCCTACTAGGTCGTACAAGTGCGACCTAAACTCCGATCCAGATCCCCACAAGCCAATGAGGAGTAAAGATAGACATCGAACCTGACCCGGGTTCTTGTAAAGAGGGTGGTCTAAAGCATCAGAATAAATGATTCAATGTTCTGATCTCGTAATAAATATACAAACAGTAAAGAAGGGAAGAAGTCTAAATAACATCTGACCCTCCCAGGTCGCACAGTACGACGGACGATAAAAACGACAAACCAGCCGTATTTAAGGAACCCCATCTTGGAAAAATATTTCAATGATCTAAAATAACATTTTGTTCGTTGTTTCGAGTTTAAAAGTTAGATCTGTTAAAACTATACTTTTTTCAAATTTGAATTAATGTTCCTTATTAACTAACAAATATTTATTTAATTAACAGTACATGACTACTGAGAGACGCATTTTGTATAAGTTCTTTTTTCGAGTACGAAGATCGCGTTGTAAGAGCGAGTGGATGAGATAATATAACTTATTAGTTGCATTTGTCCCTCACTGGAAGTCAGCGGTAAATTTGTGGGCTTGCAAAGATAAACTCAGGAATTCGATTGATGTAGTAAATAGCCTATTGTGTAGCTTGAAACAATCAATCTTAACGTATTAAGCTGACAGTGTATCAAGGCTTGGCTTCATACCAGTTGACTTGGAGTGACCAACGTGATAACGAGCTTTTCCAGATCAAACCTGTTGGACTTTGGCCGTCTTGTTTCTGTAAGGATCAGAAGGAGGAAGTTGTCCTAATCACACTTTTTTAACTCATTGTTTTCTTTTATCTGAGACTGATGCACCAATGTACGGTCTATGTGACACTCAAGTCACAATATCCCACATTTTATTGTCGTACCGTCGTTACAACCGTGAGCGACATTGGACAATGTCATTGTCGATGGTGACATTTTCCATCTCGGTTGTTTATAAATTTTTAAGGGCAGTTGGACTTTTTAACTCTTAAGTTTTTAATTCAGAAATTGAACTTTGTTTTAACATGATTCCTTTTTACGTATTATAATAATTTTACTTTAATTTTTTTCCGGTTGTTTGGTGCTAGATAGCTTAGTCGCTTTGCGCTAATAAACGTCAAAAACCCAACTAACCGACAGTAAAGAAAGTACGTCTTGCTTCATTTATATGATTGTCAATAAAATGGTTTAATTAGGAGTTAGTGACTTACGGTTTAGTACCGCTAGGGGTTAAAGGTTCTTCGTTTAATGTAAACTTTTTACAATACATTAAAGTATCATACAACAAATCACCGATAAGAAAACAATAGTTTTCATAAGTTCTAAATCTTTGTTCGTCATTGGTCTACCTTCTAACAGCACTTGTGTTTCTTGCCCTCTGATACGAATGACGTACGATTGTCCACGCTCTTTAATAACCTGCAAACGCCTCTTGTATTTGTTTCAAACAAACCCGTAGCTACTGTTTGTAACAAGAGTCGTACTGGATCACAAAAGGAAAGTTAAGTCACGTCATTCAATGTCAACAATAAGAAGAGATGAGATATAAGTATATAAAAATCAACAAACGAAATTTCGTGTGAAACTGGATAAAAGGGAGAAAGTTTAAGCCGAGTCACTCAGCGCACGCGCACACACACTGTATATATATGTATATGTAATAACAGTTAGACAAAAGCGTGTGTGTGTGTGTGTAATTTTGATACGGGTTTATTTTTAAGTTTATGCATTAGCTGTTTTTTGTACCTTCACCCAATTTGCACGATTATGCACTGTTTGTTGTTTTCTATTCTCTGGTAGTATGTCAATGTTAATGCGAATAACACGGCGTAGATAATTTGCAATTGTATTACAGCCATGAACACGCTCTCCTAAACTGTAATTGATCGCTTCATTCAATGTTAATCACGTAGCTGGGTTGGAAACCACGAGGCGCCGCTCGCATACCGCGTGCTTAAATAGATGAATGGTTAAAGACCAAGGATGAGCAGGCCTTCTCACCATCCGTTTTTCCCCAGGCGTTAACACCACCAGTAGAGGTCGAAAGGGAAATTACAAAATAACTATAAAAAAAGAAAGTCCCAAAATTAGCTTTGGAGTAACACATCATAAAGCTTTAAAACCTTGACCTTTTTTGTTGTTGGTTTTTAAATGCTAACAGCTATATTAGAATGATTCTCTTTTGTCTTGATAATTCTCGTCAAATGTATTAAAATTAGATCTCTAACTGCAGCCAACAGATGATGCATGATGTATGTATGACCTGAACGAATTCAATAAACACGTGTCGTTCAAACATCAGTTATAACAGAGGTTGAGAACAGCTGTTTTTGACCCTCCTAACCTCTGACCTCTGACTGTAGTGTACTTGTAGTTTATCACGTGCGTTCTGAAAGCAGAGTAATTGCAATAATGTTTTGGTGCCTGTTATAACACTGTTTCAAATATTACGTTACAACTAAAGAGTCGTCAAAGTTGTACGTATCGACAAGGTTCGGTTATGTTGACGTAAAAGATAACCAGAAAGAAACATTTTTTTCCGCTATTTATGCGCCAGATGGCGTGACTTTATACTTTCGAAGTCACGAATATTGTATTTAATTCAACTCATTTCTTTAAACTGTGTGTTATAACAGCCATAACATTAGTCAGTGGGATACCCTGTGATATCAAGTAAGCAAGTCGGTAATTTAGGGTTAACAGTAAATGAATTTGATTTTTCAAAACGTATATATTACCATAGTGTTACCAGTGATACAACACAGGAAGAATTAGAATAGAAACACAAAGAGCAAGGTATTATCTAATGTCTACAGCAGAATACAGTTTCAGAGTATTGTTAATTATTGCTGTACAATTAGTTAATGGTTCGTTTTATAGTAAAGCTGTGTCCACGCGAGTATTCGATCTCGAATATTAGCATTTTAAGTCCGTAAACCTATGGTGCATATCATTCCACACGAAAATCAGCGTAGTTTTTTTTTTTACCGTTTTGTGGTAAGATATATAATATTTTGTTACCTTTATCATGATATCTTCGAGAAAAATTTATGATTGCGGGTAGTATATATTCGAAAAGCTTTGATGGGTGGAAAGGTAGAAGTCTGCTTTATTTCTCTCTCGAAGTTTTACTTTAACCTTTCTTTAAGACTTCACATGCACGATTTCTTAGTTAGAAGACAATAACCATTTATTTGTAGTATAGAGTATATGAAGTGACATCCGTTGTTGAGACGATTGCGTTTAGGCAAATGAAACTTGCATACAGACCTATTTAACATGCAGAAGACAAGTTTCCTGGACATACACGCCTGAACACTGGAAGTGACTTTTGAAACATCTTGTAACTTATGGTTCTCCACATGGGGAACGGATATTTTATTCTTTGACCAATCTGTTGTCCGAATAAACTATTGTATCATGACTGGAACACTAAAACATAGTCTAAAATCGAGACTGCTTGCACAAACCTTAGTTCATTCTACGTTGCACAGAGACACCTCTCACAAATCTTAGTTCAGTCTACGTTACACAGAGACACCTCTCACAAATCTTAGTTCAGTCTACGTTACACAGAGACACCTCTCACAAATCTTAGTTCAGTCTACGTTACACAGAGACACCTCTCACAAACCTTAGTTCAGTCTACGTTACACAGAGACACCTCTCACAAACCTTAGTTCAGTCTACGTTACACAGAGACACCTCTCACAAACCTTAGTTCAGTCTACGTTACACAGAGACACCTCACAAACCTTAGTTCAGTCTACGTTACACAGAGACACCTCACAAACCTTAGTTCAGTCTACGTTACACAGACACCTCTCACAAACCTTAGTTCAGTCTACGTTACACAGAGACACCTCTCACAAACCTTAGTTCAGTCTACGTTACACAGAGACACCTCACAAACCTTAGTTCAGTCTACGTTACACAGAGACACCTCTCACAATACTTAGTTCAGTCTACATTACACAGACACCTCTCACAAAGCTTAGTTCAGTCTACATTACACAGACACCTCTCACAAAGCTTAGTTCAGTCTACGTTGCACAGAGACACCTCTCACAAAGCTTAGTTCAGTCTACGTTGCACAGAGACACCTCTCACAAAGCTTAGTTCAGTCTACGTTGCACAGAGACACCTCTCACAAAGCTTAGTTCAGTCTACGTTACACAGAGACAGCTCTCACAAAGCTTAGTTCAGTCTACGTTACACAGTGACAGCTCTCACAAAGCTTAGTTCAGTCTACGTTACACAGAGACACCTCACAAACCTTAGTTCAGTCTACGTTACACAGAGACACCTCTCACAAAGCTCAGTTCAGTCTACGTTACACAGACACCTCTCACAAAGCTTAGTTCAGTCTACGTTGCACAGAGACACCTCTCACAAAGCTTAGTTCAGTCTACGTTGCACAGAGACACCTCTCACAAACCTTAGTTCAGTCTACGTTACACAGAGACACCTCTCACAAACCTTAGTTCAGTCTACGTTACACAGAGACACCTCTCACAAACCTTAGTTCAGTCTACGTTACACAGTCACAAACCTTAGTTCAGTCTACGTTACACAGAGACACCTCTCAGTCTACGTTAACCTTAGTTCAGTCTACGTTACACAGAGACACCTCTCACAAACCTTAGTTCAGTCTACGTTGCACAGACACCTCTCACAAACCTTATTTCAGTCTACGTTACACAGAGACAGCTCTCACAAAGCTTAGTTCAGTCTACGTTACACAGAGACACCTCTCACAAACCTTAGTTCAGTCTACGTTACACAGAGACACCTCTCACAAAGCTTAGTTCAGTCTACGTTACACAGAGACAGCTCTCACAAACCTTAGTTTAGTCTACATTACACAGACACCTCTCACAAACCTTAGTTCAGTCTACATTACACAGACACCTCTCACAAACCTTAGTTCAGTCTACATTACACAGACACCTCTCACAAACCTTAGTTCAGTCTACGTTACACAGAGACACCTCTCACAAACCTTAGTTCAGTCTACGTTACACAGAGATAGATCTCACAAAGCTTAGTTCAGTCTACGTTACACAGAGACACTTCTCACAAACCTTAGTTCAGTCTACGTTACACAGAGACACCTCTCACAAACCTTAGTTCAGTCTACGTTACACAGAGACACCTCACAAAGCTTAGTTCAGTCTACGTTACACAGAGACACCTCACAAACCTTAGTTCAGTCTACGTTACACAGAGACACCTCTCACAAACCTTAGTTCACGTTGCACAGTCTACAAGACACCTCTCACAAAGTTGTCTACGTTACACAGAGACACCTCTCACAAAGCTTAGTTCAGTCTACGTTGCACAGAGACACCTCTCACAAAGCTTAGTTCAGTCTACGTTACACAGAGACAAAGCTTAGTTCAGTCTACGTTACACAGACACCTCTCACAAACCTTAGCTCTCACAAACCTTAGTTCAGTCTACGTTACACAGAGACACCTCTCACAAAGCTTAGTTCAGTCTACGTTACACAGAGACAGCTCTCACAAAGCTTAGTTCAGTCTACGTTACACAGAGACAGCTCTCACAAAGCTTAGTTCAGTCTACGTTACACAGAGACAGCTCTCACAAAGCTTAGTTCAGTCTACGTTACACAGAGACAGCTCTCACAAAGCTTAGTTCAGTCTACGTTACACAGAGACAGCTCTCACAAACCTTAGTTCAGTCTACGTTACACAGAGACACCTCACAAACCTTAGTTCAGTCTACGTTACACAGAGACACCTCACAAACCTTAGTTCAGTCTACGTTACACAGAGACACCTCACAAACCTTAGTTCAGTCTACGTTACACAGAGACACCTCACAAAACTTAGTTCAGTCTACGTTACACAGAGACGCCTCACAAAACTTAGTTCAGTCTACGTTACACAGAGACACCTCTCACAAACCTTAGTTCAGTCTAACACAGAGACTCTAGTTCAGTCTACGTTACACAGAGACACCTCTCACAAACCTTAGTTCAGTCTACGTTACACAGAGACACCTCACAAACCTTAGTTCAGTCTACGTTACACAGAGACACCTCTCACAAAGCTTAGTTCAGTCTACACACAGAGACACCTCTCACAGTTCAGTCTACGTTACACAGAGACACCTCACAAACCTTAGTTCAGTCTACGTTACACAGAGACACCTCACAAACCTTAGTTCAGTCTACGTTGCACAGAGACACCTCTCACAAAGCTTAGTTCAGTCAACGTTGCACAGAGACACCTCTCACAAAGCTTAGTTCAGTCTACGTTGCACAGAGACACCTCTCACAAAGCTTAGTTCAGTCTACGTTACACAGAGACACCTCTCACAAAGCTTAGTTCAGTCTACGTTACACAGAGATACCTCTCACAAAGCTTAGTTCAGTCTACGTTACACAGAGACAGCTCGCACAAATCGTTTTTTTTTCTAGGGTTTGAATGTTTGATATGTTATCAAATCATAAAAAAAACAAAAAAAAACGTTCTTATATGTTTGTTGCATTGTTCAGGTTTAAACCGTTTTCCATATATTTCACATACGATGATCTCTCACGTAAATGACTGAATAAACAAACCAAATAAATGTGAATAGATAAGTAGGTACCTTGTGATAAGTGTGCATTTCCGGTGTCAGATAAATATAATTAGACCCCCCACTAACACGTGGTTGTACATCAGTTTCTGATTTTGTTTGTTATTACAGCAGTGGGTTCTTAGAAGTACTAATGTAGTTTTCTCTTGTGGTTGCTCTGGAAACGAGAATCCTTGTTTGCTGGTTCGCCACTTGTTAATTCAAATAAATATGATGGTAATCAAAATAATTAACGTTGAGTTGTTAATTCGTTAACTTAATATTTGATCTATAAACGACTTGCATGAAACCTTTTAATTAATTGTTCGTGAAATTTGGTGACATACGTATCTTGTAGACTACTGCTGTGTTTGTCGTATCCTAGCAAGACCTAGTTAATATTAGCGAGAGTTCTATTCGGCACTTGATATTGCGAATGTTTTCGCTCGTGGTGGCTTAAAATACTATATACTTTTTTTCCAGTTATGCACGCCATGAGTTAACGATTACTAATAGTGATACAGGTGTGACTTTTATATAGATTTTATTGTAATACCACAAAGAAAACAGTATTATATCATATGTAATAAACTTTAAAGTAACCTAGAGGCTATGAGGAAAACATGAAGTTTGTGAACATGTTAACAACGGATGAAGGTTAATTTATTTAAACAGTTAAAAACATATGTTGTAAGAAATGGTCATGTCAATACTAGTCTGGTCCGTGTGTTAGTTTAAGAAATATTGAGTATTTAATTAAGTACATTGCTGTTGATAACTGTTGTATATTAACCAACCAATAAGATCGCTGTGTCTTCATTCTCAGAATTATCAACAGTCTCTTCAGTTTTTTTTAATTGTTTTCTCCCTGTCGTGCAATGTGTTGAATCTTAACTACACTTAACAACCAGCTAAAAACAATCATAAAATTAAAGGGGCGGGTCACCGATAAGTACGTTGAGTTTAGACGGAAAATACAGCATATCTTATGTATAATGATTCACTTTGAAAGGACAGATACAGCATATCTATGTATAATGATTCACTTTGAAAGGACAGATACAGCATATCTATGTATAATGATTCACTTTGAAAGGACAGATACAGCATATCTTATGTATAATGATTCACTTTAAAAGGACAGATACAGCATATCTTATGTATAATGATTCACTTTGAAAGGACAGATACAGCATATCTTATGTATAATGATTCACTTTGAAAGGACAGATACAGCATATCTATGTATAATGATTCACTTTGAAAGGACAGATACAGCATATCTATGTATAATGATTCACTTTGAAAGGACAGATACAGCATATCTTATGTATAATGATTCACTTTGAAAGGACAGATACAGCATATCTTATGTATAATGATTCACTTTGAAAGGACAGATACAGCATATCTTATGTATAATGATTCACTTTGAAAGGACAGATACAGCATATCTTATGTATAATGATTCACTTTGAAAGGACAGATACAGCATATCTATGTATAATGATTCACTTTGAAAGGACAGATACAGCATATCTATGTATAATGATTCACTTTGAAAGGACAGATACAGCATATCTTATGTATAATGATTCACTTTGAAAGGACAGATACAGCATATCTTATGTATAATGATTCACTTTGAAAGGACAGATACAGCATATCTATGTATAATGATTCACTTTGAAAGGACAGTTCTGTTTTTATGTATAAAGGATGTACAAGATCGACATGAACGAGTGAACTCGGGGAAACGTATCGAATACAGGGATACACTTTTCTAAATACTTGTTATTTTAACGTATCGAATACAGGGATACACTTTTCTAAATAACTGTTATTTTAACGTATCGAATACAGGGATACACTTTTCTAAATACTTGTTATTTTAACGTATCGAATACAGGGATACACTTTTCTAAATAACTGTTATTTTAACGTATCGAATACAGGGATACACTTTTCTAAATAACTGTTATTTTAACGTATCGAATACAGGGATACACTTTTCTAAATACTTGTTATTTTAACGTATCGAATACAGGGATACACTTTTCTAAATACTTATTTCAGTTTGTGTAGAGAATAAGCGTGCTTGAAAGGCAACTACAGAACTCAAATAAATTCGTTAAGAACGTCAAAAACGTACGGGTCCTGTATGGGCAAGTGGTTAGGGTGCTGGACTCGCGATCTGAGAGTCGTGGATTCGAATCCCCATCACACCAAACATGCTTGCCCTTTCAGCCGTGGGGTGTTATAATGTGACGGTCCATCCCACTGTTCGTTGGTAAAAGTAACCCAAGAGTTGGCGGTGGGTGGTGATGACTAGCTGCCTTTCCTCTAGTCTTACACTGCGAAATTAGGGATGGCTAGCGCAGACAGCCCTCGTGTACCTTTGCGCGAAATTCAAAACAAACTAAACCAAAAACGTCAGTGTAATTTTCAAATATTTTTACATTGAATCATCTCGTCTTTCTCCAATCCTATCACTGGACAATCAACAGGTCAAAAAATGTCTCCTGCAATCCGACGCAATTCAAACTGGTTTGTTCTATATAAACTACATAACATTTTACCCCCGCACTGTCGTATGTTAATAGCTATAAACTACGTAACATTTTACCCCCGTACTGTCGTTTGTTGATAGCTATAAATTACGTAACATTATACCCCCGTAAGCTACATAATACTTGTAGGCTTCTACCGCCGTCTATTAATAATTATAAAATGCATAATATTTTGCCCTTGTACCGTTGTTTATTAACAGTTATAAGCTACTTAATATTTTACCCTAATATAGTCGTTTATCAGTAATCTAGGATCCATCTTTTCAGGCCATTAAAATATGGTTATCTAGAATTCCAGTCTGCAGACCCTGGAAATTCGGTTATCTTGATCACGTGTCACACTTTTCTTTATAGATATTGTTTTTAAGATATTCTGAATGTTTTAAAGTTTAGCCTTCTTATATTATTATAGAAAGTTATATTTTCAATTTTTTAAATTAGGTGTTAGCTAGAGGGCGCATGACAGTAAAGCGTAGTAAGTAGCATGTAGAAATAAAGTAATTTGTTATCGTTATGTGGATTAAACAACGTTAGAGCAGTATATTATTTATGTGTAGAATATTATTTGATATTCTTGGTTAAGATAAAGACAGCTTCTCTTCAGTGTTATAAGTTGTAGTTTAAATATCTTTTTCTGAACGGTTCAGCTAGGCGTGCTTAAGCCTAGAAACACGCTTTCGGACAATGACTGGGTAAGACGCGCGGATTACACTATTTTAATTTAAATAAAATTTGTGTTAAGACACTATTCAGTATATTTAGCTAGTTTCAGATTTAATAACTGGTTTGTTTTTTTGTTTTTAGGGACAAAGTCTTCGCTTTATCCTTGGCTAATGTCAACACCACAAACTGTGCGGTAAGTGAAGTATTTGGTCTGTTTATACTGTATTAAAACGAACTATAGCGAGAAAATCCTGTCAATGAGGAACATTTGAAAACGTGTTTAATAGCGACACTTTAAAAGCAGTCAGTAGAGAGAACTTATGCACATATGTATATGTACATATTTCAGTTCTACCCACTAATTTTAAAATGCCTGCAGGAAACGTGTCGCTTTCTAAAATTGCATCTATACATACCTGATCGAAAGTGATTATTTGTTTTAACACAAATCTGTATAATGTGTTATCTATGCTCTACCAACCTCAGGGAATCGAACCTCAGATTCTAACACTATCCATAAAATTGTCATTGACAAACCAAAGGGTGGTTGAGAGCGATGAAGATATGGAAGGTGTGTGGATAGGCACCTTGTCACTCATGATTTAAAATGTTTATTTCTGTTTTCAGTATAATTTTGTGAACTTTTTTTTTTTTTTTTTTTCGTTTTGTTCAAGAATCCGTAGTTTTATTGTTCGATAAAACTCGTGATTTCAGCTGGCTCTCTGTTAGGACTGACCCTTAAATATTTGGGGAATTTTTGTTTATATAGTCACGTGACCCAAATGTATTTATTAGAAGAAAGAAAAAAAAAACATTTCAAATTGAGAGGGAATCCTCAGTAGCCCGTGACACTTAACACTCTTTCAGGCAGGATCATGGTAAATTAATCTGCGAGACATTGGGCCTAGTTAAATACATAAGACAAAACAGTTTGATTTCCTGAGTCCAAAACTGTAATTAGATCTAAAATCGATCAGAAGGTGACGGATTTATAAGCTAAATGTTTGAACTTGAAAAACTCTGAGCCGTTACGCCGCGGCTAAAAACTACGTCTCTCATTCAGTTGTCCCTACTAAGTATACAAATAGAAAAGCTATCAGCATTGTTATAAGAATGATAATTAGTTACCAAAAAAAACGTAAGGGGCAGTTAAGAGTTAACGTTGGCGGCTTTACTTGCTCCTTTGTGAACTAGCTTGTTACGTAATATTGGTCATAATACATTCAGAGAATCATTATCCGTAAAAGTCAATGGTGTGTTAGTCAGAAGGTTTACACTGGCTAGTCATGCATGATGTGTTAGTCCAAAATTGGTCGCTTAAAAAAACCTATGCATGCTCGAAGGTTTAGAACGCGTGTGTGACTTGATCTATTAGAAGGAAGTTTAACATTCGCTGTACTTATTTCATACTCCTTGTTCTGCTACGTTTCGTTTTAATCTGTTCATATACAACACCGAACGAGTCGGTTCATAGTTCCTTTAGTTTTCACTTTATATTTGTAACAATCTAACAGTTATGTAACTGGTTTTCTCATGCCCCAGAAAATTTCTTTAAAGAAGTTTCTGAATCGTATTTTACTTGAAGAATCAATGCTCGCTTATGATATCTCGTCACGCTGAGAAAGTAATAATCACCGATATATTTCTGACCAATGAGGAGTATAGAAGCTGAGCTGGGAGTGTGGCCGTGTTTTTGTTGTCTTCATATTGTTGTCACCTGACCTCGATGGTTTCCATAGCGTGTCGTAAATTTTCACCAAACGAATAATAATTTAGAAAACAATATTGCATGTGGTAGCAAAAATGTCGAGTAAAAAATCCAGGGTAAGGGTTAGGGTCTCGTCAGTGAAACAAGTGCTTACCTACCAGTCTCTTGAGCAATAAATCCTACCTTATGGATTTTGACAGAACCTTGTTCAGAAATAATATTTCACAAGATAATCGTATTTTTAAAGAATTTTTAAAGCCTATATGATATGTTAGGACAATATTAAGTGTGCCCTTATATGAAAGATATGGCCCTATCTTTTAGGAGTCATTACACTGCCAAAACGTTTCCTAACCTGAACGTTTTCTCAGTCGTATTTGGGTGTTGCAGGTTCGAAACCCATCACAGAACGTGCTCGCCCTTGTAGCTGTAATGGCGTTATAATGCTACGGCCAGTATCACTATTTGTCGGTGGGTGATGTTCCCTTTTCTGTATCCTATAACTTTAAAATTAGGGATAGCTAGCGCAGGTAGGTTTGTGTGAAATTTAACAAACAAATAATCTTCTATTATAAAGGTCGTCACTTAAGAATGCTGGACGTAATATCGTAAACATTAAAATCAAAGCGATGAAAGTTATACAAACAAATATTCTACTTTCTTCATAATTTATGGTTTAAATCATACAACATGTTCTAAATAATACACTACAAACAAAAATACCCATCCCTAGTGAGGGAAAAGTTTATGTAAATATATCAATTTGAGTTATTTTATAGTATTTAAAAGGGTTGTATTACACTTTTCGTTTCAGTCATGCTAAGAGCCACTCATCAATAACATGCAGTGAATCTACATTTTTGTTGTTTAAGTATCGTCACGTTTTGATATGTGAATCGTAGTGTGATTGGTTCCTAACAGTTTAGTGTAGAATATCCTGTTTGTGAAATAACGTTTGATATTAACATTATTCATGACTGTTCTTCTCGAAAGTGAATGTTGAGCTTTGCCTGCGTGCACAGCTTTTGAAACGGGAACCAGACGATCGGTTTTATATATATAATTACAGATTGTGGTGTGTTCCATTTAATTCATGTATTTCATATACAATTTGTGATATGTCATTCATATAAATTAGTCATTTTTGCGTTTGTGCTTTAGTCTTGTAATCCAAAAACATAACTTGGAAGGATGGTATGTGAGATAGATGTGAAGAGCTTCTATTTATGTTCGTTTCAAGTCTATAAAAACCTTGGTATACCCATTTCAACTCAGTACATAATAACGTTGATATACCAATTATAACTGGGCCCATTCGATTCCATCTGAATATGGATATTGTAGATGGTTTATCTGTTAGAAGAAGAACAAACATAATACTGTCAGTTAATTCTGTAATATAAGAGGTTAATTATGTGGTTCCGAAGCAAAAACAGATATGTACGGTGAGTAGAATTATTAAAATATTATGTAAAACTGTATTACATTTTCTATCGTTTAGATCTGCAGGAAGTTAACCTTTGACATGAACGTTATTAAAACTTTACGTAGACAGTCGTTAACGTTGAAAGGTTGTATTCAAAATATACGGAGTTATAACTACGTAAGTATCCAAGTTTTATGTTGTGATTATTGAGGCCTTAATACATACAGAATGTGTAACGAATACGTTCCAAGGACTGGTATAACAAAATAAATTGCCCTAGGTCCTTTGATATCGTAGTTTGTCGAGATTAACACAAACAAAGCCGAAAATCAGGGATTTTATCTGTAGAATACTTTAAAAACATAGTGCTAGGCTAGTGAATGCTTTAGTTAAATGTTTTAACATAAACATATTAGCGATATAGCAATTTTTAAAGAGAAAAATCCATTTTTAATTATTTAAACTTACAACCATTTGACACTTATGAGTCCAGAGAAATGTAATTCATGCTAACTTTTACTGAAACGAGAAAGTGAACTTTTAACATTCCAAGTTGGTCCCGATTATTGGGAGGCCTAGATGGGATTCTACCAGATTTAACTTTGTCGTCTGCTAACTTCAAGTCGGGGACCGTGACATAAACATGACGAACATTTCACACAAAGTGTTTTATTCTTTACTGACTGACAAGCGTAGCTTAACCTGAAACGTTTACCGAGAGGTATTTTTAACATATTCTTTGGCACTTAGAACATACTGTCGTGTGTGTCACATTAATGATCAGTATACTTCAGGGTCCCGTAAATATGAAAGAGAAAAACCTCTTCTGCAAGTATGTAATGTTTTTTTTTTTTTTATATTGATGAAACTGATATGTCCATATAATTTGTATATAATAGTGAATCACGCAAGGCTTGGCAATCCGACTTTTAAGATGGTGCTTTTTATTCGGCTCATCTCGGATTGATACGTTATAAATACAGAATTCCATTTTCTTTGTTAGATTTATTATCCTCATACAATATCTCGTAGAATACTACCTTTGTATTTCTTTATAATTAGTATAGAATATTTAGATAAGACACTCGCTCTGAGACGATTAGAAACAAAAAGTATGTCCATCAGAGTTAGCGCCCTTTACTGTAAAACTTTTTTTTTTTACTAATACTTACAAGTAAATATTGAAACAAATAGGAATTTAGTAACATATAAGTGCTCAACAAGTCAGGTCCCTAGTGACATCTCTAAGTGTCAACAAATTATTAAAATTCTGTTATTCAGTTGAATATGAAATTTCAAAGCATGATTTAAGAGCGTGGGGGTTTTCATAAAGGTCTATATATATAATTCATCCTTTTCCCCTGATTTTGTGATTTAAAAAACAATTGATGCATCTCGCCATTGCTAAAAGTTCACAAACAAACAAGGTCGTGGTTTTATTGTTTTAACATAGGTATTTTAGTAATACATATATAAACTTCAGCTTTATTAAGAAGATGCGTGGCTTTTAGCACTAATTCAGAAGCTTTACAACCTTTAATATAATGTTTATTTTAAAAGAGAAAACGCACAAACGATAGAACTGGATGTTTTAATTTGTTTCAGACAGAATGAATAATGAGTGAGCCTGTTTAAACTGTGATATTCCAGTTTAATTGTGAAAAAAACAGATACTCTATGCAGATCCTCTGGACTTGCTAAAAAAACAGCTAAGTTGTTCACAATGAGAATGGTCTCTTAGAAACAGGTAAATTTATTGTTCATTGAGCTAGCTGAAATGGGTTACCCCAGATTTAGAATTACGAAACACACATACACTCACACACTTAAAATTACTGTTATTAAAAGTCAGTGGATCCTGTTTGCTGCCGGCCTGATTATAAGTCATTATAAATTCACAATGTTCTAAACAAAAATACCGCAGCAATTGTCTGCAGTAAAAGGCCAGTCATCAATGGCACAGGCGTGTTGTCTTCTAACGATAGAGGGCAGGGCTCGAAATTATCTTGTCGTATATGAACAAAAAAAAAAAAGGAATCATGTCAACGTACATGCACGAGTTAAGACGGGAGAAACGCTAACATTCCTCTTTGAAAAGACTCGTTTCGACGAATCATCATTGCACTGACAGTTGACGAACATTTCTTTAATTATCTCTATTGGTACAATTTATTTTAAAAACATACTTTGTCTGTCGTTCGACTCCCAGAAGGAATTGAATTGTTCCAGTCTGTGTTTCCTTTGAATCTTGAACAATAACGTGGGTTGAACAATTTATAACACTTCCACTTATGGTGATGTCTGGAACATCAATGAACTGTGATGTCTGTAGAGCGAAGACGCCTGATACATACATAAAAGGAGTCGTTTTGACCGACTTATTTTGTATTTGTTGTTATATAATGGTTGAATGGATTATAAAGTATAAATGTCAATTACGTTTGAAGTGTTCCTACGCCATGTATATACACAGTGGGGAGACACGAACTTCAGTCTCTAACATCAGTTTTAATTCGTACAAATTCAATACGACAAAAGGGTAAAAATTAATCAGTTTGAGACTGGTGTGTGGGTCTCTTGGGTCATTAAAACCATGGAAGTACCCGTGTCTGTATTTCAACTTATGATGGCATTATCAGTAGAAAACATGAAATCCAATATTAAACTATTTAAATATATTAGTAAACTAAGAGACAAAATCTGAATTATTATTATCAGACAATGAACTATAACAAAATAGAACTGACACGACTACAGAATGTTAATTCAGCTGTATATATATGCCACATTAATACATAGTTCAAGAAAAGACAACTGTATAGATCCAAAGTACCACAGTCGTACATGGCTCATTAAAACGAACACTAATACGCTGTTCGGATTTCTATAATACACAGTTCGTCAGGAATGAACATTAATATTGCTTTATACGTAAATAGTAGCACAGTAACACGTGGTTAATGTCCGTTAATACATAGGTTCAGCGATTTAGTACTATAGTAGTAAATGGTTCGTCATTGAAGGAAGGTAATATATCTGTAATCTATCACGTGTTACTCTCTTGTCCAGAGAAGTCAGTGATATACCCAACAGATACAAAAATCCCACTATTAGTTGGTATTAGTTGATACAGTTTTACAGATAAGTATGTTACTAATAGTGTTCAAAAGAGGATGTTAATACTCCCATATGAAAGGAAATCGTCTCCAACATGAGATTATACAACTCTATTCAGTAAAAAGAACACAAAGTGTCATCGCTTAGATCGTCAAGAGAAAGATTATATAATTTATAATACAAAATTAATTTCAGGAATAGTGGGCTACTCGTTAAAAAAAATCTTGCACCTTAAAGGGAAGACGGGTCCTATAATAGACTCGTTAAAATAGGAAAAAAACGTTTATCGCTAAATCTATCTTTTTAAATTTTGCATATAATATTAATAATAATAATAATAAAACAGATAGCCAAAGATCTTAAGGACCGTTTTACTTTATCAAATGATGATAACGATATAGTTAGATCTAAAACTTTGGGGAAAAAGATGACGAACGAAAGTAAGAAATCTCAGTTTTGGCATTTCGCTGGTTTCGAATTTGAATCGCTCTGGATAACTGAAAAGTGATATACACCGGAGATTGAACGACTATGCAAGGTAGCTCTTCGTATCTGGCTTCTGATTACCAGTTGAGAAGAAAATCTAGATGACTTGTATTGCTTTAATATGGGCGTCCGTGCCACTCTTACAAAGAGAGCTGACGCACTCTTCGTTAGGGACGATAGTCTAATTTAACAGCGAATTGTTCTAATACTTTATTCGATAACGGACGACAGTGTAACAGAGGATTGTTATAATACTTTATTCAGTAAGGACGACAGTATAACACAGAATTGTTATAATACTTTATTTAGTAAGGACGACAGTATAACAGAGGATTGTTATAATACTTTATTCAGTAAGGACGACAGTATAACATGTGGTCAGCTTCCGGTCAGTTACCTCTTTCTTTGTGAACCTGACGATGACCGAAGAAGGTCGAAACGTTGTTCGCTCTTCTATGTAAAATATTTTCTCAACCCAAACGAGCCGTTTTTGCATATAAATTTTTCAACAAGTGGGTTTCTCGACATCACTGAGTATAACAGAATTGTTATAATACTTTATTCAGTAAGGACGACAGTATAACACAGAATTGTTATAATACTTTATTCAGTAAGGACGACAGTATAACAGAATTGTTTTAATACTTTGTTTGATAAGGGACAACAGTATAACACAGAATTGTTTTAATACTTTGTTTGATAAAGGACGACAGTATAACAGAATTGTTATAATACTTTATTCAGTAAGGACGACAGTATAACAGAATTGTTATAATACTTTATTCAGTAAGGACGACAGTATAACAGAATTGTTATAATACTTTATTCAGTAAGGACGACAGTATAACAGAATTGTTATAATACTTTATTCAGTAAGGACGACAGTATAACAGAGAATTGTTCTAATACTTTATTAAATAAGGACGACAGTATAACACAGAATTGTTATAATACTTTATTCAGTAAGGACGACAGTATAACACAGAATTGTTATAATACTTTATTCAGTAAGGACGACAGTATAACAGAATTGTTATAATACTTTATTCAGTAAGGACGACAGTATAACAGAATTGTTATAATACTTTATTCAGTAAGGACGACAGTATAACAGAATTGTTATAATACTTTATTCAGTAAGGACGACAGTATAACAGAATTGTTATAATACTTTATTCAGTAAGGACGACAGTATAACAGAATTGTTATAATACTTTATTCAGTAAGGACGACAGTATAACAGAATTGTTATAATACTTTATTCAGTAAGGACGACAGTATAACAGAATTGTTATAATACTTTATTCAGTAAGGACGACAGTATAACAGAATTGTTTTAATACTTTGTTTGATAAGGGACAACAGTATAACACAGAATTGTTTTAATACTTTGTTTGATAAGGACGACAGTATAACAGAATTGTTATAATACTTTATTCAGTAAGGACGACAGTATAACAGAATTGTTATAATACTTTATTCAGTAAGGACGACAGTATAACACAGAATTGTTATAATACTTTATTCAGTAAGGACGACAGTATAACAGAATTGTTATAATACTTTATTCAGTAAGGACGACAGTATAACAGAATTGTTATAATACTTTATTCAGTAAGGACGACAGTATAACAGAATTGTTATAATACTTTATTCAGTAAGGACGACAGTATAACACAGAATTGTTATAATACTTTATTCAGTAAGGACGACAGTATAACACAGAATTGTTATAATACTTTATTCAGTAAGGACGACAGTATAACAGAATTGTTATAATACTTTATTCAGTAAGGACGACAGTATAACAGAATTGTTATAATACTTTATTCAGTAAGGACGACAGTATAACAGAATTGTTATAATACTTTATTCAGTAAGGACGACAGTATAACAGAATTGTTATAATACTTTATTCAGTAAGGACGACAGTATAACAGAATTGTTATAATACTTTATTCAGTAAGGACGACAGTATAACAGAATTGTTATAATACTTTATTCAGTAAGGACGACAGTATAACACAGAATTGTTATAATACTTTATTCAGTAAGGACGACAGTATAACAGAATTGTTTTAATACTTTGTTTGATAAGGGACAACAGTATAACACAGAATTGTTTTAATACTTTGTTTGATAAAGGACGACAGTATAACAGAATTGTTATAATGCTTTATTCAGTAAGGACGACAGTATAACAGAATTGTTATAATACTTTATTAAGTAAGGACGACAGTATAACACAGAATTGTTATAATACTTTATTCAGTAAGGACGACAGTATAACACAGAATTGTTATAATACTTTATTCAGTAAGGACGACAGTATAACAGAATTGTTATAATACTTTATTCAGTAAGGACGACAGTATAACAGAATTGTTATAATACTTTATTCAGTAAGGACGACAGTATAACAGAATTGTTATAATACTTTATTCAGTAAGGACCACAGTATAACAGAATTGTTATAATACTTTATTCAGTAAGGACCACAGTATAACAGAATTGTTATAATACTTTATTCAGTAAGGACGACAGTATAACAGAATTGTTTTAATACTTTGTTTGATAAAGGACGACAGTATAACAGAATTGTTATAATACTTTATTCAGTAAAAACGACAGTGTAACAGAATTGTTATAATTATAACAATTATTATAATTATTATAATTTCTCTTATAATTATAAGAGAAAAAAGTAATACAGTTAACTTGGACAAAACGTTAACTTTATTATGATTGTTTAAAGCCTGTTATGTGCAACTATAATGCTTGATTAGATATCCCCTGAACTAGGGGGAGCTAGGTGTTCCTAACACCGTTGAGCGCACGATGTCCCTGAAGCTAGTAGCATCATTCATTCTGTCATCAAATTCGCAAAAACCAAAAACTCTGTGCCACAACTTCAGGTAGTGGTATAAAAATGTGTACATGTATATAATTATAGAGGTTGATTTATGTTCAGAATGGATTAGCGCTAAACGATTTTGACCATGATGCGATTCCTTTTTTTGTTTTTAAATCTGTAAACTGTGGAGTTTTTTTTGTTTTATTTTGGGGGGGGGGATCACATTCTTTTGCGTAGGAAACTAAGTACGTATACCATGCGTATTTACTATCAATCTTCTCATACTTAACCATATTGGTCGTGGTTAAAAGAAAATCAGGTTTGATGGGCTAGTCTGATATAAATCATTAAGTTGTTGCGGAACGTTGTATTAGCCACTATCGAACCATCTCTTGTGAATGAACAGTTGCGGCCGACAGTTGTTGTACTCCACGACAGAACGAAAAATTGAAAAGTTAGGAAGATAATTAAGAAACGTTTGAAAATTGTTATCAAACGTGAGTCACTCAGTGGGTGAAATTTTCATTTACTGGTTTTTTCTATCCTAGTTTAGCTCGTGTTTCAGTTAGCTCTCTCCACAGGCGTCAGTGTTTCTTTGGAATAAATGTATTAAAGTTAGATTCAGGTGCTTTTCGTTTAGCTACCGACAGATATATAAAAAAACACAAACTTTTCCAACAGGAATGTCGTATAACGTATGACTATTGGAAGAAGTGTACGTCATTGGCATTTTATCTGGAGGCATGTCCCCCCCCGACACTCTTTAAAGGTTAGAATAACCTCATTACAATAATATCAATGTAATTCCGATATATATCATTCGGTCGCGACTTTGTATCAGCTGTGGTTGCCACATGATTTCCTGGTTTGCATATTCAAGTTCATTGTAGTCTAATGTACTCAGTTCTCTTTGTGCATGAATGTTCATGGGTAGAAATAAACGTTTTCGAAAGACAAAGTTATATTATTTCAAAATTATGAGGCTTATCCTTAATATTATATATATAGTAGTAATGTATTTAGTAAATAGGTTGAATTATATTGTTGTTGAACTAAGGACCCTTCTACGGTAGGTGACTGTAATTTGGCGGTAAATTAGAAAAAAACGAATAGCACTAACTTGTTTCCAAAACAGTATATCTATACAGAACTAGTTAGAGATGTATATCAAATTATTTACACTATTAGATGATCATAGGTATATCGCAGATACTATATAGTGCTTATTTTTATCAATAGTCCACTTATGGCATGATAAAATGATTTAAAATTTTACAACCTGAACTATTTTTCACTATTAATGTTCCCGAACAGTCCGACAATCGTTCACTTACGTTCCATCCATTGTATCCAATTCGTTGAATATCGTCTGCTACTTTTTCATATTTAGGCCTACTTCCAATGTCTACTTTTCTTGAAGTCCACGCAGGCAGCTTCAATTACATTAGAACTCTTATTTGGCTAAGTACAATATTATTCTTATCTTTCAACAGTATTAGTCACTGTAATTATCAATCTTCAGGCCTTTCTCTCTCAACGTCTCTTAGGTGACTTTGTTTTTCGTCTGATCTGTCTTTGCTGTTTTTCGCTCTTCTCAGACTATTTGTATGTGTATAACTAAATCGTCGACTTGATATATGTCCTTGAAATTATTAAATTTCACGCGACGTTCTATAATCTCGATATCAATGAGCTGTAAACACAACGTACTGTTCTTATTGCGTTATGTAACTAAACTTGTCATAACATTTACGTTAGGTATTTCTAACTCCCTTATTGTAAACAAAAGTAAACAACTATAAAATATTTGCTCAAAATAAATAAATTAGTATATACACCAAACTCCAATTTTGAAAACAAAGTTACGTCACTATTTCCCATGGTTTTGTTTTCTAATTCTTCATGAAATGAGTTTCGTATTTTCATGCCCCAATAATTGTCCAATATAGATTGTAGAAAAGCCTTATGAATAGTTTCCTATTTTGAGGTATATATTATGCACACTGAACAATTTAGTCCTACCCATTACAATCCCATATTACCGTAGTGTATAATAGTAATACGTAATAATAAAAAAATGACAACTCTGGAATTTTGTAGTTTTATATAAAATAAAAAACGCATACACAAACATGAAATACAAACTTACACACAACAACAAAATCACTTTCGTGGAAGATCCATGTAGGAACTGTCGAATTAAACGTAATCGCTTCATTGTATGTCGAAATTCAGCTTTAAGTCGTAAATTCAAATTTGAACTTCACACTAGATGTGCAGTTAGAAAAGTTTATTGTTCCAATGTCAGTCGCGCCAAATACGGTTTTTAACAGTTCTCAAAAGCACAAGGCTTACTTACAAAAGCTAAGACTAATCAGTGATGTCGAGAAACCCATCGTACAATCGCCGTGATGAAATAATAATCAGTGACGATGACCGAAGAAGGTCTTCTATGTAAAATATTTTCTCACCCCAAACGAGCCGTTTTTGCATATAAAAAGCTAAGACTAAATCTTAAACTTACTAACTCTTTTAGTCGCAAACAACAAAAATAATAATAGCTTTTTGAATCCAAATATTAATTGGTGGTTTTTGTTATAAGCTACAATTAATATCTGGATTCCAAAACTCAAAAGAATTCTATATAGAAAACCACTGTTTGAAATGGCTAAACTCAAGCTAAACAATTTTTTAAATACCTTTCTCTCGCTCTTTATAAACAAACATTTTACATAAACAGAAAAAAAACCATTGTTAAGAGTGCGCGTGCGAAAAACTTAGTTACGTCAGTGATCAGGCGATACACCTGCAACTAATAAGCAAGTTTGTATAAAAATAGGGGATCATGGTATCTCTTCCTTTTTCAAAGAGAAAAATTTACAAACATTTTTATCAAATTCTTAAATTTTTAAAAATGTTTCCAGAGAGCAACCATGTTCAACATATATCCTATCTATTTCATATTTATACTCTGGATGAAGCATCTGCCAATTAGTTTTCTTTACTAGCAGTATCCTTTACTTTTCAAATAAGTTCTTGGAGAAGCAAACCAATTTTAAAATTTTCTGAATTGTTCTTTTATTTTGAGAAAAAAACAACAACAAAGAATTGTGGCCAGTAAAAACAGGGATTAAATTACTGCCAAACAAAATTGAAATTGGGTCAGTGTCCAAACTGATGTCAAACATTCCTTTACGACAGTTAAGGAATTCTGTTGACCATTGTCAGATTTCTTTCAAGGGAAGGCTACAGGATGCATCACTCCATCAGATTCTTGTTATAACAATACAACTTCTGCACCTATATCCGAAGCACCTGAAATGTTACGAAAAACCTGGGAATTTCAGAATTGGTGAAATTTTCAATTCTGCCTTTAGTTTGGCCCGGCGTTTCACTCGACTCGTGATCTGAGGATCGCTGGTTCGAATCCCTGTCACACCAAACATGTTCGCCATTTCAGCCGTGGAGGCGTTATAATGTTCTATCAGTCCCACTATTATTTAGTAAAAGAGTGACCCAAGAGTTGGCGGTGAGTGGTGATGACTAGTTACCTTCCCTCTAGTCTTACACTGCCAAATTAGGGACGGCTAGCGCAGATAGCCCTCTTGTAGCTTTGCGCGAAATTTAAAAACAAAAAAGCCTTCAGTTTTTCCTGACATTGATCAGATCAAACGAATTTATCCTTTTTTAACAAATTTGTCAACGAGGCAGAAATTGTAAAAGAATTATTAAAAATTTTTCTTTAAGATCCATTCATATAAAATTTCTTAATTTCACTTTTAAATTATCTTTGGTTGGGAAAAAATTGAAATAGCTTCCACACTGGTCTGTTTCAGTAGAGCTTGACCTGACTCAAAATGTGACCTGGATAGGTACTTGTGCTTTACGAAATTCACACTTAGGCAAGTTAACAGTAAAACCTGCTCTTCTCAACCTGATAAAAAATTTACGAATATTTTTCAAATGCTGTTTCCACGAGCCATATAAGCATGTATCATTTATATGGGTCGAACAATTTGACATTTTTAGTGACAGAATTCATTACCCTTTAAAACTTTCCTGGTATGTTCCTAAGTCCAAAGGGCATGCATGACTCGATATTTATAAAGTCCAAAAGAGATCACATAGGCAGATAATGGTTTTGCTCGCTCAGATAATGGACACTGAGAATATCCTTTCTGAAGATCAAATATTTTGCATAACTAACGTTGTCAATAAAATCATCAATTCGATGTATATGGTACGAATCTGTCACCACATTCACTTTTTTTTTTTTTAATCAGTACAAACTCTAGTAGTTCTTTCAGGTTTTTGGAACTGTTATAACAAGGAACTATACCGACTACTACTCGGTTCATTAAGGCTTAAATTCAAGATTTCGTGAACTTCCTTTTTAAACACTCATATTTTACAGAGTGCATTCTGTACGGATGGTGGTTAGTTCGTTTATCATTTGAATGTCATGTTCAACCAAGTTGATTTCGCCTTGGGTATCAGAAAATACATCTTGAAATTCAGTTACCAGTTGTGACAACTGATTTTATTGTTCTTCATTCACACCATTCATCTCTGATTTGACACTTCAGTGTCATAGAATTCTACATCTTAAACCAAATTCCAAATTTTGATCTGCCTCCATGTATTTTCAACATCGACTGCTTCCATATTAACCAGTTTTGGTGACTCGTGCTCAAAATGACTTCAACATGTTGATATGACATACTCGCTTGTTTTTCTTACGAGTTTCAATAACATAATACAGATTATTTAATTTTTAATAACTCTGTAAGGCCATGGAAGTGTAGCCCTTAAAGGACTATTTGAAATAGTCCACAATGCAATGACTTTACTCCCAATTTCAGAAAATTTAGCCAGACTTTTATTACCATACCAAGTTTTTTTGCCTAATTAATAAATGTTTGTGAGCAGTGTCCACTCATGTATTTAGTCTTTCCTTGAAATTCGAAATGTAATTCAAAATATTAGAATGGCCTTCCCCATTTTCCAATCAACTGTCTTTGAGCAACAGCAAAGGTTCTCTGAATCTATGAGAAAATATCATGTCAAACCTAGAGATTCCAACGTAGTCAGTAGGAACTTCCTTTGAGGCAAACAAAACTAAAGGTGTCCATAAGTCCAATCTTTTTTTGTGTTTAAAAGCAAAGTTCTGTGCATGTTTCTCAAAACGTGATGATAAGACTCAAGTGCTCCCTCAGTCTGAAGATAACTTGTAGACCTAAATGTCTTGATGATTTCATGATTTTCTAGAAAACCTGTGATATAAAATAATTACTTTGATCACTTTTAATTTCCTTCGGTAAACCAAAATACGAGAAAAAATAATCGGTCCTTGAACAACAATTGTAGCAGAAATTTCTTAGATAGTAATAGCTTCGAGATACTTAGTTGCCTGAACCAAGATGGTCAACAAATTTTTTTTTTCGGGAAGGAGTCCTGCAATATATGCAATAACTCCAGAGAATGGTTCTTTGACAGAAGAAATGCATTTCAAAAGTGCTTTCCAACTATTTGATAAGTTTCAGATATTTTACAAAATTCGTTTGCATAATTTCCTCGTCCAGGCCAATAAAAATTTCACATGAACCTCAAGTTAAATGTTTTAGCTCCATGATGTCCAGCTAGAGCTAATTTCCTGTTTATCAGCAGGAGTCTTAACTTCTTCTTCATGAACATGCCATCCTGAAAGTAACAAGAAACAAGCTGTTTCTTTGCTTCCTGTTCTGATAAGGCTTGCTCCTGGAGGGAAATCAAACTCGGACCCTTTTTTCTGTTTCTCAGTCAAAGTTTGTGTATTAACCCTAAATTTCACCAAAGGAACTAACTTGTCTCCAGAATCTAAATCTACAAAAAAAAAAAAAAAAACAGTGCTCAAATCATAACTCTCATTAGGGTCTGAATTTTCATGAAACTTAGCCTGACATATGTGATACAACTCCTGACTAGTTATATTTTGTGACCTAGTTACAGTATAAGATGGAAATATTTCTGTAAAAACCTTGTTCGGGTCTTCTCTTCTAGATTTCAACAGGAATGTCTTGCACAATTGACATGGCATGAACCTGGTCTCCTGCAACATCATTTCTTAAAAATAACATAATTTATTTGATGTTCAGCCCAGCAACAATACAAACTGTTATAGGACCAGTAACATAATTACTGTAAATGAATCCTATAGAGAGGTTCAAAAGTGTAGTCACCATAGATGTCTTGGATCAAAATGTTTTTTCCCTTGGAGGGTTTTCTGAAACTGAACTTCTTTTCAACAAAGTTTAAGCTGTTCCGATATATCAAAGCAAAGTAATGGGCACAGGCACACAAACAACAGAATTAACTAGGGCTAATTCTAATTTTTTTATTGGCCTTGATGAGTGTTGTCTAGTTTAAGCTCCTCACATGATTCTTTTAAGTTATCTCAATTTCAAGAGTTTTTTCCTTTCTATAAATTCTGCTCCAAAACACTCAACACTGAAATTTTCAGCCATGTAAAAATTTCTTATGGTTTAAATATATTCGTAAAATTTTATACCAAAATAAATATAACATATTTTCAAATTAAAACTGACTTTGAATATTGACACAATAAAATTTGAAAATGATTCAGACTAAATTTTTTCTAGATAATCTTTACAAAACACAATTAATATTTATTGCATAACTATACAAGTTCTAAAGAATTTCTCTGAGAAATTATTCTGAGGACATTAACACTTTTTTTTCTTTTTACATCCATGACATAATAAAGGAACAATCAATAAAGAGTCCTCTAGTGGTGCAGCGGTATATCTCCGGACATATAACGCTAGAAACCAGGTTTTGATACTCATAGTGAGCAGAGCACAGATATATCATTGTGTAACTTTATGCTTCAAACAAACAAACAATGGTCAATAAATTTCCAGATGGAATATAAATCTTGGTTGTTGCTGGCTCTGAAGACGTGCTGCAGCTTTACGAAATAATTTAGATCATTTAGTGAGTTGGACAAATAACAGATATGTTTCAATTATGATAAGTGCAAGATAATTTCAGTTGTAAGTTCAGTTTGGATGGACGTAACCTTAACAGTGTTATGAAAGAAAGGGATCTTGATATTATAGTCGATCAGTCTCTAAAGCCATCTGAGTTGTTGCTAGTACTAGTGCAAATAAGGTTTTAGGTTGTATCTACAGAAATACTGAATGTAAGAGTAAGTGTGTGATCATTTCATTGAACAGGTCACTGGTTTGGCCACACTTGGAATTATGTATTCAGTATTGAGCTCCTTACCTCAGGAAGAGTTACTAAAATGGTGCCTGGGATGGAGCAGCTGAAATGTCTCTTTTTCTCTTTAAGAAAGAAATGTTAAGAGAGATCTGATTAAGATGTTTGAGATTGTAAAGGAATTGATAATGTTGATGTTTTTTGTTGTTTTTTTTGATATTCAACAGTGAGAATTGTAGAACTAGAGGACACAAGTATGCATTTTGTATTTTTTTTAACAGGGTGGTTGACCTTTGGAATGAGTTGCTTTCAAATGTTGTGGAAGCAGTGAATTTAAATGGGAATAAGGAAAAAGTTCATAAATGAATGAATGATGAATAATAAGGGCTGACTTTTAGTGTTTTGTTTTAAGTTAGTATGGAGCAGCCGAGATGAACCATTAGGTACTATGTTGTCCCAATACGTTATGTTAAATATCTCATAATCTACAAATTCTGTCATCAGTGGTCTGTAGAAAATATACATGATATATCAGAGGAACAGTTTTTTGTTCTTTTACGTTATTTATAACCATATTGTGTGTGTAAAAATTGAATATGCTACATCAAAATGATTTTGGAGCCTTACTATGTCGTTGCAGTCCATTGTCGCCACGTCTGATCTTGCTGTCATCTAGATCATGATTTTTCAAAGTATGCTCTGCGGAGCCCTTGGACCCTGCCATAGTTATCTGTTTTATAGTTTTCCTTAAACTATAAAAATTGAATCAGAATACGCTGTACAAAAAAGTAAAATGTATCTTTAATATGACACGTTTATCGCGTAAGGGGCCTTTTAATGTTTTATTCTGCCTAACGCAAGACGATTTTATTTAGCGTAGGGAACGTTCTCGCGGTGAATGTGTTAATACAATCTCACTTAACTTCGACAGTGGCACCACTGGCTGCTAATAGATATGGCACCATCTCAAAATTGCATGCATCATTGAAGATGCAAGATAACTTAGTACTTTGTCATTTGAAACATCGGTTAACCCTGGGTAGTGATGCCAACTGTCTTTTAATAGACAACTCTGGATTAGCGGCTAAATCTTGAACGAAATTAAACATGACGTCATAGCTGAAACATGTCCAAATTTGAAACATTGTGATGCAATTAAATGCGGTAATAAATGTGGTAAAATTATTTCAATTTCAAAATATATTTATATGGAGTATAATTTTATATATATATATATATATATGACAATTATAATTGGTAATTGTTAGGTTTCATTTCGTTCGAGATTTAAACGCACGTTAGATCTAGCTTAATATTTTGTTATTTGGCTTAAAATTGCTGTTAAAAAACAAAAAAAAGTAAAATAGTAGGTTACCCTTTTCCTTTAGACAATATATTGTTCCGGTGCCCTAGCCTGTTTTCCACAAATATTTATTTCTGACTTCGTTATGGCAACACTGATCTCAGGTCAGCATGTCATTGTACCCATCCATATATCTTATGTATCTGTGTGCTGTTCCTCATTCTCGCTGCCCTCATGTACCCACGTACTTGTCACAATAAGCTCTTCATGTGTAAATGGGCTTACATCGGCCATATTTCTCTGAAAAAAAAAGAAAATTTATAATACATGCGTAATTAAATATAACATAACAACATATGGATGGGTAGAAACTTACGGGCCACCCTGTATAATGATAAAACTCAAGTGCTTGAACGAGTTTTCATTAAGAAGCTATTTTGTGTCCGTGAAAATACTTGTAAAGTGCCAAAGATATAAATACGTTTTTGGACAAATTAATAATTAACTGTCACCCTTATAATGGATAAGTGGCTGAATATCAGTAATAAATCTGACACGAGTCTTCCTAAGCCTAATACGAATTCGTCGACGTTATCGTCGTGTGCAAGCACTTCAACGCAGGATGATGCAAGAAATAGTAAAACAAGAAATAAAAAAAGTGTGATGAAAGTTTTATTTAATATGGTTTTACATGGACAGGTAATGAAGATGGACCTAGTGGGTTGTGTGTTGAATGTGGAACAGTGTTGAGTAGCAGTAGTAACAGCAAAGTTAAAACGACATCTAGAAACCAAACACTTCCAATTAAAAATCCACCTTCCGAATATTTCAAAAGAAAGTGTTTGCAATTAAATATAAGTAAAGCTACATTTCGTTCGTTTGTCCATCAGGACAACAAAAGTGCTCTTGTTGCTTCATATCGTGTTAGTTACCGTATTGCAAAAGTAGGTGAAGTTCATACAGTTGCAGAAGATTTAATACAACCATGCGCAAAAGATTTAGTGAATTGTACGATTGATAAGAAATTTCTTAAAAACATTAACTCTGTGCCGCTTTCTGACAACTCGATTTCTCGAGGAATCGAGAATATTTCAAATTATTTAACGGAGTTAATAAGGCGAGTAAAAGCGAGTCGAACTTTTTCGCTACAGATGGATGAATCAACATATGTCGCAGGTTATGTGATGTTGCTTGTGTTTCTTCGCTATATTCTTGAAGCTAGTTTTGAAGAAGACATGCTAATTTGCAAATATTTGCCTACTCAAACAATAGGCGAAGAAATATTTAAACTGACTTGATTTATTTATGGAAGAACATGAGATCCAATGACAACTTTGCTCAAGTACTTGCACTGATGAGGCTGCAGTTATGATGGAAAAAATTTTCATGCGCAGTGGCATGTATAAAAAGGAAAAACCCAGACCTCGAGAGTGTCCACTGCTGTCTTCATTGTGATGTACTTGCAATGAAACGAATGCCAGAAGACTTAAAAGAAGTATTGGGTGATGTCATAAAAATAGTTAATTTTATAGAATCAAGACCACTCGATGCGAGAGTTTACTCTGTGAGGATATGAGAAGTTTGCATAAACATTTTCTGCTTCATACTGAAACCCGATGGGTTTCCTGGGATAAAGTGCTTACTTGGTTTTATGAACTGTGTAAGGAGATAGGTTTCTTTTTATCTGAATGCCATTTTGAACTTGCATACAAATTAAGGGACAAATGCTGGATACAGAAAGTGACTTACCTTTCGGACGTATTTGTCTGTCTAAATGTGTGAATGCTACATTTCAGGGTAATGTACTTCAAAGCTCAGAGTGAAATGGAAGCGCTTCAACATAAGGTAAAACTTTGGGGTGAATGTATACTTATGGAATAAGTTGATTGCTTTGAAAATCTCGGTGAATTTTTACTTGCGAATGAAATTTCTGTAAGTGAGGATGCAAGAGTTTCAGTCTTGCATCACATATCTGATTTGTGTACAACTATTAGGGAGTACTTCCCTCCTCATTTAGAAAAATGACTGCGGATTCAAAATCCCTTTGTTGACTCTGCAAATACCAACGATTTGTCTTTGGAAGAGTAAGAACAGCTTATAGAAATTTCAACTAATTACACCATAAAAACAAATTTTCAACAGGAAGAAATTACCCAATTTTGGATTCAAATGGCCATGGAATACCCTGAAATAAGTAATAAAGCTTTGAATACGTTTAAGCGTTTTCCAACAACATATCTTTGTAAACAAATATTTTCACTGTATACGGCTAGAAAGACCAAATTTGAAACAAGCTAAATATTGAAGATGATTTGTGCTTACAGGTAACAATCATAACTCCAAATATTGAACTACTTTGTGAACAAAAGCAAACCAATTTGAGCCACTAATAAATAAATAAGTGCACTATACTTTTACTGATACAAATTTTGCATGCAAAAATTTTTGAACAAGTTAAGTGGAAATAATTTTTTCTTTAAATATTGATATTTTTAATAAATTCTAAAAGTTTGAAGTAAACTTTATTTGATGCTAGTGACCGTTTGTTTCTATTTTTAGTGTATTTTTTTTATTAAGGTTCCGGAATATTTTTTTTCTGATGCGAAGCTCCTCAGGTCTAAAATGTTTGGGAACCCGTGATCTGGATGACAGCCCTACAGCGTAGTTTCAATTACTAAATGCTCCGACGAAAAACATTAAAAAAAACAATCAGTTTGTAATAGTATCATGTTACCGAAGTAACGCCAATGAATATCGAAATGTACTTCTGGTGAATACTGTCCCATCACAAGTTTTATGCTGTGGCTGTCCCGTGTGTCTTTATGTGAAATAATCTCTTCATTCGCTTCCATGGTTATTAGAATGTACGTACTATCACGTGTATATTAATTTATAACGTTTTTATTGTTAATTCTGCTAATCTCCACGAAGTCTGTGGTGGTCAGACTTCCATCAAGAATACCCACGTTTTTATGCCGGGCACTGCCGACACTAAAAATAGTTATTCACTGGACTTCCCTAAAGACAGCTTCAAAGTAGTAGCAGAAACATAGGACAAAACTAGTATTTAATTAATGATGATAATGTACTTAATTAATTTTACGTGATCGTGTAGGCTATTAGCTATAACAACGATTGATGTTCGATCTCTTCAAAATAAACCATAATATTTGTTGTACCAAATTTAAGGATCGAATTTCATATATACCATTGATATTTATGCAATATCCGTTATGTATACAGATTTTTATATGGTTTTGTGTATTCATCCATATATTGTTTCTGTATTTTTGGCACTGCCATCCATACATCATTTTTAGTTTCTTAACTTTTATTATTATTTGTATTACTTACCCTACTGATATTATGTGTCAGCGTTTAGTAGTGTATGTTTTCATTAATCTAGTAATACTTGATTTATCTTGGTCATAACCTTTATCATTGTTTTCTTTCGGTGTATGTGTTATGTATTTACATTAGGTTGTTTGAAATATAAAAAATAAAAATAAATACCTCAGAGAGCGAGAGAGGATGACTTGGAAATATCAGTTATTGGCCTGTTGGGAAAGACTTGAAACACAATGGAACACGCTGAACATCGAGAATTAATTTTTAAGGGCTCGTTTGTCATTGCGCAAAGCCGTTGCGGTTGTCATGTCCCCTTACAGAACAAAAGCATTATCATAAGGTTAACAAAAAAAAAAAAGTTCAGGTCGTAACGTGCAAACGGAAGGAGAAATTGGAGCACCTTTCTCCAGTGTACATCTGCACAGAGAAAATCAAGAGGAAGACGGGTTTTTTTTTTATAACTTTCAAGAGTCGAGTTCCTTTCTTTACAACGTACGTGTTCATTTTTGAAGCCTCAAGGGTGTTCACATTTCTCCGGAGTATTTTAAAGCAAACGTTTACATAAGATGTATAAAACAGAGCAAAAACAAAAAACTAACGACATTTAAGGTTTTTATTAAGTGAAAGCGTGTAGATTTTTGTAATCTAACACTTAGGGTTTGGAGGCTTAAGGCAGGTTACTAATGTAATGAAATTTGATATTTCACCTACACTCCGCTAGAGGAATTAGGGGAATATATAATTTCAAACTCAAAAAGACTTAAATATTTTAAACTTAAGTTGTCATGTCAGATTCGTGGATTTGTGTTTATTTAAGCACATTTGATGTTTTTTTTTGTTTATTTTTTAGGTATAGAAAAAATCTTTCTTGTAATTGTAGTTATGTGGATTAACTTTATTTTGTTTTTTGTAATATCAAATAAATCGCTGCGTTAGATAATATTATCCTAACTCACGCAAGGCTTAGCTATTCAAACTGTTGGAAATAAACGTGTTTCGAAACTTAATAAAACTGAGATTTCAGTTTTAAATATCTCGTCTGATAGCTTGTTCTTTATCACCCAAGTTGTAAAATGAGAATAGAGTTGTTTATTTCAGACTTTCCTTTTTTTGTTTATTAATAGTGCCACTTTCTTAAATGTTCTTTCACTTACAAATATTTAAGCAAAATAACTTTTTTAAAATGTTGTGAAAGTTTTTAATATGATCTTTTCATCAGTATGAAACTTTAACTGTGATAAGAGCTACATTAAGTACTTTCTTTCAAGAGAACACCGCGTTAGTAGCTAACTTATCAGCATGCGTACAGAAGGGTTCAGTGTTCGCGCCACGATAACACTGAACACACTCTGCACTTTTAGTTATTGGGTTCAAAACTGGTTTAACTTTTGTGACGACAGCTGCTTTTGATTGTAGGGTCAGTAGTTCTAAATTTAAGCCCAATATGGCCAGCTGGTTAAGGCACTCGATTCGTCATCTGAGGGTTGATTATCAGAATTCCCGTCGCACCAAATATATACTTGCCCTTTCAACCGCGGAGGCGTTATAATGGGATGGTCAATCCCACTATTCATTGGTAAAAGAGTAGCCTAATAGTTAGCGGTGGATGGTGGTGACTAGTTTCATTCCTTTTAGTTTCGCATTGCTAAATTAGGGACGGCTAGCACAGGTAACTCTCGTGTAGCTTTACTCGAAGTTCAAAAACAAATTGTAAATTCGGAATGGCTAGCTATATATTAACCCTTAGGGACTCTTGCTTAAGCAGTTTAACTCTGTGTCGTTCAAATTGTGTGTCAGGATGAAAATACCAAATATCAAGAAAATGCTGAAAGTGCATTCGCAATATATCAAACATATATCGTTATAATTAATATGTTGTTTAGTTTTAAACGTTTTCGATAGTTTGTTTTAGTATGTTAAGACTAGTAGGAATTGTGTTACATATTCATTTGTACAAAAACAAGAGCAAGTTTTGGTGTATACGTTAACATATACGTATTCGCCACGAACAGAACACCCTGAACTTGTTACGATACGATACTTGTGATTGTATGCAGATAATCGAAGGTAGCCTGAATAAAAGGATAAATCTGGGATTTCGTGATGACAAGAAGCCCTCTTGAAGTAAAAATACATCTCAGAACAGCTGTTATGGGTATTAATCTGAAGATGACTTAAGGAGGTCGATACGCTGTTCTCTGTTTTATTAGTAAGTCTCAATACCCATATCAGCCATACTGAGTAATCTGAGATTTGTTGTTTTAGTTTATATGATGTAGACTATGAACTCAGTTCTTTAACTTGTGTGTAAAATTAAATAATGGATCACAAAATTGTAAATTTATATTTTTTTCATTTCGAGAATAACATGTTTCAACTGAGTGCTAATCTTCAGATTTTAAATCTTGTAACAAAAATGCATGAACATAACTTGATTATATAATTAATCTGGAAAAGTTACATGTTTTTACATAAATATTGTAGTTCATAAAATCATAATAAAATGACCAGATGGGTTAAGCCGTTCAAATCCCCGTCGCACCAAATATGCTCGCCCTTTCAGCCGTGGGGGTGTTATAATGTGGCAGTCAATCCCCACTATTCATTGGTAAAAGAGTAGCCCAACAGTTGAGGTTGGGTGGTGATGACTAGCCGCCTACTGTAGTTTCACACTGCTAAATTAGGGACGGATAGCGCAGATAGCCCTCGTGTAGCTTTGCACGAAATTAAAAAAACAAATAAACTTAGCTTCATATGTATAGAAATAAACCACTAATCTGCGCTGCCTGGTTCTTCTGGTAAATGCAGCCAGTTCTAACTGATCAGGGATAAAGTAATGAATCAGGTGTTGTGGAGATCTGGAACTTCCAACTTGCTGTTACTTAATCACTTTTGTAGTGTTTCATCTATGAGGGTGAGAACCAACTTGCTGTTACTTAATCACTTTTGTAGTGTTTCATCTGGGAGGGTGAGAACCAACTTGCTGTTACTTAATCACTTTTGTAGTGCTTCATCTATGAGGGTGAGAAAAAACTCACATTTTATTGAATTTCAAGAGGCCAATAATATACTTTTCTTTTCTTTTTTTAGAATTCCCTGACCATAGAACCATTGAATGTGGCTAGATGTGTGGCAAAAGGCAAATCTGAGGTGAGCATTCAGAGGATAAATATGTGAGCTTGTATGTAAGATAAGTCTTAATGTAGGGGCCTAAAAGCAAACTGTACTAGTAAGTTTATATTGATGGGGCGCATTAAAAAACTGCATGAATGAATGATATAATGCATGAATATAACACAGGCTTATGTGGGAGAGTGAAACGACATATTTGTAAATAAATGTTATTTTGTAAAAACCAAAAACTCTTCGGCGTAAAAGGCAGAAATACAAGTAAATATGATGTGGGACAACAAAACTAAGTTGTGTTGAGCTACTTGAAGGTTAGTTAGACTGTAATATATTGATTTCAGAAGTTCTGATAAGATGGCCCCTCCGTGTGGATTCCTGTATGTGGTGAGAGGACCTCCCAGGGAAGGTTCTGTTCTTTCAGTTTACCTCCTCTGGGATCTAAACATCCACCCACATGTTTGCCGTAGAATGGAAACCGTTAAGGGGAAGAGAGGATCCTGGTGGTTGAGGGGTCCAACCCTAACACACCACTTTGGCCTTGAATTCCTGTAGACGGGCAGCTTTGGGGTGCCCATCTAGGGTCAGTTGGCTGGTCCATTTGGGCTAGGGTCAACCAAGTACCAGTGTTGGATGTTCTCAACAGGTGTTGTGCTGATGTTTGGGTATAGTGCTGACAAACCCTGATGTTACATAAGTGTTCTTGTTTGACACTGTAGTGCGTCCCCTCGTAGGGCTCCATGATGGGTGGGGTCAGTAGGCACCGAAATTTCCCTTTTTTATTATGGATCCTCCAAATAAAAACTTAAATAAAATAGTGAAAAAACAGCCCATAGGTAAATGACCACGCCTTGAAAATTCTGAGCAGTAATCTCCAACATAACACCTGTTGTACCACATTTCCTTATACTACATTCTCTTTCAGACAAACCTTTAAGACAAATGTCTTCCTTTTTCATTTAGAAGGGACTAGAAGGATTTGCTGGCTCTCCCAGAGTCAGTAAAGAAGCTTCGATTTGGTGACACATTGTTGGAAACATCCACATCTCAACACTGTGAACTCCTCTTGCATTCCAAGGCAATTTGGGAAATACCTATTGAGGTTATGCCTCATGATACTTTGAATTCATCACTAGGAGTTATTGTTGAGAGGGATTTGAAGAATATCCTCGAGTCAGAGATTCTCGCTGGTTTCTCCACTCACGGAGTTTCTGCAATTAGGCGTATCTCCACTTGCAAAGATAGAATTATGGTGCTGACCAATGTTCTCGTTCTCACATGTACATCACTACATACACCTGCCACCATCAAGGCAGGTTATCTTAATTGCAGGGTTCGGCCATACATTCCAAACCCTCTCCGATGTTTCCAGTGTCAGCGGTTCGGTCACTTAAAGATGTCATGTTATGGTTCCTTGATGTGTCCTCATTGTGATGGCAGGGACCATAACGCTTATGAGTGTTAAACTGACCATCATTGTGTTAATTGCAATGGCTCTCACCCATCCTACTTTTGTTCTTGCCCTAAATGGTTGGAAGAAAAAGGGGTGCAGCATTTGAAAACGATTTATAACATTACTTATCCTGAGGCTTGAAAGTTGCTGTCCACCACTTCATCTCGGACGTATGCTGCTGCACTTCGTCCTACACCTACAGTGGGAGTGCAGACAGATCTCTCTGTGCCTCCTAAAGAATATTTCTTAAAACAAATGAAAATTAGTTTGACCTCCATGATTAAAAATGTTGATGAAACAATTTCAACACCCATTTCTACCCCTTATATACATTCCACCAAACCCCAAGATCCACATTATTTTGTTCCAGGTACAGGCATTTTCTCAGATACATCTTCTCCCACCCCAAAATTCAAAACGATCATTCGTTCAGTCTTCAATCACTGGAATCCCCTTCCAACAGCAAAGATCTACCCAATTGACCACAGGGCAGTATCCATGGAGGTCTGTAGACCTCCGCCCGAATAAGAACAGTTGGGAGAAAAGACGTGGTCGTAAACAGAAGGGTTCTCCACCCAACTCGCCTACACGTAAATAAAAATGGTCACCTTGATACAATGGAACTGTCAAGGTTTACGTTCTAATCTGGATGACATCAAAACTGATTGCTTCCTACCATCCTGTATGTCTCCTTGCAGGAAACAATTCTGAAACCTGCCGATACAGTCAACCTTCGGCGGTTTTCTTTGTAAAGAAATTACAGTCTGTGTGATGGACGAGTGCATAGAGGGGTGGCACTGTTGATTGATCAGCATCTGCCCTTTCTGTCTTTGCCACTCGACATACCCTTGGAGACCGTAGCCATCCATGATTCCTTGGGTCATACCATCACTGTTTGTTCTCTCTACCTGTCGCCTGGAGAGAGACATGATGAATCAGACCTTGATGTTCTCATTTAACAGTTGCCGTCTCTATTTTTAATCCTGGGGGACTTTAATGGACATCATCCCCTCTGGGGAAGTGCTGATATTGATAGGAGGGGTCACTCTGTAGAGCGTATGCTCTCTGATCACAACCTTTTTCTTTTCAATACTGGTTCTTCTACTTTTTTCACGCACCTAGTCAGTCCTTTACTGCTATTGATCTCTCAATTTGCTCCCCTTCACTATTCTCCCATTTTTCATGGAGGGTTGACAATAATCCTCAAGGCAGTGACCATTTTCCTATAATCTTGAAAGAGAATGGCTGTGGTCGATGCCACCCGACCCGAGTGCCCCAGTCAAAGCTGGATCACGCAAACTGGCCCTCTTTGGCAGAACTCGATCCTGCCATCATCTGTAAGCCATCAATAGACGACTGGGTAGCAGCAGTAACTAACTGTACTATACAAGCAGCTGCTCAATGTATTCCTAAAACCTCGACACGTTTTCCAATATATCCTCGTCCGTGGTGGAATCCTGCCTGCCACTTAGCACGGAAGGCTCAAAAACGGGCCTGGGATACTTTCCGTAAATATCCCACACTCTTGAACCGCATCAGTTTCCAGCAGGCCCGTGCACATGTTCGGTTGGTAAAACGTCAAAGCTAGAAGGAATCTTGGATTAAGTTTACAACCAGCATATCTTCTATCACCAGTTCCAAATTCGTATGGGACAAGATTCGAAAGGTCAATGGGCAATATAATTCTGTACCCCTTCTGATCTTTCTCTCTGGCCAGGAAGTGGCTGATACCCGGAGCATCACCGATACTCTAGGTGAAAGCCTTTGTCGGGTGTCTAGCACTTCTGCTTCTTCCTCCACCTTCTTAGCCATCAAGAATAGGACAGAGTGATCACCTCTTTCTTTTTGAGCTTATTGACTTTATGACTATAATCGTCCCTTTACACTGGTGGAACTTAAACTGGCCCTTCATTGGTTTGGTAGTACATCTGTTGAGCCTGATGATGTACACTATGACATGCTGCACTATCTATCTCCTGCTTAGGTATGGCATTTTTGAGACCTCAATATATATGTGAGTTACGTGGCCATTTGCCCATTTTTACTAAAAGCTTTTAATGGACAGGAGATTCCAAGTACATGTGGGTTTGACATTTTCCCGTTCTTTTCTACAGGAACTTGGAGTCCCTTAGGGATGTGTTTTTAAGTGCCACACTTTTCAGTATAAAAATGAATGCCATCACTAAACAACTCCCTCTCATTGTTGCAAACTGGTTCTATGTCGACGACTTTCACATCTCATATCAGTTGTCGAACATGAGGTATATTGAGCAGCAGCTACAGACTGCCCTCAATCGTTTACTGAAGTGGACTACAGCAAACAGCTTTACCTTTTCTCTCTCTAAAACCGTATGCATGCACTTTTGCTACCAACGGGGTGTTCATCCTGATCCTAAACTCTGTATCGGCGTAGTTGTGCTGCCTGTGGAACCTGAGACAAAGATCTTGGGCCTTATCTTTTACCGTAAGCTGACCTTTATACCACGCATCAAGCGGCTACGGGTCAAATATACAAGAGCACTGAACATTCTCCGTGTTCTCTCTTCCACCGCTTGAGGAGCGGATCGACGTTCTATGCTAAAAAATATATCATGCTCTTACTCGATCGAAATTCGACTATGGATCACTGATCTATGGCTTTGCCAGATTCTCGGACTTAAAGATCAAGGACTTCGGCTCTGCACTAAGGCTTTCTGCACTTTCCTTGTTCAGAGCTTATACATAGTCTCATGAACCTTCTTTGCACCTCTGCCGTTTGTAACTATTACTATATGCTTTGAAACTTTGTTACTTACCAACGCATCCTACCTGCGGTTGTATTTTCCTTCCTCGGTGGGACATACTTTTTTAGGACAGACGATCTGCCATTGCTTCTCTTGGCCTTCGTATCCAGGCACAGTTGGATGAATTGGGTTTGTCCTTGGATAACATTGTTGTATCTACTGGTCAGTCCATCCACCGTGGCTTCTTACAGTCCCCAAATGTGACCTATCTTTAAATCATCTGAGAAAAGCAGACACTCCCGATTGGAAATATTGTCTGTTGTTTGCCGAACATCTATCGAACCATCCTTCCATTCTTATTATACAGAGGGTTTGAAATCAGGTGACTGTGTGGGCTCTGTCATGGTTTGTTGTGGTTTGGTGATTGCGTGCAGAATCCCCTCTACAGCTTCTGTGTTCACTGCTGAACTGTATGCCATTTCTCTTGCCCTGGATCACATAGAAGCTAAGCAAGTACTCAAACTACATTATTTATACTGACTCGCTTTGTTCTCTACTGGTCTTGGAATCACTTCACGTTGGTTCACACCCTGTTCTCGCCGATATTCAAACCCGACTGGCCCATTTCTCTTAACATCTACTTCTATCCAGGTTTTCTGGATACCAGGCCACGTTGGTATTCGCGGGAACGAGCTTGCAGACACGGCAGCTAAATCTATCTGATCTGGCACTGTCACTGCTGTGCCTCTTCCATACATGGACTTTGGTCCTGTATTCAAGGCTCGGCTCCGTACCAGCTGGCAGTCATCTTGGAGTGAGCAACGCGAAAACAAGCTTTTCCAAATAAAACCGTGTATTGGACTTTGTCCATCTTGTTCCTGTGAGGATCAGAAAGAGGAAATTGTTCTGACAAGACTACACATTGGTCATAGTTTTTTAACTCATCGTTTTCTTTTATCTGTAACTGATGCACCAATATGTAGTTTGTGTAACACTCAGATCAAAATAAACCACATTTTACTTTCTTGTCATCGTTAAGACTCTCAACGATGGCATCATTTTAAACATGTACTATCCCGAGGTTTGTCCATAATGTTACAGTGTTATTGGTGATGGTGACAATGTCCACCTTGGTAGTGTTTAGTTTTTGTAAAGGCCATTAATCTTTTAATGCCATTTAAGTTTTTAATATATACTTTACACCATTTTAATGTGGCTCCCTTTTAAATATCACAGTTCATCTAGTTCAATTTGAAATTAGAAACTGACCGTAACATTAAGTAACTCGAAACCAGGACTGGAAAGGCCAACTTCTGATGACTGATGGTGGTTTTTGTACTTACCTGTTAGTCTTCCTGGTGAGTTATGATTATTACAGTTACGCTACAGAAAGTCCTTTACAACTTGAATCACCAGTTTTTCTCTTGACATTGTAGACTAGATGTAAACATTGGTTTTATGCTATTTATTTATTTTTTTAACGTTGTTTTGTTTTACCTTAATTTCCTTTTATGAATTTTACTAAATTTTACCATTTTACTGGATGTTTGGTGCAGATAGCCTAGTTGCTTTGTGCCATAAAACACTAAATCAACCAACCAACCGACGAGATGGTTGTTGGTTGTATGTACATCGATATGGGTCCAGATGTGTCTTGTAACAAGGTGTAGCATGGTTGTTGATTGTATGTACATCGATATGGGTCCAGATGTGTCTTGTAACAAGGTGTAGCATGGTTGTTGATTGTTTGTACATTGATATGGGTCCAGATGTGTCTTGTAACAAGGTGTAGCATGGTTGTTGATTGTTTGTACATTGATATGCGTCCAGATGTGTCTTGTGACGAGGTGTAGCACGGTTGTTGATTGTTTGTACATTGATATGGGTCCAGATGTGTCTTGTGACGAGGTGTAGCACGGTTGTTGATTGTTTGTACATTGATATGGGTCCAGATGTGTCTTGTAACAAGGTGTAGCATGGTTGTTGATTGTTTGTACATCGATATGGGTCCAGATGTGTCTTGTGACGAGGTGTAGCACGGTTGTTGATTGTTTGTACATTGATATGGGTCCAGATGAGTCTTGTAACAAGGTGTAGCATGGTTGTTGATTGTTTGTACATTGATATGCGTCCAGATGTGTCTTGTAACAAGGTGTAGCATGGTTGTTGATTGTTTGTACATTGATATGCGTCCAGATGTGTCTTGTAACAAGGTGTAGCATGGTTGTTGATTGTTTGTACATTGATATGCGTCCAGATGCGTCTTGTGACGAGGTGTAGCACGGTTGTTGATTGTTTGTACATTGATATGCGTCCAGATGTGTCTTGTAACAAGGTGTAGCATGGTTGCTGGTTGTATTTACTTACACTGATAGTAGTTTATAACTATTTATTAGCATGTTAAACTCGTTATTGCGTTACGTTATATCGATCTACTATTTTTAAGATTCTTAAGAATGCTAAGTAACACTTACAATGGTTAAGACTTCCTATGTAACATAATGAGAAGGACCGACTGTATGCAATTCTAAAAAATCTACCGAGGAGAAAGTGTGTATATATAACAAACCGTAATTTTGGTATAATATCTTTATTTGCTTATTATATTATTATTATTATTTTATCTCGCGTACAACATTTACGAAGTTAGATATCGGGGACATTTTTACAGTGGAATTTTTGACAATTGAAAGTACGTCTATTTAATTCGTAGCAACGGGCTTTCTTTTGGCAACGTACAACTGAACACAATATTGCCGGGAGATGTGGGCTGAGATGTCACAGTTTTAATTTTTTAAATGTACAGTAAAGATGTTTAGGATATTTCATGGTTCAGTGGAATTTTCACATGTTAATATTCACTAGTTTTCTTTATATGCAGGTTTATGACTGTAAAAACCATATCCGTATCATCCAGCCAATAGGTGATGGAAGCAGGTTCTACGTTTGTGGGACAAACGCTTTCAGCCCAATGGACTGGGTTGTTCACGTAAGTAGATAACTAATTTTCTTACACGGGACAAGAAAAATTATTTTAAAATATATATACTTAACAAAATTATTCAGTGAAAAATATATATAGTTTGTGAATATCTTGATCCAACTGTACTATTTTGGGATAAAACTTAACATCCACTACAACTCAATTTTTGAGGTGTCTTCCTCTTTTAGTATTCCAGATACGTTATTCTGCCATCAACTAGCAACTGATGTTTCAGTTTTTCGACGTTCTGTTCCGTGTATTATTTTTATTTGCTACGACGTTTAAGATGATAAAGGAATTGAAACTAGAATATGTTTTTTATTGTGTAGTGTTTGTGGATTTCTATATTGTAATGTTATTAACATATCGTATGTTTTTGTGCCACCATTAAGGTTTTGTAACCGTACACTGTGTTGGTTAATATTTCGTGGCTGTGCTCTTACTAAACCAGTTTTAGCAGTGTGATTTTCGTTGCGCCTTAAAATTGTTTTGTCTCGACCTGGTCAATATAATCGATTACAAACAAACAGATTAATTAGTGTTGAAAACTAATCGATTAATGTAAATTAGTCTCTAATTGTTAAAGTTTTTATTATCCAATCAACTGTCGAAATTCCTGTTAATCGATTGTGACGAAAATAGTCAACTAATCAGAACCAGATTAACGATTGTTACCATTTTTTATTATACCGACTCTCCAATGAAACAGATATTGTTCTTCCTGTGTTTGTTATGACAAATCTAGTAAAATTAGCAGCCGTCGTCCATGGTGTTTAACCACTAACTAGGATGGAGGTAACTGACTTGTAGCACCCGTGGCCATCCTTCCTGATGGTGAACTGATGACCAGAGAGAATAGAAAAAACTGGCAGTTGTTTGCGAACTGTTTGGTAGATGGAAGGCAACAAATTACACCGCTTTCCGCCAACCTTAACCCCTTTTTAGATAAAAGAAACTTATCGTTTGAATCTGATTCTCTATAGTGTTTTGTTCTAAACTTACTTCTACTAAATAGCTTACAGAAGCAAAACATTTCCTATGTCATCTGCAGTTGCTACAGCCCACAGTCTGCAGTTTGTGTTCAAGTGAAACAATGGAAAAGGGACTATTAAAATATGGATTTAATTGACGAGTGTTGGCTTCTGTGCAATGAAGAGTTTGAGTCCAAAATTCAATTGCAAGAAATGTTTTCTATGCTTTAGAACTTGGTGACATGCTGAGTTTAATTGTTAAAATTCGATCCCACCTAATACTTCTTAAAAAATTAGTTTGATTCCAATGACTGAAATACAATTATCAGTTTTATTCTGCTATTTTGAAATAAATATTTTCATAACCTCTCCCCAAAAAACAAACAAAACTTGAAGGTGTGTACCTTAAAACCATTTCTGCAGCAAATAAATATTCAGAGTTCCGTAGATTATATATTATTTTTTGTAATTAAAAACTCTTTTGTTCAATTTGGGCAATGGACTTGATAAACAGCTTCCATTTTTTCTAGATTTTCAGTTAAAAAAGTTAATTTTTTTCACCGAAATGGGAAGTTTCACCTCCTGAGGTTCTTGTATTTTGTAAAGTATACTTATATAGTCTGCACATAATGCTTTCTGCCGCAATTTGTCCAGGGTAAGACCATTAGTGCTGTAGATTGAATGAAAGTTTTTCAGTTTTTCGTAATTAGTAAAAAAAACTGGCCAATAAAGAGGCTGTTTCTTGATGAATCTGTTTAGCTTATTGGATTTTGATATATATTTATACAAGGACAACAACAGCAGTGGGAGGGATTCCATACCCTCACCCCGTCGCTCATTTTCGACAATGTCAAATTTCATCTTCGAATACTCAGGGAATCCTTCTCGAATCCAGAATGATCAACGATTTGGATCATTTCCTGTAGGAAGAATGAGAGTCTCAACTTTAATGTGTCTGTAAAATTTGGTACAAATTCGATCACGCTTTATGAATTTGTTCACCCAAAATGCCCTGTCTCCCCATTAAATAAATGCTTCAAAATATTCCAGAATCCACATATGGATTCGAAACCAATTTCTGAAAGACTTTGCCATATTTACTTCCCTAGTGTGTAAAAAATTTTGTTGATATCCGTCTATTATTTTTCGAGATACGTGTTCGAAAACACACGGACCTAATTACAATACCCTCACAAGGTGATAGTGATAAACTTAACGCATTCAAGCTTGACCGTTAAAGTGAATTTCACGTTTTTTCGTCAAAACCCAGTACCATCCACCTACCCCAAAAAAAATGGGTATGTTCCACTATTTGGGATTTTTAACATGTTAAAAGGAACATAAAACTGTACACAACGCTCCAGGTTTTGGTCTTAATGCAACTTACTGTAACTTCGACTTGTAATAATTACTGTTACTGTATCTATCATGTATGGTGATTTACTAGTTATAGTTGTTTTCAGTATTTAATGTTTATTATAGTTATGTTAAATTCTGGATCTGTTATTGTAGTTGTGTTGTGTGCTGGATTTTAAATTGGTTCAAACGAACGAAACACGACAAACGACAACGAAGCACGTGTACAAGATGGTGATAATACAGAAATACACAAATGTGATACCTCACGTGTCAGAATGATGTGCAACACATAAAGAGACAAAATAAGACGATGTATTACGATGAATGTGTATTATTGTAATAAATGTAGCACATACAGTCGGTAATCTGTTTTACCATCAATAACAAGGTTTTAGAATGGTAACAAAGTACAAACAAGTGGCAGCCAGATAATGAATGGTTTAAAGTGATATGATGAATTCCTTGCGATTTTGTTATAGACGTCCTGTGTGTTATATGACTTTCTTTACAATTCTGTATGATGGACAACTTATTTTGGCTGTTCTGTGTATGAATTTAATGATTTGGTTGGTCATTTTATTCTGACTCATTTTGGCCGTATTGGTTCACTAATCTTAACTTCTGTTTTTCTTGGCTGACTTATTTGGTTGTCCTGTATGTTGCACGGCCTACTACACCCTTGTGCAAATTAATTGAAACAAGACGGAAAATTACGATTTTTTTCAATTTTTTTTTGCATTTTATTTCTGAGAACCCAAAAATTACTCACAAGTCAATACATGATATGACCGTCTTTATTTTTTAGAAGATCATTAATCCGCTTTGGCATCGAGTCCACGAGTTGACTGCAATCTTTACTAATTTTTGGATCGCGGTACCACACCTCAATTATGGCCTCAATTAGCTTATTTTTCGTAGTACAGTCTTTTCCACGAAGTCTTTCTTTACAAATCGCCCAAAGATTTTCAATAGAATTTAAGTCTGGAGAGTTTCCAGGCCAGTCCAGCACCTTTATTCCTGTTGTAGTCATAAAATTCTTCACAAGTTTCGATGTGTGGCACGGAGCCAGATCTTGATGAAAAATGCCAGATCCATCTGGAAATCTTTTTCAATTCTGAAACGAATCTTCTCTGCAAAACTTTGATGTACTGTGGTCCTCGCATCATACCTTCTACGATATGTAAGCCTCCGACACCATAGTAGCTAAAATAGCCCCAAAACATCTTCAATGGATGTTTTACGAACTTATTGATGTGAGATTCTCGAAGTTTCTCACCTTGAGATCTGTGAACATGCAGATTTCTTTGACCCTGTACGAAGAAATGAGTCTCGTCACTGATAACACCTTCCTCCCTTGTTCTTCCGTCCAGTTCTTGTATTTCAGACCCATTGATACCGTTTTTTCTTCAATGAGTTGGTAAGAAGTTGTTTTTTGACTGGTCTCCTTGCCCTTCTAACGTAATTTCGAATGACATAATATTTCTCAAAGTTTTGTCATATATCCCAAAAATAGATCGACCTTACTGCAAAACACAGCTAATGACGCCGTCTGTGTGAAAAAATGACTATTAAAGGAAATCAGCGGGTCCAGCGAGCCTACACCAGCCGCCATGCTGAAAATATTGTAAAATGACCATTTGTTTCAATTAATTTGCACCAGGGTGTAAACTCATGGTGTCTGGTTGTCCTGTGTGTTGCACGGCCTACTGAAGTCACGGTGTTTATTAGTTTACATGTTTTAATTATGCCAGCTACAATGATTGATTTCCTAACTTTATGCTTTGAATGTTCTATTGCTATTCACAAGTAGCCGAAAGGTGGAGCTTAACGTTCAACGGAATGTCAATAATTAACAGGCTAACAAGTTAAAATGTTTAGTAAATAAGTCTATACTTATTTTTTATAACTATTGTAGTATAACACTGACTTTTGAAACTATCAATCCATAGCTATAATTAAGCTCTATTAATCAAGAACATAATGTGTAGTTTCCTACATCTTGTGATACGGTTCACGTATCATGTAGCAACATGGTTGAATTAATGGTGTTGGAACTTAATATACTGAATAATATCAAACTTACAATTACACGAAGATAAATATCTGTAATTTTCTGCTGCTCAACGAAACATAAGTTATTAAAATATACAGAGGAATTTGAAATGTGAAACAAAACCGTTCAATTGTGTGTGTAGTAAATTCTTTTTTTATACGTAGATATACACTAGTCTTTGATTATCAAATAAGTTGTCTTTTTGTCTGTCTGTTTGTCTGTATCTACATTACTTAAAGCAGTTAAGGATAAACTGGAATTTTCTGTGTGCTAACTATGACAAGACAATAAATAGTGCCGTTGACAACCCGGACAAGGAACAGCTACTGTTACTAAACAGTGCCGTTGACAACCCGGACAAGGAACAGCTACTGTTACTAAACAGTGCCGTTGACAACCCGGACAAGGAACAGCTACTGTTACTAAACAGTGCCGTTGACAACCCGGACAAGGAACAGCTACTGTTACTAAACAGTGCCGTTGACAACCCGGACAAGGAACAGCTACTGCTTACTAAACAGTGCCGTTGACAACCCGGACAAGGAACAGCTACTGTTACTAAACAGTGCCGTTGACAACCCGGACAAGGAACAGCTACTGTTACTAAACAGTGCCGTTGACAACCCGGACAAGGAACAGCTACTGTTACTAAATAGTGCCGTTGACAACCCGGACAAGGAACAGCTACTGTTACTAAATAGTGCCGTTGACAACCCGGACAAGGAACAGCTACTGCGATTAAATAGTGCCGTTGACAACCCGGACAAGGAACAGCTACCGATTTGTATGTAAATGAGACGATAGCATATCGAGTAAATCCAGTGTCCTTGAAACCACTAAAGACGTCGTAACCTGACGTAAAGGTCAATTTTAAAAAGAGTGTTTCTGACAGTTGACATGCTGACTTATATTTCCATTTTCTAAATCAAACTGTTAATTCAGGCGCCTTCCAATTCATTGAAACTCTAACTTAAAAACTAGGATCTGTTCATCCGGTAAACTATATGAAAGGTCTAAAAGCGAGTAAACGCCCTACTAACCTGACTTTGAAGATTCTGTGTAACGACTTGTTGTGGTTGTGTGACAACTAGCCGATTTTTTGCTCTCTAAGTTATAGAAATGTCTTTTTTGGTATCTTGATATGTTTCAGTATAATTCTCTTTACAAACGTTTCGTTTGTTCAAACTGTTGAAGAAAAACAAGTTTGATATCACGTGTCTGACCACCTCACTGTTGTCCAAACAAGTACTCAGGGCTGTAATATGATATCACGTGTCTGACCACCTAACTGTTGTCCAAACAAGTACTCAGGGCTGTAATATGCATTATTTCACCTGAGATGTATATTTTTATTCAAAATTCCAATTACAATTTAAATTATATTGAAGATTGAATGTAGTCTAATTACACGAATATTTCAGGCCAACCTTTCTCACGTGGACTCGTGGAACGCAATTCCTGGTATAGGTAACGGTGTGGCCAAGTGTCCTTTTGACCCCGATGATAATGCGACAGCCGTGTGGGTCGGTGAGTGTCTAGGTGTTAGAAAACAACAACAAATATTTTAATGTAAATTGGTGTACATATATTTCATGAGCTTATAAATGAAATTATTGTAATATTAATGGACTTTTACGTTTGCCAGTTAGTTGAGAGTAGAACATTTAGAAATGAACAGTTCGTTGTGATGAAGTTCTCGCTCAAATTTACGCCATATTGATTGATCTGTAAGTTTTAATTACTGACTAAAAACATTTTATGAGATTAATTGACCAATTACGCCAATTATATCAAGTTTGGAATTTTAAAATTTCAATATGTTTGTTTGTTTGTTTGGAATTTCGCACAAAGCTACACGAGGGCTATCTGTGCTAACCGTCCCTAATTTAGCAGTGTAAGACTAGAGGGAAGGCAGCTAGTCATCACCACCCACCGCCAACTCTTGGGCTACTCTTTTAACAACGAATAGTGGGATTGCTCGTAAAATTATAACGCCCCCACGGCTGAAAGGGCGAGCGTGTTTGGCGCGATGGGGATGCGAAACCGCGACCCTCAGAGTACGAGTCGCACGCCTTAACACGCTTGGCCATGCCAAGCCTCTTTCAATATGTAAATTTCATTCTTTGTTTATTTACGTATAAAGAACTGAAACGTCACCTTTATATTAAAAAAAAATATTGTGATTTCATGAGGGAAATGTGATTAGTTTTGTTTTAAGTAATGGCTGCATGTTAATGTCCCTGTTGTAGAATTTCCACGTGTTAATTTGAAATACACTTGTGATTATTAATCACGTGCTAATTTATCGTAGTCCACGTTCATTAAATTATTTAATTTTATCACTGTTAATACTAATTTTAAACTGAATTTTTTAACAAACCTGAGGTTGAATGTATGGGATCCGTTTTCTGATTTTCTTGGTGACTTGTACGTGGAAAAAACTTAAAATCGCAGATTTTCATTCTGTTTTTCATATTTGTGGGTAAGATAGTCCGCAACGTCATTTACGGTATTCCTGACAGCAGTTGAGAAGATTCGTTCTTTATATTGCTGCTTTTCATTCAAGTATTCAGTTTTCTTTAAAAAAAAGTTTAACAGCCTCTTTTGTGTAAGCCTTGGTTTACCCAAATAGACAGTTTTTCACCAGAAACTTACCAGCACGAATATGGTTCTTAGTTGAGATTCACTTCATGTTCCAACTCTAAAAGTACAATATATCTTGTTTATCATAGTACATTGGATCATCTGAACTTGAGGTGGAGACATGATTAACGATTATTTACGTAATAATCCATAAAAAAACCACCAACACACATTTGAACCAAAGCAGCCTGATTTGTTGTTTTATTCTTTATACATATTAATGTTATATGTAAACTTGGATCAGAAGAGCTATAAAACATAACTTTTCTAAAAGCTGTTGTGTTTATTTCTGGTTAAATATAGTTATTCTGGTTGTATCTATGGAGATGCAGCGAAAACCTGTACTGAATAAAATCTAGCAGTAAAATGAGTGTTAGATTCAACTGGCATTCTACCCCCCCCTTTTGATATCTTCAAACAATCGCAAATCACGTGATTCATGAAGAGAATGATGAATCCGTAAAAAAAATAAACTTTAGTTAAAAAGTGTCTATACCCTCTTATCAATAGGTAAATACACCCGCCCACCAATAAGTAACGCATGGCCAGGTGGTTAAGGCGTGCGACTCGTAATCTGAGGGTCGCGGGTTCGCATCCCAGTCGCACCAAACATGCTCGTCTTTTCAGCCGTAGGGGTGTTATAATGTGACGGTCAATCCCACTATTCGTTGGAAAAAGAGTAGCCCAAGAGTTGGCGGTGGGTGGTGATGACTAGCTACGTTCCCTCTAGTCTTACATTACTAAATTAGGGATGGCTAGCGCAGATAGCCTTCGTGTAGCTTTGCGCGAAATTCAAAACAAACCAAACCAACAAGTAACAGCACCCATCCACGAATAAACATCCCTTCTCAAAGTTTATTTGTACCGAAGAGGCCTGACGTGGTCTGGTGTACCGTTAAAACGCTTGACTCACAATTTCAAGAACGCGGTATCGATCCCATCCTGAACATGCTTGTCTTCTAAGCTGCCGTAACGTTATAATGTGAATTTATCAAAGAGTTGGCGTTAGGTTCTTTCTCTGCCTTCCCTCTAGTTTAAGTTGGAAGCGGATAGCCCTCGAGTAGTTAACTTTACGTGAAATTCAACAAGCGAACGTTCTTATGCCCTCTACTTTATCACAGTAATACGTGCTTAATATATTCTACCGCTATTGTTAATTAAATATATCTTAGATGAATTTCCTTTGTTGTAGCAAGGAATATTTTACTACGTCTAGTTTTAGTATTAAATATCAAAGTGAAATGGTTGTATTAGCCATTCACGTTACTTAGTCTAAAAAACACTTTTGAACCGTAGTTGGTTCCGAGTTTGTTTTTTAACGAATAAACTTTTAACTCATAGTTCAGTCATCTCTCTACCGATTTGAAATCTGATTACAGTGTTTGCTCCAGTAGATGTATTTCACAACGCTGAGATCAATCCATGTCGTAATTAATTTATTCCAATCCTGCCTCAAATAATTTTAATTTGAGGGTAGGCGGGTAGAGATTCTAATAAGTAGTAAAATAGTTAATAATAGAAAAATGTTTCTATACTAATTTACTATGCTAAAAGAACTTCAATAGCGGAGGTTATTAAGGATTCTTTCTTGTTTAACAAATAAAAAAAAAAAAGTGTCTCTGTAACCCATAACTTTGTTGTCAACAACGCAGTCATCCTGATATAAAAGTTAAATTTAGTACAGTTATCAGCCACTAGGTGAAAGGTTAAAACAGTGTTATGTGAAGTTATCTTTCATCTACTTTGTGATAAAATGGTGTGCACTTCATGTCTGTGTATTCTGCTATCATATAAAAATATGCCGTCTTTGTACATAGTGTTTTTTTTTGTATTGAATACGATATATTATGACATGTGTAAAGCATATAAATATTACACACATGTTATGTTAATCTGCGACACTTAACAAACATAGCATAACAATATCTTACCGTGTATGATACTTAAACAAAAATCTCTACAGACAATTCTGGAAAATACAAAAACGATCGAAAATAGAAGTCAACGATCATGTGGTAATGTAAGAATTAGAGGCGTATTTAGATAGGGGCTAGAGAGGGTTCAGCCCCAGGGCCCATTGATAATTTTATTCTTTGTAAAATTACATGGGATGTAGAGCCTACAAAAATTATAAGCCCCTAGGCCCACACAACCTTAAGTCATCCACTGGTCAAAATAGAACACTTACAGAGATAGACACGTCATCTCTCAGGTTAAATTAACCCCGTAATCTCTCCTGAGAAAGTAAAGTGTCCAGTACTTAAAAATTTCCAGTTATTGTCTTTCACCAGAGTTGTTAATATTAATAATAATCGTATGTGTAAGTTATTACCTTTGTGGTAAAAACATTTTTAATTGTATTTACGTATAAACTTACACATATTGTTAGCACCCGCAGCATCAAACAGACTTTTAATCTGACCCTAGAGAAAGGTAATCCAGGACAACTAGCAGGGCTGTATAGTGGAACTGTGGCAGAATTTTCTAAAGCAGACGCTGTCATCTTTCGAACCAATTTATACGATTCGCACACAAACCTAGTAGTCTACCCGTTCAAGAGGACGGTTAAATACGACTCAAAGTGGTTGGATAGTAAGTTTCTGAAACGTATTAATAACTTTTTATGTTGTGGTTTTAAAATGCTTATTGTACGATTGAAATAAATATCATTATACGTGATTCCAGTTTCTTGTTAGAAAAATAATAAATGCTTTTTTTTAGTTTTGATTTGTCTTTATCAGTTCTGGGAGCTTTTAAATGTATCTAGGTTTATTGTGATTTAAAAACAACAACAAAAAAAGATACTTAGTATTAGACTAAGGTTTCTGATAGCATCGTAGGTTAATAGGCTTACTACAGTTACACTAACGTTAGAACAAATACGTGTTATATTACGTTGGAACTAGTACATGTTACTAAACAACATGGTTTATAACACAATACAACTTCATGAAATAATTTAAGTTTATTTTATGTTTTTGAGTATTTATAATCTGGTTATTAAAGTTGAAACAACACTGTTTACTGTGTAAAATATATATATATATCGTATTTCACCAGTTATTGGCTAGTGTGAAAAGGGGTTTTTTGTAGTTTTAGTGATAATGAAATAACTTTGTTATTAAACATGGTTATTTAGAATTTTAGTAATTAAGGTAGTATTAATGTGTTTATGTAAATATTTTGGAACTGGACACCGTTGGTTTTGGGGCTGTTAAATTTAAGGACTTGATCCATTTGCTGGGCAGAATACTAATAGCCCATTGTGTGGCTGTATGCTTAAATAGAAACAAAATTGTAGTTTAAAAATCTTAAAAAAAAACAAAAAACTTGTGTATACTGAATATTAATAAATACCATACTTGTAGGCCTTCCTGTTTCTTTATTTCAATCTGTATACAAAGAATATTATAATGATATTTAAACTTGAAACAGTGATTAATTAGTGTCATTGACTTTATGATACTTTTAATTAATGCTTTCTTATTAACGTTTAAGCGACAATAGCATTATTAATAAAGTTAAAAATATATAACAAGAACATTCCAATTTCTTCCAGAACCCAACTTTGTTGGAGCATATGATATTGGGGATCACGTGTACTTCTTCTTCAGAGAAAACGCAGTAGAACACATAAACTGTGGCAAAACCATCTACTCTAGAGTTGCAAGGGTGTGCAAGGTAAAAATTTACTGATGCTGTCTGTATTAGGCAATATATACTTAAATAGTAATGGTTATTTTCTGTTTTGGTGGTTGAAATGCTAAGTAAGAATAATTTCATAAATCAACAACTCAATATCTCTTGATGTCTTCACATTGGATTATTTATCCTTTGAATTTTTATCAAACAGTACTGAATGCTTGTCAGAGGAGAGCACTTAATAAGACCATTAATAATGTTGCCATCTTAAACAATACTAGCCTATTGAACATCCTGAGGATACTCAGCTGAAATTAAATGAGTATTTCGGTCTTAAGACTTTCTGATATGCAGTTAACCGTTATTTTGAAGAGTGTCATTTGAAGTTAGGACACACCTGATACTTTCATTAATAATTCAAAATAATGTTTCAATTTCTACATTGAAGTATTTGGAAGGTAGTGAGTTTTCATAGAGGCTGTAATAGTTATGGTAAAGCTCACACTATATATTAGAGAAAAACAAAACTCAGTTTGACCTTGTCTTTTTTGTAACTGTAGTAAAATGTTTTTACTCGATCAGATCAAAATATTTGTGAATGGTTGAAATTATATAAATAGGAAAAATAAAAATTTAACAGGGATCGTTGGTTATGTGTAGAATTGTTATAAGAAATATTCAAAACAAACTAAATGTTGCTATAAGAAATATTCAAGACAAACTAAATGTTGCTATAAGAAATATTCAAGACAAACTAAATGTTGCTATAAGAAATATTCAAAACAAACTAAATGTAATAAATAAAAAAGTGCACCTGCTAGTAAAGTGATAGCAGTTGGATGGATTTTCAAACCATTTTTAATGCCTACTTTGGTTGGCCTTGTGATCCATACAGTTAAATGGAACATTTAAATTTGTCAACCAAAGTAGGCATTAAAAATCATTTGGAAATCTATCCAACTGGTATCACATTACCTGTATGTGTGTGTTTTATTTAAATATCTATTTTGTTTATGATATTTTTATAGCTATTCATCTTAAAAACTAGCAGTTGGTTAAAATTTTCATCTTTTGCACGATGCTGAAAGGGTTGTTTTATGATTTTTCCCCTTTTTTTATATCTTGTTGAAAGGTTTTTCCCTATGTTCTACCAGTTTGATGGGTTTGTTTTGTGTTTTGTAATTGTGATGTTGAATATTACTTATTCTTGTATATTTGTTGAAGGATACTGTTATATTAAATTATTAATTATCAAATTGCATCATTGTTTAAGGGTTGTGTTGATATGTAAGTTAACAAGGGCAGAGAAGGGTACACTAATTTCTTCGCTATTGGATGTATAAATTTAATTGGTTTAGAAAATTTTAAACTAGGGTTCTCAAAATGGAGGAAGAGTGTGGTATCCAGACATAATGTGTTTGTCACACTTGTTTTAATATATAATTTAAAATATTTTTTTCATTTATCTAAATATATGTAGTTTTAACATGTATTAATAGTTTCAGTTTGAGTTTACTTACTGATAAAGTATATTTTATTACAATATACTTACATTAACATGGATTGTTGGTAAAGGAAGTTGGTGTATTCTTCTTTTTACAGCTGTATCTGTTGTTCTGAGTCACTCACTTAAGATATCACTAATGTCTTCCTGTGGTAAGGATTTCTGCAAAGTTGTACACACTGTATGTGAAATAAGAAAGTGATATTTTCTAGTGGCAGGTCTGGTAATACCTTGAATATAACCTTCCTGATATTTCAAAGGGAATCACCAACAATAACATGAGTGACAAATGCACCCTGAGAAGACTAATGTTGTTGTTTTGTATGTATATAATGTTATGTTTTCTCAGTCTCAAACAAGAACAACTTTTCTAGAGTTAGAAAGGTTAACCACTTCTTATACTTAGATATATCTCCTATAAAGGTGCAGTCCTTTATCAATACAGATTTTTAATTGTGTATGGAATAAAGGTTGTTTCATTCTCTTGTACATTATGTCCAGTCCTCTTAATTCTTCAAGCCCAGTCAAAATTTTGAGTTTCCAGGTTCACATCCTGATCGAATCTCCTGTTATTCTACAGAACCTATCTTGTCACATTTGGTGGAAATCGAAACACGAGTGTCACTTTTTTCACTATGAAGTCAGTCCAAGAAAGTATTCAGCCACTCATTAAACGACTACTTACACTGGAGAACCAGAGGACAGTTTTTCTACCACTTTTCGATAAAGCTTGTTGCAGTGAAAGATGAAATCACGCCATCAGGATAATAGTTAAAGAACTAGTCCTCGGGTCAGCACAGGGCCTGGAGCATCGTTGTAAATTTTCTATAGTATTAAACATTTTATGTTATCTTAAGTTAATATACAACTAGCAGTCGTTTAGTTGGAAATCTGTACAGAAGTTGTTTTCTTTATTTATATATCAGAGGGACACTGGAGGTAAAAACATTTTATACAAAAACTGGGCGTCTTTTGTGAAGGCACGACTCAACTGTTCCATTCCTGGAGAATTCCCGTTCTATTTTAGTGAAATACGTGAGTGGATAATTTGGTTATTTTTGTACGTTTATGGTGTGTAGATTAGGCTTAAGTATCTATTATGATGTATACACAGAAACTGTGCATATTAATTTACACCAGGCGTAGTTTTGTCTTCACGTTTATGTTTGTACACTTTAGCTCGCATTTTCTGTTAATAATGTACGTAGCTTAAGTTTCTTGTATTTCCTATTCGATATTTATGAACATTAGATAGGAAGCAAACTTTAAACCACATTTACTGAAACAAACAATTAGGCTTATAATTTCAAGTTTGTGACGCTACTGTATGTTACACCTTATATTTAATTTCGTTCTACACATGTTTATCTATTTATTAGAATATAAAAACTTAAGTTACTAATTTAATAAATTAATGAGTTAATCTTTGTATTTTAATTTTTAATGTTTACATCACCAAAATCTAAAGATATGTTTCTTTCCTTTTGAAAAAACAACAACACTTTTTCAAATAATTATTCGAGAACATTAATCTAATAAACTGGCCAATTCTTATAAAATGAGAAATACATATTTTTTCCGCAAACAAAAAGAATACAATATAATAAAAATAAAGGGTGTCAGTCAGATTAATTAACTGTTGCTAGTGGTCCGAGAGAGAAGAAACCCCACAACACGAATCACTGTTATCATTGTATGACTGAAGCCTGTAACTTCTAATTCTTAAAGTTTTATTTAGTCATATTCTACCTTTTACATCACTTTATATCATGTTGGTATTTTTCTTACAGAAAGTGTCTATAAACTACCGAACGACAATAGTAGGGTTTTTGCAATTTTCTCTACATCCATGTAAGTCAACAAGCGATCTTATTACCTTAGTCAATATCTTGTTTTTAAAGTCAACAAGCGATCTTATTACCTTAGTCAATATCTTGTTTTTTCATCTAGTAGAAAAGTTTGGATAACAAAATGTTATTGTCGTGTTTTTACTCGAGGATTGTGTTGGAACAGTATTAATGTTTAACATGTTAAAGTGGTACCTTCTCTACGGGATTGTCTTTAACTTCAAAGTTTAACACGTTGCTAAAATTATTATATCATCACAGAACTAGTTTAACGCATTATTAAAGTTATCGTGGGACCAGTTTAAATATAATTACCAGTTGTTCTCTCTCTTCACGAGACCGTTCTGCGTTAGGTGTTAAGCAGGTCACAGGGTTAAACTTTGTCCACAAATAACGTCTCTAAGTATAGTCGTTTTAACTCTTAAGTTTCCCCGATAAGAGAAATTATAAATTTAAAATATTATATTAACGTTTAAAATATTAAACACAATTTATGTTTATCCACGGAAGCCTAACTGTCAAGTGTTTAACCATAGCAACAATAAAGGTATTATCTGTGTGTTTATAGAGTCTGTTGGATGTAAAGCAGCGTATTTCATGTTTCTGTTTATGATTCCCTTTCTTGTTCATAAAAGGAGTTGTTTCTTGTGTTTAACTTTCTTCTGTTATTCTCGCCCACCCCAAGGAACGGGCTCATCGGTTCAGCGATTTGTACGTTCAGTTTGAGTTCAATCGAAGAAGCGTTGAACGGTAAGTTTAAAGAACAAACCTCTTCCCTGTCAGCTTGGCTACCGGTGCTAACGAGCAAGGTTCCTGAGCCACGACCTGGCTCGTGCGTGAACGACACTCAGACACTTCCTGACGCTGTGTTGAACTTTATACGGAGTCACCCTCTAGCGGATTCAGCGGTAACCCATGACAACAGAAAGCCTTTATTCTACGCGAAGGACGTTGTCTTCAGACGTATTGTTGTCCAAAAGTTAGAAGTCGATGGCGTTCATTATACCATCTTCTATGCTGGAACCAGTAAGTTTCAAACAAGAGATAAATGTTAATGTTGTATAAAGAAGACGGCCAACTCTAAAAATATGTATACACGTGATGAAACTTTGGACGGCAACTGCCTGTTGTGGAGACACAAGTGTAGAGGACGACATTTCGAAAATCATCCGCCTTTCGTCTCCACAACAGGCAGTTGCCGTCCATTCTGCAAAGTTTTATCATGAATACTCTATTTAAACAATATATCGAAGAATGTATACACATGTTTATATATATTCATTACACTATACAAGTTGTGTCAAGAAACAGTCTAGGACATTCACGAAAGACGATATGTATCACATTTTGTTTTTACATCTCAGTACATTTAAACTTTTGAGTTGTCTTTTTTCTAGAATCAATATTTTTCTTCATTTAAGGACATTATATTGTTTTTATCCAGTACGAAAACGTCACTGGAATTTAAATATAGAATTTCATTAATGTGATTTCGGAACTGTATATAATTTCAGAAACAGGATTCGTTTATAAACTGGTAGAATGGTATGATGGGACAGGACAAGCTTTTTCGAATCTTATAGATGTATATGACGTCACAGCTCCAGAACCAATACAAGCAATGGAAATCTCGAGCAAGGTGAAAATGAGGCTCTTAAATAATGATGCAATATTCTAAGAAATTGTAACCTAAGTGAAAATTATTGATACAAAGGCTTGTTTGTGTGACTAACAAGGAGTCTTTTACTTAAAAGGAAAAAAAATCAAATTAACAGAAATTTATTTTAATTTTTTTACACTTATTGATTTGTCTGTATAATATTTATTTTATAATCACAAAGCTGTGTATTCCTCTCTTTTGTAATCACCAATCTGGTTTAGATAAGTCTAAAACCATTATAACGATATTCGCAATAGTAGTAAATAACAATTAGTGTCGTTAGGATTTTTTATGTTTAAACTAATCCGTATTGTTTCCTTTCTTTTGAACAGGTTCAAGCTGACGTATCGCTATATTAAAAATAACGCACGCATAAAAGATTGGTGTATAAAAATGCTACCTGAAACATGTAAAATATTGTAACTGTAAGTTTACATTTGAAAAATAAATCCACAAATTAGTATGATATTTTATATATATCGTTCATCAGATGGCGTGTACTAAAGAACCTGAAAGTTCTTTCGGCCATGGTATTAGGCCTCTGACATGTTAGCCCTTTTCGTTGGAGACGCCTTATATGCACTAGTGACAAAAGAGCGACTTGGATATAATCAAGATTTAGCTATGTTAATCGTCTGTAATAGCCGTACATATTAGAAAATAGTTTTTTCTGTTTATTAATATTGCCATCGCAAAACCTTGTTTGAATGGTTCTTTTGGTTTTTTCGAGCTGATAAGATCAGTGTCACACTGAGTAATATTTCAGGGGTATAAATTTAAGAAGTATGAAGTGTGAAAGTGTCAGCCGTGTTTTGTCTTGGAGAAAAAATTCCCAGTCATTAACGTCTATTATTTAGTTCTTATCAAAGGACAAGAAAACAATTTTCGAGAAAACTGAGATTACAGTTGTTGTGACACATTTAATATTTTATTAATATTTCTTGTTGCTGTTTGGTGTTTTCATTTATACCTCATTTGATTAGGATTGTAATTACATAATGATAATTTACTATTCTTTGTGGTTCGAAAGACAGAAAATATTTCGCTCAGATACTTAACGTCTAATTCTTAGAAATATCGCCCTCTAAAGCTCACTGTTTTAGTAATGCGAAACATGCAACGAATTTAAGAAAAACTACAACAGCTGTGGTTTGACGTTGAGGCCCGAAAGGATCGGGTTAAACTTTTTATCATGAAAAGATGCTAAAAAATAATAAATGAAAGATGTATTTCCACGTATTCGTTAAAATGACCTTGAGTAAATAGATGTTGAAACTCTTCAGACATTTTTCTGCCATATCATTTCAAACCAGCAGCTGAGTCGTATATTAGGAACAGAGAGGGTTATATGTAAAGTTTAAGTATCTCTCGGATTGTTTTGCTCGAGATAAAGAAAATTAAGATTATAAGTTTGTTATTCGTTATAAAAATCACGCGGAAATCCTCACACACACAATAACAGTCTTTATAATTCGTCTATTATGAACTTTATATTATAGGTGTGTAAAAAGTAAAAATAGAATTTGATCGGGAAACTTAATCCTCGGTTTCTAAGATTTCGCTTAATTTCCGTGTTCAATAATTTAACATTAAACTTCAGGATGAACTTACATATGTAATGATTTGTTGACGATATACAAAATTTTGTAAATTATTTGTGCACAGAGTTGTAGGAGTCCCACTAAAGTGATGGGTCACGGTTTATTTGATGCAGTTAACCCTGGAATTTGTTGGGTTACGATCAAATTTTACACATTATTCTGCTTATCCTGATAGTAATCTTTTTAATTTTCTATACATTTTTACTGATACAGATTAAAAAAATAATGATTCAGATAGATAATTTGTAATGTTTCTAAGAATGTATGTATTACTTCACATCGTAAAATGTTTATTTAGACCTACTTTTAATTTAAGTTCAAGTGCGACTGATTTATCACATAAAATAAATTTATAATACGGATTATGTACAAATCGTATATTATGTATTTACCTAGATACATTGAACGTTAAAAACTTACAGGGCCCATAATAGCAATGTGCATACCAAACACACTTTGCCTTAGGCCATGTTTTAGTAGGATACAGTCATTACACCTTGATGGTTAAAGCACTTGCCATCTATGGCTTCGCTCGTTTCTTCTTTGTGGGTATTTGGGTATGTTGAATTTTAGATACCCAGGAGGGTGAGATGCACAAGACCTCTTCCTGCCATCTATGGGTACAAAATTGAATCTCATCTTTGAAAATGTCCGCTCTTTCACCTGCTTGGGCATTGTAATGCGTTGGTCAGTCCCATTATTCTTTGGTAAAGAGAAGCCAAAATGTTTGTAGTCAGTGGTGTTATAGTTGGCTTCCCTCTAGACTATCACTGCTAAATTGGAGAATAATACCCCACGAGTAGCTTTGCGAGAAAATCAAAAACAAATAGTCAGTACTAGTACTTATTATGGTACACGAATGTAAGAATCGTACTAGGAAAGAAATGTTTGAAATATCATACCTCATATTGAACATTTTTAGTATTTTTGTAATACCTGTTACTAACTTAAATTAGAGACTAATGCAAGGCACTTTAAAGGGTGTTTGCTTCATTAGAGTCTGAGTCTTGTTTATTGTTTTGTACAGCACAACTCGATGTACGTAGCTTCTGACAGCGCAGTACGACAGGTCAGTCTGCTGATGTGTCGAAGTCGTCATCCAAACTGTGTTCAGTGTGTCCGCGATCCTTACTGTGGCTGGGACAAGGATCATAAGGTGTGCAAGCCCTACGTCCGAGGGTAAGTATCTTAAAACTCCAGTGTTCCATTATTTCACAACAGAGATCGTAATGAACAAAGTATGAAAATCAATTAGAAGTGACAAAATTGAAAAGCGAAGTAAGTGTTTTTGTTATTGTTATCGTTGTGGTCAGTCTTCGTGACTTTTGTTTAGTGCACCAAACTTCACCATTCATTTCAGTGCAAGTGAAATACACAAACTAAACTATTTATATATATTTTATCCACCTTTTATGTTATTGACAGATTGTTACAAGATATCACTGGAGCGACCAAGAACATTTGTTCTAACCGTAAGTTATTTTAAATCTGTCTATTACGTAAATTTCTAGGACCGAATTATGTTGCATTTAATTTTATGTAAATTACAGTTTCAATATAAGGATAATATGTTTTTCATCAGCCTAGAAGTTTTAAATTGGAAATGTCACCATGACGGTAAATATTTCTGGTGAAAATCGTACGTTTAGTATACTTCTGTATAGAAACAACAATATTAAGTCAAAATAATAATAGACTAGTAATAGTTAATTTTCATAGAAAACCACAAAATAAATCTTAAGAGTAAATTGGTTGTGACACTCTTTTGTAAAGAATTATAAGCTAATATGTGGAGAGTGGTAGACATGTTGTTTTATACTTTCAATTAAAACCTGATGTTGAAAATAGCAGCCAAACGGAATATTAGCGAGCTTTATTTACTTATTTTAATGAAATTCATAGTAACGTTTTAAATAAACTGCCCTAGTATGAAATTATAAACGAGATAATGTTTAACTATTTTGATCTTTGATTATAGATTTGAAAAAAAAAAAAAAATACATCGATGATATATATGTAAAGACAATGACTCTGTTGAAATAATTCGTTTATAAAGTTTGTTATGTAATAATATATATATTTTGGTTTCCAAAAATCAGGAGAAAGGAGAAAAACGCTTCAGCTTCATTGGGGACAGAGTGTTCATCTTCCGTGTCCAATCCGTCAACGTCAGCTGGATGTGTTAAGACTAGGACCAGTACAGTGGTACCACTACAGACATGATAAAGGAAAATACCAAATCATGCCACAGAAAAAATATGTTCAAACGTCTGATCTTGGACTGGTTATCATGTCCATGAGCGAAGACAATAGTGGACGATATGATTGTAAACTGGGTGATACTACACTGTGTAGCTACAATGTCACAATTCATTCCCGTGAGTGTTAATTGTCTTATTGTTGTAGTTTTAGAAACGGTTGTTACAAGTGTTAAGTTACCATTAAGTTCATGTATGGACGTATAAAGTTAATACAGGTGTTTAAGTCAGGTAATAACGACAGTAAAGTTTATATGCAAAAACGGCTCGTTTGGGTTGAGAAAATATTTTACATAGAAGAGCGAACAACGTTTCGACCTTCTTCGGTCATCGTCAGGTTCAAAAAGAAAGAGGTAACTGACCGGAAGCTGACCACATGTTTGAAAGGGGTTATGTAACTGTGTGTCGAAATGTAGAGGGTGTGCTTAGATGTTTGAATATATTATTTTATTTATTTTATTATATTAATATAGGTATAAAGGCGTTCCTTTATATTGGTTTATTTTGGGTTTAAGTTGTTGTATAAGTAAGGCTTTTTTAATTTTGCGTTTGTTTATGTTTGTTTCTTTATTTAGTATTTGAGTGTTTTCTATGGTTATGTTGTGTTTATTTGACTTGCAGTGTTCGTAAACGTGTGAAGGTGACTTTTTATGTTCTTCAAATCTGGTTTCCATTTTTCTACTTGTTTCTCCAATATAGAAGTCGTGGCAGTTGTCACATTGTATTTTATAAATAATGTTGGTGTGGTGTTTGTCAGTGTAGGTTTTACATAGTATAGACCTCAGTTTTGTGCCGGGTTTATGAATAAATTTGGTATTAACTGGAATGTCATATTTTGTTACTAATTTTTGCCAAATGTTGGTTATTTGTTTGCTGATGTCGGGAATATATGGTATACAGCAGTATATGGTTTCGTGGTTTTTTGATTCGTGAGCTGTATTTACTTTAGTTGGTTGATTTTGCTTTCTGTGTAGGTGTGTGCTTATAATGTTTTCTACGGTTTGTGGAGGAAACTTATTGATGTTGATGAAGTATTGTTTTATTTTGTCTAATTCATCGTTAATTTTATCTGGTGAGCATAGTTTTATGGCTGTATTTATTTGGTTTCTTAGTATGTTGAGTTTTTGTTTTCTTTCATGTGCTGAGTCCCAAGGAATGTATAGTCCAGTATGGGTGATTTTTCGGTGGATTTCTGTTTTGAATTGTGTGTCAGTTCTTGTAATTTTGAGATTAAGAAATGATATTTGATTGCTTTCTTCTTGTTCACATGTGAAGTTAATGTTGGGATGTACAGAGTTAATGTGATTGAAAAAATTAAGTGTGTGTTCTGTAGATGTGAATCCCGCAACCGTGTCATCTACATATCTGTACCAGTATAGTGGTGGATGTAATGCTGTGTTAATTGCTTGTGTTTCAACTTGTGTCATAAAAATATTGGCTAGGACTGGTGATACTGGGTTGCGCATGCTTAGGCCATTTGTTTGTATTTAGTTTTGGTTGTTGAACATGAAGTTTGTCTTTATCGTGGTGAATTCTATGAGAGTTGCTAACTGGTTACTGGGAATTTCTATAGTTGGGTTAGGGTCTCGGATATAGAGTTCTAAGGCAATCTTGCAGGCTTCAGTGGTTGGAACTTTTGTAAAGAGGGATATAACATCGAAACTGACCATTAAGGCTTTATGATTAAGTTGATTTAGATTAGACTTGAAATTAAAAGAGTATTTGATGAATGAGCTGGCTGATGTTACATATTTGGAGAATGCCCATGCTATGTATTTACCAATATTGTAATTAAACGATTCATATGTGGACATTATTGGTCGTAATGGACAATCTGTTTTATGAGGTTTGGGGATGCCGTATATTTGCGGTGTGCGTGAGTCGGTTTTACGTAGGTAGGAATAAAGTGTTTGTGAAATTGTGTTGGCTTTTTTCATTTGTAGTAGTAATTTGTTCAGTTGCGTCTCGTGTGTCTTTGTTGGATTTGTGTGTATTGGTTTAAATTTGTTTATGTCTGATAGGATGTTCTTCATTTTTTGGATGTATTCATTCGTGTTCATTATGACTATAGCGATACCTTTATCTGCTTTTAGAATTTTTAATGGAAATTAAATGGTTATTAATGGTTAAATTAATAATTCCATTAAATGGTTATTAATTCCATTAAAAACCTAAAACAAGACAAAAACATAAAAATTCTAAAAGCAGATAAAGGTATCGCTATAGTCATAATGAACACGAATGAATACATTCAAAAAATGAAGAACATCCTATCAGACATAAACAAATTTAAACCAATACACACAAATCCAACAAAGACACACGAGACGCAACTGAACAAATTACTACTACAAATGAAAAAAGCCAACACAATTTCACAAACACTTTATTCCTACCTACGTAAAACCGACTCACGCACACCGCAAATATACGGCATCCCCAAACCTCATAAACCAGATTGTCCATTACGACCAATAATGTCCACATATGAATCGTTTAATTACAATCTTGGTAAATACATAGCATGGGCATTCTCCAAATATGTAACATCAGCAGCTCATTCATCAAAGACTCTTTTAATTTCAAGTCTAATCTTAATCAACTTAATCATAAAGTCTTAATAACCAGTTTCGATGTTATATCCCTCTTTACAGAAGTTCCAACCACTGAAGCCTGCAAGATAGCCTTAGAACTCTATATCCCAGACCCTAACCCAACTATAGACATTCCCAGTAACCAATTAGAAACCCTCAGAGAATTCACCACGATAAAGACAAACTTCATGTTCAACAACCAAAACTATATACAAACAAATGGCCTAAGCATGGGCAACCCAGTATCACCAGTCCTAGCCAATATTTTTATGACACAAGTTGAAACACAAGCAATTAACACAGCATTACATCCACCACTATACTGATACAGATATGTAGATGACACGGTTGCGGGATTCAAATCTACAGAACACATACTTAATTTTTTCAATCACATTAACTCTATACATCCCAACATTAACTTCACATGTGAACAAGAAGAAAGCAATCAAATATCATTTCTTAACCTCAAAATTACAAGAACTGACACACAATTCAAAACAGAAATCCACCGAAAAATCACCCATACTGGACTATACATTCCTTGGGACTCAGCACATGAAACAAAACAAAAACTCAACATACTAAGAAACCAAATAAACACAGTCATAAAACTATGCTCACCAGATAAAATTAACAATGAATTAGACAAAATAAAACAATACTTCATCAACATCAATAAGTTTCCTCCACAAACCGTAGAAAACATTATAAGCACACACCTACACAGAAAGCAAAATCAACCAACTAAAGTAAATACAGCTCACGAATCAAAAAACCACGAAACCATATACTGCTGTATACCATATATTCCTGACATCAGCAAACAAATAACCAACATTTGGCAAAAATTAGTAACAAAATATGAGATTCCAGTTAATACCAAATTTATTCATAAACCCGGCACAAAACTGAGGTCTATACTATGTAAAAACTACACTGACAAACACCACACCAACATTATTCATAAAATACAATGTGACAACTGCCACGACTTCTATATTGGAGAAACAAGTAGAAAAATGGAAACCAGATTTGAAGAACATAAAAAGTCACCTTCACACGTTTACGAACACTGCAAGTCAAATAAACACAACATAACCATAGAAAACACTCAAATACTAAATAAAGAAACAAACATAAACAAACGCAAAATTAAAGAAGCCTTACTTATACAACAACTTAAACCCAAAATAAACCAATATAAAGGAACGCCTTTATACCTATATTAATATAATAAAATAAATAAAATTATATATTCAAACATCTAATACCGCCCTCTACATTTCGACACACAGTTACACAACCCCTTTCAAACATGTGGTCAGCTTCCGGTCAGTTACCTCTTTCTTTGTGAACCTGACGATGACCGAAGAAGGTCGAAACGTTGTTCGCTCTTCTATGTAAAATATTTTCTCAACCCAAACGAGCCGTTTTTGCATATAAATTTCTCAACAAGTGGGTTTCTCGACATCACTGACAGTAAAGTTATTTAAGAAACGTGAATTTCAAATATGGCTTATAGAAGGTGACGTTCAATGAACATGGATGTTATCTTGACATTACATTTGGAAATATTAATAGTTTAGTCTGCTAATGCTTTAAAAACTAATGTATCATCATTTCTTTTATCAGGGCTAGTATCCATGTGCTAAGTTAATACTAACTGCGTTACCAACATCAGTCAGCTGTTACCTTATCCTTTAAAACAACGTCGGTTTTTCTGTTGTTAGAGTGTAGCAGTTCTGAATACTCTTTACTCAAGACCTTCCCGATAATTCCACTTGCTCTATGAGTACTACAAGATTGTATTTAGTACTAAATTACATTTAAAAACAGGAGGAAACTAAAATATATAATGTCCAAGGAATGGAAGTAGTTAGTCTGTAATCTCATCTAATACTTATAAAACATAGCTGCATTCTTAAATTGTCTTGGTAACTCAATGGCATAAGCTCCCCAGTAAGTTTAGGGACTACCAACGCTAGGATTCGGGTTTCAATACCATTGTGTAATTTTGTGCATAACACCACCACCAATGACAAAACAAAACATGTTTTGGGAGTTCCTGTATTAAGGTTTTAAATACCTCATTCTGAATCGGAAAAAATACACTAATTTACTTCTGTGATTTGTTGAAACGATGAATTTATGTGGTCCATCTTAGTTTTGAAAGCTTTTCTGACAATTGATCAATAAGCCAACAAATGTGTATGACTAAATCATGTTTGTAATAATTATGTAACACCATTTTGAATGAAGCTATACATTAATACCAAGTTCTGATTCTCTTTTGTTTGAAATTACAGTAGCTTTCTTTAAATACAAAAATGTTACAAAATTTTCTAATCACTATAAAACTATATGCGCTTCATGAACGTTTCATTTCCTTGGAATAAATAGTATTTACCTTAATGATTCAAAGATGTGGTTTAAACAAAGGGTAGTTCAAGGCCTGGTTTACACAGGTGAATTTAAACCACAATTGAGATGGATACCAAACGTGTGGAGATAAACAAACTGTTGCTTTGAATTTTGATATGCAGTGACAGCTCATTTTGTAATTTGAAATAATTGTTTGAGAAATGGAATCCAAACCAAAATGGAAAATCATAGTGCAAATTATTACTGTCTAGTTCATTATGGTGCTAGGTATTGTGTGTTAATTAGGGTCAAGTCAATATTTCATCACAACCTTGTCAAGATTACAAAAGATTTTCATTGAATAAAACATATCGATTATAAAAGGATTTGTGTAATTGTTAACAATTATTGTGAAGTTATAAATAAGCTGAAATAGCCAAGTTAACTTGTGACCAGCTAAAACTTTAATTCATATATCTATCATGTATGTTGTGGAATTTCATTTAGTGCCTTTTATAGAATCACATTAATAATATATGTTAAAAAAGCATGTAGTAACTTTACTTTTGATGCAGTTTACCTTACTTAGTAGAACAGTTCTAATGGATTTTGAATGTGCGAAAGGTAGTTTAGATGATACAGCATTGGAGAGCCTAAATACTTGTACTAATATGACACTTTTAAAAGGACAATTTGTGTTTGGTATTATATAATGGGTAAAAGGCAACCATGTTTCTAAGGATCAGTTATACTCCAGAGATGAATACATTCAAATGAAAACTACAAAAAACGTTTTTTGGACATTAAATAAACAAGTCCAAAAGAACATATTGGACATTTTAAAATTCCTTAAGTATGTTAAAGTGTAATTGTTTGCTGGTTCCAGAATCTTGTAACTCGCCCTCACAGAATGAATACAAAAAGGTTTATTCTGACTGGTGTGTTGAATTTGAAAAATATAAAACTGCAATGAAATTATGGCAGAACAACCAAATGGTAAGTTAGTTTGAATGTGTTGTAACTCCTTATATTTCATAGTCTTGCACTAAGCATTAATGTTATTGACGCTACCAGTGTTTCTCTCAACCCGAGGTACCATGATATTTTAGCAAAAACTATGAAAAATAAATTGTTACTTTATATATTTGACAAGTTACCATGTATCTAAGTTTTGTTCTTTCTTACAACATTTCATCTGGGCCCTTAACCTCCTTTAAAAAGTCTTGGGTAAATATTATCTGGGACAGGAGATTTCTCATTATTTATTTTTTTTTCTTGAATAATGTTATCATCATGTTTCCATCTAGCAACTGTTCAGCAATACTGCATAACTCTTGTAGAATCCAATAATCCATCTATTCATTTTACACTTTTAGACCCTTGTATTTCATATAGTCTTTTCCTCACTCGGTCTTGTAATGCTTTTCTTTCCTTTGTTCACCAACCTGTTTTTTTAATAAATATCTATAAAGGACAAATTTTTCAAATTGATCAGCATCTCCTACTAATATAGTTGCCCCATTCACAGCAGATAATTCTTGTCTTTGTGAAATCTGGAATCAAAACCCCAAATCTAATTAAACGATCATATGTTCCACCATCAACTATTTATCTAAGTTAACAATAAATCTAAAGAAGTGTTCTGATAATTTCCATAACCAATTGTGAAGAGGGTGTAAGCAGTTTCTGAAAAACTACCACTCATAAATTTACTCCAAAATATTCCATAATTATAACCTTGTGGCACAGCTGTATTCTTTGTTTCGTTGTAGTTTCTTATTAATTTCACCACTTTTATTCTACAGGCAATAACAAATTTCAACTCTAAAAGCTTTCTTTAACAACCAATAATAGGAAAACCAAAAAGATTTAAGTGAGTTGCTGTTAGCGTTGATAACAACAGGACATAACTTCCTTCATTTAATAGTCTATCCATGTAACCCTGTATTTCAAAGAAACTCCTGTCATGTAAACCATTACTCCAGCTGTCAGTTATTCCCAATATATCAGAATCCTCTGTTCCACACCGTTACAACCACCTTTGCTTCCATATCATACCCCTATCTACATCTTATTTTAAGGTTGCTCTTGCAATTAATAACCTCCATCAATCCACCCAGTTATTGTACTTGTATATTAACCCAAGCCCCCTACTTCTTATTTCATCCACATGGTTAAGTCTCAGAGTATCCCTGACAATCCTTTGAATGTCTTTATTAATAACTTAAGAATTAGTTCTCCAATGCACCCTTTCCTACATCATTAGCTCCTATGTGCACTACACAGACTGTATCACTCCTGGCACCTCTCCCTACAAACTTAAATGTGCATGTCTCTTCCAAATAACACTCACTAAATACATATATTACACCTAACAAAGTGTGAGTGCTTAACCTCTAAACTATTCAGAACACTTAAGTCTAAGGTTAGAGTTAATTTTTATTACAATTATATTGACAATAACTAGTCTTTAGATTATTTTTGTAATACCATTTACTGATCCTGTTTTAAAACTTATTTATTCAGTTATTGTTATTTCCTAAAGTCACATTACAATCACTAAGTCAAACTATTGTTAAATGTATCATCACATTCTCTGTTAACCCATAATACTTTTTAATTATCAACACCACAATTATGATATAGAGAGTGTTTCTTGTGCTAATTGCTAATTTTAAACAAATTACAAATGTATTAAGTTGACACAGTTATCTAAAAAAATAAATTAGTATTTAAGTCAAAGGGTCTCCTTTTTGGTTAGCTCCTACTAGTAGTAGTTTAATTTTGTATTGTCCTTGTTAAACTTTCTGATGTTAATTACAACTAGTTTATACATATAAATATATTGTGCCTCAAAGTATAGAAAATAATTTTGCTTCGACACTTACAATGGTATGTGAAAACTTCTGATAGGAAGTACACTTTTGTATAATTATGTTCTTGTTCTGTCCATAACTCAGGTATGAGAACTGTGCAAGGTAAGTGATGTGTTAGTCCTGTATTATGGAATGCTTAATGTAAACTGGTCAAAATAGGTGTACCAAGTTAAGTTGTGTTCAGCTCTTCAGATATTACAAGCAAGTATTATCAATATACTTAAATGTGTTTCTCTTCTTTCTCCCGCAGAAATGTCAAAGTCCACATCCAAATGATGTCACCTACCTTGGAGATTCACCACACCTATGATAGCACTGTGCATCATAATTTATGATTATTCGAACGACGTTGATAATTCTTATTGCTGTGTATAGGTTTTTAATATAAAGTGATTTGTATGAAATTTACGAACAACTGATCAAGAGAGTGACGGATATTATTTCAGTCGGAGTAAGAGAATCATATCTGAAACTATACAAGTATCTCTTCTTAAGATGTGATATTACACATTCATCTGGTGTAGTTGAGTATTCTGGTCTGAGTGCCGGTTATTGTTTGCTTTCTGTAAATATGTGTGTGTATAATGCACTTTACAAAAAGAATAGTTAAGTATGGTTTTTATCATGCTTTAAACTTCAACAAAGTGTAGCTCTCTCTGCTTGACCACAGCTATAATCAATAAGTTACTATGATAAACAACAAACTTCTTCCCTGTCAATGGCTGCAACCACAGTGCAGATTAGAGTATCAGTCAGTTATACACACAGGCATGCCCACTGGCTGTGATAATCATAGTAAAAATTAACTTTGTATCGACTGACTCGTTATACTAACTACTTACCAAACAGCTGCAGCAATTGTTTGTATGGGGTCTTAAGGTGTCTCCTAAACAGTAAATCTGTACTACAACATGGCAGGGTATTAGGTTAAGCCTGAAGAACCTCACTCCCATGTAATTAACAAGTTTCAAAGTATCGTTTGATTTCCCGTTCTGATGAATTTACTAGTACCAGGAAAATTAAGTTTCAAATTTTCTTTCAAGTAAGGTCTCAAAAGTATTATACCATGTAATTTAAAGTATATTTTGTTTGTGTGTGTGTGTGTCTAGTATTATTCTAATAACAAAATGATGAAAGAAAACATCGTAGGATTGTCATTTGAAACAATTTGAATAGGTAATTAATAATAATTCTAGTGGAGATAAAGGCAACAATTACCAGTAATGATTTTAAATGTAATTAGATTAATAATAAATAACTTTAAATAAATGTTATTCAATAAAACATTGTGCCTCTTTCCATTTTTATTCCACAAAGGTTAAGTGTAATAGTTTCTAGATGGACAGCTGTACAGATAAATATGATATTTCACAGTCAGGTATGCAAGAATACCTTGCCTTGGTTTTTAGTTTGTCCATTGCTTACCAAAGCATCTCCATTTCACTCTAGATAATACTTAACCAACAAGAAATCCCAGTTACATGTTAACAAAATTTCATTACCTCCTCTCTTACACATGTTTGTACCTTACAAAATAAAAAAACAAATTGTTAGAAATATGAACATTACAAGACCAGCACAAAGTTACAAATGAAATAATGGGAATGATGTTACATCTCAAGGAAAAGAAGATAAAAATCAGTGCACTGAAGACACTGGACTGACTTACATATTTCTAAACCTAGTTTTTAGTATGTTTAGACTTTTTTTACTTATACTGAGTACTAAATTAACAAACTTTTACAATTTCCCATCTCTTACTTTTGGTTTTAAACTTTACAAATATATAAAGAAATAAAATATGGTTAAGTCTAATTTTCTGAATTTAATATTTTATACTTGAAAGTGCAGAAAACAGCTGTTTTACTGGCTGTATACTAAAGCTAATGCTTCAAGAGAAACAAGCATGTGACTGTATTGATTAGTTTGTAAAAAACATACACCAGATGTCTTCACAGAACAGGACTGCATCATTAAAACCTCAACTACTCCTGACTTTCTGGCTCTATGCTTAAATCTTTCATGATTAGGTATGATAATGGAATATTAAAAAGTTTGTATGTGACTTTGTATGTATTAAAACAAAATGGACAGTAAATTACTCATATCTAAGATATATTTGGCAAAGTACCTACCTAGGAACTAAACAAAATAATCCTCTTGTAAATTATTTATATATTTTCCAGGTGAATTATACTTTCAAAACATTTCCAATCCAAAGACCAGGCCTTCTCCTGTTATTCTGTGCAAGAGTAAACTCTGCAAGTGACAATGTGTTAAGATGGTACTTAAGTTATGAAGAAAATTCACATTTTAAATCACACGTTCAAAACAGTAACATGGAAACTAACATCAATGGATTATGGCCAGACTGGAGTAACATTTCTGACCCCTCATCATTGTACTACATTCACGGCAGGCATCTGGGCAACAACAGGTACTTTGCACTGCCTCAGGGCAAGGAACAATGACATCACAATACACAAATCAGTTTAAATGATTTCCCAACACTCCAACCACAAAACTACAAAGAGTAAAAGGTACATTTTAACTAACCTGATGTCCAGAAGATTCAAACATTTGTGTGCTAGGAAAATCAAAACACATGCACTTTGTGAAGATTGTTGAAGGAACTACTGGATAAAGTCTCCAAGAAATGATGATGTGGTGCAAGACTGCATCAAGTCATCGTAAGAGAAAATCAATAGTATCCTAACACACATTCATAAAGTAAGTGGTGGTGAGAAATATGGAACACAATAAAGCTTAAGGCATCTTGTGACATTATAGGGCTGATATTTAGATTAAACAAATATGAATAACACAGGCCCTTGTTTCACAAACTATTCTGACCTGACCAACTGAAAGTAATCCTAACAGTGGAAAGTTCCATTCAAAAATGGATTTCTAAGAATAATAAGTTCAACAATCCATTGGAAAAGCATTCAGCAAATAATTAAGGACACCAGAGAACAAAAACACAAGACTTAAAAAGACAAGTCAAATATTGAGGAAAACCACTTGTATGGATGATAATGAGGAACAATACATTTCAGCAACACAGTGCTTCTCAGACAGACCATGAAAAATAAAAATCTAATAATAAATCACACATGGATGAAAATAATTTAAAGAACAGATACAGTGTATCAGATATGACCAGAAGATGAAATCAGCAGTAAGGTATTAGAAATGGGCAAGCCAGTACTGTACATTATCATGATATGAATCCACCATCTAGGTATATTGTAAAACAGATATAGTTAAGTTGAGAAGTGGCAAGATTTTGAACGAAAGTCTGCTTTGGCTTCAAGTCGTATAAGCAATAATTCAGTTGTCTAATAAGTGTTTGACTGAATATCCAGAAAAGAAGAAACATACATAAACACATTCATACTGTTAAACTATAAACAAACAAGGAAGTAACAAAGATGAGCCTATTCACTTTACTTTGTAACTAAAATACCCAATTTTTAGCTGTTGCCAAGCAAAATACATCTAGAAATCAAATGTTGACTCAAAAATATTTTAAAAATTCAGAACTCCATTTAAGGTTTAATAACTGAAATCTGCCCATATAAAGATGAAGCCCAGTAAAATCAAAAGTAAGTTTACCTTTGAGACAATGAGAGATATGACCATGCATGAGTTCATCAGAAAACATGTCTTAGTAACTTCCAATTAAACTTAGAATTGTAATTCTTGTCACTGTGATTTTGGAACTCCATTTTTTAAGTATATATATGTATATTAATTAAACCACCTTTTAAAAATACATATACACACATTGTTAAAATGTTCAGTTAATATGATATATCAAACCTACACAAATATGAGGGTCTATTTATCCACTTAATGTGTTATTTATAAGTAAAAAACTTTTGAAATCAGGAAGTAGTTATTGTACTTGCACCATTTTAAGTTTTATTTTCATATATGAATATTCTACAAAACATCCAACACAAAAAAATGTCTTTAAAAGTAGAACAGCAGGAATAATGTGTTACATACAAAATAACTTTAAAACTGTTTGACAGAGGAATTATCTACACTTCCCATTATAGAAAAAACAAACATACTCCACAAACTGTTACTTGAAACTTGATTCAGCTTCGTAGATGAATAAAATACATTTGACTTATTTTAGCAAAATATTAGGTCAACTGAAAACAAAACAAAACAGGTGTTAAAGTACAGGGTGGCCCAAAAGTCCCTACCCATCCATATGTTATTATGTTATATTCAATTACGCAAGTATTATAAATTTGTTTCTTCTATTTCAGAGAAATATGGCCGATGTAAGCCCATTTATACTTGAAGATCGTATTGTGACAAGTACGTGAGCACAAGAATACTGGTGACACCACACAGATACACTGGATCCATAAGATATATGGATGGGTAGGGACTTACGGGCCACCCTGTATTTATAAGCAAACACCAAATCGTGACAGTCACATTTCATCAAGACTAGACAACATACCAGTATAAAAATCCATTTTTGTGTCCTCTACCACTTAAAGCCAGCAGAAGTAAGAAGCTCATTTCCCACATTTAGGCTTCTGGCTTGAATGAAATCACAATTCATCAGCTGTGATCATCCAATGAAAGAATATATCTTCTTCATTAATGTTCTACTACACTATTCCACTGCAGACGAAGATATCTTCTATCTTGTTTTGTTGACATACTAAATAAAGTTAATTCTGATGTCAAATTCATTAACAATACCTCTAACATAGGTTTTTCTTTTTTCATAATGTCAATTCTCATTATAATGTTGTTTTAACTGATTTTTACTTCTAGCTGACAAACATCTGGAGATCCACTCGTACAGTGATAGAAAACATTGCTCAAATCTTAATGTAGCTGTGTTACACACTATCAACCACAACCAAAGGACGGATCATGGACTATTGACACAATAACATGCTAGCCACAAGTTACTCTCATCCAAAATAGTGGTAAGAAAATTCTGTTTCTTTCCATTAATTCCTTATTATAAGTGCATTACTAATTTGTTTACAAGACATTTTAAACAAATACTATATTAGGATAAGAGTATTACAATACATAATGTGGTTTTATGATGTTAGACTTTAAAGTACTTTCCATAGTTAATTTTCACAAACTATGACCTCTGACTTTAAATGATTTTGCTACATGTAGTCATAAATAAAACATAATACAGTGACACACCATCACACACTTTTCTTGTTGTACAATACTAAAACACTAAAATTGAATAGGTTTTAATTACACAAATCGTAAAATAAAGTGACCTCAGTGCTGAAATTCAGCATGTCTTTGAGTCAAACAAACTCTTGATGTTACCTCGAGATATTTCAATACAATAAATACAACAGACATTTTCAAATCCAAAACATATAACAGGAATGTGTTTTATAATAAAACTTGACCCTAAATCATGAAATTTATCGTTCCAGTAAATACTGAAAGTACAAAACCTTTGACCCTTTAACAGTCAAATTTGTCACATAGTTTTCAAACTGTTAGCATGTTTACTAGCCTAAAACCAAATTTATATACATCCTGGTAACTATCCATTTATTGTATGTCTAAAAACATTTAATCCACTAATGAAAATGTATTATTAAAAACAAAAAATAAAAAGCACACAACTGTCATCAGGCTTAACTTTCAGACACTGTTGGCAATTCAAGAATTATTTTTTTCACACAGTTTTATGTAATAGTTAACAGTTTAGATCAGTTGTGTGGCATTGTAAAATAATATCTAGGAATTGTACAATTTGCAATGTGAAAAGTGTAAGGGAATGTTCTGATTGGGTCATAACCATACAAAGTTTCACATTTCTGTGAAAGACTGAGTTTAGTAGTTTACCATCTGAATATTTTTGACATCTTTAAGAAACATTTATGTTTACTTGTACCACACTTACAAACAGCACATATATCTAACTTAATGTTTAGTTATACGCTATTTATACAGACTCTCTGTGCAATATGAACACAAATTTTTTGAAACTGTGTGAATGAAAAGTGTTTATAGGTGAAGCTCATATGAGACTGTTTTCCTTGTCTATTTTGGTATGTTAAAATAGTAAGAGCTTCTTAGGAAAGTTTATTTGGTTCTGAAAGAATAATAAAGATGATATATGTCTATCTGAGCACATAATAACTAAATGTACTTTACAGTTGGCTTTATGTGTGACTATCTGACTTTAAATTCACTTTGTTTAACACCTGGAAAGACTTTCTAACTTAGTTTCTTTGGTAACATTAAATCTGACAGAGCTTTCTAATTTGGTTGTACTTGGTACCATTAAACCTGTTAGGACTTTCTAACTGTTTGGTTGCAACAACTAAACATTAAATAGTTGACTTTAATGATGAGTTTATGTAACATCTTTTCTAGTTAAGTTTAAGTTACATTACTAATACATAATAAATATTTAATTCAGTAATGTTTGGTTGTATGGTAACTAGACAGAAAATGAAGATGACTATATTGATTATAACAACTTTGGGTATTTTCTAGTTATGTATTGTGAGTTACATGACAGTTGTAAACTGACTTTATATGACAACTATAAAAACATTCCAGGTTTTAGAATCTCAAGTTTCATTCCCAATACAACTCTATTACAAACACAACCTACATTAACATGTAATAAAAACATAAACACCATTTTAATTGGGCTCAATTCCTGTAAATTAAATTTTCAATTAATTAATAGATAAAACCAAACAATGAAAAAAATGCATCTGAAATTAGGTTGTTACTTTTCACTGAAACTGTACTTCACAACTTTTAAATAGTGGCATAAACTAATCTTATATCCATTTACAGAATAAAAAACAAACCATTCAACAAATGATACAACCCAACTTCATTGACACAATCTATGTTACTGTTTAATAAAACACAAAAATTAAAATAACTCGTATTCAATCACAAAATTAATGTATAATCAAACATGATTATGATACATGTGAACATCACGTTTATTTTAATCCAAATCTTACATTTAATGCCCAACCACAATATAAAGCATATCTATGACATCCCAAAGTTATTGTCAATTAAACAACTTTTCAACCCATGTTTAATCTACATTTTCTTCCAATACTCTTAAGAAAGTCACACATATCAAAAACATTTATTTTTTACAGTTTTTATGTCTTGGAATATTTCAGAAAGATAATTTATTTGAAACCACGTGTAATATAAACTCTAAAGTTTCAAGAAAAGTAAGTCAACATATAAATAGTAATACGTGCAAACTTCATCAAAAATGTAATTTTTTAAAAAAGTTTTATGATCTTCAAGAACCCTGTATGAATGGAATCTATATTAACAAAGATTTTCGAAAGCATTTGAAACCACGTATATGTCTGAAAACTGATTTATAAAAAAAAATTAAATTATTTATGAAAATAGTCATTTTATAGCAAGATACACTTAAAGTAACAGCCACAGCAGAGATTGTGTCAGTTCTGTAACAAATACATATTGATTACACTTCCCAGTACAAGATAACAGTTTACCACAAAGTGTACAGTACAATTCACTGTGAGCTCATTAAAATATGTCACACAATACTACCCTATATCCAGACTGTAAAAAGTTTGTTACTAGTATTGTTTGTATAGCATGGTAAACGTAACACATTACTTCAAAGTTTTTACATGGAAGTTTCTTAAAATATTTACCAAAGCTGGTGCTGTGTACAGATTACTGCTTATAAAGATGTCTGATAAAAAGACAAATTAGTCAAACTAAGTGATTGTTATCTTTTCACAATAAATTTGCAATTTTTCAAATTTATAACTGTCATTAAAACTAAGGAAACTTTGTGAAACCATGTCACTGATAAAATTATCATTTATTTCAATCCACTTGATTTAAGTTTCTCTGATTAATTTTTATTTTTAATTTATACAGTTACCAAGCATTGTTAAATAAACAACTTCAGAACCAGTTGTGTACACACAGAATACTATATCATACCATATAGGTGTGAAAAGTCATACAGAAGAGAGGGGGGACTCAAACCAGCCAGAATATAAATGTAAGAGGCCCAGTTTCTTTTAATGTGAGGGTAGAGCATCTTTTGTACTTGTAACCCTGGCAGGAGGGTGGGGGTTCACTATTACATATAATTTTCTCTACACAAAAACAACTTTACTTATGAACAAATAGAACTTGTTTAGTTGTCACTTTCAGATAAAGCACAAAGCATTACAAACTTGTGGTACTTCACATATTTAGCTGAGATTTGAAAACAATTTCTCCAAATAATACATAAGTCAGTTGAAAATAACTAACCTAAGGTCAAATGGAATGGAGTGTCAGGTATGATGCACATGGAGTTTAACACTTATATGCTGTCTTTTAATAACTTTCATAACCAAACATTGAACTGTTGCTAACACTACTGAATTATTACCTTGATATACACTATATAAACCAAGTACCTCTATTTTTACTTAAATGATTACCATGACCTTCATTTAATCTCAGTTACAGAACAATACTGCCCAACTATACTATCGTAAAGGCCCATCTTCACCATTACCAACTGAATATGATCTGAGCTTACCATTCTAGCCACGTGGTTTGAACTTTACCATGCTCTCATACTAAGTGGCCATGACCTTTTTAAGACATTGAATATGTTTTGTAAGATGTTAACTTTTGTTCCAACTGATAACATGTGCATCTTTCCACAGTGTATAAACAATCACTTTTGTTCCAACTGATAACATGCCCATCTTCCCACAGCACATAAAACAGTCACTTTTGTTTAAAATTAAACATTGAACTTGTACAAATTTCACAACTAAGGTGAAAATTTTTCATAGAAAATCACTCAAAGAATAAGCAAATATGTGTGTCAATTCTGTTTCTATTTCAACAAATGAGATAGAGTTATGCACACAAGCTATGGATTAGACACATATCATCACCCATAAATTCAGATTTTAAACAAATTTTGTATATTTCACCCTTTTAAATTACATGTACATATATTAATATTAGCTGAAATGTTGTGTGTCCTTTTTAGATCACACAAGCTTGGGCTCTGAATATTGTCATAATTCTCACTATTAAAATATATGTTAAATGCAAACTTCAATTATTATACTACTATTACCATTAGCTACACTGGACATCTACATGTACTTAGATCCAATCATCATGTCACATTTTGAACTTCACTGTTTCTTACAATACATATATTTAGGCTCAAAGACATCATCAGTAACAGTTTCAACACTCTTCATAATAAATGGGTTTAAAACAGTTGCACTGCAATAAACAGGTGCAATGAATATGTGCATATATTTACACATAAATTAATTTACTTTCTTCCAAAAAAACTTTATCCCAAATGTTTTTTGGTTTTTTTTTGCCAAAAAATAAAACCAGAAATAACTTCTCTCATAAGCAGCCTTCAACAAATTAGTTTTCTTACATGGGGTTCTCTTTTGGACAATTCAAATGATCATTTTTCTCAAAAGATATAAATCAAACTTTCTGGTGAAGAAAAACAAACACAAATTTAATTCAACAACATTTTTTGAAAAAAAACTTTTAAAGTTACTAAATTAAGTATATAGTTTTATTAAAATGTATTTTTTAGCATATAAACCTGAAATAAGTATATTTATCTGGAAAATACTTCTGCCTTATAAAATAGGGTTGAGAAAATAAAGTCTATTTACAAGATGATAAAAAATGAGTTTAAAGAACTCAGAAAATGAATGACAAGTGGTTTCTAAAGTGGGTCAGTGAGATACACCCAGGAGCCCCTTAGCAGATGTCATAATATTTTCTTTAAGACCTCTCTCAAACTGAACAACAGTGTTTTATGGAATGGGATTATTCATTACAATACATTGTTATGCCCAGTGTTTTTCTCTTGAAAGAACAAGTTACAATCAAAGTAAGGTACATCAGCTATTATGTAACACTTCTATCAAATTATTAGATAGTTCGAGATGACGGCTTCAAGCTAAAATTGTTTTGTAAACTCAGCTCTTTCCTACAACTTTAAAATGTTGTCATTGTTCATAAATCAAAAAGGATGTGACAATCAAAGTAAGGTACATCAGCTGATATACATACCATGAGAGTTCTTTGTTCCTCTAGTCTGTAGTATCTGATTTATTGTTGCCATCTTACATCAATAACTTGATGTGCAATAAAAGAACAATCTCTAGCTTATACAGAATGTTTTCAGTAAAATAAATGTTTTAAAAAGCAAAACAATCTGAATTATTTTGTACCCTGAACTTAATTTCAGGTGCAAGATAAGATTTAAAATGGTAGAAATATTCTCAGATCTCATGCAGTATGTCAGCTCTATGTCATGTTCGCTCAGCAAAGTATCACACGAAATAGATATGTATATGTTTGTATACATACATAACATACAAAAGTTATACTTTTATAAAAGACGTCTCTTAAAAATGAAGCTAAAAACACAATGTAAAGAGTGGGTGAAAATATGATATCACACAGATCATTTTCCCTGGAATTTCAGCTAGATGTACTATTGTGTGATACTAGGTCAAAGTATTAATGTCAGAGATGACAACAGCAACCTCACCTTCACTCTTAAGCCTTTTTAAAAGTCTATAGTAATTTGAATTCATTCATTATTATTATTATTCATGCATTTGATCAAAAGCACACCTTCCTTCAGTTCAATGACATCTGCTACTTCTCTACCAATGACCACAGTTATGTCAGGTATTAAAATAAATCAGTTACAAAAGCCATATATAAACCAAGTACAGTCAGCTCTATTTACAGTTGTACAAAGGTGATTTTCATCTGCTAAGTACACACAACTGTAGCTAATAATTAAAACTTTCTTTTCACCCATCCTTCATGTTCAAATATTATACACTAAAGAAAACAATTTTCATTAAAAAAAAAAGACAGTAAAATACAAATGTCCTTTACTGACTTTCTAAAAATAAATGATATTTGAGAGAAAAATGTAGAAAAACCAATACTTACTCTAAAAATTTAAATAATTACACATTGTTACAACTGTTGATGTAAATCTTGCAATATTACAGCCACTGTCACTTTCATAGAGCAAGAACAAACAAAACAAACCCCTTAATCTGGAAGACAAATAAGGAAATAAATTATAATTATAAATAAATATTCATCAAGATATTAGCAATGAACGTTTTATTATTTGGTTATTGGTTGGGTAGTTTTCATCTGTATTCAGTTAGCTTACCTCTTTTCCTTGTTACAGTCACATACCATCACTCACCATCCTAAAACTTCTTGAATACATATACATCCTTACTGGAAAGATTCTACCTTTTAAGTAAGAGAAGCTCTACAGAAATAAGAGGCAAAACTTCAGATATACTTGCGAGGCTGCATATTTGAAATACATCCCATGCTTATTGTTGCATACTTAGTTCCAAGAGCTGTAACAGATGGTTGCACAACACCTTCCTGGTTACTGGCAACCTGCTTATCAGAAATAAGCTGCTCTTCTTCCTTCAAAGGCAAGGTAGCTGTGGTCCCATAGAAGACTGAATTGGCCAGATGAAGCTCTTGTTGTAGAGCAGCCGGATACCTCACACCTAAGGGCACTTTTTCAAGAGAGGCAATCATGGACTGATCAATCTTAGCATAAAAAGAGGAATTTCCTGAAGTCATTATTGGTTTGTTTTTGTCTGCTGGAGTTTCAGGTTCCTTTGGATTATCACAAGGAAGTTCCATCTCTTGAAGTTTCTGATGGGTATAGCAGGAAGGACAAAGATAACTTGTTGCTACTGAGCTGTAGGACATGCAACCAGCATTAATACAATGAACAGGATGAATGGTATTCTGATCTCTGTCCTCATCCCATCCTTGTTTCTGCTCTGTCTCATGCAAAAACCGAGCTCTTGCAGAATTCAGGTAGTTGCGAATCATTTCTTCCTGATATTCATGTCTTTTATCTATGTGAAGTATTGCTGCTATCACAGTGTTAGTATTTCCAACAAAGTTACCACCAGCTGGTTGAGTGTCGCAGATGGCACTCCTGTTCTTCTCTAAACTGGAAGTTTTATTGAATGATCCAATTTCTCCTTTAAAAGAGTTACTTCTACGAGCAATGTTGGCAAAGTTTTTTTTTAGTTTTTTTCCCATGCTCTTTCCAATGCTACCAAACTGTTTAGCTACAGTCTGAAGTTGTTTAGCAGCTTTGTTTTTATGGTAGAGAATCACATCACCAACAGTGTCAGTATGGTCATCTCCTCCCCTCAGAGTCTCAAGTCCATGCTCCAATGTTGCTTCACCTTCAACCATCTGGACAGTGCCATACCTGTCTACACATGGGACAGGAATTTCAGTGATGTCCAGATATTCCTTTAGTAACCCTAGCTTATCTCTGTCTGTTAATGTTAGCTTAGCCATGATCCAGGAATCATTTTCATCATTTCCCCAACGAACTTCATTACCAGGATCTACGGCAAACTGGATTGGAAGTAGCCTATGGTCGGGATCCATCAAAGGAATAGCAGCTGAAACAAACAGGAAAACCTATTAATCTAAGTTTTTTTATTAAGTTAACAAAACCTGCTACATTTTGTTTTTAAAAACAAACATTTGAATAAAAAATATTTTACTAATTAATTAACAGTTTGAGAAAAGTTTTTTTAAATCTGTTTAAACACATTCACAATGATGAGTTTTTGGTAAAACCAAATATCCAAGTGATATCAAAGTTATGAACTTAACTGAGATAAACCTTTAAAATTTACACATAGTACATCTAATCTAACTGTTCTGGTTAGTAGCTTCACTGGTTTAAGTACCAAACTTTGTTGAAAATTACTTGCAATATATTTTCACTGGACTAAACCATACATTTCAGTCTGCTGTCATCTGGCTTACCATTAAACTAGTTCATGATGAACAAAATCTTTATAGTAAATATTAAAAGTGCTGGTTCAAGGAGCTTCTGTAAACAATGCTACTAATTATGTTTAGTGACTGTAGAACTGTTTTCATAGAACATATTAACAATTAATATCAGTGTAATTTACAAGAATTGTGCTACAGACTGGATGTCATATTTAAAGAATAACAGCACTAACTTTACATCACTTTTGTTATACAAATTATGGTAAGAACCATTTACAACAATACATAACAGTAAAAATCTTTCACTTCTAAGAATGATGTATTATAAACAGCAAATACATATTTTAAATATTATAAACAAAACATTCCTCTCCTACAATGATAATCCATCATAGGCTATGCAAATCAATTTTTAAAACTGCCTTGTGAGGATAATGGAAAATCAATCACATGAAACAGAAGTATCTCAGCCAGTTCACAGCACCCTGAAATGAGTAAATACAAGTCATGTAACACTTAAGAGCCCTGACAGGACATAATCAGGATTCTAAAGAGTCATAAAGGTGTGAAATGGCTGGCAAACAGATTGGTTAGAAGGATATTTCTCTTTCCCTGTTTGCCAAAATCTTAAGAACCTAGTGAGGTAAAAAGAATACAAACGTGGAATGAGAAAGAGTTCCATGCACATGGTTGCAAACAACTCTGACTATCAATGTCTGCAGGCCAACAACAATGAAATATACAATTTAAGAGAAAATTGAAAAAAAAGATGAATCTAATGATTCAAAAAGGAGGATGAGACAACACACATAAAACTGTAAAATCCCAATTCAGTAACTGAAAAGGTGTCATTTGGGCCAAAGAATATGAAAAGATTTTAGCAGAACTGGGGTTTCAAAAACTTTCTGATATTTAGAATACCTGAAGACAAGGATGCTTTATATAACTACCATAAACAAAGCAACCCCCCTTTCAAATATCCAAGTTAGAAAATGTGATATGATTGACACCTTCAGATGAAGAGGGTTTAATTTTAATACACCACCAACAATAAATATACAATCTCCACTGACAAACAATCATGACTGGCCGACGAACAAGTTTAGTGAAGTACAGAGAAACTTCATAAGTTCAACCCTGATGTCAGACAAATGGCCACAACTTCCAAACATTAAGATTGAGTTTCTGAACATCTGAGTAGAGAATGTTTGATCAAAACAAACTTCCAATGCAGAAGTGGAACAGTTGGACATTCCTGAAGATAATGAAGAAGCAGAAACCATGCTTAAGCTGAACAATAGGGTGCAACCAAGAGAACTTTACAGGGAGTAGAATGAACCAGGGGAAGGCATATAAATGTTAATCTGTCCAGTCCTGACTGAATGCATATATGGGAAACACTTGAGGACAATGGAGACCAAAACAACTGTAGTTGAGAATTCCAGTTAGTTGCAAAGGCATTTATTCTTGAAGATCCACACTGTGAGCAAATCCACCAAAAACCTCATGATGTAGCACTATTTCCATCAGAAGAATACTGTTAGGTTGAGACAAGTAATTTGCAATTAAATTCATCATTCCTGGAAGAAGACATGCTAAAAGACTGGTATAATTGGAATGAGCCCAGTACAGAAGATTCAAGGTATGAAAACAAAAGTCTCAAGAATATGTGCTTCCTTGACAAAAAATCTGAAATACAACAGTAGAAATGTCAGGATGTTTCCAGAAAGGTTTTCCACTGAAAAGAGACAGACCTTGAACCATTGCCCAATGTCCTGTAAGAAGTTTGAGAACACTGATATGGAGGGTAGATTTGTTTTCTATTCAAGTACTCCTAATCTTGAAGACAAGTTCCCCATCCCTGAAAAGATGCATCTGGGAACAGATGGATCTCAGGATGAGGTGGTAGAATGGGTATCCAAATAGTAGCATTGTTCTGATCCAATTACCATTAGCAGACAATGATTTTGCTCCTGAGTAACAAGTCAGGATGATCTAAAGGATTGGGAGTACATGATGCATTGGTCACACAGTGACCACTGAAGGGATCCCACATCTGTTCATCCCAAATGATGAAAAGCTCAAGAGTTGCCCTTAATCCCAAAATTAGGAGACAAAAGTAAAAGCCTGATGGGGTTGATTGATCCTCTCTAAGACCTTACAGATACAACTCCTCAAAGGAAGTGGACGGCAGTTCAAAGAAATTGTGAGATCCTTCCTAGGTTTAGGAAAAGGGAGTACAATAGCATGGTGCCAAGCATCAGGAAAAACATTCTTCTGCCAGGTCCAATTAAAACAATCAGAAGAATAGCAAGAGAGGCAGAAGAGAGATGGCACAACATCTCACAATGAATATCATCAGGTCCGACTGATGTACTGCCAGACTGATAAAGGGCAAGTTTACGTTCCACCAGTGTTAGTGGAAAATTATAGTCATAGAGATGATCATCCCAAAGGGAAAGAGGTTATTGTTGTACCCATGTTTTGATGGCCAATAAGATGGGGAATGAAGCAGAAGTGCTAGATGCATGAGAAAAGCTTTCACCAAAAGTATTGGTAATGCTCTGGGTACTAGCAACTTCCTGACCATCAGAGAACAAGATCAAAAGAGGGTTGAAGTATACTGGCCACTAACCTTTTCAATTTTGTCCCATATGATTTTGGAACTGGTGGTAGAAGATATGCTAAAGGTGTATTAATCCAAGATTTCTTCTGACCTGCTAATCATCTGCATGGGCCTGATGAAATTCAATGCAGTCTAAAAATGTGGAATACCTATGAAAGGTATCCCAAGCCTGTTTTTAAGCTTTTCTTGTCAAGTGGCAGGCAGGATTCTACCAAGGATGAAGATATTGTGGGAAATGTGTCAAGGTTTTAGGAATACACTGAGCAGCTGCCTGGATAATACAGTCAGTTACTACTGCCACACAGTCATCTATCAATGGCTTACACATGATGGCAGGATCAAGTTCTGAAAGAGTGGTGAAAGAACACCAGTTAGCCTGATCCAACTTCCATCGAGGCACATGGGTCAGATGGCATTCTCATGGTAAATCTCTCTCAAAATGATAGGAAAAGTATCACTGCCCATGGATTACTGTGGACTCTCCACAAAAAGTGAAAGGGAGTAGATAGAAAGAGCGAAAGCAGTGAGACTGACCAGGTGCATGAAAATAAGTATAAGAACCAATATTGAAGAGAGACAGGTTGTGGTCCAAGAACATATGCTCTATATAACAACTCCTCCCATCAGTACTAGCACCAGCCCAGAGGGGATTATATCCATTAAAATCCCCCAATAGTAGAATGGAAATGGTAACTATCAACCCCCATGGATCCTGTCCTGGGTCAGGTAGGTAGGTCTCTGTCTGTGGACAAAGATTCCAATGACTGAGGACATGAGTAAATGGTCAATTTACTTCTCAGGGCTGCAGAAGAGGATGAACCCGAGGAAACATTTTAACCTCAAGGAAGTGAAACTGGGCAGTCAATGGAAGGAGTGGTAGGGACAGAGATGGAAATGGACACAGATGCATCAAGTTTTTTAATTATGTAGGGCACAAGATTCTTAAGATGTTTTGCAAACGACTCTGTTGGAGGCACAGAAAGATCTGTCTGTACTCCCACCGTGGTAGTGGAATGGAGTGCAGCAGCATATGTTCAAGATAGAGTGAAGGACAATAATTTCTGAGCCTCTGAGTAAATGATACTATTAGCAGTCTTTAAGCATTGCACCTTTCTCTTCTACTCATTTTGGGATGAAATAGAGTAAGAGGGGTGTTGGCCACTACAGTTAACACAGTGTGATTTTAGGTTGCACTTGTTTGCATTGTGGTCTTTACATCACATACCAAGGAACCACGACATGATGTTTTTGAGTAACCAAACAGCTGACACTGGAAACATCTGGGAGGATTAGGAATGTAAGGATGTACCTTGCAGTTCAGAGGATTAGTGATGTAAACATTAATATCAGAATGTCAGGAAGGTCCATAATTCCATCTTCATGAGTGAAGATTTGGCACACTGCAGTAACACCTTGGCTGGAGAAACCAATGAGGATTTTTGACTCAGGAAAGTTCTTTAAATCCCTCTCAACAATAATTCCTCTGGAAGAATTCAAAGTTGCATGAGGAGTAACCTTAATGGGTATATTCCCATTTGATTTCAAGAAGAGTTTGGTATGCTGTGGTGAAAATGTTTCCACCAAAATGTCTCCAGAGCACAACTTTTTCACTGACTTTGGGGAGCCAGCAAGTCCCTCTAATTTCTTCTGAATGAAAAATGGAGACATCTTCCCCATGGATTTCTCAGACAAAGAAGGAATAAGCAGAAATTGAGGTGTAGTATCTGGCTGTAATATTGACTGTACAACAGAGTCCTCCACGCGTGGTCATTTTCCAATGATCTATTTTATTTTTTTTGTAAAAAGAGGGGTATCCATAATAAAGATACCACATTTCAGTGCCCACTGATCCACCCACCATGGAGCCCTACAAGGGGACACACTACAATGTAAAACAAGGACACTGCAGAATGCCAGGGTTTTATGAGCACTATACCCAAACACCAGTGTCAGATACAATGTCCACAACACCTGTTGAGAACATCTAACACTGGTACTTGGTTGACCCTAGCCCAAGTGGACCATCCGATTGAACCTAGGGAGGCCACCCCAAGGCTGTCCATCTACAGGGATTCAAGGCCAAAGTGGTGTGTTAGGGTTGGACCCCTCAACCACCAGAATCCTCTCCTCCCCTTCACAGGTCATCATGCACAGCAAACACATGGGTGGATGTTTAGATCCCAAAGGAGGTAAACTGAAAGAACAGAATCTACCCTCAGAGGTTCTCTCACCATGTAGAGGATTGGTTTGGTTTTGGGAATTTCGCACAAAGCTACTCGAGGGATATCTGTGCTAGCCATCCCTAATTTAGCAGTGTAAGACTAGAGGGAAGGCAGCTAGTCATCACCACCCACCGCCAACTCTTGGGCTACTCTTTTACCAATGAATAGTGGGATTGATCGTCACATTATAATGCCCCCATGGCTGGGAGGGCGAGCCCCGACTGGAACCTCAGATTACAGATTACGGCGCACGCTTTAACGAGCTAGAATGCCAGGCCCCCATGTAGAGGAATCCACACATGGCCCCTGAATCACAACTGTAGAGGAATCATTGAAAAGAAAAGAGGAAAACACACAATTTTAAGAAAATAAGAAAACTGAACAAATATTAAATAGAAGAAATAGTAATCAGATCAAAGTAATAAAATCAATAACTTAACAATGAAGAAAAAGGTAATTATTTTTATAACAATAACAAGGAAACCTGAACCAATATAATAGGCAGAAGGCAACTATTGAAATAAAAACTAATCATTTTACAAAAAGTATGTTAGTATACAGTGATAAAACTTGAAAAGGTTACTGAGTCACCACAATAAAATACAAGATGTCAAGAGATACAAGTAAAAACCATTTGCAGATCCAATATTTTAGTGACACCATGAAGAACTGATATTGAAATATCTGTCCAGTTTATTGAGTATATATTAAAATACATTTATTTGGTTTCAATTTTGTGCAAAATCACACGAGGGCTATTTGTGCTAGTTATTCCTAACTTATCAGTGATATACCAGAGGGAAGGCAGCTAGTCATCAGTGGGTGCACTGTCAACTCTTGGACTACTCTTTTACCAATGAATAGAGGGATTAACTTTCATGTTATAACATACCCATGGGTGAAAGAGAGAGTATGTTTGATGTTATGGGGATTTGAACCTGGTATCTTCAGATTATGAGTCAACCACTTTAACCACCAGGCCTTTCAAATAATATATGACATACTAAGAACTTTGTGAGTCAGAACCAAGTTAGCATTAGAATATAGTTATTACAAATAATCTTCAATCCACTGTCTGAATTTGAATTAATAACAAATGAAAAGAATTAGAGATTAATTATATGACAAATTTCAACATTTTATAGAAAAAAATACCTGTTCAGGAAATATACAGTGTTAAAAGGTCCTTAATATTAAAATGAAATATAAATAAAGCTCTTTTTATCAAAGTGAACCCTCAATATGGCCACAAAAAAGTAGAGTTGAATAAATTACTAGTACATTCATATTATGGGCACATGTGACTAAACTGTCAATATATTCACACGGAAGGTACATTTGACCATACTCTCGCTATAGTGATAAGTAAATCTGCCTAAAAAATACAGTAATTGGATCTGAGTAAAATGCCAGATGTGACTCAACTGTATATTTATATGGAAGATAGATAACCATTAGTATATTCATAAAGTAGATGGATCCACATGAACTGTAAGGTTATTCAGACAGCAGGTAAATATGTAAATTTAATAAAAAAGAATGTAACAAACAACAATTATCAACTCTATACCTGGAGGGTTTAGAGGCTTCTCTGCATAACTTTCTTTTTCCATTGCCACCAATGCTGAGAAATGAGCAGCATCATATGTAAGACATAGTGGTGATCTGTGACATTCTGCAGGTGGACATTCCAGAGGTAAGTAGATACCTCCAAATGGTATTGGAGCAAGTGGTTCCCCAGTGACATCTTTGAGAGTCGTGTCAGCAATAACAATCACAGCACGACGAAGGATATGAGCTAAGGCAAGAACATGAATCTCTTCCAAACTTTCATAAACATTAGAGACCTCCTCAGGCAAGGAATCCAAGGTACTGATAGAAAATGGTAACAAAAAACACTGAGCAAAAGCATTGCTAAAACAACCATGAGAACAAAAATTCGTAACAGGAAAAGACATATAACTGTCTGATATAGGAGTTGTAAGAAAGCAACTACTTTAAATGTTTAAAACAGTATTAATTTATTTGGATATCTTGCTATGACTAACTTGGAAATAATATTATTTATCATAACCTTCTGGTCTCCTAAAGGAATACAAATAAGAGGAATAACAGTTGACTCTTTGGAAAACAACACTGAATTACTTGTGCATAGTTTTATAAGTTATTGATGTTAGAAGAACAGTCCATATAGTTATCACATTTGTAATACAGCTGGAATTCATTTGAACTTATACTTTAATTGCTTTATTATTACCACTTTTGCATTAGGTTCACAGAAGATATCTCAGAATACTTTTCTCACTCTTGAAAGAAATTTCATTGACTCCTTTTGAAAAAAAAACATTGCATTTCAAGTCCTGCAACACTGTAACAAACCTTTATAAATATAATTTTGTTTTTTCATGGTGAAGGCAAAAATTATTTCTTACAAATGTTTTTCACGAGAAAGTATAACTCACAAATATTTGATTTGTACAATTTTTAGTATTTCATTTTATATGGTAAGCAATACAAAATTAAAAGCTTTCTAAGCAACTAAAAAGTTATCTAACTTTGCATGACCAAAACTAATTCTCAGTTTTCTTAGCCCTCCTACATCAAAATATGTTATAAATGTTTTGTAAAATAAACCAACTGTTATTTTACCATCAAATTTTACAGTACATCTGCATGGGAATGTTAAGCAGTAAAAAATTAATAAAGTTAAATATGTAACTAAAAACTTTGTTTTGAAATTATATATTAAAGATGATAATAATAATTGTACACACACACATGATTACAACTTTTAGTCAGATTTTAACTTTGGTTAACTTGAAACAAAAGATTGAGAAATGAAAAGATTCATTGAAATGAATGACTGATTGATCAGCTAGCTTATCTAAGATGAAAATTCAATCTCAGTACCCAGCAGTATCCAGGATTAAGTTAGATTTAGGATATTATTTTGGAGTTTATTAATTACATTTCTTACAAAGTTTAACTTTATGTTTTATTTATTTATATATTCTACACTTTTTGTTTTCTAATACTCCCAAGGTATATTTTCTTTCCTGTTTCAAGATCTGCAGTTAAAATTACACCAAAAATAATTTACAAATTTTTAAATAAATTTTCCTTAAATGCACAATCCTGTGTTGATGCTGCATGAACATTTGATTGGAAAATCATTTTAAATTTGTTTCAAATAAATGAGAAGCCACTATTTAAAACATATCATTAAGTCTACAGTTTATACATTTCTTAACTACTAAAACAGCTAATGACATCAGACAAGTTGTTGGAACAAGACCTGTATTTCATATTCAGCATTACCTATTTTAGACAAGTTGTTAGAATAAGACCTGTATTTTATAATCAGTATTACCTATTTTAGACACGTTGTTAGAACAAGATCTGAATTTCATAATCAGTATTATCTATTTTTCCACATTTGTCCTTTTTGTTTTTACAATGAAAAATATTCTTTTACACACAACTTTATTCCCTGTAAACAAATATCAGCTGTCAAAACTGAAAATATTAAATTTTTATCTGCATTTTGGTTAATACTCACATGATGTCTGACAATTATGTTTTGATATCGCTTACCTCTTTTGATAAGAACCACAAACAGGTGGCTTTCCTTGTAAGCGAGATCGAGGTTCAGATGACGCCATCTTTAACAGACTCTGCCATTCTCGTTGCCACTCTTCTTCACAATACACCAGTCCTGCCTGTAGGTAGAATACAATAATATTTCTCAACCTCAATACACCAGTCCTGCCTGTAGGTAGAATACAATAATATTTCTCAACCTCAATATACCAGTCCTGCCTGTAGGTACAAGACAATAATATTTCTCAACCTCAATACACCAGTCCTGCCTGTAGGTACAACACAATAATATTTCTCAACCTCAATATACCAGTCCTGCCTGTAGGTACAAGACAATAATATTTCTCAACCTCAATACACCAGTCCTGTCTGTAGGTACAAGACAATAATATTTCTCAACCTCAATACACCAGTCCTGTCTGTAGGTACAAGACAATAATATTTCTCAACCTCAATACACCAGTCCTGTCTGTAGGTACAAGACAATAATATTTCTCAACCTCAATACACCAGTCCTGCCTGTAGGTACAAGACAATGATAAAATACAATATAATAATACTTCTCAACCTCAATACACCAGTCCTGTCTGTAGGTACAAGACAATGATAAAATACAATACAATAATATTTCTCAACCTCAATACACCAGTCCTGTCTGTAGGTACAAGACAATGATAAAATACAATATAATAATATTTCTCAACCTCAATACATCAGTCCTGTCTGTATGTACAAGACAATGATAAAATACAATATAATAATATTTCTCAACCTCAATACACCAGTCCTGCCTGTAGATACAAGACAATGATAAAATACAATATAATAATATATCTCAACCTCTTCTATACCAGAGACCAGCTCACTGCCTCCTTACACTTTTGCAAACCATAGTTATTTGCAATGATAATGTTAAACAATTATGATTTATCTATGAATATTCTGTCAGTTTTTGTGAAATCCCACAGAGTGACAAGTTTGATTAATGTAACAAAAACCTGTACAAGTTAAATAAACATTTACAAGTAGTTCTCTAAACAACAGATTGGTTGAAAGATAAATAGATACAGATGTCAGCATGGCATTTAACTTCTTCCTAATAAATATAATTATATCATAATAAAGAAACATCAGCAAGTATCCATGGTGAGTAAGTACCCAAAATACATATAAAAAGGAAGAATTGTGGGATGGGTAAGTACCAAAAATACATATAAAAAGGAAGAAATGTGCAATTGGTGAGTATCAAAAATATATATATGAAAAAAATGACCTATGTAGTGGGTAAGTGTGTGTTGTTGTTCTAGCAAAACCACATTGGGCTACCTACTAAGTCCACTGAGAGGAATCAAACCCCTGATTTTTGCACTGTAAATCCGTAGACTTACCACTGTATCAGCAGAGACAGTGGGTAAGTGGGAGAAATACATAAAATAAAAAGAATTATGTAGTGAATAACTATAAGAAATACATATATAAAGAAAGGCTTATGTACTGGGTAAGTAGCAGAAATAAATGTCTTGTGTACCGACTAATTTGACTTGTTATAATTTTATTTCTTACTGGTTGGTTAATTATAGATAAAAACATAATTCTTGTAAAGCCTACCAAGTCCCAAAAAATTAACCACCACCAATATGTTGAAATTTTTAAGTGTCATGGACATCTTACTATATAAAGCAGTTTTTTATCATTCTCAAAGAAACACATAAGGGTAAACATGTGTGGTCTACTAACCTGTTTATTTTGCAGTGCAGTCTGCCAGCGCCACCTACGGTAGAATGCTTGTGTGAAACTACTGTGGGTTAGGAGAGAATGCAGTGCCTTTCGCAGGGTCAGAAGTCTGTCATGAAATCCCCACATACCTTCAACAGATGAACAATAGTGGAAATTATAATAATTTTTGTAAAATCAGTACACAAAAGCCCAAAAGTTTCATTATATCAACCAAGAAAAATAATCTAAGATAGCTTCCCAAAATAAAAATACTCAACCACTCAAACAATAAAATATCTTTCTGGAAAGTTCTCTATTCATGCTGAAACCTAATAATTGGTTCCCACAATAATTTATTTTTTTATCCTCTTCAAATGTTTTCAAAATGCTGTAATTCAGCTAATTAGAGCCTAAAGTTCAAAGTTATTTCATTATTTTATAATACTATTTAGATACATTATTTTACCCAAAACAGTGTTTTCCAAACTTTCAACAGCAGTGCCCCCCAGCTCAACAAAGTTTCTGTTACGTCCTCCTTTGAATTAAAATTATTTTTGCAAGTAATAACAGTAAAATCAACATATTCTTTATCTCTTCTTTATAATTTTTTAAAATGAAAAAAATGCTTGTAAGGAGTAAGTAAGTGTAAGAGTAAAACATCTTTGAGATCAAAGTGACAGTTTTGTTAGATAATCACCATCTCCAGCTCTTGTTTCTCCCACCAAAAGGCCATATCCCCCAACAACACATCCCACAGTTTAGACAATACTGCCCTGAGTTATACTTGTCAAATAATTATGCATTCCTATAGTGCTGTTCTAATCAATAACAACTACATTATCTCAAAAATTATTTTTGATGAAGAAATCCAAGTAAAACATTTGCAAGTTCAAATCATGTTTACTTTGCTTCTGTTTGATAAATTTTGACATGACACTGGGTGATAGGAGTTTACACTGACCATTCAGCACAAGCAATCAAAATGCTGATAATAACACTGATCACAGTAAAATAGGAAGAACTGAAGCAAATCTTCAGTTACTGCAGCAAAAATGCTCAACTTAAAATCTGAAAGTACTTTGAATTTTATGTAAATATATACACAAATATATATAAAGATAATTCTGTGATAAAATCAAATTTACTATAAAGAAAGCTTTGTGCTGGGAATTTTGGAGACAGCATGCTGACACAATTGATAAACATGACATGCACTTTCACATCATTATTTCTTCATCTCTAATGATTCAAAAGAGATTTTATGAGGATACTCTTTATTGAAATACAAAAGAACTAGTTTGGTTTGTTTTGAATTTTGTGCAAAGCTACACAAGGGCTCTCTGCACTAGCTGTGCCTAATTTAGGATTGTAAGACAGCTAGTCATCACCACCCACCACCAACTCTTGGGGTAATTTTTTACCAATGGATAGTGGGATTGACCATCACATTATAATGCCCACACAGCTGAAAGGGCAAGCATCTTTGCCACTGGTGTGGCAAGGATTCAAACCCACGACACTCGGATTACAAGTCAAATGTCTTAAACACCTGACCATGATGGGCCAATACAAATAAAACAATGTTTAAAAGTTGGAAGTCATCAAACCTGACTTATTTTAACCTGTATTTATAATTGATAATCACCTCAACCACCGCATATTCCTAGTCTAACAACACTTCAACCACCACATATTCCTAGTCTAACAACACCTCAACCACCACATACTCCTAGTCTAACAACATCATTAATCCAGTGGATCAAATCCCATCACATAAGTATCCAGTTTAAATATATTTAATAACTCTGTCAAATATTTAAAAACTGACATTTTATTAAAGTTGAAGTATTTGATTTAAAAAATTCCAAGTACGTTTTGGGTTATATCACACACAACTTCATTTAATGATCATCTGTGATTTAGATAAATTACCAACACAATTTTTAGCAGCTAAACAGAGCCAGAATTATCGTTTTAATTATTACATCTAAATTTTTAAGTCTTAATATTCAGTAATTCTTGTTAATAAAGTTCAGTCAATATAACAAACACTTGGTTTATTAGTACTTTAGTTTCATATGAAATCTTAAAAACTAAATGCTAAAATAACTGAATAATGATTAACTAGCATCTTTAACCAATCATTGACTAAGACTCTTATAGCAAAACTACTAATAACTTATCTGTCTCTTCATGTACAAGAAACACGTCTTGAAGCTGGTAACTGATTTCTTTACAAGATAGTTTGGAACTTTGTTATAATTTGTAATTATTCTAGAGAAAACAATGTACTATTCATTTTATTTCATATTTGTCAACTTTTTTCATTGTACAATGAAGATTTTGCTAAAGTCAGTGTTATGATACAGAAAGATAAAATATAAGGTTTCACCAAACACTTTTCATATTTATTTAGGAGGTTCTACAAGTTATGCAAATTAAACTGTATGACAAAAATAAGTATCCTTATTCTGAGCATAAAAATCACATTTCACTACAACTAATTCAGTAAAGGCTTCAGAAAATCACAAACAAAACTTTAATGAAAGTACTTTATAAGTGAATCTGCTTTTGTGTACAACAGATATGTAATGTTCACCAACAGTTTGCCAAATTTCCTGAAAACACCTTCAGAGTTACAGTACTTATAGTTTCACAGTTAAAATGTGGTCATACTGTTGACTAAATTAACTAAATCTAACAGTATTCAAAGTTACTTCAAAACTACAAAGTAGGTAATTTTATATGTCAGTTTCTATTGATATCCTACACAAATCCAACAATATTTCACAAGATAACTTGTATAAGTTGTTAGAGACTATTCAAATAATATTTAGAAAACTGTTTTTTTAATCTGTAATATTCTGTTGGGTATCAATAACCTTTCAAAACAACTTAACTCTCCTTCTATGGGGTCAATCCCATAAGCTGACCTCAACCATTTTGTGTTTGTCACAGTTTTCATACGATAACTTTTAATACAGTATGCATATCTTTATGAAATTTTCAGGTTATCAGTAAACACTACTGGACTTTAGTACATACATTTTGATTAAGTTTTAAGATTTTTAAAGTAATGATGTATTCATGCATATTTTTATTTTTGAATGTCTACTATCCAACATGCAAAGTAATTTCAATTTTAAAATTAAAAATATTTTTATGCATCAGAAATTTGCCTAATTTCTCAGGTGAAATCTTTATCATCTCTAAATAGTTATCATGTGTTTAGTTATAAAAAATTATACATTTTCTGTTATTCTCTCAATTATGTCTCTGTATTGGTTTGGTCGATTCAATCAAAAAATTAGAAAGTAAATATAAGTTAGGCTTTTGTTATTCTAAAATGACTGCAAATTATAAGAAGATAGTACAAATGTTTAGTCTAAATAGCTCAAATATAAAAACATTTTACAACTATGTTTTTTTTTATTCATTAATCTTTCAGCCATGTCTAACTGACGTAAAAAAGATTGCAATGATGGAGTAAATATCCAGTCGTGTTACTGCAACCAACAGTATTAAACTATCTTGGCTTTGTGCTAGTGAACCAGTATTTTGTAAAATAACCACGTAAAAGTTATTACTATTTAGAAATAAGTTCTTAAAGTTATTTTTCTTAAAGCACAGAATGGTAAAGAAACAAATATATAAAACAATGACTTTTTAGTTACAAACTTAGTATTCACTTGCCCAATTGCCTTAAATTGTTAAGCCTGATCTAATTTTGCACATGGAGGTTGTAAAGTTGGTTGGTTGGTTGATTTGGTGTTTTATGGCACAAAGCAGCTACGCTATCTGTGACAAACATCTGGTAAAAAGTTACAATTAAAGTAAATTGAGTAAAATTCATAAAAGGAAATTAAGGTAAAACAAAACAAAGTTTAAAAAACAAATAGCATAAAACCATAGTTTACATCTAGTCTACAATGTTAAGAGAAAAATTACAGTAAAACAAGTTGTAAAGGACTTTCTGTAGCATAATTGTAAATATTATAACTTGCCAGGAAGACTAATAGGTAAGTACAAAAACCACCGTCAGTCACCTGCAGTTGGCCTTTCCAGTTCTGGTATCAAGTTATTTGATGTTATGGCCATTTTCAAAAAGTAGAGTAATAAAAGTTTTAAAAGACTTGTAGCAAAATTTTAATAATAACTTGCCAGGATGACTAACAGGTAGTTCAAACAGCAGCGTTAGTCACCTGAAGTTAGCCTTTTCAGTCCTGGTTTCAAGTTATTTAATGTCAGGGCCATTTCTAATTTCAAATCAAACTAGAGAGACTGTGATTCTTGAAGGGAACCACATTAAAAAAGGATTAATGTATAAATTAAAAAACTAAATGGCATTAAAAAGATAAATGGCCTTTAAAAAACTAAAAACACTACCAAGGTGAACAGTGTCACCATTACCAATAACAATGTCTAATGTTACTGATAAACCTTAGGACAGAACATGTTTAAAATAGTGCCACCATTGAGAATCATAATGATGGAAAGATAGTAAAATGTGACTTATTGTGACCTAAGTGCTACACAGACTACACATTGATGCATCAGTCCCAGATTAAAGAAATGATGAGTTAAAAAACTGTGACCAATGCATATTCTAGTAAGAACAATTTCCTCTTTCAATTCTTAAGGAAGCAAAACAGCCAAAGTCCAATATAGGGTTTTATTTGGAAAAGCTTGTTTTCACGTTGCTCACTCCAAGTTGACTTCCAGCTGGCACAGAGCCAAGCCTTGAATAGAGCACTGTAGTCCTTGTATGGAACAGGCACAGCAGTGATAGTGCCAGAGCAGACAGACTTTGCTGCCGTGTCAGCAAGCTCATTCTCACAAATACCAATGTGGAGTGGTATCTAGAAAAACTGGTTAGAAGTAGATGTTAAAGAGAAATGGGCCAGTCAGTTTTGAATATCAGCGAGTACAGGGTGTGAACTAACGTGAAGCGATTCCATGGCCAATAGAGAACTAAGTGAGTCAGCATAAATAGTGAAGTTTGAGTACTGCTTAGCTTCTATGTGATCCAGGGCAAGAGAAATGGCATACAGTTCAGCAGTGAACACAGAAGCTGTAGAGAGGATTCAGTGTGCTACCACCGAACCACAACAAACCATGGCAGAGCCCACACAGTCACCTGATTTCAAACCATCTGTATAAGTAGGAATGGAAGGATGGTTCGTAAGATGTTCAGCAAATAACAGACAGTATTTCCAACCGAAAGTGTCAGCTTTTCTCAGATGACTTAAAGATAGGTCACATTTTGGGACTGTAAGAAGACATGGTAAGATGGGCTGACCAGTGGATACAGCAATGTTATCCAAGGACAGACCCAATTCATCCAACTGCACCTGGATATGAAGGCCAAAAGGAGAAATGGCAGATCATCTCTTCTGAAAAAGTATGACCCACTGAGGAAGGAGAGCACAACCTCACGTAGGATGCTTTGGTAAGGAACAAAGTTTCAAAACATGTAGTAAAGACAGTTGCGAATGGCAGAGGTGCAAAGAAGATTCATGAGACTCTATGTATAAGCTCTGAAATGGGGAAGTGCTGAAAACCTCAGTGCAGAGCCAAAGTCCTTGATCTTTAAGGCTGAGGGTCTAGCAGAGCCACAGACCAGTGATCCATAGTCAAGTTTTGATCAAATAAGAGCAAGATATATCTTTAGCAAAGAACATCAATCCAGTCCCCAAGTAGTGGCAGAATGAACATGGAGGATATTCAGTGCTCTTGTAGATTTGACCTGTAGCTGCTTGATATGTGGTATAAAGATCAGCTTACGGTCAAAGATAAGCCCCAAGAACTTTGTCTCAGGAACCACAGGCAGCACAACTTCACCAATACGGAGTTCAGGATCAGTATAAATACGCTGTTGGTGGAAAAAGTGCATGCAAACAGTTTTAGAGAGAGAGAAGGTAAAGCTGTTTGCTATAGTCCACTTCAGTAAAGGATGGCAGTCTATAGCTGCCGCTCAATATACCTCATGTTCGAGGACTGACAAGATGTGAAAGTCGTCAACATAGAGCCTGTTTGCAACAGCGAGAGGGAGTTGTTCAGTGATGGCATTAATTTATATACTGAAAAGTGTGACACTCAAAATACAGCCCTGAGGGACTCCAAGTCCCTGTGAAAAAGAACAGGAATGTGTCGAACCCACATGGAATTGGAATCTCTTGTCCATTAAAAAATTTTTAATAAAAATTGGCAAATGGGAATGTAACCCATATATATGGAGGTCTTACAAAATACCATACCTCAATGTTGAATCATAAGCCTTCTCAATGTCAAAGAACATTGATACAAGATGTTGTTGTTTGAGAAAGGCTTTTCTGATTGGAATTTCAAGTCAACTCAGGTGGTCCACAGTGGAGCACTGTCGTTGGAACCCACACTGGGTGGGCAAGAGGAGGTTGTTTCATTTGAGGAACCAATCAAGACAAGCATTAACCATCCTCTCTAAGGTCTTACAGAGAGAGCTTGTCAAAGCAATTGTATGGTAGTATGAAGGAATCTTGGGATCCTTCCCAGGCTTAGAGATAGATAGGACAATAGTCTGGCATTATGCATCAGATAAAACATTCTCCTGCCAGATACGGTTACAAACAATCAGAAGAATAGTAAGAGAAGCAGGAGATAGATTGTGCAGTATTTCATAGTGTACATCATCAGGGCCAACTGATGTACTGCGAGTTTTAGTTCCACCAGTGTAAAGGGACGATTATAGTCATAAAGTCAATCAGCTCAAAAAGAAAGAAATGATCACTCTGTCCTATTCTTGATGGCTATGAAGGTGGAGAAAGAAGCAGAAATGCTAGACACCTGGCAAAAGCTTTCACCAAGAGTATCGGTGATGCTCCAGATATCAGCTACTTCTTGGCCATCAGAGAGCACGATCGAGAGGGAGACAGAATTACCCACTGACCTTTTGAATCTTGTCCCATATGACTTTGGAACTGGTGGTAAAAGATATGCTGGTTGTGAAGTTAATCCAAGATTCCTTCTGGCTTTGACGTCTTACCCACTGAGCATGTGCATGAGCCTGCTGGAAAGCGATGCAGTCCGAAAGTGTGGTATAACTACGGAAAGTATTCCAGGCCTGTTTTTGAGTCTTCCATGCCATGTGGTAGGCAGATTTTCTACCATGGACAAGGACATAGTGGTAGGTAGGTATTTCATATTTATTGGCACAAAGCTACTAGGCTATCTTTGCCAAACAAGATGTATTATACTATAATGGTATATGGAAATGGAGGTAAAAATATATAAAATTAAGACCTGCCACGAAGACTGAACAGTCACCTGAAGTTGGCCTTTCCTGTCTTATGTTCAGGTTAAAATAAAATTAAAATGTGTAAAAGAAATCATGCTAAAATGGTATATAGTCCAATTAAAACCTTAAATTAAGTTAAAAAGACCAATGGCTCTTAAATGTAAAAACATGAGTGAGGTGGGTAGTATCACATCACCCATGACATTGGCTAATGTCAAAGGCAAACCTACCTTAAAAATATGTTTAAAATGGCATCATCCTTCTTGGTTGTAACAACAGCATGATAATAAAATATGTATGATTGTGGCTTGAGTGCCACACATTGGTGCATCAGAACCAGATAAAAGGAATTGGTGAGTCAAAAAACTGTGACCAATGCGTAGCCTAGCAGGAACAACTTCCTCTCTTCGATCTTTACAGAAACAAGATGGCCAAAGAGCTATAGAAGGTTTGATTTGGAAAAGCTTATTATTTCGTTACTCACTCCAGGTTCCTTACATCGACTATGGTCCAGTTATCAACAGGTACAGTGGTGATAGAGCCAGATCGGACAGCCTTTGCTGCTCTGTCAGCTAGCTCATTCCCATGAATACAAATGTGACCTGGTATCCAAAAACACTGGACAGAGATGGATGGGCCAGTTTGTTTTGGATATTGATAGGAAGGTTAGTGGTAACTAACATCGAATGATGTCAGAGCCAATAGACAGCTGAGTGAATCAGTATAGATCGTACACTTTGTATATTGCACAGTTTCAATGTGATTCAGGGCAAGAGAAATGGCATACAACTTGGCAGTGAACACAGAAAGTGTAGAGAGGATTCTGTGTGCTACAACTGAACTGTAACAAACCATGGCAGAGCCTACAGAATACCTGATTTTAAATTATCTGTATATATGGGAATGGATAGATGATTTGAAAGATGTTCAGCAAATGAAGAGCGATATTTCCAATCAGGAGTATCTGCCTTTTTCAGATGACTCAAAGATAGGTCACAGTTGGGGATAGTAATTAGCCCTGGTGGAAGAGGCTGAACTGTTGATACTGCTATGCTATTCAAAAATATATCCAATTTTTCTGATTGTGCCCAAATACGAAGGCTAAAAGGAACAATGGCAGATTTTCTATTATTAGAAAAGTGTGGCCCACTGATGATGGAAAACACAATCCCAAGTAGGATGCTGTGGTAAAGATCGAAGTTTGGAAACATACATAAGAGACAGTTGCAAATGGCAAATATACAGAAGTGGTTCATGGGACTCCATGCACAAACTTTGTATTGGAGAACTACACAAGACCCCAGTGCAAAGCCAAAGCCCCTTATGGTGGATAGGATCCAACATTTTCAGTGCTGAAGTCCTGGCAGGACCATAGACTTATAGTCAAGTTTGGATCGTATAAGAGCATGATAAGCTCCATTTTAAGCACTGAGTATTGATCCACTCCCAAGAGGTGGAAGAGAGGACACCGATGTTCAGTGCTCTTATACATTTGACATGAAGTTGCTTGATATGTGAAATAAAGTTTAATTTACAGTCAACTATAAGAGCTAAGAACTTTGATTCAGGGATGACGAAAAGTACAACATCATTAATACGAAGTTCTGGATCTGGATGAATACCCTGGTGGTAGAAGAAATGTACACAAACAGGAGAGAAAGTTGAAAACCATTTGTTGTGGTCCACTTAAGTATATGATTCATTGCAGTTTGTAGCTGTCACACAATAAACCTCATGTTTGATGACTGACATGCAATGTGAAAGTCATCAATGAAAAGACCATTTGCAACTGTAGGGTGTAGCTGTTCACTGCTGGCATTAATCTTCATAATGAAAAGTGTGACACTCAGAACACAACCCTGAGGGACTCCAAGTTCCTGTGAGAAAAAACGGGAAAGTGTTGAGCCCACATGAATCTGGAATCAGCAGTTCATTAAAAAATGCTTAATGAAAAGTGTCAAATTGCCATGCAATCTGTATGAGTGAAGGTCTCGCAAGATGCCATATCTCCATGTTGTATCATAAGCTTTCTCTAAATAACAAAATATAGAAACAAGATGTTGTCGCTTCAAAAAGGCTTCTCTGACTGATGTGTTACAAGGAGAATTAAGTGTTCTATCATGGAGCGTTGTCTTCAGAACCCACACTGAGTGGGTGAGAGAAGGTTGTTTGATTCAAGGAACCAAACAAGACGAGAATTAATCATCCTCTTTAAGATCTTACTGAGACAACTCTTCAAAGCAATTGGATGGTAATTCGAAGGAATATTTGGATCCTTCCCAGGTTTAAGAACAGGGAGTTAAATAGCTTGGCACCAAGCATCAGGAAAGACAATCTCCTGCCATATCCAGTTAAAGACAGCCAGGAGAATAGTAAGAGAGGCAGAAGAAAGGTGGCATAACATCTCATAATGTATATCATCAGGTCCAACTGATGTATTGCCAGACAGATGAAGCACAAGTTTGAGTTTCACCAGTGTAAGAGGGCGATTCTAGTCGCAGGGATGATCAGTCGAAAAGGAAAGAGGCAGATGTTCAACTTGTGTTTTAATAGCTAAGAAGGAAAGCGATGAGTTTGAAGAGCTAGATACATGAGAGAAACATTCACTAAAAGTATTGGCAATGCTCTGAGAATCAGCAATTTAATGGCCATTCAATATTAAGATAGAGAAGGGGCCAAAAGTATACCGTCCACTCACCTTCGGATCTTGTCCCATATGACTTTTGAACTGCTGGTTGAAGAAATGCTGGAGGTGTTAATCCAAAATTCCTTCTGGCTTTGAGATCTAACTCACTGAGTATGTGTACAGGCCTGCTAAAAGCAGTATGGTTTGAAAGCATGGGATATCTACGAAATTTATCCCAAGCACATTTCTGAGCTTTTCATGTTATATAACAAGCAGAATTTCATCAAGGATGGGGATGTCATGTGAAATATGTTGAGGTTTTGGGGATGCACTGAGCAGCTGCTTGGATAATACAGTTAGTTATTGCTGCAACACAATCATCTATTGATGATTTACATAAGATGGCAGGATCAAGTTTCGAGAGAGAAATGAAAGAGGGCCAGTTGGCCTTGTCCAACTTCCACTGAGGCACATGGGTCAGGTGGCACTAACCACGGCCAATCTATCTTAATCCAATAGGAAAATTATCACTACCCCATAGATTGAAGTCAACCTCCCAAGAAAAGCAAGTGAGCAGATAGAAAGATCTGTAGCTGTAAATGACTGACTGAGTGCATAAAAATAAGTGTAAGAGCCAGTACTGAAGAGAGGCAGGTTGTGATTCAAGGGCATATGCTCTGTAGCACACTCTCTCACATCAGTATTAGAACCACCCCAGAGGGGATTATGTCCATTAAGATCCCCACAAATTAAAAAGGGGGTTGGCAGTTGCTCAATGAGGGCATCATGATCTGATTGATTGTAATTTTTTCCAGGGGTACAGAGAGCAAACAGTGATGGTACAACCCAAGGAGACACGGATAGCTACAGCTTCCAAGGGCGTATTTAATGACAAGAAGCGGGTGGGCACATGTTGATCAACCAGCAGTGCTACTACCCCATGTTCTTGTCCTACACATGACCTGTCATTTTGGTGTAAGGAGTATTGTCGAACTGTGACTGTATTAGTAGGTTTTTAAAATGTTTCCTGTAAAGAAAAGCATTTGGGATGATAAAAGTCAATCAAATCCTTGATGTCATTCACATCTGATTGAAAACCTCTACAGTTCCATTGGATTAACATGGCCATTTTTCTTTATTTTGGAGGAGAATATGGCATGGAGACCTTCTGCTTGCGACTGCTTTTTTTCTTTACTGGATGTGGGTCAGTCACTCTCTAGTGACCCTGCTATGGATCGAGTAGGCAGGTTGGAGTTTGTAGATGTACGTTCCAGTGAATGAGGATGCGAACAAGTGGATTGTTTAATTTTTGAGGTATCAAGAGAAGAAGACCACATGGAAACACCTGGGTGTAAACAAGGTGAAGTTGGGCAATGACTGGAAGATGTGGTAGGAACAGAGATAGAAGTAGAAACTGATTCGTTAACATTCATTAACTTTGTTGATTTTGGAGGGTACTAGATAAAGATGCACTGTTAAAGGTTCTGTAGGAGGCATGGAAAGGTCTGTCTGGACTCCTACTGTAGTAGTGGAATGGATTACAGCAGCACAAGTCCAAGATGGAATTAGGAATAGTAATTTCCAAGCTTGTGGGTTAGTAATATTATGAACTGTCTTGCTTAAGACATTGTACTTCTTTCTCTTTCACCCATTTAAGGCAAGAAGTAAAATAGGAAGGATGTGGACCATTACAGTTAACACAATGTGGTTCTAGTTGGCATTCAAAACCACAACGGGCACATGTCAAGGAACCACAGCAAGATGTTTTCGAATGACCAAATTGTTGACAATGAAAACATCTTACAGGATCTCTGACTCTGAAATGGTCTTAAAATCCCTCTCAACTATAACTCCTTTGGAAGAATTCAAAGTGGAATGAGGAGTAATTTCAATGGGTATATATCCCCAATGGCCTTCAACTTCAAGAGGACTTTGGAATGTTGTGATGAAGCTGTTTCCACTAAAATGACCCCAGACTAATTTTTTTACCAATTTAGGCGAGCCAGCAAGCACTCCTAAACCCTTCTGAATACAAAATGGAGAAATCTGCCCTCAGGGGTTTTCAGTTAAAGAATGTATAATTAAAAATCACGGGCCAGATTCAAGTTCAGAGTTTGACCACATATAGCCATCAACGTGTGGTCATTTGCCAGTAGTTGAGTTTTTCTCTATACTGACATGCTTGTTTATTTTTCTTATTTGAGGGGTATTCATAATACAAAAAAGAATATTTCAGTGCCCATTGACCCTATCCACCATGGAGCCTTATAAGGTCACTGCAGCAATGCCAGGGTTTCATGAGCACTATACCCAAACTCCAATATCAGACATAATGCCCACTCTAGCTGACAGATCTTGAGGGGTCACCCCAAGGCTGCCTGTCTACAGGAATTCAAGACCAAAGTGGTGTGTTGGAGTTGGACCCCTTAGCCACCAGGTTCCTCTCCTCCCCTTCACAGGTCACCATGCACAGCAAACATGCAGGAGGATGTTTTGATCCTAGAGAAGGTAAACTGAAAGTACAGGACCTTCCCTGGGAGGTACCCTTACCACATACAGGAATCCACATCGAGGGGGGGATATAGTGGAAAACGTGTTGAGGTTTCAGGAATATATTGAAATGCTGCTTGTATAATACAGTAAGTTACTACTGCCACACAGTCGTCTACTGATGGCTTTCAGTCGATGGCAGGATCAAGTTCTGCAAGAGCAGTGAAAGTGGACCAGTCTGCCTGATCCAGCTTCCACCGGGGCACGTGGGTAGGGTGGCATTGACCGCGGCCAGTCTCTCTCAAAAGTATAGAGAAATTATCACTGCCTCATGGATTGTTGTCCACCCTCCAAGAAAAATGGGAGAATAATGAATGGGAGCAAATTGAGAGATCAATAGTAGTAAAGGACTGACTAGGTGCATGAAAATAAGTAGAAGAACCAGTATTGAAAAGAGAAAGGTTGTGATCAGAGAGTATGTGCTGTACAGAGTGACCCCTCCTATCAATATCAGCACTTCCCCAGAGGGGATGATGTCCATTAAAGTCCCCCAGGATTAAAAATGGAGACAGCAACTGTTCAATGAGAGCATCAAGGTCTGATTGTTCATATGTCTCTCCATGCAACAGGTAGAGAGAACAAACAGTGATGGTATGACCTAAGAAAACACGGAATGGCAGCACACGTCCGAGATAAAGTGGTGGACAGTAACTTTCGAGCCTCAGGATAAGTAATGTTATAAATCATTTTCAAACGCTGCACCCCTTTTTTGTTCAAACCATTTAAGGCAAGAACAAAAGTAGGATGGGTGAGAGCCATTGCAATTAACACAATGACGGTCAGTTTAACACTCATAAACGTTATGGTCCCTGCCATCACAATGAGGACACATCAAGGAACCACAACATGATGTCTTTGAGTGACCGACCCGCTAAAACTGAAAACATCAGAGAGGATTTGGAATGTTTGGCCATACCCTGCAATTAAGATAACCTGCCTTGATGGTGGCAGGTATATGTGGCGATGTAAATGTCAGAACGAGGATATCGGTCAGCATTGTAATTCCATCTTTGCAAGTGGAGATACGCCTAACTGCAGAAACTTCGTGAGTGGAGAAACCAGCAAGAATCTCTGACTCTGGGATATTCTTCATATCCCTCTCAACAATAACTCCTCGTGATGAATTCAAAGTAGCATGAGGCGTAACCTCAATAGGTATTTCCCAAATTGCCTTGGAATGCAAGAGGAGTTCACAGTGTTGAGATGTGGATGTTTCCAACAATGTGTCACCAAATCGAAGCTTCTTTACTGACTGGGAGAGCCAGCAAATCCCTCTAGTCCCTTCTAAATGAAAAAGGGAGACATTTGTCTTAAAGGTTTGTCTGAAAGAGAATGTAGTATAAGGAAATGTGGTACAACAGGTGTTATGTTGGAGATTACTGCTCAGAATTTTCAAGGCATGGTCATTTACCTATGGGCTGTTTTTTCACTATTTTATTTAAGTGTTTATTTGGAGGATCCATAATAAAAAAAAAGGGAAATTTCGATGCCTACTGACCCCACCCACCATGGAGCCCTACGAGGACATGCACTACAGTGTCAAACAAGGACACTTATGTAACATCAGGGTTTGTGAGCACTATACCCAAACATCAGCACAACACCTGTTGAGAACATCCAACACTGGTACTTGATTGACCCCAGCCCAAGTGGACCAGCCGATTGATGGAAGGAGGGCCACCTCAAGACTGCCCATCTACAGGAATTCAAGGCCAAAGTGGTGTGTTAGGGTTGGACCCCTCAATCACCAGGATCCTCTCCTCCCCTTCACGGGTCACCATGCACAGCAAACATATGGGTGGATGTTTAGATCCCAGAGGAGGTAAACTGAAAGACAGGACCTTCCCTGGGAGGTCTCCTCACCACATACAGAAATCCACACTGAGGGGGAGGTTGTAAAATAAAATATTTTTCTTAAAGCTGTTATACATGCATTTTGAAATAACCAAATATTATTAATTACTCTATCAATGCTACATAATTCCACTCTAATTTATCAGACTTACTAACTAAACAGTATTTAAGTAAAACAAAATATTATTTGCAGACAACATTTTCACTTCCTGCTTTCTTCTGATTCAACACAAAGAAACAATCTTGGAGACTTCCCACCTTTTAGAGATTGACAAAACCAGCAGGGGAACACTTGGAGCTTTCAATTGTTTATTCACACATCATAGACAGAAGTAAGTGCACATAAGCAAATATTTTCAACAATAAAAAAAAGGTGGGTAGGGCCACTGTGTTTGATTCATTAAATGTAATTGTATCTCAACAAATATAGAAGACAGAAGATTTTATATTCTAACTTGTCAGCATAAGTAGTGTAACTTTCTAATTCATAAGAAACTGTAAGTTTTGTATTTTGACATCACAAACACAATTTGAATCAAAGCTGTATTCAACATACCATGTAACACACAAATCGATATTTAAGAATTTTGTTTTAATATTTATTTTCAAATTAAGAAATAAACTAATGTATAATACTAAAAAGTGAATTATAACTTACAATTTCATACCAGACTAACTAGCATATATTTATAAAATAGTAGGCAATAAAATTTTGTAATTAAGTCTATAAACATGATGACCTGCCCTTTGACCCAGATCATAGAATGACCCATGTTAGTAACAAACAATAAATAAAATAAATTACATATACTTATTATATGCCAAAGTTTAATTAAGAAAATAAATTATGAAGAAAAAACTTTTCACACATTAATTAAGATCAGAATAAAAGAAATTGTTACAAATTTACTGCAACTGATAAAGAAGGAAAAAACCTTTCAAATATTGACAATCACTGGACTGTCACTTTTTAATGTAAACAAAACATGGAGGAACAGTTATCCTGCTACAAAAAATGTACATATCTCATGATGTTTCCACACACACAATGTTTAAGAAAATATTTGGTTGTAAATTTAAAGTTACATAATTTGTAGCCAACACACAACTATCTGGTAAAAAACAAAAGGATTATTCAGCTTAACTTTATATAATGCATACAAAATGAAACACTATCAGGTATTACCTAATGAGGCAGCATGAAGTAAACAGTTTCCATCACCAGTCGTTGCTAAAGGCCACAGTCGCTGACAAACTCCAATATCAGACCACCAGTTGAGTCGACCTAATATTAAAAATATCTGCTGAAGTTCTAATATACATTCCAGAATAATAAAAATAATACAAACCTCATGTTTACAGATGTAACTCTGTACATCAAACTGATTATTTCACATTATTAAAAAACTTCATCACATACCAGCAACTAAAAGGTGAGATATCTGCTTGAGCTTTCACTCAGATAATGTGTCTACAAAACAGATTTCATCTGAAAAAACTATACATTATTTACCTACAATCATCCATGAACACAAAAAAATCTAATTTTCATCTCAAAAATTGTCTGTATAAATCAGTAACAGACCTTCCAGTGATTTATGCTGCCATTATCCTTTAAGATAAAGGCTGAAACTGACTAAAACAAAGCCTCTTTTTAACACAAGTTCTCTTGTGGAAGTGATACAACTGATGGTTGTTTTCTACCTTCTACCAAAACACCTGAGGGTAGTCTTTATTTTCTTGTAACTAAGAACATTTCAGAACTCGCTGCTTGAGTTCTAATATGTGTTATCTCAGAAACAGTCACAGTTTTAAATTTTAAATAGTGAGCAAACAATTCTGTTTCTGTAAACGTATGTCTCAACAAGTTATTACAGCTATTACAACAGACTCTTTAAGCAAGTATAAAGGTATTATTTAAAGGTTAAGGTTCTGAAAAACAGGTTTTACAGATTCACTGGGCAGCCCCAAATACCCGTCATTAAATATCAAATCATTCATTAAACTACTGGAGTTAATCAACATTCGCTGTTAACAGATATCAAACTAGCCAAAAAACATTGGTATAACATGATAATAACTATCAACAGATCAGAAGACAATCAAAAACTGTTCAGAATATCAACTATCAACAAATAAACTAGTAGAAATTGTTAGTATGAAGCCAATATCACCCAGTAAGAAATGTCAATCCAACCAATAACATTTGATAAGAAGACCTAAAACAGCTATTTGTGGGATAACTGATTTATTTCTCTACAATATTACATCTCTGATAGTAAGCCACTATCACCTACAACATGCTAGGTCCAATTATATTCAATCATATAACTGGGTTTATGATAGTAGCTCCCTCTGTTGTTTAATATAATAAACTTAATACAAATATAAAGGTTCTTTGGATATTTTATTAATATTGTTTTAATTTTTTAATCCTTAGTGCTTCTAGATTTGTTCTTATTTTGAGTTTTTTTCCCTGTATTCAATACCTTCCTATATTTCTAAAGTTTATTTCATGTTGTGTTTCTCTCATATATTCAATTACATTTGACTTTTCATTTTTCATGTCCTTTCAATCTGGTTATTATTTTCTTGCCTGTTTCTCCTATATAGGAACTTTTGCCACCTAAATGATATGTTTTATTAACTGTGACATTACTGTATTTTTTGTTATTATATTACTTTGTTAGAAACCTTTGAATGTTGGTTCTTTGCTTATTTCAATTTTTACTTTCACATTGTGTCTTTTGTTTGATTTGTATTATAATTTAATTGAATTTTTGTTTATAACATCCATGAATATTATTTATTCATAAATATGTTTTCTTTTACTATACTTATGTGTTTTAGTCAGTTCTATTGTTGTTTTTGTACGTGTTCATTTTTTCTCAGTTCATTGTTTCCGTGACTGTGTTATCAGTTATGCTTAGAATGTACTCACCTTTTGTTTCAAAATATTATGATTTGAATTATTTTTCATGTTTTCACTGGTGAATACTTTCAGTGTTGTTATAATATCACTTTTAAAATTTGATTTTACTGTTTTTATTGTGATCGGAGAACCAGTTAACATACATTTCATTGTGGACTTTCTTTTGGTCATGTTTCAAACTTTTTTTTTTTTTTTAGTTTTAGGAACTTTATACAACAATTGTTCTCTTTTTCTAATGTAAATATTTGTTAATATGCGTTTAAAATAATCCCATAATTTATTCTTTTTTAAAGCCACATATCATCAAAGTGATGGAAATACATGAACAACCAAACCAAAAATATCTGGGAACAACACAGATCAATCAACAGAATGTCAGGAGAACCATTAAATTTGTAGTAAGTTAATTACATTTAAAATCAAAGAGAGATGGTTTTATAAATCCATTTATATAATACTTGTACTTTTTACATCATACACGATCAAGTCCCACTGATGAAGATGAAACATTATAAAGACAAACCATTCACACTGCATTTTAATTAAGTGGGTACCTCTTAAAAAAAAAAATAAAAATATTTGATATTCAACAGTATCAGATATCATGTCAGAAAATAAGTGACTGGTAGGGAAAACTGTTATCTGGATAAAGACACTTAGGTAGGTGATAAAAATGAATAACACATAAATTTATTACATCATAATGGATGAAAATTTACCAGGTTCCTTTAAGAACATTTTTAAAGTTATTTATTCTAACAATAAAAAGGAAATTATGTTAAAACATTTTATCTTAAAGATCTTACCAGCATGTTCCAGAGACACAAGCGTTGATGTTTCAACCAGGTCTCTTTCAAGGAACTCTCTGAAGTCAGGAGGATGTATAGAAATGTCAGGTAAAGTAAAGGTATAAACAGGGGTGTCCAAGAGAGCAACCTGGGCATATGTTGCACTGCTGAGTGGACTCCTGACAAGTTCACTTCTTGCTCTTGCCACTAGACCAACATTTTCAGTTGCTTTTGATATACCTCTTGAAAGTCTTTTAGCTGAAAGGTACAATACAGAGAATTCAGTTAGTTACATAAGAATGATTTTTGTACTCATAGTGAGATCACGTAATTCCATAAGACCACCACTGTTTGTAATCAATGTGATAACCATGTGACTGGGCAACCACCACTGATTGTTGATTTTACTTTGTTTTTTTCAAATAAACATAATTTAACAAATCTGAGAAGAAACAAGTTGATCACACAGTTCTTACTGAATAACTTAAATATTTAATGTTAACATAAAGAACAAATTTATTCTGGATAAAATCTGAAGTTGGTCACAAACACAGAAGAAGGTGTAAATATTGCTATATGCATATATTGTATGCATGATCATACTTTTAAAAAGTTTAAAACTTTTACCATTACTGGCTAAATCAAGAAGATTTAGATTTCATCAAAAAACAACTTCTCTCTGCATGTATTCACAGTAATACATCTTGTGGTGAGAGGGTTGAACCAGCCATTCAATTTTTCAGTATTTAATTCTACTAGTTGCAAACTTTACATCTGTATGACTTCATACAAACCCACTGTCACCCATTCATATGATACAATAAGTATGACACTTAAACTGGGAAAAATTTACATATCAACTCCTTCAGCCAATCAAAAGGTTATATTCTATGATGGCTACTTACTGATTTATGAATAATTGGAAAGGTTACATATGTACTTAAAACTTCCACACTCACTTTCAAGCTCTTCCAGTTCTACAGCTTTCTCCTTGTGCAATGCAGGCTTGGGAAGAGAAGATAACTGTTCTTCATCGGTATCTAAACCTAGCTCTCCACCTAATCCAGTGATATTATTCTCCTGGATATCACTACTAATGTGACTGGATGAGGACAAATCTGGTGACAATTCCTGGATCTTTGTGATACCCTTCATCAAATAAAAAGCTGACAGAGCTGACTGTAGGTCCCATTGTTGTCCTGTACAATACAACAAATTTTAAGATGTTTGTAAGAGTATATTTTTAGTAACTTGTATATATTTCACATGTTCAAGGACATTTCCTAAATATCACAACAACACAATACTTAATATTAAAAAAAACAAAAAAATTTTCATTTTGTCACTAAAAGAAAACAAATTATTTCCCAATAAAATAAAAAGATATTATTTAAGTAAACCAAACTCCATTTCACTGACTATGTAACATTTGTTAGACCATACTTATTATTTCTTACTGGCCTGAGTAATTTTTTTGAATGTACAAAAGGAAACTCCCAACACATGTAAATACACACACACACACACACACACACACACATATATATATATAATTGGTTGATAACTTATTAAATTTTTTCTTAAAAAATTATTAACAATTACAAATGTTGGCTTCCTTATAATTTTGGTATGGCAAAGAAAATTTTCATTCTCTATCAGTGATACTAAACACAAACCAAATGTGATGTTTTTTTCAAATATAAAATAAGATCAAATCAACAGTACAATAACATAATTTTTATCTGAAAACCTTACAAGAATGTAGCATTGTATATTTTGTATTTAACAAAATTTAAAACAGTATGTCTACCAAAATCAACTAATGAGTAGCTGAATGCATTATATCTTATTTTTAAATAATTCAACACAATGCATATATCCAGGACAACTTTTGAATAACTAAATGCAATATTGTATTGATATGTGTAAAGCACAGAAATCTATGTCTGCCTGTTTGTCCGTTATCTAACTACTCCTAAGTCGCTGGGCCAATCTTGAACAAACTTTGCAGGATGATAGTTTGAAACAAAGGGCATATTAATGTGGTTCACAACCCCCCTCCATTCCCTACTATTGCTGTTATTAAGCATTTATTATCTTTGATGTAAGATAATGTTAATAATATTCATATATAACATCACATCCTCACATTTCAAAAACAAAAAAGAGCTTATTAAAATTTCTATGACACAATATATACACTGTAGGATGAGAGCACAAAAATATATTATACAGCCCAGAGAGTGCAATACCAATCTCTATGGAGGAATGCAATAAGAAAAAAAAAAAAACACCCACAACTTTACTACATACACTCAGCTAATATAAAAAAGCCATTTCTTGAGTTACACCAATTTCCTACTTTGACCCATGACCTTTCAATTTCAGCCTATAAAACACTTTTGCAACCAATGACCATCTATTAATTAATAATGCAAAACATTATGAAAGGTATGAGATGGAGTGTTTAAAGGAGGTAACAGAAAGCACCCCCTACTATCACCACTTGGGTAGCTACCACTTCCCACAAGTCACCTTTGAATCAATATAATTCAACACAATGCATCTACAGAGGGCAACTGTTAAACATTGAATGCAGCATTGTGCATTTCATATCTAATTCAACACAATGTATACATCTAGACAACAAAATAAATAATTGTATATTTTATATCCAACATAATTTAATATAATATGCCTATTGAGAAAAAGTGAATGCACCATTATAAATATTAAGTGAAATTGTTATTATTAAAAATGGAGTCAAAATTATTACAAGTAGTTTTGTTAACAGTGGTATATGAAAAATGCAAAACTATGGAGGCTATGCTTTAATATCAGCTCTTTAGGTTCTTACAGTTAATAAATCAGTAGAGCTAATATTAAACAGCAAAGAGAAATTATAAGTTGCTGTTAGAAACTTAAACAGGTTACAAGAATGCTTCAAAACTGTGTGAGCTACAACAGACTTAAACAAAGCTAAGATAATACGAGGCTTCCTAAAAATATTCTCTGTAATTGAAAACTGATTCTGTACTGTTCTGAGAGGTGACTTACTAAAGTGTAAGCATTACAAGTGATAAAAAGTGTTTTGACTTAATTTCATTGGCTCATGGGTGCTAGTTACTACCTTGAGGAAATATGAAACATTTGTAATAAAGCATGTGTCATATGACACTTTCATGTGATGAATAAACAAATATCCAAATATGAATATACAATAGTAAGAAGTAAAACATCAAATTAGAGTTATAATTTCTGGAATTGGAAAACAAATAAAAGTGTGCAGAACAAAAATGAAATTATTAAAATCATTAACAAAATTACTAACCTATTAGTAGACCATAACAATAATTCCAAAATATTGTAAAATAATTTCATCTATCTTACACAGCTAGTGCTAGGTAATTAAATCAATTACCTTATTGTGTACGACTTACAATATGCTTGTTTTAACTAAAACTGGTTACAATATATTAATATTCATTTATATTTATTTGATAAAAAACAATGTTAATTGCTGAATAGCTTGCCAATTTGTATTTGTTAAAACTTACTTGACACAGACAAATAATAATCTGACAACATCAAATTATTAACCTATCCACTTGAACATTACTCCGGTTTAACTATACCAACGTCTAGGTAGACAGAAAGTAGTGAAAAAAAATATCTAGCTGTCATTAAATGTTGTTTAATTTATTGTATTTTTAAATGTCTTTCTATAGTTTTTCTGGACAGTATTTTAAAATGAAAATGTATGAATTATTTCACTTTTTTCTTTCTAAATTCCAAACTGTATGGAAAATTCTTGCTTAAGGGCTTGTGATTTTTTTTATATTTATAAAATTTGTAATTACTTTAAGTTTTTTAAGCTGATAATGGAATTAGAAAAATGTTCACAAAAGTTGTTAAAGTTTTTGATATTACTATACTTTTCTTATAAAATTATAATTTCCAAATTATAAATCACTTTAACCTCTACAAAGTCATCTAGTAACAAGTTTTCTTGCCAAACAGTAAATGTTTGAACTGTTTGTTTTTCTAGGATTGTAATGAGTTTACTTTCACTGAATTATACATTATCATACTGTTACCTCATTGACAAGAATCTATGGACAATTATTTTTCATAAAGAATTAGTTTAAGTAATAATAGAGCACTAAGGTAAGATGTCCCAGTCCTTTGTATCTTTGTTTGTTTATTACGAATTTTGCACAAAGCTACAAGAAGGTTATATTTACTAGCCATCCCTAATTTAGCAGTGTAAGATCAGATGGAAGGCAGTTAATCATCACCACCCACCACCAATTCTTGTGCTACTCTTTTACCAATGAATAGCAAGATTGATCATCATGTTATAAGGTTCCATGGCTGAAAACTTGAGCATGCTTAGTGAGATGGGGAGTCGAACCTGCAACCATCAGTTAATGAGTCAAGTCTCCTAACCATCTGGCCATGCCATGTCCAGTTCGATGTTATAACATTATACTCCTGTTTTTTCTTATCAACAGTTATTTTTAATGAAAAATTATTTAGTAATAAATATCCTATTTTATTATAAGTATCAGCTTTTATAGTAAGAAGGATTTTTACTGTAAAAATTATAACTTAAAGTGAAACTTAATTAGTAAGTAAACTTAACATGAAACTTGTAAATATCCTAGTTTTTCATGACAAACCTACATTTTTTAACCCAACTATTTCTGAATAATCATACAACACACCTTACTATACTGGTCAAATGTTTTAAGGACACGTACAAGGTTATCATTCAATAAAACCAGGTAATGTTATTCTTCATAATTGGCTTATTTATAATCAGTATCATAAAGTAACGTGATTTTGTACACAAAAAGAAGAAATTTTTTGGAAATCCAAGGAATAGTATTGGTTAGATTTTCAATTATTACTGGTCTTGTAACACATTATGCATATATTTTTATGTACAATTTAGAGTTAAAATGGCAAGTTGAGCCTAAGTTGCTGAACCTGAAGATATCCATCACATCAAACCAAAATTAGTTTGAAAATATCTTAAAGAAAACATAAACATATAGTAACTAGGAATATTAGCTCATCTCAAAATAATTGAGATGAATGCAAGTGATTATTGAACCAATGTTTATCAATGAGCAAGTTCCACTAATGTTCAGACTTATGGAAAACAGCATAATATCTTAGAACTGCACAAATTTATAGCTCATCAGTGCAGTTATTTGTGGATTATGTAAACAATCAAACTGGACAATTAAATGTTTTTAGCTCCAATGGAAAATGTACATAACCAACAACAACATATATCATATTGTTAATAAATACTTTTTACCTAATGGAGCATTAAAAATTTAGTCTTTCAACAAAGCTTGGGCAAAAACTTCAATTTTGGACTAAACTTTAACAACCAACTTCCCGCATTCATCAATCAATGGATAAAATAGGATAATCTGGCTATTCTTCAAGTGGATCCACCCCAATAGTTTTATACTCTAAATATTTTTCCCTAAAATCCCAAAGGGCCTTTTTTTATGATATTACAAAATAGTACACAACAAAAGTACATTTCTGAAATATATTTTAAAATGTTAATAATTCTATACAACATAGAATGATTATCTATTATTCTCTTTTATATTATTATGCACACACATGTAAGTAACTCCAATCTCTCCAAACAACTTTTAAATACATGTGTAATATATGATAACAAAGGCCTGCAAATTTAAACTTTATAAAAGTTGTTTTGGTTTTAATAACAGATTTTCCATAACTCAGCTATATGGATTGTGAGAACAGGATTTTTTCTACAGTGTAAATTTTTTTTTACAAATTGGGAAGAAAACAAAATTTTCTTATATCAAATTACTATTTCATTTACCATAATGAACATTTTTTTATTATTATGTTTGTTAAAAAAATATAAACAAACTGAAAAAAGGTAAAAAATTTGATATGAAACAACTATTCACATTCATTCTACCTACTTTTTTTTTGTAAAATCGGTGTATTTTTAGTCTGAAAACTATGTTTTGCACTCTTTCCTCTATGTATTGTCTGGAACCTCTTGTTTCAATGACCGGCAGTAATCAGACATCATGATAAAGTTCCACCTGCCATGATATCTCCTCTCCAGTTCCCTGATCTTCATGAAACACTTTTAGTAATCAGACATCATAATAAAGTTCCACCTGTCGTGATATCTCCTCTCCAGTTCCCTGATCTTCATGAAACACTTTTAGTAATCAGACATCATGATAAAGTTCCACCTGCCGTGATATCTCCTCTCCAGTTCCCTGATCTTGATGAAACACTTTTAGTAATAAGACATCATGATAAAGTTCCACCTGCTGTGATATCTCCTCTCCAGTTCCCTGATCTTGATGAAACACTTTTAGTAATCAGACATCATGATAAAGTTCCACCTGCCGTGATATCTCCTCTCCAGTTCCCTGATCTTGATGAAACACTTTTAGCAATCAGACATCATGATAAAGTTCCATCTGCCGTGATATCTCCACCTCAGTTCCCTGATCTTGATGAAACACTTTTAGTAATCAGACATCATGATAAAGTTCCACCTGCCGTGATATCTCCTCAACAGTTCCCTATCTTGATGAAACACTTTTAGTAATCAGACATCATGATAAAGTTCCACCTGCCGTGATATCTCCTCAACAGTTCCCTGATCTTGATGAAACACTTTTAGTAATAAGACATCATGATAAAGTTCCACCTGCCGTGATATCTCCTCTCTAGTTCCCTGGTCTTGATGAAACACTTTTAGTAATCAGACATCATGATAAAGTTCCACCTGCCGTGATATCTCCTCTCCAGTTCCCTGATCTTGATAAAACACTTTTAGCAATCAGACATCATGATAAAGTTCCATCTGCCGTGATATCTCCACCTCAGTTCCCTGATCTTGATGAAACACTTTTAGTAATCAGACATCATGATAAAGTTCCACCTGCCGTGATATCTCCTCAACAGTTCCCTGATCTTGATGAAACACTTTTAGTAATCAGACATCATGATAAAGTTCCACCTGCCATGATATCTCCTCTCCAGTTCCCTGATCTTCATGAAACACTTTTAGTAATCAGACATCATGATAAAGTTCCACCTGCTGTGATATCTCCTCTCCAGTTCCCTGATCTTGATGAAACACTTTTAGTAATCAGACATCATGATAAAGTTCCACCTGCCATGATATCTCCTCTCCAGTTCCCTGATCTTGATGAAACACTTTTAGTAATCAGCCATCATGATAATGTTCCACCTGCCATGATATCTCCTCTCCAGCTCCGTGATCTTGATAAAACCCTTTTAGATGTCTCAGATTGAAAATAATCCCTGTCATCATTTCTGTTGATCTCAGGTTCAGAAGGAACTGTATCAAGGGTCTTCATGGAGTAGGTACACCAGGTCCATGAGGAACAGATCTTACAGCAATTGAAGGAACTTATTCATGGAGTAGGTACACCAGGTCCATGAGGAACAGATCTTACAGCAATTGAAGGAACTGATTCATGGAATAGGTACACCAGGTCCATGAGGAATAGATCTTACAACAATTGAAGGAACTGATTCATGGAGTAGGTACACCAGGTCCATGAGGAACAGATCTTACAGCAATTGAAGGAACTGATTCATGGAGTAGGTACACCAGGTCCATGAGGAACAGATCTTACAGCAGTTGAAGGAACTGATTCATGGATTAGGTACACCAGGTCCATGAGCAACAGATCTTATAGCATTTGAAGGAACTGATTCATGGAGTAGGTACACCAGGTCCATGAGGAACAGATCTTACAGCAATTGAAGGAACTGATTCATGGAGTAGGTACACCAGGTCCATGAGGAACAGATCTTACAGCAATTGAAGGAACTGATTCATGGAGTAGGTACACCAGGTCCATGAGGAACAGATCTTACAATTGAAGGCTTAGATAAGAAATATTCTTTTTATTTACAGTGTTGTAGCCTTGCATGTTACACAAGCAAAAGAAGCAGTCATCTAAAACTATGGTTTCAAAGCTCATGCCAGACTATTGAAATTCTAAAAGGCAAAGACTTTATCTTACCTTCAGTCCATTATCTCAACTTTTTAAAACACACAGTACAAACTATGTGCAAAACCCATGATTTGTCCCAGTCTGCAAGTTTCATTCCAAAATAAGTGTAAGTTCTTTTATGAATTCCGTAATGTTTTGCCTTCATTTCTTTAAAACAAATTTACTACAAATGTAAAGAATATGTTCAATTCATTTATATAACCTCTAGTTGCTATAGTAATGATTAAGTAATATTGCAAAGAAGATAAAAATGACAAAGTGCACACACAAACATACTATGGAGAAATGACACAAAAAGTGGCTTGTAAACCATTTATATACCAGCAGCATTTCTCTCCTGGGATCTAGAACAATTGATACAATTATCATGTCATGATTAGTCTACAGAAATCGATAACCAGTGATTATCAACATTTTAAGCATAACAAAATGCAACACAATTTCAAAGAAAATGATCCACTTATGTAAAAATACATATGATGTTTCTTGAAAAACCCATACGTGACACTGTAAAATGGATATTTTCACATTTAGCATACAGGAAGTACTGTAGAACAAAGAAATTTTATGACAATAAAAATATTATAGGTCTGTATATTTGATATTAACTGCAACTGCATCTTAAAATGAGGAAAGACATAACATAGGTTAAAATTAAAGAAACAAAGACGAACTTACACATAATAATCAATAAACCAAAATAATAAACTAACCTTCCAACAAATCCCTAGCCAGCCCTGGGTCAGCAGCTGTCCGAGTAATAAATTCAGAAAGGATGGAATCCATCAGGAATGTCTCACCATCTCTGAAATTATCCAGATAAGAGATGAATATTTTTTAACAATTTTACAAGATCAAAATTAGTTAACTTGTGTTTCATAACATACATCTAATAGATGCCAGTAAAAAAGAAACTTTATCTCTAGTACGAAACTACTCCACCCCAAACCCAATCTAGCAATCTACATTTTTTTTGTATTAAAACAGAATTCAAATAATATTAACTTCTGAGTGGAGACTGAGTTCCTTCCAGTAAGTTTAACTTTACAAAATCACAAAGAGGAAGTTAAACACTTAACTTCTATATTAAGGGTTAAGATATAATAGGAAACAAGTTGTAAAGTGTGTAGCCACAACCTACACAGACCCGTAATTTACATAAGTAATACAATAAACTTAGAAAATGCTTAATGAATGAGAATTCTGATAACCATGGTCACTGAAATTTAAATAGCTTGTGGTTAAAAATGTATGCTATTTTAAAAGCAAGATGAAGTTCAAGACAAGGGCCAGTATGGTAAGAACACGTCCTATCACTGAGACACCTGTTTCCATAAGAATAAAAAACATTAAATAATTTAATATATTTAACTAAATCATCAGACCACAGACTGTTACTGACCACAAATACAACACAGCAAAGAAAGATGTGAAAGTTGCAGAATAGTTCTACATATACACACTGACTCATCTAAGATAGTTCAATATACATGCATTGACTCATCTAGTCAAGGTAGTTCTATGTATATGCATTGACTCATCTTGCCAAGATAGTTCTATGTATACGCATTGACTAATCTTGTCAAGGTATATCTAAGTAGACACATTGACTCATCTACTCAAGGTACTTCTAAGTAGACGCATTGACTCATCTAGTCAAGGTACTTCTAAGTAGATGCATTGACTCATCTAATCAAGGTAGTTCTATGTATACGCACTGACTCATCTAGTCAAGGTAGTTCTTTGTCCACACATTGACTCATCTTGTCAAGGTTGTTCTATGTACACACTGACTCATCTAAGGTAGTTCTATGTATATGCATTGACTCATCTAGTCAAAGTAGTTCTATCTATATGCATTGACTCATCTGGTCAAAATAGTTCTATGTATACACACTGACTCATCTAGTCAAGGTAGTTCTATGTACACACATTGACTCATCTAGTCAACATAGTTCTATGTACAGTGCACTGACTCACCTGAGGTAGTTCTATGTATATGCATTTACTCATCTAGTCAAGGTAGTTCTATGTACACACATTGACTCACCTAGTCAAGATAGTTCTATGTACACACTAACTCATCTAAGGTAGTTCTATGTATATGCACTGACTCATCTAGTCAAGGTAGTTCTATGTACACACTAACTCATCTAAGGTAGTTCTATGTACACACATTGACTCATCTAGTCAAAATAGTTCTTTGTATACACATTGACTCATCTAGTCAAGGTAGTTCTATATATATGCATTGACTCATCCAGTCAAGGTAGTTATTTGTCCACACATTGACTTATCTTGTCAAGGTTGTTCTATGTACATACATTGACTCACCTGGTCAAGATTGTTCTATGTATACACACTGACTCATCTAGTCAAGGTAGTTCTATGTTCACACTGACTCATCTAGTCAAGATAGTTTTATGTACACACTGACTCATCTAAGGTAGTTCTATGTATATGCATTGACTCATCTAATCAAGGTAGTTCTATGTACACACATTGACTCATCTAGTCAAAATAGTTCTATGTATACACATTGACTCATCTAGTCAAAATAGTTCTATGTATACACATTGACTCATCTAGTCAAAATAGTTCTATGTATACACATTGACTCATCTAGTCAAGGTAGTTCTATGTATATGCATTGACTCATCCAGTCAAGATAGTTCTTTGTCCACACATTGACTCATCTTGTCAAGGTTGTTCTATGTACACACTGACTCATCTAAGGTAGTTCTATGTATATGCATTGACTCATCTAGTCAAGGTGGTTCTATGTATATGCATTGACTCATCTAGTCAAGGTAGTTCTATCTATATGCATTGACTCATCTGGTCAAGGTAGTTCTCTGTCCACACATTGACTCATCTTGTCAAGGTTGTTCTATGTACACACATTGACTCATCTAGTCAAGATAGTTCTATGTATACACACTGGCTCATCTAGTCAAGATAGTTCTATGTTTACACACTGGCTCATCTAGTCCAGGATATCTCCTACAACATGTGCTGAAAAGTACTTAAAGTTGAGGCAACCACAAATCAAATCAACTCACAAGTTAGATAGTACAACAATCAACAAGGAGGTACATTATGCACCATCAAAATTCAGAGTAAACGAGGTTTGGTACAGAAGATTACTGGTCCCAAGTGGTAGCAAAATGAGATAAAGGTGATGGCTGGAAGCATGTTCTCCCAAGACTAAGTCATATCTCAAAACACACAACCCACAAAGAGTGGAATACACAGGTAGGAAAAAAAAAGACACTCAGACCAGAATAGAGGAACCATTACTGGGTTAGAAACAGCACCTCTAATAGAGAAAGTAGTGTTGATACTCTTCTGAAAGTTTTTAGATGTGGAATTTTTCTAGAAGTGACAATACAATCAAGTATTAGCTCATTATCCATCCAAAAGAACTGCTGTAATAAGTCTGAAGTTTCTTTTAGTCACTGCTTGCAACTAAATATTACATATCCTAAGTTCAGGAAATATTTCATGCAAAAAGTTGAAGAAAAAAAACAAAAGTTTAAATATATGAAACTCTTGACCTTTCACACACCCACTGCAATATACAAAACTAGACATCACACAATGCCAACTTTCTGCATCATTAACAGACAGTGAAAAAGTACATGAAAGTTTCTCATGCAGAAGGGTGTGGTCCTTAGAGTTGGCATCCAGGAAATGCACTATCTTGTTTCTCAAAAACAAAGTTACTATTGAACAACACATACAAGGACAGGATTTCATTCTACGCTAACTTATAAGTGACACAGGCAAGTAAACAAAGGTGAATCTCGAACTCTTCCAGTCCAGCTATTTCACTAAGTGGTTTTAGTTTTATTCAATTAGAATATATTAATATCCCACTTGTACAACTAATTACTAAGTACCTGCAATTAAAAATTACCAGTCAATAATGTAAAAGAGTCATTGATATATATTTATATAACACCAACAAATAGCATCTAACACAGTTGTAATCACAAGAACAATATAAAGATAAAATCATTGACAAAAACTCTAACACTATTTCCTTCATTTCACATAATATTAGAACTGTAAAGCAAAAAAATCAATATTATTCAAATAGCTCAAGCGCTGAGAACAGAATCTCTCATCAGATTGAAAGATCATGACATGATTTAAAGTTTGTGTCAAGAAAGCACAGTGGACATAAAAGAGTAAAGAAAATTGAAACAAAGAAGTAAAAACAAACATTAAGGAAAGTTTACAAATGTTAAAAAAGTTAAAAGTTAAAATATCAAATACTAAGGACAAGAATATTAATAGCAAAAAGAAGAAACAATAAATCCATGAAACTAAAAACATTTCATTTAAAATAAGAAATAAAATTTTTTTCTTTTGTGAACTCAACCTGTTTTATAAAATTATTTATATATACATAGTTTGGTCCAATTTGTGGTAGTATATAAATTAACATGATAAATTACAGGATTAATAGCGACACAACTCTCTTATATCACATTCTTATGTTTTCACTTACTGTTTTTGTCATTTTAACATGAATGGTGATATAAGTCATACATGCACTTTACATTAGGTTTAATAAGATATGGAGCAAATTATAAGTGTATTAGCCCATATTCATTTATACATTCTTTGTTAATGTTCATGACAAGTCACAGATTACATTTATGTATAAATAATTTAAGTAACCTGTCAGTCCACCTAAACTTTAAAATCAAAATAAAAAACCCAAAACAAGCCCTTATCATTTGAAAACTACCAAGCCTTCCCTTAAATTAACTGCACATGCCATATACAAGATAAAGCTATTTCAAAATAAAGTTGTCTCAGACAAAATGTGTCCTGCCCTGTCAAAATTTATGTCCTCTAATTCTATAATTCTCTTCCTTAATTGTGAAAAAAATTGAAGCATCAACACTCTCAATTCTCTTAATAACCTCTGACATCTCAATGATACCATATAACGCTTTTTTGATATAAAACAATTTCACAGATCTTAAACTATCCTTGTATAACAGCCTTTCCATTCCATATATCATCTTAGTAAACCCTTTCCAACAATTTAATGTCCTTCCTAAGATACCACAACTAAAATTCAATATGGTACTCCAAATGTGGCCTAACAAATGACATACAATGAAATTATAAACACTTTATACTTGTATAAAGTAGTTCTATGAATAAATCCTGTTTGTTCTACCAATAGCAACATCATACTGCTTGAATGGTTTAAGATACTAACTAATTTTCCTTCTATAACAATGTTACCGTTAGGCTCATTCAGATCAAAATTAAACTCATAATTCAAATTACAATATCATATACCACCTACATTACCTTACATTTATTACAAATAAGTCATCTACCACTTATACATCAAACTTACTAATAATCAAAATCCTTTTGTAAAATAGCTTCATCCAAAACCCTAATATTGTCAAGAAATATAAATAATTTATTGACTACTCTTTCATCTACATCACTGATATAAATCAAATCAAGAAGAGTAAAGGTCCTGAGACCAAGCTCTGAAGTATTCCAGTTGTGACATTAATCCAGTTTGACTGACTGTATTTATAGCAAACTGTACTTTCTTCTATCTAGGAAGTTTTCTATTCAATGAGTTTTATGTGGCACCATGTCAAATGCTTTGCAAAAATCCTGATAAACCAAAGCCATGGCCTCACCAACATAAGCAGTAACCTCATCAAGGAATGTCAAAGACTTTCCCCTAGTAAAACCATGTTCACTATCTAATAATATTTCATGTTAAATGACATTGCAAAGCCTTTATCAGACTTTCACACCATTAATAAGCCTATAATCAATGGGCTTATTTTTATCACCTCCCTTGGAAAGATGAGTAACATTAGCTAGGTTCTAATCATCTAATATCTCCTCACTATTCAAGGACTTATAAAACCCTTTGGGTAAATGTTACCTTACACAGCAGCTTTATCAATCCACAAACTTTCCAATGTTTCTTAACAAATAAAATCATCTTGTTCAAACTGTTTATAATGAAAAAATATGCAAAAATCTTCAATAACACTGATAATAAAGTCAAATTAAATAACCCAGCCATATTGTAATCATCAGTTATGAACCTTTCTCTATCATCCTTCAAAGACCCTACTCCCATCCTAACATTCTGCTTACTCTTAATCAAGTTAATTTACTTTAAAAACATTTTACTGATAATTTCTGGATTTTCAAAGAACTCTTTTTCCCTATATTTCTTTTAATTTTATTATTTCCTTTTTCATCTCCTATTATTCTATAAATTTTCCACAGCACTCAATTTAAACTGAATTTCATAATGCTTTTCTTTAATTTTATCCATTAAAACATTTGTGAGGAAACCTGTTTTTCTTTTACTTGCAACTACTTTTTCTTTAAAATTAAGGAACATGTCTATAAAATGACAGTAACACTTTTGAATCGTTTTGTCGTTAATTGTATATTATTATTTTAGATATTAGACTATATATTATTATACCAGTAAGAATAACGTGTAATAACCGCACTCTTTTCACTGTGCCATGAAAATAACATCATTCACATTAAGCAGTCAAACTTTACTATAAAATAGTAATGGTTATTGAACTACGCAGTTTCACTACAGCAATTCACTGTCAATGTATAATACTAAAACATACAAGAAAATAAGCTTAATCGACTGGAAGACACAATAATAGTACTAATAATAATTGTGATAGTCTATAAACTATAAATTATCTCTATTTAGAAGTCCTAATTCAACTTTCAGGTTCAAACTTCAACTCTTCTTTTTTCCTTAATTAGTTGCAAATATAATGCAAACAGCACTGAATACTAAAATAAACTACTGTATCATACTATTATTTAAAAATTATTAATAAACTCTCTTACTCTTAATTTTAATTCCTTAAAATACGTACTATCGAACGCTTCGTAACCTAGTTTACGAATTGCAGATGAACAAAACTGAGAAAACAGTGACATCTTGTGTTTGAAATTATTTCAAGTTTGAAGGCGAACATCAGGCTTTCAATTAATCACGATCTATTTTGACAAAATTCCACCTATTCAATATGCATTTTAAACAGCAATCTACTCCACTGTTGTTGTTCCATACGGGTTTAGATTCAACTCTGCACATATTTGTATTTCTAAATCATAAGTATATGCTTATGTTTTTCTTTGGTTTTTTGTTGTTTTTTTCCGAATTCACATCTGAATGTTTACATCGTTTAATTTATTACATTATTTTCAGTTAAATTGTATTCAGTCGCATACTGGTACTTTGTGTGAATGTGTTTGTAGTTAAGCACAAAGCCACCTGCACTTTACCACCACAAGTATCGAAACCCGATTTCTAGCGTTATAAGTCTGCAGAAATACCGATGTACCACTAAGGGACAATCAATGTGATCTGCGAATGACACCATTCAGTTTTCATTATAAATCACATGTGAAAAATTGTTATTGAAATCCTTATTTTTATGTACTTATCCCAAACGAATGCTGTACTTATTGCATGTTATAAAAACCCATAAATGAAAGCAAAGCAGAAGACATCGTAAATACGTTAACCACACGACATCTACCATATTTAATGCCGAGCGGTCTTCCGCCCAACAGCAAGAGTCATCAGGCTGATCTAAATACAATATAAACAATAGTGATTTAGATTCTAGACGCTACATAAGTCTCACCAATTTTCATGAACACGAAGTGTTAGGTTGTGAACTGAATTAAGCACCTAAACTGTAATAATTAATTTTTACTTTCTTTTTTTTCAGCGCACTCAGCCAATATATTATTAAAAACATACGTAAAGAAACTTATATAACATATTTGCTCAATCTGTGAGTTACCTTCAGCTCTTCGCTAGTACAGCGGTGTGTCTACGGAATTACAACGCTACAATCAGAAGTTCGATTCCCCTCGATGAGCTCAGCAGGTAGCACAAGATGGCTTTGCTCGAAGAAAGCACACACAGAAACTTGCACTTCAGACCTGTAATTAGCCAAAAAATGGTTCAAAATAAAGTTCAAAATTATTCTATAATCTTTGAAGCGAAAACTGATACAAAATATTGTCACAAACTAAGTTTCTAGAAAACGAACTAATGTTGTAAAACATTTAATCTGCATACAATCAGAAATGATCATCTCAAACAGTTTTGTAATATTAGAGATTGAAGTATTTTTGAATGTTGTATGCTTAAAAATCGTAAGTGAAACTTAAAGAAATATTTTCTTAATATTGCTATAATTGAAATAAATGTTTATGTTTTTCTTATAGCAAAGCCACAAAGGGCTATCTGCTCAGCCCACCGAGGGGAATCGAACCCCTGACTTTAGCGTTGTAAATCCGGAGACATACCGCTGTAAAAGCGGGGGCGAAATAAATGTTAATACCACCTTTCTATAATTAGTTCGTGAGAATATATCTAATAAGATATATTCGAATAATTTTTCATAGTTATTTACAATGTTTCGCAAGTAGTTAACATCTTTAAGAACTATTTCATGAAAGTTTTTACCAGTTTAGTCTTGCTTCTGTATCTATATCCTAGCTGTGCAAAATTCTCTAAACGGTGACACAAATATAATTTCAAGTTTATATAACTTTGATTTTCTCTCTTTCTTGAATACATCACCTAAATAGTCATTGAGCTGCGTAATTAGTAAATTATACAATAGTGAGTTAAGATCCCTTTGTCTGACTTGAAAGTATGGTATAATATTATTATATTCAAATATTTGACCTCGTGGAGACAAAATTAATCTAAATCTCAAACATGAAGATAGCATCAAAAATTGGCCACTTCAAACAAATATTTAAGGATATTCTAATGAAGAAGTCTTCCAAAGCATGTCTACCACATGTGATAATGACATATTCATCAACAAGTTTACAGAAGGAAAGCTAACAAACCCAAGTGGTCTCATGTTGATCGGAATGACATTTCATCTCTCATAGAAATGGTTTTGAAAGGCGGTGTGTTTTGAAGTAGTCATATTGAACCATACACTGGAACAGTGGTTCTTAACCTAGTTGGAGGTACTAAACCCTGGAAGTTTCGTAATTGCACACTGAACCCTTCGTAATTGGAAAAATAAAATATGATTTTTTTCAAATTCAAAACATAAGTAGATATTTTATTAGTGCACAGAATGAACTATGCATCAGTTACACACAATATCACTGTGTTCAAAGAACAAAACATGAATTTCACACAAAAAACAAAAACATAACTCAATGAATATTCACTGCAAATCAATGTGACCTTTGCTGTTGCCTTTCAGAGACAAGTTCAGAAATGCTCGGCTTCACCTTGGCAAGTGCCACTCTCACATCATTTTCGCAACAAAGTCTGTTTCTTTTCTTCGTTTTTAGGTTTACCATCCTCAAAAAAGATTGCTCGCAAAGATACGTTGTAACAAACGATATGAGTATCTCAAGGGCTTTCTGAGCAATAAGAGGGTACGCTACGATTTGGTGACACCAAAACGTTGAGAGCGTTGTTGTTCTGAAAAGTTGCTGTTGAACCTGGCTCTGCTGAAGTTCAATGATTTCGTCGAGGTATTCATCATTAACATCTGCTGTCGCAACATTAAACGTGAACGGCTGTCCCACCCATGCTGGATATGACTCTCTGGTGGGGAAGTATCTGTCGAGAGACCTTGCGAGCTCATCTAAGTGCATGGCAATTGCTTGCTTCAGTTCCCCGGGTACAGAAATGTCTCCGATTTCAGATACATCTTCGATCTTACTTACACAGTCGTCCAGCAGGGGAAAGTTTGCGAAGTTATCATTCTCTGTTCGTCGTTTCCATAGCGGTAGCTTTTCTTTCAAAGCCTTCAGGTTTTCTTCCACTTCGATGACGTTGACTCCACTGCCCTGCATTTGTTCATTAAGAGCTTTGAAGATATCGGCCATGTACGCCAAAATGAGAATAAACTCAGATTTTTCGAAGCAATCTGCATGACAATGTTGGTGCTCTCGCAAAAACAGGGCTAATTCCAAACGCATGGCAAAAACACGATTCAGCACCTTTCCCCGGGATAACCACCGAACGTTAGAATGGTACAGAAGTACCTCGAATTCAGAGCCCATTTCATTACACAGCTCTTTGAAGATGCGGTGCTTCAGGGCACTATTTCGCACAAAGTTCCATTTCGCACACATTCCATTACAATTTTAATACTTCTTCCAGTTTTGAAGGCAAGGTTTTTGTTGCCAACGCATGCCTGTGCAGAACACAGTGCATTACAATGATGTGTGGTGCATCGGCTTGCACCAGCGCACCAAAACCAGAGTTTTGTCCCAGCATGACTGGAGCTCCGTCCGAACAAACTGCAGAAACCAAAGATCGTTGTCTCTGAAGAAGTCATCCACAAGTTTCTTCACGTCGGATGCCTTAGTTGTTGTTGCAAGAAGCTTACAAAATAAAACATCTTCTTTTATCTCGTCCTTCTTCACATAGCGCACGAATACAACAAGCTGGCTTAGATTGGAAACGTCGGTGGTCTCGTCGAGTTTAAGGCTGAATTTTGTTGGGCTTGAAATCAGATCTGCAACTACTTGAGCCAAGATGTCATCGCTCATGCCATCTATTCTGCTGCTGATGGTGTCATTTGAAAGAGGAATTTGGGATAACTTATTTTCAGCAGCTTTTCCCAGCATGATATTTGCCATCTTCAACGCAGCTGGTTTTACGAGTGCTTCACCAATGGTGTGTGGTTTGCCCTGTTTTGCAATGACGTACGCAACTTCGTACAATACTGTGAGGATCGGTTTGTTGATGGGTACAAAGCCGAGAAAAGGCAAAGTAGCCTTTCACCGAACCTGGCTCTCTTTACCTTGAATTCAGCAAGCGTTGTGATCTTGTATTTCCCATCTCCATGCAGCTTTTTGAAGTGTTCTCTTAGTTTTGCCAGTGCTAGACTAGAATTGCTCAACTTGGCATTGCAAATCATGCATTGAGGACGCTGACTCCCGTCATGTTCCGTTATTCACGTGAATCCATATTGTACGTGTTCGTCCGATCACTTTCTGTTTTTGCTCGATATAGTTAGTATGAAGGGATTGTAAGATTAGGGAAAAAATCACAAATGACGCACGATTACTACAGTCACAAGTCGACTGCTAAGCGCACGAAGTTCTCTGCAGCACAGATATTAAGGCCAGGTGATGTGACGTGATCAGCCGCAGCCAATGATGGCAAAATGGAACATAACGTCATGAATCATACGAGTGGGGTGAACGGAACGGACACACACATAGTGTGTGTCTTGACCTCCGCCGAACCCCTGAGACTGACTCACCGAATCCCTGGGGTTCGATTGAACCCAGGTTAAGAACCACTAGTTTAGATAATAAAGGTATCTCATAATATGATTTTTCAAATGAAGTATGCAAAGCATTTTTATCTTGTTTCAAGATCTTAGATTGATTTTTGTTTTGAGAACTTATATGTTGACATCTTTCTTCCTAAACGATTTAACATTTACTGAATATTGTAAAAACTGTTTTTCAAGAAATGAATAATCTCTGGAAGATACTTGTATTTATTACTGACTTTGGTGGATCAGCTTTATCAAGTGATAGTATCAAACATCACTAAAGTGAATCAATAAACATTTTCTGAATATAGTTAACTCAGCTTTATTTCTGTGTATTTTTTATATTTTGGTAAACTTTATCTAATTACGAAACAACTAAGTTTAATTCTTTTCTCTTGGTAAAAGTAAAGATAAAGCTAATTCTAAGATAAATCTATATTAGGTTTAGCCCAAAAATAAAACACTAAATATGTTAGTATGAATTAAGTCTACAGTAGTGACATCTACAAAATTAATCTCTCCTGTTTTACCAGCATTTAATTCTCTTTAGATGATTGTTAATTTTGTGTCAATATTTTCTGGTGGTTATATCTATTAAAAATTTCTTCAGCATTACAATCATCATACGAGCACCATTATGTTATGTTTGTAGTTCCCTGATGTGGCAGTGTTAGTTCACAAACTTACAGCACACGTTTTGTCATTCAGTTCCCTACATGAAGCACAGCAGATAGCTTTGCTCTAAAACAAACAATGTATTGAGTCAATCTTTTACTTTGATCCTGTATCGATTTAAACATTTTATTAATATTACTGTATTCATGATAGCAGCATTATGTTAGTCTAAATTTTACTTATACAGTTCATTGAATATCTTCTGAAAAATAAAAGCTGTTAAAATTTTATCATGAAAAGCTTAGTATAAGTTAATGAAAGTAATTTGTTCTCTCTGAGAATATTAACATTTTATTATTATTTTTCAACAACACAAAATTTAAATATTCCACACTGTATCCATCCATCCATTTTAAGACATGGTTTTGCTCTTTTGCAAAATTTCTTTAATATTAATGGTTTCAATAATTGAAAATCACTACCGATTTTAAAACTTCCATTCACTTCACTTGTGTTACTGCTTGAATATAAAGGAACATGTGTAATTATTATGGAATAGACCATTATATATAGTTTTGTGCAAGTGCTATACAAGTAAAAGTGTTAAATAACTCACATTTGGCAGTATTAAATAACTTTGGTGGAGCAGTATAGAAGTAACATTATTAGATTTAGGGGAACACAAGTAACATTGGTAGATAATCTAGCTGTATACAAGTAAAATTACACTACGTAACACAAATTTTGTTCCTGAATAGTATGTTATTTTTTAATTTCTTATGTTGTAAAAGTGCATAAAATGGCCATTATTCCCTTGAAACTTTGCTTTTGTGACCAGGATAATGAAATTTAAAAATTAATCTATTTTCTATGTAAAAACGGGCAAATTTGCACATTTTCATTTACATAAGGTCTGAATAAAACAACATATGAATCAAAATTTACGTGTATATGTAAAAACACTTAGTTACACAACCCCCTTCAAACGTGATCAGCTATTGGTCAGTTACCTCTTTCTTTCTTTGTGAACCTGACGATGACCGAAGAAGGTCGAAACGTTGTTCGCTCCTCCACATAAAAACATTTTCTCAACCAAAACCAGCCGTTTTTACATATATATTTTTCTCTACAAGTGTGTTTTCTCGTCATCACTGAAAATTTACATGTATTTATACTAAAGTTATACAAAAATATTTAGAAGTGAGTAGTTTTTCGAGATTTGCGACTGTAATGTGAATCACTTTCACGTATCAACACGAAATATAGTCTCCCATCATGTTTTTGTTACACACACCTTGGTGGCGGCATTCAAAGTCCAGTATATCTTGATGGAAGCGCTCGCCTTGCTTCTCTGAGTATGTTCTCGTGTTCTCCTTGAATTTATCAAGATGAGTTTCAAGAATACGGACTTTCAGGGACAACCTGCAGTCCATTTTGCCACAGTTCTTCACCAGAGGCTCAATCAGTTCCATATAATTTTCGGCTTTGTGATTACCCAAGAAATCTCTAACCACTGCAAAAAAGCTGTCCAAAGCTTTTTACCCCTTCCTTCTGAGCTTCTTGGGGAATTCTGTGCACTCCAGGATCTTCTTTATTTGTGGTCCAAGAAAGACATCAGCTTTGACCTTTGCCTCAGACAGCTTAGGTAAGAAGTCTCGAAGGTACTTGAAGGCTGCAGACTCCTTATCAAGAGTTGTGATAAATTGCTTCTTAAGACCCAATTTTATGTGCAATGGTGGGAAAAACACCTTCTGGAGGTCCACTAGTGGCTCACACTTGACATTGTGTCTCCCCACAGAGAACAAAGCAAGTTAATTATTCTTAGATAACTTTTAGTCGGGTAGATAGACGTACTAACAAAGAAACATCACTACAAATATCTTACAACTAATGTATATGTATTATTTTGACAGTTTCAGGGTGTTCGTAACATGAATACAAGATTATCAAACATTAAGTTCACTCACTGGGGTACTTGATCTAGTGATGAAAGTTCACAGATAGATAGAGCCAGTGTCAAAGAAAAACATCATGGAAATAAACAAAATAATAAAAAAGAATAAAATACACTTGACAACTTTTATCTCGTTCCAACCCGAAAGATAAGTGAAAATATACATAATAACTCTTGATGAGAAGAAACTCACTTGAAATAAAAATGTGTCTCAGAACGACTGTTATGGGTATTGACACTTTTATTGATAAGGAGAGTACAACGTTCAGACCTTCCTAGGTCATCTTCAGGTTAATAAAAAGAGTTTTCAACTGGTCGTTGCCGTGCAAATGTCTTCGGGACGAGAGTATAAACGGGTACGGGATTGATACACAGCAACCAATTAGCAACCCCTATAGAATTCACTAGCACCAAAACTAACTTTATGTTCAATAACCATAACTACCAACAAATAAATGGCCTAAGTATGGGGAATCCAGTTCCAGCCAACATTTTTATAACACAGACTGAATCTCAAGCAATCAGTTCAGCCTTACATCCCCCACTATACTGGTACAGGTATGTTGATGATACAAATGCTGGATTCACATCCACAAAACATACACTTAGTTTTTCAATCACGTTAACTCTGTACATCCCAGCATTAAGTTCATCTGCGAACAGGGAAAAAACTAACCAAATAGCATTTCTTAACCTCAAGATCACAATAACTGATACACAATTCAAAACAGAAATACACAGAAAAATCACCCATACTGGATTATACATATCCTGGGACTCAGCACATGAAACAAAACAAAAACTCAACATATTAAGAAACCAAATAAACTATGTTCACTTGATAAAATTAACAATAAACTCAATAAAATAAAACAACACTTCATCAACATCAACAAATTTCCTCAAAAAACCGTGAAAAAAATTATACGCACACACCTAAACAAACAACTATAAACCCCAAGCAACTACAAAACCTTATGCTGCTGAATGCCATATGTTCCCGACATCAGCGAAAAAATAACCAACATTTAGAAAAACCTTATAACAAAACACAACATTCCATTAAACACCAAATTTATTCAAAAACCAGGTACAAAACAAAAGTCCATACTAAGTAAAAACTACAATGACAAACATAACACCAACATCATTTATAAAATACAATGTGATAACTGCCACGACTTCTATATTGGAGAAACAAGTAGAAAAATGGAAACCAGATTCAAAGAACATAAAAAGTTACCTTCACACGTTTTCGAACACTGCAAGTCAAATAAACACAACATAACCATAGAAAACACCCAGATATTAAGTATGGAAACAAGTATAAATAAACGCAAAATCAAAGACGCGCTACTTATACAGCAACTAAAACCAATATTAAACCAATATAAAGGAACACCTTTATACCTATACTAATTACTAACCTAACAAATACTGCAACGCCCCCTACAATCCGGTACCCGTTGATACTCTCATCCTTAAGACGTGTGTCCGGCAAAGGTCACTTGCAAACTCTCTTTCTTGACATGAAGATGACCCAGGAAGGTCGAAACGTTGTTCTCTCTATCAATAAAAGTGTTAATACCCAAACCAGTCGTTCTCAGATACAAAGTAGATTATTTAACAGAATGTCACCGTATTATAGATCCTATTTGTTTTGTTTTACTTTATTTTGTTTAGTGTCTTACATTGCTAACTTATGCAGAAGTATAAATCTAACGTTTTTATGTTGTTTATAACTTACACTGATGACACAGAAGCACATCATTTGAAATAGTTCACGTTGTCAATCAACAGAAGGACCACCAGCAACGTGTTACTCCTTGGAAAGATTAAACAATCATAAACACTTCTACACCATGATCTTCATAACGCTGTTAAAGGTAGTCCCCTCAAAATGTGTGTTTTGATTTGTACCAAAACGAGTCATTAATAAGTTCAAGCTGTTCCAAAGAATAACTAATAAAATTTATTTAGTATTTAATGTCGAATATCGGTGTCAGCGACTGTTTGTGTAATGAAGTGTTTTATATCATGAAAGGTTTGGTTTTGAATTTCGCACTAAGCTACTCGAGGGCTATCTGTGCTAGCCGTCCCTAATTTAGCAGTGTAAGACTAGAGGGAAGGCAGCTAGTCATCACCACTCACCGCCAACTCTTGGGCTACTCTTTTACCAACGAATAGTGGGATTGACCGTCATATTAGAACGCCCCACGGCTGGGAGAGCGAGCATGTTTGGCGCGATGGGGATGCGAACCCGCGACCCTCAGATTACGAGTCGCACGCCTTAACACGCTTGGCCATGCCGGGCCCTTATATCATGAAATACATTATCTAATAAAATTCACGCACGTGTTTGACTTGGTTTGGTTTGTTTGTTTTGAATTTAGCGCAAAGCTACACGAATGTTATCTGCGCTAGCTGTCCCTAATTTAGCAGCGTAAAACTAGAGAGAACGCAGCTAGTCATCATCACCCACAGCCAACTCTTGGGCTACTCTTTTTCCAAAGAATATTGAGATTGCTCGTCACATTATAACGCCTCCATGGCTGAAAGGGCAAGCATGTTTGGTGCGACGGGGATTCGAACCCACGACCCTCAGATTATCCTTATGCACCTGGCTATGCCTAGCCCGTTTTGATTTGGAATGCATTGAGTCGTTAATAGGTTAATTCACTTTCAAAGATTGACTAATGATGTGTATAGTATTTAATGTCATATTTAGATATTAAAACTCACACTACAGCACATGACCCATGGGTTGCTAGTCGAGCACCCTAACTACTTACAAGTGCTACTGTTAAAGAGACTTTATGTACGATTTATTTATTCATATTTTTAAAACAGACACACTGACAGTCATTGAGATGTTTGTAAATATATATTACTTAAGATAAAAGAAGTTTTTAAAGTTATAATTGTTAAAAGTTTATTGTTTTGTGATCATATATTTATATAATAATAATTAGCTAAAATGTGACATCGAAAATATGTTATAATCGCGCGTAGAAAGAAAATACACTAAAAAGGGTTAGAAAAGACAGCCACTGTATTGCAGGTAATTATAAAAACTTTTTATTTCAACAATTATTTCGCTTATGTTGTTCATACGTGCATAACATTATTACACACTGATGAATATACGGATATGTCTAGGTATAGGTCTTCCGGTTCTACTGAATGAATACATATCACTTTGAAACAAAACTTTTAACATTTGTGATTTTATATAAAATGTGTTTTATGAGTTGAGAAATTTTTTTATGTAGAGAAGCGAACAACGTTTCGACCTTCTTCGGTCAACCTCAGGTTCACAAAAAAAGAAAGAGGCAACTGACCGATAGCTGACCACATGTTTGAAGGAGGTTGTGTAATTGAGTGTAGGAATGTAGAGGGCGTGCTTAGATGTTTGATTATAAATATAAAGAGAACCACAAATGTTTTATGATTTTCGAAGTTTCTCACCTGAAGATCTGCGAACATGCAGACTTCTTTGACCTTGTACGAAGAAATGAGTCTCGTCACTGAATAACATATGTTCATATTTACTTTGACATCTGCTTTTCGGGATCTGGTCTGGCTGGTTTCTCTGGTGCTACCTATGTCTCGTTCATCAATATTATCACCAACCTCACTCCTTCACCCAAAAAAAAAAAAGAGTCAAAATGAAAGAAAAAGAAAAAAACCCTGCTATTTTCAATAATCTTTCATGGAAGGGAACAAAGAAGAACCACAAGGTTCCTGATCACCCCAGTTGGAGAGAGAATTCTTCAGATTTCTCTGTCTCTAAACTAAACCCCTGCCACGTTAGTTTACGTTATGCGTTTTTATGATTAGTTTGTTTTTAGCAGCATCTATTTCTGTAGAGGGCGTGCTTAGATGTTTGATTATATTTACACAACCCCCTTCAAACTTGTGGTCAGCTACTGGTCAGTTACCTCTTTCTTTCTTTGAGAACCTGACGATGACCGAAGAAGGTCGAAACGTTGTTCGCTCCTCTACATAAAAAAATTCTCAACCCATACCAGCCGTTTTTAAATATATATTTTTCTCTACAAGTGGGCTTTCTCGTCATCACGGATTTAAAAAAATGTTTGTTTTCCCCAATAACATGTAGCTAAATACATGAAACCCAGTATATGTGTGTCTGTTTTCAAAATACGTATGAAGACCTTTTCACTTCTCAGAACACATCAGTTCATTATATACGTATGGACAACACAAAACCACCCCAGCAGAACACTTAATATACAAAAACGAAACATAAAACATAAAAACCAAAACAATTTAAAGTTTCTATCTTACAGTAAACCAAATATCTTAAAAGACATAAGTACATAGAAGTTATACCCGTTAACGAAATAAATACAAAAATGAACAGATACAATGGACGGTACATGTAATTAAACCGACATTCGGAAACATAAAAACAACACATGATAACAACACACTTGGCATTATTACTTTTACTTTAACACTTACTGTGAAGTATCACACAAACGTACAATTTGTTTTTATCACAACTAGAAAATTGTGTATCCTTTCAAGTTGAAAATACAGAAATAGATGCTGCTAAAAACAAACTAATATAACATTTGTGGTTCTCTTTATTTTTATATTTCATGTAATACAAACATATATATACGTTTAAACTTGTATATACAGAATAAATCTTGTTTGTTTATTTGTTTTGGAATTTCGCACAAAGCTACTCGAGGGCTATCTGTGCTAGACGTTCCTAATTTAGCAGTGTAAGACTAGAGGGAAGGCAGCTAGTCATCACCACCCACCGCCAACTCTTGGGCTACTCTTTTACCAACGAATAGTGGGATTGACCGTAATATTATACACCCCCACGGCTGGGAGGGCGAGCATGTTTAGCGCGACGCGGGCGCGAAACCGCGACCCTCGGATTACGAGTCGCACGCCTTACGCGCTTGGCCATGAGAATAAATCTACAGACGACAAATGTGATTTGTAACATCTCAAACTTGTTTCTCTGTGATCTACACCAACATATCGTTACATTCGTGATCGCGAAGGACGACCCTTTATTTATACTGTAGGTACAAATTGTTAACTAAGTTTAAAAGAGAAATTGTCTTTTTATATAACTCTACTTTTAAAATCTTTACTTTTCAGTTTTATATTTCTCTTTTAATCTTCCCTCTTTCACTTACGTCATTTATAACAATTGAATCACCAGTATTGTTTCACTTCTAACCAATACAAATTGTGAGAGAAAGCAATAAAGTTGAACCACAATACTATTAAATATCTGAATCTAGTAACTACAGAGACGAAATACTAAAATAAAAACCGAACTGTGCGAAGGAAGGACAAAATCTTTATGGTCAAAAGTTGCTCACCTCGCATTCCACGGGTTCTTCGGCCATTACAGTTTGTAGGTATAATGTTTTGTATAAATATTTTAAATGTGAATTAAATTCTTGAAATGAGAAACAAAAGTTAGACAACTAGTAACATTCACGTTACTCAACAATGTTTGAGAAGCTTAGTTATTAGGGTTAGCGAACTCTTGGTTGTTTTACATCGCGTCGTACTGAAAAATGTAAAAAACGACTCAGTTTACAGCAAGTACTGCGGGAGAAAAGCGTTCAGGTTGTGCTGATTCAAACAGTCATTTTTATCTCTTAAATGTGCTACAGTTTGTTAAAGAAAACCCACCAGTTTTATTTTCTTAAAACTATATTTATAAATTACATCGTTAATGATATAATCAAACCTTCAGGTTCAGTCCTGGTGAAAGCCAGGTTCTTGTTACAAGGAGAATACTTAAAATTATATCTGTGACAAACAAAGGAATGTTATACGTATCATATTTATTTTTGTAATTTTATGAATCTAGAATACCAAAAGTGGGAATTTTAAATAGATTTTTGTTTGTGGTGCCATTTGATAGATATGCCATAACTTATTTATTGTTTCGGTCACATACACTGATAGATACAGATATACATGCCATATTATAGTAAGATTAGAAAATATGACATAATTAATTCCTTATATTGAATTTACCAACAACATATATCTTCAACACTATATAATGCTGCAATTGTTAATACATAGCCGATACTATGTTGTTGTATTATTAATTAACTTTACTTTTAGTTCGTGATTTTAGTTAATATTTGATAATTATAATTATAACAACTACAGTAACAACTTAATATACTGTGATGGTTTACCCGATGTCTTCTTATCATCAGTCAAAGTCTACAACACTTTTGTTACTAAGTTCTCTCATGCATCTTTGTTGGTTTTGAAATTTCACACAAAGAAACACGAAGGTGATAGACGTCCTCAATTTAGCAGTGTAAGACTAGAGAGAAAGCAGCCAGTCATCATCACCCACTGCCAACTCTTTGGCTACTCTTTTACCAACAAATAATAGGATTGACTGTAACATTATCACGAACCCACGGGGTTGGTGTGACGGGATTCGTACCTGTAACCCTCAGATTACGAATCAAGCGCCTTAACCATCTGGACACCTTTAGAATGTTTCCTTAAGTAATGATGGTAATTATTTAAGGAGCATTGATAAGGATTTTAAATTTGGTAGAGTGGTCAAGAATAATCACTTTTTGGTTAAGTGGTCATTTTAGTTGAGAATAACAACGGTACTATCGGACGATATAACCTGAATATTTTTGTTCAGTGATAGTTCTTTTAAAATATTTATTTATTTAGGGCTCAGAAGGTTAGGACGAATCTAAACACAAATTTATAAAAAGCAGAAAAGGTAGAATTTTCTGTAAAGGACGAATTTGGGTTACACAACTTTTTTCTTGGAGAGTTCCAAATGTTCATTAGCTCTTACTAGTAGATCGCGTTTAGTTTCGTCACTATAACAGATCATACGGTCTTCATACGTATAAAAATATATACAAGCTTCGAGCAAAGAGAAATTCGGGTGACTTTAGTCAGAAGAAATCCTGTGTGTATGATACGGGGTTAAAACTAATCTGGAAATAAAACAAAATTTGTGAGTTATAAAAAGGCCAATACTAATCATCCACTGCAATGTACTTTTTTTAACCTTTTGATCTTTTAATACACCTGTTTTTTATTCTTCCACAACTTGTGAGCATCTTCCAGGTTTTGAGTGCACACCAACATATCATATTTTAAACTTTAAGTAAAAAATAATTATAAATCTGTAAGAACAGATTTACACTCACCAAATGTTACAAAATTATAAAGTATGTCTGAATAAAACTATAAAGAAATAAGAAAACAATCCAGACTTTCATGTTTGTTAACATGTACGTACGTGTATTTTCTTAGAACAAAGCCACATTGTGCTATCTGCTGAGTCCACCGAGGGGAATCAAACGCCTGATTTTAGCGTTGTAAGTCCATAAACTTACTGTTGTACTTGCGGGAGAATGTTTAATATCTAAACTCTGAGTTTCTCCAGTAGACAATTTACCTATTAATTTTTAAATCATAATCCCGAATCCTATGATTGTAGTTGTTAATAAATGTTTATTACTTAACATACTAATTACTCATGTCTTCTTTTTCGTACAGTTTTCTTTGTGGTTTATTTGCCACAAACGTTTTATTTTAACATTTTATGATATTACAGATTTCGATCTGAACAATAACTAATGAAGATCGACTTTGAAAGTAGCTGTCGTCAACATCTGAATGTGATTCGACATTATGTACCACTTGTTTTATATATATCGTTAACCGTTGTGTCCTTCTAACAGTTTATCTCTGTCTCCTGTTTATGGTATCCTTTTTTCCCGCTGAATTTGAAAAAGTTGACGAAGTCAAAGTTCAACATTAACTATTTAAATAACGAAAGAACATGTACAATAAACAGAATATTATACACTAACTTGTTAGGAATTAATAACACTGTGATTCAACATGTGACGTAACGGTATGTTATTGTTGAGTGGCTTTTAACAGAACACTTCCTACGCAAACTTGGAACATCAAACACAAAACTAAAACCATTTTGACACACTTACTAAAGAGTATCAGAAAATATCACAATTTGTTTTTATCAATGGTAGGAAATTGTGTGTCCTTTCAACTTTATCTGTTTGTTTCTTTGTAGCACCTATTTGTGTATTTTAATCTAATCGTAAAACATTTTGTGGTTCTTTCTATTTTTATATTTCACATAATACGAGTGTATAATACATAGATATATATGTATACACACACACATATATAAATCTACAGACGACATGTATAACTTGTCACATCTCAAACTTTTTTGCTCTGAGATATACACCAACTGTTATTCACGTAATCGCGAAGAACGACTCTTTATTCATACTTTAGGTATAATTTGTTAAATAAGTTTAAAGGAGAAATTGTTTTTATAACTCAACTTTGAACATCTTCTGTCTTTTCCAACTGTTATCCCTCACTTATCTGTTTATATTTGTCTTCATTTTCCTTCTCTTTCGTTACGTCATATATTTTCAACAATTGCTTGACAAGCATTACTTCATTTCTAATCAGTACAAACTGTGAAAGACAATAATAAAATGGAAGCATAATATTATTGAATATTTGCGTATAGTAACAAAGGAGACGAAATCTTAAAGTAAGAATCGAACTGTGCGAAGAAAAAGCAAAATGCTGTAGTCGAAAGTTTCTCACCTTACATTTCATAGGTACTTCGGCCAGTACAATTTGCAGGTATAAAGTTTTGTATAAATATTTGAAGTGTGTATTCACATAAGATCATTCTATAAATTTGAATTAAATTATTGAAATGAAAAACAAAAGTTAGACAACATGTAGGGAACATTCATGCTACTCTACAACCTGTGAGAGGCTAAGTAATTAGGGTTAGCAAATATTGGGCTGTTTTAGATAGCGCCGTGCTGGAAATTTTAGAAAAAGTGATCATTGTCTGAGATGAAAAAAAAAAAAAAGATTCTTTTTACGGCAAGTACAGCAGGAGAAAAGTGTTGGGACCGTGTTGATAGAAACGATCATTTTCTATCTGTTAAATGTGCTACTGTTTATTGACAAAAACAGGTTTGTTTTATTCTTTTAAATTCCGTTTCTTAAAACTATAAATTACATCAATAAAGATACAATCAAATCATCAGGTTTAGTCCTAGTGAAAGCTGGGTTCTTGTCACAAGGAGAGTACTTAACATTCTATCTGTGATAAACAAAGGAATGTTATACGTATCGTATTTATATTTATAATTGTCTGAATCTAGAATACCAATTGTGGGAATTTTTGAATAGATTTTTGTTTGTGGTGCCATTTGATAGATATGCTATGATGTATTTATTGTTGTGGTAGACAGATACAGATATAAATGCCATCTTATAGTAAGATTAAAAAATATGACGTAATTCTATATATTGGATTTACCAAAATATTTTTCTTCAACGTTGTAAAATGCTACAGTTGTTAATACACAGCCTATATTATGTTGTTGTATTATTAATTAACTTTGCCTTTTGTTCGTAATTTTAGTAAAGTTTGATAATTATTTAACCCACAACAGGAACTTAATACACTGTGATGGTTCACCTGGTGTCATATCATCATTACTAACAACAACTTAATATACTGTGATGTTTCACCTGGTGTCATATCATCATTACTAAAATGTTTACGATATTTCTAAGTTCTATCAGCTGTGTTTGGAACATTTTCTCACGTTGGGTGACACTCAATTAAGGGGCATTGATAATGTTGTAGAGTTTACAAGAATAAGCAATATTTTGATCAGGTAGTCATTTTAGTTAAAATAACAATTTTAGGTAGGACGTTGTTGTTTTGAATTAAGCACAAAGCTACACAATGGGCTATCCGTGCTCTGCCCACCACGTGTATCGAAACCCGGTCTTTAGTGTTGTAAGTCCACAGACATACCGCTGAGCCACTGGGGGACGTTTTAGGTGGGACTAATTTACACTGATTATTTATGTTATAATTATATAGCTTAACAATCTGGTCACTAGAATGAAACTAGAATTGAATGTTGTTAGTCAGTCAATTGAGCTTCAAATTTTGGACATGTTCACACTGAACAATTTGTCTTCGTTCCATTGGTTCCACTTGTTTAGTACATCAGTGTAATCAACACTGTTAACAACGATCCTAAGGTTAGTAGAGTACACATTGAACTGTTTCAGTAAGTAGTCTGTTCTGTCGATGTTTTGTTCGAAATTCTTGATCTAATGTTTGCACCACTAAACACGCTCTGTCTTTATGACGTGTGACTGGGCGGTATATTATTGCGGTCAATCCAATTATTTCCTTGTAGAAAAGTTGTTTGTGAATGGTGATTACTAGGTACCTTTCCTCTTTTATTTGACTGCTAAATTACCGACGGCTATAGCAGATAGCCCTCGTATAGCATAAAGGTAAATTCAAACAAACCAATAGTCTCTTTAGACAAATCTGATAAGCTAAAATGTGACATAATGGTATGTTATTGTTGAGTGGTTCTTAGCAGAACACTTCCTATACAAACATGGAACATCAAACATAGTAAACTGAAACCCTTTTGATACACCTACTCTAGAATATCACACAATCTTACAATTTGTTTTTATCACTGGGAGTAAATTGTGTATCCTTTTAACTTTATATGTTTGTTTCTGATTAGCATCTATTTGTGTACATTAATCTAATCATAAAACATTTTGTGGTTCATTCTATTTTTATATTTCATAAATATATATATAAGTATAAAGGTTAAAGTCGTATGTACAAAATAGATCTACAGACGACAAACAAAATTTGTCAGATCTAAAACTTGTTATTCTGATATCTACACCAGCAAACCGTTATACACGTGATATCGGGGAACAATCCTTTATTTGTAATCTAAGTACAATTTGTTAACTAGCTTTAAAGGAGAAATTGTCTTTTTTATAACTCAACTTGGAACATCTTCAGTCTTTTCCCACTGCTATCCCTTACTTATCTGTTTTATATTTCTGTCTTCATTTTCCTTTTCTTTCGGTCACCCGCTGGTACAGCGGTAAGTTTACGGATTTACAACGCTAAAATCAGGCGTTCGATTCTCCTCTCTGGACTCAGCAGACAGTTTGGTGCGGCTTTGCTATAAGAAAACACACACGTTCTCTTTCGGTTACGTCACATATTTACAACAGTTAATTTACGAGTATTGTTATGCTTTTAACCAATACAGACTGTTAAAGACAACAATAAAATGGAACCATAATGTTACTAAGGAGACAAGATGTTAAAATAGGAATCGAACTCTGCGAGAAAAATCATGGATACTTCGGCCAGTACTATTTGCAGGTTTAAAGTTTTGTATAAATATTTTAAATGTATATTCACAAAAGATCATTATATAAATCTGAATGAAATTCTTGAAATGAGAAACAAAAGTCAGACAAGTATGTAACATTTACGTTACTCAACAACCTGTGAAAGGCTTAGTAATTAGGGTTAGCAAACATGAGTCTGTTTTAGATAGTACGGTACTGAAAGGTTTAGAAAAAGTGATCATTTCCTAAGAAAAAAGTTTCTTTTTACGGCAGCTACTGCAGGGGAAAAGTGTTCGGATTGTGCTAATACAATCATTTTTATATATTAAATGTGCTACTGTTTATTGAATAAACAACAGTTTTTAAAACTCCATTTCTTAGAGCTATATTTATAAATTACATCAACAAAGATATAATAAAACCTTCAGATTTAGCCCTCGTGAAAGTTGGGTGCTTGTTACAAGGACAGAACTTAAAATTCTGCTCTATGATAAACAAAGGCTTGTTATATGTATTGTAGTTATTTTGATAGTCTGAATTTAGGATACCAAAGTGGGAATTTTTTAATAGATTTTTGTTTAAAGTTAGAACAAATTGATGACAAAGAGCATCATAAAGTAATCTATATTGTCTCTTTAAACTTAAATTGATGACAAACCATCATAAAGTAATCTATATTGACTCTTTAAAGTTAGAAGAAGTTGATGACAAAGAGCGTCATAAAGACCATCTCTATTGTCTCTGATGTTAAAATAAATCGACGAGAGATGACGGTTGTAACATTTCTATTACCTCTCTAAATCATAATTGTAGTTAACGACACATCTTTTATCAGTAAACTTACGCTTCTAATCTTTACTTTGTTCCACAGATTTGTTTGATAATACTACTACCCTTACCCATATTCTTCTGCGGTGATAAGCGAACGCGGGCTAAGTAGTACCAGTAGGTGTTTTTTGAACTACTGCACTACACGTGCACAAGAGTGTGTTATTTTAAGTAAATATGACACCTAACGTAACATTTAAGTGTTACTTAATGACTTAATTACTTTTATGAACTGCACCTTCGTGGAGTTTAGGTTTATATGAGGTTTTATTAATATATTCCAAACGTGTAGTAAACATTTGGTGAAACAGAGAGCACCTAGAGTTAACACGTTTCGTGTTCCGTAGATAACGTGTCAACTATAGTCTCTGTACAGGTACCCTCATTAATAATATTGGTTAATGTATCTAATTATATTAGTTTTTAAATATTTATTTATTAGTAAATTTTAGTTATAGATTTTGTTTCGCATTATCAGCTTAATGTATGTATTTAGGACTAACCTAAATCTCCTAAGCTGGTCAAGCCTCGTGAGATGTTATTGGGATTAAGGCCGAAAATGATAATTTTTATAGATAAGAACGTTAGAAAAAGACATTTAATTATATATACTTGTTAAAAGGTTTATTTGGTTTTTAGATTCACTCTAAGTAGGTAGCTTGCTTTGATCTTAAGTTAATATCAATGTAATTTGTACAACAAAACTATTGTATGTATAATAAATAACTGTTAGCTTGTGCGTACCCCTTGATGTACTTTTTAAAATTAAATTGCACATTATGTGCAAGTTATTGCGTAGTTTAATAAATCCCGTACGTCTAGCCTATTTAAGTGGTTTAATTGCTCGTGTGTAATTTATAATTTAATCACTTACGTGTACCTTCCCAGTTGAAGATGTTTGACCACTTATCAAATTTGTGTGATAGGTGTAAGTAGTAATCTAAGAATATTTTGAACTTCTGTACAATTTAAAAGAAAAGTGTTATTACCCACTGGTATTTAATATAACGAATGAAAATACAGTCATTAATTCGGCCGTTATAATCTCAATAATTAATGTTTTCACTTTTGGGGCGATTTTTTCTGGAAAAACACATTCATCTAAGCCTTAAAAGTGTTATTTTAAAATACCTTAAGATACACAAAGAACAACACAATTCTGAAGGATGCGTTTTGATTTCTAGTGTCTTACTAAAATGTTTTCATCGTTATTCAAAGTATGTCTAATTCGTAAGCATTTTGAGTCTCGAGTTATTTTATTTACAGGACTGGTTATGTAAAACTATATTATTCCTCAAAATGTACGAGTATAAACTGAATGTTCATAGAATGTCTCCTACTACATTCCAGGATCACAGTCTCTGTGTTCAGTAAGGATGCCTCATTCAAACTTTACTACTTGATAGGTTGAGATAAGTGTTCAAGAATAATACGAATCTTATTTTATTTATTTGTGGGGTGTATAATGTGATAGTCAATCCCACTATTCGTCTTGCTTCCCTCTAGTCTTACACTGCTAAATTGTGGACGGATGGGTTTAGTTTTACGATGGGTTTAGTTTTAAATCTTAGCTACTTGACGTCTTTAATCAAGTGGTACTGTATTAAATACTTAATTTAACTCTTGTTACATGGAGCTTAAACATCATACTGCTATTGTTTAAGCAGTTTCAACATCATTATTATTACCGAAACTAAAGTTCGACTGAGGTTATGTCTTCATCCATGTGTGTGTGTTTGTGCGTGCGTGCATCACCAATATTTCTTGAAAACAGCTGAGTAGATTTGAATGAAAGTTAGTATACACTTGGACTATGACTCAACTTAGAAGGATTAACATTTGGAGGGCCGATGTCAAAGGTAACAGCGAGTTCACGAAAAAAAGATCCATATTTGTTACCATGGAGACCGAATTTGTACATTTGTTTTATATTTTATTCAAAAACGAACGGATTTTGTTAAAACTTTGTACTCATATGTAGAATATTATTACTTATTGCCCGTTGGAGCTCATAACGACAAACATTCAGACACATTTTTATATATTTAAGGACCAAATATGGTCAACGCCATTCAGGTACTGGTATTATTATTTAAAAAATGAATATTGTTTTATTATTGACTGAGCTAAAGGTATTGCGTTGAGCAGGTTACAAAGTCGTAATTTAGAATGCACTTGATTACTGATAAATTTAACACCATCCTTTTGTTTCACTTTAAAACATCCTGTACTTATTAATCTGAGTTAGAAACATTGTTATAGAGCAGCACTTAGTTGAGTGAGGCCTGTTTTTTGCAAAAATAACGTTATTTAAACAAACCTTTTTTTATATAAACAATACAAAACATGGAAACGTACCAACTTCTCGGGAACAATATAAAACAGTACACTGAATATTTGGTTTGTGAGTTTTTTTTTATACTCTTGACAAGCATCATAATGTTTTGTGTATAATAAGTCTTGACAATACCATTTGTTTCCAACCTGAGAATAAAAGATTCTTTACTCTAAATTGTTAAGTTGGTTAAGAATAATTATGTGGAAGCCAGTCTTTTATAAAAATATCAAAAATTGATATATGAGGTAGATGAGGAATAAATGCTTAGAAAAAAAGTCAGAATAGAGATTTCTATGTCCAATACTTAGCAAGAAGATGAAGAAAAGAGATATGGATGTCAGACATTTAAAAGGAAGATGAAAAATAAAGATCTTGATGCCAGATTTTTAAAGAAAACAGAATAGATATATGAATTTCAAAGAGTAAAACCAGGAAGAATAGAGATGTGGATGTCAAATGGTGGGTAATAGAACGAGGAATAGACACATGGGGGTTAGATATATTGAATTTCAAGAATAGAGATTTGAGTGTCAAATAGTTAAAAAGAGGATGAAAAATAGAGACCTGGATCTCATGCAGTTGGTAAGATAATCCAAAATGGAAATCTGAGGAATAAATACTTAGAAAAAGGTATCAACAGAGATCTGGATTTTAAGTACTTAGCAAGGTGAAAAGAACAGATATATGGATGTCAAACAGTTAAAGGGTAGGTCAAAAATAAAGATCTGGATGTCAGATTTTTATAAAAATATGAAGAATAGGTATATGAATTTCAAATAGCAAGATGAAGAAGAATAGAGATGTGGTGGGTAATAGATCGAAGAATACAGGTTTGGGTGTTAGATATATAGAATGGCAATAATATAAATTTGTGCATCAAATAATTAGCAAGACAATGTAAATTAGAGACCTAGATGTGAAGCGTTTTGTAAGATAATGCAAAATGGAGATCTGAGGAATAAATACTTAGAAAAAGGTACAAATACATATTTGGATCTCAAATACTTAGCAAGGCAATGAAGAATAGAGATCTGGATGTCAAACATTTAAAAGGTAGGTCAAAAATAAAGATCTGAATGCCAGATATTTATAAGATTATGATGAATAGATTTATGAATTTCAAATAGCTAGACGAAGTATAATAGAGATGTGGGTGCGAAGTGGTGGTTTAAGCAACGAAGAACAGTGATTTCAGTGTTAGATATATGGAATGGCAAAAATTTAGAATTGAGTTTCAAATAGTTAGGAAGAAGATGAAAAATAAAGACCCAGATGTCAAGCGATGGGTGAGATAATAAAAAATGTAGATCTGAGAAATAAATACTAAGAAGAAAGGTATAAATAGTTATCTGAATTTTAAGTACTTAGCAAGGTGATGAAGAATAGAGATATTGATGTCAAACAGTTAAAAGGTAGGTGAAAAATAAAGATCTGGATGCCAGATTTTTATAAAAATATCAAGAATAGGTATACGAATTTCAAATAGCAAGATGAAGGAGCGTAGAAATGTGGGTGGAAAGTGGTGGGTTATACAACGAATAATAGAGATTTGGGTGTTAGATATATGGAATGGCAAGAATTGAGAATTCAGTGTCAAATAGTTAAAAGAAAGCGGTGGGTAAGATAATGGAAAACAGATCTCCAGATGATGAAAAAATAGAGACATAGATGTCAAGCGGTGGGTAAGATAATGGAAAACAGATCTCCAGAATAAATACTTGGATAAAAGGTATGAATAGAGATTTCAATGTCAAATACTTTACAATGTGATAAATAATAGAGATATGGATGTCAAACAGTTAATAGATAGGTGAAAAATAAAGATCTGGATACCAGATATTTATAAGATTATGATGAATAGATTTATGATTTTCAAATAGCTAGACGAAGAAGAAAAGAGATGTGGGTGGGAAGTGGTGGGTTATACAACGAATAACAGAGATTTGGGTGTTAGATATATGGAATGGCAAGAATTGAGAATTCAGTGTCAAATAGTTAGGAAGAAGATGAAAAAGAGACACCCAGATGTCAAGCGGTGGGAAAGATAATGGAAAACTGAGATCTCAAGAATAAATACTTGGATAAAAGGTATGAATAGAGATTTCAATGTCAAATACTTTGCAATGTGATGAAGAATAGAGATATGGATTTCAGACAGCTAAAAGGTGGGTGAAGTATAAAGATCTGGATGCCAGATTTTATAAAATATGAAGAATAGATACAGTCACGTGAAAAAGTTAGGACACCCATTGAAAGCCTGTATATTTTGTAACATATTTTGATATATACATGTATATATATTTAATATCAATTTTAACAATACTGAGTGATTATAGGAATATAACTAAAGAATTAAAACTGAAGAAAAGACTTTTCAAGATCTTCTGTAAATGTAATTCTACAAAAATGCATATTCTAACTGAGGAAAAAGTCAGGACACCCTCACATTTATTCCCACTTAAAATGGCTCAACTCACACACAGGTGTATCACACTAGGTGCACATGATTAGAAGATCATTACTCAGCATTTTGAATGAGGCTTGCCCTATTTAAACCTCAGACATTTAGTTTGATGTGCTCATGACTGTTGAAGTGAGAGCGAGCACCATGGTGAGAGCAAAAGAGTTGTCTGAGGCCTTCAGAAAGAAAATTGTAGCAGCTTTTGAGTCTGATAAGGGATTTGAAAAGATCCCAAAAGATTTTGAAATCAGCGATTCTACTGTCCAGAAATTAGTCAACAAGTGTAGGGCTTTCAAAACAACTGCCAACATGGTCCAGTCTGGTCGTTCAAGCAAGTTCACCCTGAGAGCTGACCGCAAGGTGCTAAAAGAGGTCTTTAAACACCCTAACATATCATCATGGGACCTACAGCAGACTCTGGCTACTGTTGATGTGAAAGTGCATGCCTCTACAATCAGAAAGAGACTGCACAAGTTTAACTTGCATGGGAGGTGTGCAAGGAGGAAACCTTTGTTCTCTAAGAGAAACATCAAGGCCAGACTGAAGTTTGCCAGAGAGAATGTAGACAAAGATCAGGACTTCTGGAATAATGTTCTTTGGACAGATGAGTCCAAAATTGAATTATTTGGACACCAGTACAGAGGACATGTACAAAAATTAAAGCTGAAGCAGAACTGGACCCTGCAACACGACAATGACCCAAAACATACCAGTAAATCCACCAAGGACTGCCTGAAAACTAAGAAATGGAGAGTCCTGGAATAGCCAAGTCAAAGCCCAGATCTTAATCCCATTGAGATGCTGTGGGGTGACTTGAAACGGGCTGTACATGCAAGAAACTCCTCAAACATCTCACAGCTGACAGAATTCTGCATTGAGGAGTGGGGCAGACTTTCTTCAGACCGATGTCAGAAACTGGTAGATGGCTACAAGAAATGTCTCGCTGCAGTTATTTCAGCCAAAGGGGGTAACCCTAGCTATTAGAGGATAGGGTGTCCTAACTTTTTCCTCAGTTAGAATATGCATTTTTGTAGCATGACATTTACAGAAGATATTGAAAAGTCTTTTCTTCAGTTTTAATTTTTTAGTTACATTCCTATAATCTCTCAGTATTGTTAAAATTGATATTAAATATCTGTATATATCCAAAAATGTTACCAAATATACACAGGCTTTCATAGGGTGTCCTAACTTTCTCACATGACTATATATGAATTTCAAATAGCAAGACAAAGAAGAATAGAGGTGTGGGTAGAAGTGGTGGGTTATACATTGAAGAATAGAAATTTGGGTGATAGACATAGAGAACGCGAAAAATAGAGATTTGAGTGTCAAATAGTTAGGAAGAAGATGAAAAATAGAGACCTGGATGTCAAGCGGTCGGTCAGATAATGGAAAGTATAGACCTGAGGAATAAATGCTTAGGAGAAAGGTAAGAAGAGATTACGATGTGAAATACGTAGCAAGACAATGAAGAATAGAGATATGGATGTCAAATAGTTAAAAGGCAGGTGAAAAACAATGATTTGAATGCCAGATTTTTATAAAAATATGAAGAATACATATGTGAATTTCAGATAGCAAGACGAAGAAGAATAGAGAAGTGGGTGGGATGTGGTTGGAAATACAACGAAGAATAGAGATTTGGGTGTCAGATATATTGAATGGCAAGAATAGAGAATTGAGTGTCAAATAGTTAGGAGGACATTCAATAATGGAGACCTGGATGTCAAGCGTGGGAAGGATAATGCAAAATGGAGATCTGAGGAATAAATACTTACAAAATGGTATAAATAAAGATTTGGATCTCAAACACTTAGCAAGATAATGTTTTCAACCATTACTCATATGATAATCCCACCTTCCCAGACACTAGTAACCCCTTCCAACAACTTTCTATCTTTCCTAAGGTAAAGAACACAATATTCCAAATGTGGCCTAACTAATGACGTGTGCACTGAAATTACAACTTCTTTAGATTTGTATTCTATATTTCTGTAGAGACAACCTAAATTCCTATTTTTCCTATTACTAGCAAAAGCATGTTTCATTCATAATATTGCAGAGGTGATTTCCATCCAAATTATGTTCATAATTCAAATTATGATAACCCAGAGGCATTAGTTTGCATTTATGAGCAGTTAAAATCCATCTGCTGTGTTTATTTGCTCGACTCACTAAATGATCTAAATCTTTATGTAAATCAGTATCATCCTCTTCACAGTTAGCAAACCAAAGACCTAAATATCATTAGCAAATTTAAGTATTTTATTAACTGTTCCTTCATCTATGTCACTGATGTAAATTAAAAGAAGCGAAGGTCCTAAGACCCTGAGGTACCACACTTGTAACAATAATCCAGTTTCACTTAACTCCATTTGTGTCAACCCTATGCTTTCTTTCATCCAGCCACTCTTCTATCCACTTTGCTGACTTATCTCCTGCACCTACAGAGACTTTTTTTTTTAAAGTCTTTTATATTCATCTTGTGAAATACTTTCTTAAAATCCAGATACACTAAATCTATATCCCTCCCTTCATCTACACAAGCAGTAACTTTTTCAAAGAATGTTGGAAGATTTGAAAGGCATGATTTTACCTTAGTAAAACCATTTTAACTATCTAATACAATTCTAAACTTCATTAAATAACTTTGCAAAGCATCTTCTATCAGACTTTCCAAAATAATTTCCACAACTGATGCATCACTAATGAGTCTACAATTAATTGGACATTTTGTATCACCTGCTTTGAAAAGAGGAGTTACATTAGCTAACTTCTAATCCTCTGGAACCTGCCAACTATTCAAGGACTCATAAAGAATAGTAAGAAGTGACTATCTTTAATCTTCTTCAAAACAAATGGGGAGATATCATCTGCCTTATTGTTTTTTAAACTTCCAAACGTTTTCCTGAAGTGACTCACAATTAATGTAGTCATTTTGTTTGATCTCATTTCCATTTATCAACTGTTCAAGATATTGAATGGTAATTAAATCTTCATTGATAAGAATAAAGGAAAAAGCAAAATTTAATAACCCAACCATCTCATAATCATTAGATATTAGCCTCATTCCAACATGTTGTTTACCCTAAATGTATTTAAAAATATTCTTACTGTTAATTTTTACATTTACTGACAACTTTTTCCTTTTTGTGTCTTAATTTTTTGTTTTACCAACTTCCTAGATATTCTGTAATCTTCTAAGTCTGTTGTTGTACCAGTGTTTAAATTTCATAAATGTATGATGTTTTTCTTTAATTTTATCTCTTAAAGTCTTTGTTAGCCAACTTGATTTTTTACTTGTAACTACACTTTTCTTTCTGTAAGAATATATTTACCTCGAATATTTAAAAATTCATCAACCATAAAGTAGGATTTATTTTCACAAAAAGGAATTGGCAGTTTTAGTTATTATGTAGAAATTTGTAGGGAAAGTCCTACAGAACAATATTTATCCATATATGATACATTTTCACATACAATATTTCAGGATCAAAAGAGTAAATTAATCCTAAGTTATTCTACATGAAACCGTATTAAATAAATAGTTTGAAAATTTCTTTAAAATAAGCTGAAAATGGGAAAATGAGTTCCATGTGAAAATAATGATTTAGTTGAATGTAACGAACAATTATTTACTAACATCCACCAATCATTGAGCTCTACATTCATAAAACGAATATTTATTATAACATTCACAGTTTAAACATCATTAAATTATAGTTCCTTGTGATTTGGCTAATGTTCACATGTTGTAAATATAAAATAACAATTGATATAGACTCAGAATGCATCTCCATTACTGTTTGAAATTTGACTTTTGAATTTCATCATTTTATTGCATAAAAACTTTTCTTTTAGATCATGCAGTGTTTGCTTAAACATGGTGCTGATCCAACATTGCACTGTTACTATGGTATTAGTTCACTCAAATTGGCAACTACAAATACAATCAAATTTTTTGCTTCTGGATAGCTGTTGGAAAACATCAGTTGAAAACTCACCACAGAGGGCTACTTTGGAAGCAGTTGCTGAACAAGTAGAGAAATTATTAATGAAGCTAATCTTCAAAACAACAAATACTAATGTAAGTGTAAATAAAGAGTTAAATTTATTAATTCGTAAGACTTTATGAATATTCAAGGACATCAAAATACAAATATATTTTAATTTTCTTAATATATGTAAGAAGTAATTTCATACAATTAAAAATAATTTTAAATAATCTTTCATATATTTATCATGTTATTTGTATGTCATTCTATTTAATCTTTAAATAAACAATTTCACATAACATTGCTTAAATTGATACAACAGTGTAAAGTGTATAAATATAGTACCAAAAGAACATTCATTATACTATCATTTTTGACAGAATATTTCACCACTCAGACATATTTTAGTTGTTTTGCTAATAATTACCTAATGAATTTCTGAGCAGTCAATTTATAAAATACCCAGTATTTTTGCTAGCTACTGAATAGATTTAAGACTTGGGCTTCAAGAAGCACTATTTAAAATAATTAAAACCTAATAATAGTTTAATAAATTTTATATACTTTAAAATATCTGAGGTATGGACCCTGTTGATCAGTAGTCAACAATATCTCTGTTTCTCTGTAATTTAATAAGAAAGTGTACAAGTTAGGGAGAATCCTAGCGTAAACATAAATTATACTGAATAGTTTGTTTGTTTGTTTTGAATTTCCCACAAAGCTACTCGAGAGCTATCTGTGCTAGCTGTCCCTAATTTAGCAATGTAAGACTAGAGGGAAGGCAGCTAGCCATCACCACCTACTGCCAACTCTTGGACTACTCTTCTACCAAAGAATAGTGGGATTGACCGTCACATTATAATGCCCCCACGGCTGAAAGGGCAAGCATCTTTGGCACGACAGAGATGCAAATCCGCGACCCTCAGATTACGAGTCACACACCTTAACACGCTTGGTCATGTCAGGCCATACTGAATGGAAGTATAAAAAATGTATAGCTTGTTTGATGGAGCTTGTTATTGTTAAACATAATTCAAAAGTATCTAAGGAGATCTTTTCTTACAAATGTGCCATGACCAATTTTTCGTTAAATACAGCAGAAACAGCATCCTGTAGCTGACTGTTTGTGCTAGTAATTACTAATTAATTGTAGTGAAATATATATGCAAAAATGGCTTGTTTGGGTTGAGAGAATATTTTACGTAGAAGAGCGAACAACGTTTCGACCTTCTTCGTAAAATATTCTCTCAACCCAAACAAGCTGTTTTTGCATATATATTTCTCTACAAGTGGGTTTTCTCGACATCACTGATAATTAATTTTAGTATTCATACTTCATTGAGAAAAAGAGCAATAAAAAGTGAACATATTCTAAAAGGACTTTTCTGGGAAGTACAATGTGGGAAAAATGTTCAGATTGTGCTTATGTATACTGTAATTTTTTTCTGCATTAAAAATTGTACTCTTCGAAAGTTTTTTTAAGAACTCCATATTTTAGTACTATATTTATGAACTACATTATAAAGATATAATCAGGCCCTAACATCCAGTCCTAGTGAAAGTCATGTTCTTGTTATGAGGAGGGTATTTTTTATTTAAAGTTACATTCTGTTATAAATAAATCATTGTTGCACACTTGATATTTTTCAAATTGTTTATATCTTGAATGTGAATTTTTTATTAATATTTGTTCATAAATTTGTTCAATAGATGGAGCTACACTACAATTATTATTTCAGTCATATATGCAGTCAGATATATATATGTATATACACACATACACAAGCTGCTTCCATTATAGTAATTTGATGACCATATTGAAGAAAAAAAATTTTATTAGCCTGAGTGGATTTTGTCTGTAAAGATATAGCAACTATTATAGATTTAGCAGAGTGTTATAAAATATAAGTGTTTCTCTCTTTGTAGACTCGTAAGAAAGAGAAATGTAACAACTAGATGTAAACTGTAAGACATGCTGTGTGATGCTGATTCATAAAGCTATTAGGATGCCTGGTATCAACTGAAATGAAAGAGAAAGCACTATATTAAAATTTGAAAGGGTATTATCAAAGCCTCTGGATTCACTATGATATCTTTTTCTGTACTTGTTATGAGGTTTTGGCAGGTTACATTCAAAATGTAATTAAACTGTTTTCTTATGAAGGTATAAGAATTAGGTTGTCATAATAATGTAGCTAATAATTTATGTTGTAATATAAGATTTAAGTTTTAATTTTATAAAGTAATATTTAAAAAAAACTGAATTTTCCCTTGTGTCATAATTGTGACATTTACTCTCTGGATATTCCCTCTTCTCTGATTTATATACTCAAAAGTTATGAAATTTAAAATAAGTCACTCCTTCTAATGTTGTTATTTCTTGGGCAATTTGTTGTTTTCATAACATTCAACCTTATTTGCCTACAGAGCCATAAAGTATAAAATCAGACCCCTCTTGACATGCTCACCTGTCACATCCTTCCATTCAAAAATTGTTCATAATTTTCTCTGATGTTAATACCGTGTTATTTATAACAGATAGTTGTCATTTTGCTTCCAGTCTATTCTTTATTCCCAAATAAAACACATCAGTGAGCTTAGCTGAATTTTTTTATTGCTCCTGTTGCATTGGTAGAAAGCCAGATAGTGGTGTGGTCTGCTTTTTACATATTATTATTCTGTGTTATTTGGTACATTATTTAGTGCAATAGTACTGTTAGTATAAATAAGTAGAGTTAAGTTTAATTGAGAGTTGACAGAAAAAATAAAAAGAAAACCTAGGTAAGCACTTTATTTCTTGGTTTTCATGTGTATTCTTTATTTATTATTATAAAAGTAACTAAAATATAAAACTAAAAACTTTAAAGGTTAGGTAAAATAAATAAGTGTACAATTTTTCATGAGGTACGTCCACGAGCCGTCTGTGTATTATGTAATTCTATAGGGTGACAGGAATTACACTTTTGTCAAATTTTTGAAGGGAATTTTTGTTAGGCTTTGATTCAATATGCAATAATACAATTGAATGTAAGTGTAAACAAATGTATGGTGTTATAAATTTTAAACTATTTAAGATAAAGAAACAGTTTTGTGTTACAATTTGAAGTAATTTGAGAAAAATTAGAAAAAGGTAATTTATATTTATTTCAGTTTCTTTTAGTGGTGTTTATGAAATTGGTCAAATTGACTAACTGTATAGAATTAGAGCAAACAAAATAACAGGACAATTTAGTTTTTCTGAAACAAAAGTTTCAGATTTATTTAGGATGTTTCAGAGATTATGCAAATGAAATTTAAGGTTTTTCAGATGAACAAAATTATTTTTCATCTTAATATGAAAATCACTTTGCATTCAGAGCAGTCAGCACTTTGACTCCATATGGTCATAAAGAAATGTGTTGTGAAAATTGTGTTTTTTGTCTATAAATGGCTTTTAATACTTACTGAATTTTGTGAAGATATAAAACATATTAGAAGTCCTAGTATGAAATCTCTAAATGTCAGTTTGTGGTACATTTTAGGTTGAATGAATTGAGTCCTTAGCAAGTGAGTTTAAAATATTGTTTAATAAAACACCAGGTATTAGAAGTAATAGTAATATTTTGATAGCACTTGTAGTGTTTTATTTTAGAAACCTCATTTGTGTCTGACAAATAAATAGTAAAAGTTATTTTGAATTTGTACAGAAATTACCACTGGGCTAAATTTGCACTGTGGATGTTCTAAATGAAATATTTGACATGAATTGTAAAAACACACACACACACAAATCTACAATTCAAAAGAAAGTATAACATAGACTTTCTAATGAGTTTGATAATGTTTAATATTAAAGTGTACAGGTTAGTAAAGTTCGTCACTGATAATTCATTTTTATATTTAATATTTAAATAAAAAAGTTAAACTTTTCCACATAGTTTTACGAATAACTATATATATACATGTATTTCATACTATAAAGCATTTTATGTCTATCTGTGACAACAAATGTCCAACATTTGAATCATTGATCACCATGAAACTTTCGGATGTTACTGAGTATGGTCCATATGGACTTTAAAAACACTTTACATTATTTACCCTACAAGTCTTGCTTCCAGTCAGAACTTTATTCCCTTAGGAAATTCATTTCAATTTATTTTCTTACTCCTAACCTAATGCTACTTTCTGATTCTTGATTGCCATGAAACTTAAAGGGTTATTCAGTTTGGCCAACCTTCATAACATCTAAACTATAACTTAGGTGTAATATTGAAAACAATTTCAATAATATGAAAATATTAGTCAGTATGGTTGAATTTATATAAAATTTTATGCCACTGGTTAATATATGTGCAAATGAAATGCACACAAACCATCTTCATGAAGCCAACAAAATAAGTGCTCATAACAAAGGTAATTTTACTAGCATATTTGTAATTTAGTTTATCAGAACTTAAAGGTCACTAACTTGCATTTGTTATTTTTTCTCATTATATTTTTATATTGGTTCTCAAGTGTGTTCTACTGGTTTTGTAGTGAGATACTACCTGAAGAAAACTGTAAGAAAGTTTATTTTTCCGTCACTATTGAATATTACTTTACTTTGGTTTTATTTTGAAGAATTTAAAGTTGTGATAATTTTGTTAATTCTTACTTCTAATACTGTGTTTTTACTAAACTGTAACTGATGGATATTTCTGATTGTTGTGCATGTGGCGTGTAATTATTAATACAAGAATATGCTTTTTTATTTCTTGAATGCTATATTTAAGTCAGATGTCATGAATTGAACAGGGAATATAAAACTTAAACAGAAAAATAAGTTATAATTAATAATTTATTGTGTATTAACTATTAATGAAAAAAATTTATTATGTGAATATTAGCCCATAAAAATTAGGAGAAAAATTCTCCAATGCATCAACGTGTTAAATATTTATGTAATATTTCCAGAACCAAGATTCACAACACAAAGTACAATATTGTGACAATGAAAGTCTCGATATATTGTTACTTGCAGCTCAGGATATACGGGTATCTGAGGAGCTTTATCAACATAGGCTAATTGAAGAATAATTTCTTGCTGATGTAGTGTATAAGGTGTTCCAGGCTGGTTGGTATGAAAGTTAGATCATGTAACATAACAATTCTTGTTTTGTACTCTTCATATAATACCAATAAAATCAGAAAAATTCTGAATTAATATGATTGTGATTTTAACTTCAGTGTTTTTTGTATTATATAACAAATCTCTCTGTACATGTTAAACAATGAAAACTTTGCTTAAAATTATTGCAAAGGTACATAGTGACTAGGTGAATGACAGAGGAGGAAAATCAAAATACCTTAAGACCATTCAACCCACAAAATCACTCAGTCATACTTGTGCTCTCAGACTTTAGATTTTGAACCTCAAGTATCCAAGATATAGTTCCATTTCTCAAAAGGACCTCCAGTGAACATTCTATACTTTTATTGTTTTTATGGTACTTGTCAGTAAAAGAAAACCTCAGGTCTTTATAACTTCATATGTTAACTCAGATTTTTACTTTTACAATTGCAGAATCCTGATTTTGAACAACCTGTGCCACCCATTTATGTTGCTGTTACTTGTTAAAGTTTCTTTATTCTTATTCAGTTTTCTATTATATCTGTAAAAATGGCTGGTATGGGTAGAAAAAACTCTACGTAGAGGAATGAACAACATTTCGACCTTCTTCAGTCATCGTCAGGGTCACAAAGATTACCAAAGAAGGTTGAAACGTTGTTTGCTCCTCTACATAGAGTTTTCTCTACCCACACCAGCCATTTTTAAAATATATTTTTCTGTACAAGTGGGTTTTCTCGTCATCACAGTTTTATATTAATGACACAGCCATTTGTATTAATGTCTCTTTGATCCCAGAGTTTTCTCTTAGTTAGGTTGTTGTATTTTTGACAATTATTATCATTAAATCCACACAACAAAGGGATGAGTTTGTGAGTTCAAATCCTTTCATTAACTGTAAGTTTTCAAAAATTGTGAAAAGCTGTACTTGGGGAGCTGAATATTTATCTTTAATTTGAACTGCTTTAAAACTTTGATAAATATACTTTTTTAAATTTTCTCAGTAAACATTATAATATATGTGAATGGTATTTGTTATCCATATCATTTAGAAATTGGTAGATTGAAGGTGAAGCCCTCCCCTTGTTAGAAACATTCTAGTTGTACTCCTATATTATTCATCATGTGTTGTTTTTTTTGTATAATATTCTGTTTTATGAGTTCCCTGATTAGTCATATTTCTCACCTACTTGTGGCAAAGCTAAACATCATACCAGTCATTTCAGCACCTAACCAATCTTACTGGATGTGTTTACCATTTCTTACAATCACTAGAGTAGGGTTTGTTTCATGTTTCATTCTGGTACTTCAGGTTGATCCATTCCTTTAGTATTAAGTACAAGGGTTATCTCTTTCTTGAAAATACTAAATTCTCAGTCTGTATATGAAAGTTTTGGATCACAAAGGGCTGTTGTATACCCTTTTGAACAATGTTCAATTTTCAGTAGCATCAGAGTTTTCACAGTACATACATATGCCAAGTAACTTCATAATATAGTTCTGATAGATGCTATTCCAATGTGATTTTATATTGGCTGTTGTTGTCTCAGCTGATTTGCATATTCAAAATATTTTTAATATAACATACTCAACCCTCTATAGTTATAATAAATTCAATAACTTTTTTCTTGTGATATGGGTGGTTGTTTAATAGGTTGGTTTAAGAACTAGATTAATTGTTACTTAACTTTTCCTGTAAATAAGGCTTGAAGTAGTACAAAGGATACATACGTGAATGTAATGTGATATATCCTATATTTATATTTCCCTAAGAAAGGTAACTTTTTTTAACATCCTGCCCTTCAAGATTTATTGCATCCTTTAAAAGTAATGAGTCTCAATAAGGTAAAATGTGTTTTATAAAGTAAGGTCATATTTAACCAGTGTACTTCCTGTATGGAATGTGCAACTTATGATGATGCATGTTGACGTGCACACTTAAACCAAATGCTTTCTAGAATTATTATATCTTAATGATTACAAAGATTGTGTGAATTATTTCATTAATAATGAAATAAAAACAATAAAAGGATGGTTTTATACTTAACAACAACACAACACTAATACATTACAGTTAGTGATACATTTGCCGAGTTTAGACATTTTATGTATAAGGCGACACGAAACAGTTCTTTCAGGAAGACGTAAATGACACACTATCTATGCTCTGGTGTCACTTTATAGAACTATACATTCCCTATCAAATTTTCCTTCTGGATTCAGTCCATGTTTTGGACCAGAGAGAGACAGATTTAATATAGACCTCTTCCTCATTCTATGGAACTGTTATTTTATCTGCACTGCTACTAAATCCTGAGTAATTAATTAGCATTGTTACTTTCTTGTTATATTACTTACAGTATATTAAATTTTGCCCATTGTCTGCAGTTTTAATTAACACAACCTTTTCATGGGGTGATATTAATTCATATATTTTTATAGCTTCTCTTTTTCATGATCGCACTGTTAGTCTGTGTTCACAATACAGTTACACTTAGCAGTCATATACACATAAACACGTAATCCTATTTTTATATTAAAAACTTTTAAAATAGAGCTACATTTGTATCTGTGACTCAGTTCGCCTAGCAGTGTTCCGAATTTTAAATTTTTTTATTTATGACGTTCAGAGGAGAGAGGTACTTAGGTCTAGGTTCATCATGTATTATGTAACTCTCTAGTTTGCTCATCAGTTCATTTGCATTAGTATTTTTCTCATAATATTGAAGCAAGTTATCTGGGAGTCTGTTTAATAGAATTGGCATGTTTGAATAGTTGTGTAGAAATTATTAAGAAATATTGAGTTTGTTGATCGTGGAACTGTATATGCATTCATTAAATTACAATGTATTTGCTGTAGTTTGTTTTTGACACATTTATCCATGTTATACAAACATATTCTACAACTGGTCTTATGTTTGTTCTGTAAATTTTTAATGTGTTTATTGTTGATTCTTCTTGTTTTTATCATTCACATTTCTAAGATAACTCACTATTGTCCAAATTTTGGTTTTTATTAATGTGTGGTATCCAGTTTAATTTTGAGTCAAAGTAATCCACAATAATTTTGCTGATATTGTTACCTGTAAGAGTCATGTCTAGATATAACTGTAATATCAATTTTGTAAATAATATGACTTGTATTTTGTACACATTTATTTTAATTCTACATTTACTGTAGTAAAAATTCTATATTGTTTAGTAATGGTGATATGTTGTTGTTATTGGTTTGTCAGCACTTTTACAGATTGCAACATCACCTGCAAACTGTGAGAGAAAAGTGTGGTTTGGGTCTTTCAGAGACTTTTTGCTGATATGACCCCTTTAAACACGTTCCTAGTGACATAACTCGGAACTATCCGCTCCTACTAGTATTACCTTTTGATGTCAATCTGTGAAACCTACGTGACCTCCTAGAGGTCACACAACATTAACAGTTTCAACAAGTTAACAACTTAGGTGGTTTGTGAAAAGTGATTTTTACTTCTTTACGTAGTAAACAATGATATATTTGACTTTGTATGAACGTCACTTAGAAATGGTATTAAAAGATAGAGAGAAAAGGTTCTTTATAAGTGCAAAACACCATTACACATAATTTCATATCAGTCTGTTTTTATATATATATATATTTGAACATTACTTAAAGTTTGATACAGGAAGTTGATATATTCTTCTTAAATTTCATATTTTAAGGACAGTAAATGTAAAACTAAACATCAATATTACAAAATCTGTAGCAGACAAAGGCAGAAATAAACTGTTTTTCATTCTTAAATAAACCAGACATGACATAATTTTAACAGGTAACTTACAAATAGCAACTAAGAATAGAATATGTTAATTGTGTTCAGAATTGGGATTATTTTGGTGAAACTAAAATATAACATTAATCTTCTGTTCCACTGTTTTCACACTGTTGGTCTTCTCTTTTACTGACTGTTTCAACACTTTTGGTATTCAATTTTCCTGTTTTAGCACTAATAGTCTTAAATTTCTCTTTCTGTTTCAACAGTGTTGGTCTTCACTTTCAATCTCTGTTTTGACACTACTGATATTCAATTTCACTGACTGTTTCGACACAGTTGGCCTTCACTTTCACTGACTGTTCCAACACTCTTGGTTTTCAATTTCACTGTCTCTTTCAACACTGTTGGTCTTCACTTTCACTAACTGTTCCAACACTGTTGGTATTCAATTTCAACGACTGTTTTAACACTGTTGGTCTTCACTTTAACTGAGTGTTTCATCACTGTTGTCTTCAATCTCACTGTCTGCTTAAATGCTATTCTTGTTCAGTTTCACTGACTGTTTTCACACTGTTCGTCTTCACTCTTACAGTCTGTTTAAATAATATTGGTCTTCACTCTCACCGACTCTTCCAACACTGTTGGTCTTCACTTTCACTAACTCTTCCAACACTATTGGTATTCAATTTCACTGTCTGTTTCAACACTATTGGTGTTCAATTTCACTATTTTCACACTGATGGCACTCACATTCAATTCTATTTCCACACTATTCCTGTTTACTTCCACTGACTGTTTGCACACTGTTCATCTACACTTTCACTGACTATTTCAACACTGTTGATCTTCAAGTTTACTGTGTGTTTCAACACTGTTGATCTTCAAGTTTACTGTGTGTTTCATCACTGTTGGTCTTCAAATTCACTTTCTGTTTCAACTCAATTGGTCATGAGTTTCATGCTGTATTTCAACACTACTGGTATTAAATTTCACTGACTGTTATAAAACTATTGGTCTGCAGTTTCAATTACTGTTTCAACAATGTTGGTCTTCACTTTCACTGATTGTTTCAACACTGACGGTCTTTAGTATCATTGTCTGTTCACATTGTGGGTCTTCTCTTTCATTTCTCTTTCAACACTACTGGTCCTCAGTTTCACTCACTGTTTTCACACTGTTGGTCTTCACTTTCACTGGCCATTTCAACATTGTTGGTCATCAATTTCACTCTCTGTTTCAACAGTGTAGTCTTAATTTTCAGTCTGTGTCAACAGTGTTGGTCTTCACTTTCAACGAATTTAATTTGACTGTCTGTTTCAACATTGCATGTCTTCACTTTTACTCTCTTTTAACACAACTGGTCTTCACTTTCAATGACTGTCTCAATAGAGTATGTCATCAATTTCACGGTCTGTATCAACACTATTGGTCTTCAGTTTCAGTGACTGCTTGAACAGTGTTGGTGTTCAATTTCACTGCATTTCAATAGTGTTGGCCTTAACTTTCACTATATACTAACTCTTCTGGTCTTCAGTTTCAATGACTGTTTCCTCAGTGCTAACTTTCATTTTAACTCTTTTCACACTGTTAGTTATTCAATTCTACTGTCTGTTTCAACACCATTGGTGTTCAGTTTCACTGACTATTTTCACACTGTGCGTCTTCACTTTCATTGGCTGTTTCAACTGTGTTGGCCAACAGGTTCACTGTTTGTTCCAACACTGTTGGTCTTCAATTTCACTGTCTGTTTCAACACTATTGGTTTTAAGTTTCACTGTCTGTTTTCACAGCCTTGGTCTCCACTTTCACTTCCATTTCAACACCATTGGTGTTGACTTCCACTGACTATTTTTCACACTGTTGGTCTTCACTTTCATTGGATATATCAACACTGTTGGTCATCAAGTTTGCTGTCTGTTTCGACACTATTGGTCTTTAATTTCAATGTGTTTTAACACTTGGTGTTCAGTTTCACTGTCAGTTTTCACACTTTTTGTCTTCACTTTAGCTTCCGTTTCAACACAGTAGGTCTTGAATTAAACCGACTGTTTTCACACTGTTCGTCTTCACTTTCACTGTATATTTTCACAATGTTAATCTTCACTTTCACTGCCTAATTCAACGGTGCACATCTTTAATTTCACTGTCAGTTTCAACACTGTTGGTCATCACTTTCATTTAATATTTCAACAGTGTAGGTTTCAATTTCACTGTCTTCTTCACTGGTGTTGGTCTTCACATTCATTGACTGTTTCCTGAGTTCTGGCCTTCATTTTAACTGACTGTTTTCACTCTATTAGTCTTCAATTTTAGTGAATTTTAACACTATTGTTCTTCAGTTTCACTATTTTTACACTGTTGGTCACACCCTTCACTGTCTGTTTCAACACTACTAGTCTTCATTTCCACTCTTTGTTTCAACACTGTTGGTATTCAATTTCGCTGACTGTTTTAACAGTAATAATCTTAAATTTCACTCTGTGTCAAGAGTATTGGTCTTCACTTTCAATTTTGACACTATTGGTCTTCAACTTCACTATCTGTTTTAACACAATTGGTCTGCAGTTTCAATGGATATTTCAACACTGTTTGTCTTCAGGTTTACTATCTGTTTCAGTAGTGCTGGTCTACAGTTTTACTGTCCCTATGTACCCTGTTGGTCTTCAGTTTCACTGACTGTCTAAACACTGTTGGTCTTGAATTTCACTGTCTGCTTCAACACTGTTGGTTATCAGTTTCACTGTCTGTTCAAACAATGTTGGTCTTTGGTTTCACTGACTCTTTGAACAGTGTTGGTGTTCAATTTCACTGCATTTCAACAGTGTTGATCTTCACGTTCATTATATATTTAACGCTACTGGTCTTCAGTTTCAATGTCTGTTTCCTCAGTGCTAACTTTCATTTTAACTCTTTTCACACTGTTAGTTATTCAATTCTACTGTCTGTTTCAACACCATTGGTGTTCAGTTTCACTGACTATTTTCACACTGTGTGTCTTCACTTTCATTGGCTGTTTCAACACTGTTGGTCTTCACTTTCACTAACTGTTCCAACACTGTTGGTCTTCAATTTCACTGTCTGTTTCAACACTATTGGCTTTAAGTTTCACTGTCTGTTTTCACAGTCTTGGTCTCCACTTTCACTTACATTTCAACACCATTGGTGTTGACTTCCACGGACTGTTTTCACACTGTTGGTCTTCACTTTCATTGGATATATCAACACTGTTGGTCATCAAGTTTGCTGTCTGTTTTGACACTATTGGTCTTCAATTTCAATGTGTTTTAACACCTGGTGTTCAGTATCACTGAAAGTTTTCACACTTTTTGTCTTCACTTTCATTGGCTGTTTCAACTCTGTTGGTCATCAAGTTCACAGTCTGTTTCAACACTGTTGGTCTTCACTTTCACTAACTGTTCCAACACTGTTGGTCTTCAACTTTACTGTCTGTTTTAACATTCTTGGTCTTCAGTTTCACTTTATTTTCAACAATTGATACTCAATTTCAGACTGTTTTAACACTATTGGTCTTCACTTTCACTGTTTCTACACTGTTGGTCTTCACTTTCACTTCCATTTCAGCACTACTGGTCTTGACTTCTACTGGCTGTTTTCACACTGTTTGTCTTCACTTTCACTGGCTATTTCAACACTGTTGGTCTTCAAATTCACTCTCTGTTTCAACTTAATTGGTCATGAGTTTCATGCTGTATTTCAACACTACTGGTATTAAATTTCACTGACTGTTATAAAACTATTGGTCTGCAGTTTCAATTACTGTTTCAACAATGTTGGTCTTCACTTTCACTGATTGTTTCAACACTGACGGTCTTTAGTATCATTGTCTGTTCACATTGTGGGTCTTCTCTTTCATTTCTCTTTCAACACTACTGGTCCTCAGTTTCACTCACTGTTTTCACACTGTTGGTCTTCACTTTCACTGGCCATTTCAACATTGTTGGTCATCAATTTCACTCTCTGTTTCAACAGTGTAGTCTTAATTTTCAGTCTGTGTCAACAGTGTTGGTCTTCACTTTCAACAAATTTAATTTGACTGTCTGTTTCAACATTGCATGTCTTCACTTTTACTCTCTTTTAACACAACTGGTCATCACTTTCAATGTCTGTCTCAATAGAGTATGTCATCAATTTCACGGTCTGTATCAACACTATTGGTCTTCAGTTTCAGTGACTGCTTGAACAGTGTTGGTGTTCAATTTCACTTTGTTTCAACAGTGTTGGCCTTAACTTTCACTATATACTAACTCTTCTGGTCTTTAGTTTCAATGACTGTCCCATTAGTGTCAGTCTTCAACTTCACGGTCTGTTTCAGCATGGTTGGTATTCTCATTCATATATTATTTCAACAGTGTAGGTCTTCAATTTCACTGTCTGTTTCAATGGTGTTAATATTAACTTTCACTGACTAATTCAACAGTGGAGGTCTTTATTTCACTGGCTGTTTCAAAACTGTTGGAATTCAATTTCACTCTCTGTTTCCACACTGTTGGTCTACACTTTTACTTCTATATCAACACTATTGGTCTTCAGTTTTACTGAGTCTTTTTACCCTGTTTGTCTTCACTTTCATTGACTGTTTCAACAGTGTAGGTCTTCAATTTCACATACTGTATGAACACTATTGGTCTTCGATTTCACTGACTATTTGAACAGTGTTGGTATTCAATTTCACTGCATTTCAACAGTGTTGATCTTCACGTTCATTATATATTTAACGCTACTGGTCTTCAGTTTCAATGTCTGTTTCCTCAGTGCTAACTTTCATTTTAACTCTTTTCACACTGTTAGCTATTCAATTCTACTGTCTGTTTCAACACCATTGGTGTTCAGTTTCACTGACTATTTTCACACTGTGCGTCTTCACTTTCATTGGCTGTTTCAACTCTGTTGGTCATCAAGTTTGCTGTCTGTTTCGACACTATTGGTCTTTAATTTCAATGTGTTTTAACACTTGGTGTTCAGTTTCACTGAAAGTTTTCACACTTTTTGTCTTCTCTTTCGCTTCCATTTCAACACCATTGGTGTTGACTTCCACTGACTGTTTTTCACACTGTTGGTCATCAAGTTTGCTGTCTGTTTCGACACTATTGGTCTTCAATTTCAATGTGTTTTAACACTTGGTGTTCAGTTTCACTGTCAGTTTTCACACTTTTTGTCTTTACTTTCATTGGCTGTTTCAACTCTGTTGGTCATCAAGTTCACAGTATGTTTCAACACTATTGGCTTTAAGTTTCACTGTCTGTTTTCACAGTCTTGGTCTCCACTTTCACTTCCATTTCAACATCATTGGTGTTGACTTCCACTGACTGTTTTCACACTGTTGGTCTTCACTTTCATTGGATATATCAACACTGTTGGTCATCAAGTTTGCTGTCTGTTCCAACACTATTGATCTTTAATTTCAATGTATTTTAACACTTGATGTTCAGTTTCACTGTCAGTTTTCACACTTTTTGTCTTTACTTTAGCTTCTGTTTCAACACAATAGGTCTTGAATTAAATCGACTGTTTTCACACTGTTCGTTTTCACTTTCACTGTCTTAACCAACACTGTTAATTTTCAATTTCACCGTCTGTTTCAACACCGTTGGTATCAAAGTTCACTGTCTGTTTCAGCACTATAGGTCTTCACTTTGACTGACTGTTCCAACACTGTTGGTCTTCAACTTTACTGTCTGTTTTAACATTCTTGGTCTTCAGTTTCACTCTATGTTCAACAATTGATACTCAATTTCAGACTGTTTTAACACTATTGGTCTTCACTTTCACTGTTCCAACACTGTTGGTCTTCACTTTCACTTCCATTTCAGCACTACTGGTCTTGACTTCTACTGACTGTTTTCACACTGTTGGTCTTCACTTTCACTGGCTGTTTCAACAATGTTGGTCTTCAAGTTTACTGTCTGTTTCAATAGTGCTGGTGTACTGGCTGTCTAAAAACTGTTGGTATTGAATTTCACTGTCTGTCTCAACACTGATAGTCTTCACTTTCTCTTCTGTTTCAACACTGTTGGTGTTCAGTTTCACTGTCTGTTTTCACACTGCTGGTATTCACGTTCAATTCCATTTCACCACTATTCCTGTTCAATTATACTGACTGTTTTCACACTGTTGGTATTCACGTTCAATTCCATTTCACCACCATTCTTGTTCAATTCTACTGACTGTTTTCACACTGTTGGCCTTCAATTTCAATGGCTATTTCAGCACTGTTGGTCTTCAATTTCACTGTCTGTTTCAACACTTGTTCTTCTGTTTCGCTGCCTGTTTCAAGACTAATGGTCTCCAATTTCACTGTGTTTCAACAGTGTAGTCTTCATTTTCAGTCTGTTTCAACAATGTTGATCTTGACTTTCACTCTTTATTTTAACACCACTGGTATTCAATTTCAATGACTGTTTCAATGGTGTTGGTTTTCAGTTTCATTTTCTGTTTGAAAGGCGTTGATCTTTAATTTGAATGTCTGTTTCAACAGTGTGTGTCTTCACTTCTACTCTCTTTTAATACAACTGGTCATCACTTTCAATGACTGTTTTAATAGAGTACGTCATCAGTTTCACCGTCTGTTTCAGCAGTGTTGACCTTCACTTTCACTGAATGTTTTCATACTGTTTGTCTTCACTTTCACTTCTCTTTCAACACTATTGTTCTTCATTTCCACTGTCTGTTTTCACACCGTTGGTATCTTCACTTTCAACAATATTGGGCTTCACTTTCACTGGCTGTGTCAACACTATTGGTCTTCAATTTCAATCTCTCTTTCAACACTATTGTTCTTCAGTTTAAGTGACTGTTTTCACACTGTTGGTCTTAACTTTTACTGACTGTTTCAATACTGTTGGTATTCAATTTCACTGACTCTTTCAACACTCTTGGTCTTCAATTTCACTGACGTTTTATCATTGTTTTAGTATGCTGTTAAAACTTCTCGTTGCTGAAAACTCATTTTTGTAGTGTTCTGATGAGACTTGCTGTTGTTGAAAACTCATGTTATAGTATTATTACTCTGGTGACACTTCTGCTTATTGATAACCCGTATTTGTAGTTTTCTGGTGGGACTTCTGGTAACTGAAAACTCATGTTTGTAGTATTCTGGTAAGGCTGTGATCAATGAAATCTCGTGTCTGTGGTGTTTTGGTGAGACAAAAGGTAAAGAGGTATACAGTGAAGGATCAGGAACAGACAGTATAACCGTGTGCTGAGCAACTTTCCAAACATGCCACAAATATTCCAAAGTCTCTAAATCCACATAATACAAGTGAGAATAACTATAAGTTAGAATAAAAATATAAGTAATGTCAGTGTGTTAAAGAGATTTTGGTTTTCTATGTTTGATGTTCCAAGTTTGTGTAGGAAGTGTTCTGTTAAAAGCCACTCAACAATAACATACCGTTACGTCACATGTTGAATCACAGTGTTATTAATTCCTAACAAGTTAGTGTATAATATTCTGTTTGTTGTACCTGTTCTTTCGTTATTTAAATAGTTAATGTTGAACTTTGACTTCGTCAACTTTTTCAAACTCAGCGGGAGAAAAGGATACCATAAACAGGAAACAGAGATAAACGGACGGACAGACACCACTGCTCACGATGTGAATAAAACAAGTAGTACATAATGTTCTCTGTTCAATCACATTCAAATATTGTATACAGCTGCTTTCAAAGCCGGCCTTCACTGATTGGTGTTGATATCGAATTCTGTAATATCATAAAATGGTAAGATAAAAAAAATTCTGTAGAAACTAAACTACCAAAAATTGTACAAAAACGATGCTTGAGTATTTAGTAAGTCAAGAAATAATAATTAGTTAACAAATACCATAAAAAGATTTGGGATTAGGAGTTAAAAACAATAGGTAAATTTTATACTGGGTAATTTCATCAAACTTCACATGTAAACAAACATGAAAGTTTGGATTGGTTTCTCACTTCTTTGTGACTTACACTGAATAAATCTTACAAAATTATAAAGTCTAAAGTATATCTCAGTAAAACTGTTCGTACAGATTCATAATTATTATTTTTATTTAAAGTTGTATGTTGTTCAGAGGTTTCAGTGAAGTAGTCAATCAGGTATGTATGTTGTACAGATGAACAAGTCAAGTAGTCAACCAGGAATGTATGCTGTTCAGATGTATCAATGAAGTAGTGAATCAGTGTAAATCAGTCCTAGCTAAAGATCTTCAGTTCTCTCTTCCACCATGTAAACTCTATGTAACTAATTTAGTTTACACTTTCAAATCACAATACAGATACCTAAAGGATCTTCTTGTGAAAGGTAAAGTAACTCTTTGTCGACGAAAGTAAAGAAATCTGCCTTTTCTACTTTTTATGAATTTATCCCTAATGTTCTTCCTTATTGTTTAAGCCCTGAATAAATATTTTAAGAGAACTATCATTAAATAAAAATAGTTGTTACATCGTCCGACAATATCATTGTTATTCTTAACTAAAATAACTACTTGATCAAAATGGTGGTTATTCTTGACAACTCTACCACATTTAAAATCATTATCAATGCCTCTTAATTCATTATCATCCAACGTGAGGAAACATTCCAAAGATACCTGATAGAACTTAGAAAGAAAAATGCCGTAGACATTTGACTGATGATGAGACGACACCGAAATACCCATGAAATATAAGGTGAGAAACTTTCGACTAAAAATTTTAATTTTTCTTTGCACAGTTCGATTCCCACTTTAATATCTTGTTCCCTTAGTTACTGAACGCAAATATTCAATAATATTGTGCTTCCATTTTATTGTTGTCTTTCACAGTTTGTATTGGTTAGAAATGAAGCAATACTTGTCAGTCAATTATTGTAACGATATGACGTTACGAAAGAGAAGGAATATAAAGACATATAAAACAGATAAGTGAGGATTAACAGTGGTAAAAGGCACAAGATGTTCAAAGTTGGTGTATTTCAGTGGTGCACAAAGTCCGACCCGCGACAAGTCGCCGAATGGCGCGCGATCTTCAACGGAAAAGTCAAACATAGAGAGTTCGCGCCTGCGCGAAGATTAAGCGCTATAGAAGAATATGCATTACATTAGATACTGGATGGTTCCATGTTTGTGTCGAGCAATAAAGAAAATTTAATAAGCAAATCTCGTTAATGCATAGGCATTTAATCATTGGCACAATGACGTAATATTACCGTAATTACGAAATCTCACGTGTTCCAATTGTTCTTCAAGATTTACTTACGAGCCCTATTTTGATATTATTTCGTAACAAAAATGGCAGCTAATCATAAAAGAAAATTGACAAAAACCGGCAGTTTCATGATGATTGGACTGTGCAATATTGTTTTATTCAACAACAGAAGAACGTGATTTGTCTGCTGTGCCATTCGACAGTAGCAATAGCGAAGGTACCCAATATAAAGCGTCATAATGAGTCGAAGCATAAATATTTGCATAACGTTGTCGGTGATGAACGAACAGCTCGAATTGAATTTCTGCAGCGGTCGCTGAATCACCAGCAGAACTTTTTCTCAAAGTAGTCAGCAGATTTAGGTGCAGCATGTGAGGTCAGTTACGATATTTCGTTGATGATAGTGAAATCTGGCCGACCGTTCACTGATGGTGATTTTTTCAAGCAATGTATGATTACTGCATCAGTAAAGTTGTGTCCAGAAGCAGTTCGTAAGCTACAGACGGTGACTTTGAATCGTATGACAGTTCAACAAAGAATTTCACACCTCTCAGCAGACATGACAAGGCAGCTTACAAATAAAGCAGCCAACTTTGTCTACTTCTCTTTGGCAGCAGACGAGTCAACTTACATCAGTTCAACAGCACAGCTTCCAGTTTTTGTTCGTGGTGTGTCGTCATCGTTTGATATCACAGAAGAACTAATCGGCATGGGTTCCGTGAAGGGTCACACAACTGTGTCTGCTCTATTCGAGGAGAGAGTACGACTGTGTAGTAGTGTTTTTTATTGGATTTCACGAAACTCGTAAGTGTGCAAGTGATGGAGCACCAGCCATGACCGGAGAAAGTAGCGGCCTGGTAGCACTGTGGATGAAGCATCGAGGAAAGCAGACAGACAGTTGGTGAAGTTGCACTGTATTATTCACCAACAGAACTTGTGCAGTAAAGAACTTGGTTTTCAGGCACTGATGGCATTAGTGACGAAAACCATTAATTTCATCAAATCACGAGGGCTCAATCACTGTCAGTTTCGAAGTATTCTTGAAGAAATTGATTCAGACTATGGTAACCTTGTGTATCACTGTGAAGTACGCTGGCTGAGTCGAGGGAAGATGCTCAGAAGATTCTGGGAGTTGATTGATGAGGTGATAGAATTCCTAAGAAGCAAGAACAAAGACACAGAAGTGATTTCCATGACTGATCCAGCATGGCAAGCTGATTTGACCTTTCTGGTCGACATGACACGACACTTGAATGATCTGAATTTGAAGTTGCAAGGCAAAAATCAGCTTGCAAATCACGTCTCAGCTTTCAGTACAAAGTTGCAGTTGTTCCAGTAGCAAGCAGCATCAGATAACTTCGTGCACTTTCCCACTTTTCAGTCACAGCTACAGAAGAATCAGGACATTGACACACAAATTTATGTTGGGAAGCTAGATACCTTGATTTAATCCTTCAACTCACGGTTTCATGACTTTGACCAATGCAGATTGTTGATGAAACTTTTTGCTGATCCGTTCAGTATGTTAGTGGATGACTTGTCAGCAGAATATCAACTGGTGATCATTCATTCCCTTAAACCTTATTACCATCTGTATGTTTAATGTATTAGTTGTAAAACTGTTTTTATTCCTCTGTTTATTTTGAAAATTGTACATTTTACGTAATTGGATGCTTAGTATACACACGTGTTTATTTTCTCAAACGTTTCTCGAACAAAGTACTATAGTTGTTTTACCAGGTTCATTATGTAATAGATGGTTATTTGTATTTGTATTTTGAATTTCGCACAAAGCTACTCGAGGACTATCTGTGCTAGCCGTCCCTAGTTTAGCAGTGTAAGACTAGAGGAAGGCGGTTAGTCATCACCACCCACCGCCAACTCCTGGGCTACTCTTTTTACTAACGAATAGTGGGATTGACCGTCACATTATAACGCTCCCACGGCTGAAAAGGCGAGCATGTTTGGCGACCCTCAGATTACGAGTCGCACGCCTTCACACGCTTGGCCATGCTAGGCCCGATAGATGGTGTTTTATTACGTTAACTACCTGATTCATAGGTAAAATAAAATCAGTGTGTTAATGATTTATTCCTGAATTTCTATGTGTTTTAGTAGTTGTCAACATTTATAAAAGCTTTTATTCTTTTCACCAATCTACAGTTCCATTTTACATAACAGTAACAATAAATAATTACATATTATGTATTACAAACTGTAAAATTACTGTTGTACATTAGATACACCCTTGTGCAAATTAATTGAAACAAGACGGAAAATCACGATTCTTTTCAATTTTTTGCGTTTTATTTCTGAGGATCCTAAAATTACTCACAAATTAATACATGATCTAACCGTCTTTATTTTTCAGAAGATCATTAATCCGCTTTGACATCGAGTCCACGAGTTGACTGCAATCTTCACTAATTTTTTGGATCGCAGTACCACACCTCAATTATGGCCTCAATTAGCTTATCTTTCGTAGTACAGTCTTTTCCCCGAAGTCTTTCTTTACAAATCGCTCAAAGATTTTCAATAGGATTTAAGTCTGGAGAGTTTCCAGGCCAGTCCAGCACCTTTATTCGCGTTGTAGTTATAAAATTCTTCTCAAGTTTCGATGTGTGGCACGGAGCCAGATCTTGATGAAAAATGCCAGATCCATCTGGAAATCTCTTTTTCAATTCTGGAACGACTCTTCTCTGCAAAACTTCGATGTACTGTGGTCCTTACATCATACCTTCTACGATACGTAAGCCTCCGACGCCATAATAGCTGAAAAAGCCCCAAAACATCTTCTTAAGGGATATTTTACGAACTGATTGATGTGAGATTCTCGAAGTTTCTCACCTGCAGATCTGCGAACATGCAGACTTCTTTGAAGAAATGAGTCTCCTCACTGAATAACACCTTCCTCCATTGTTCTTGTGTCCAGTTCTTGTATTTCAGACCCCATTGATACCGTTTTTTTCTTTATTGAGTTGGTAAGAAGTTGTTTTGTGACTGGTCTCCTTGCCCTTCTAAAGCAATTTTGAATGACGTAATATTCCTCAAAAGATGGTTAGTAAGATGAAGTGTATTTGGGTAGGTTGTATTGATATATGCTTCTGGTGTTTCACATGTAATAACATTATATTAACAATATGGTAGTTTTCCAATGGTAAGTTTCTTGAAATCTATAATGTAATGATCTCTAAAATGGTTATTTTATAAATTGTAAAGGGGCATTTTTAATTAGCACTTTAAAGAAACATACATTGCAAATAAAATAAAGTACCTTCAAACAAATATTTTTCTTATCATGAAAGAAGAGGGCTCACCCTGTGATCAGAACATAGATAATTGGAAAAACATTACACTAGTAAACATAAAATCATCATTTGTTAATATTAAGATTTTTTGGACAAAAAAATATAAACGTTTAACTTCTGTAGCTAACCATTGTTTTCTAGTAACATAAACACCTTTTGTGTTTAATGAAAGGAGAGTTGAAAAAGAATGTCTATGTATGTCATTGTAAAAGAAATAATGGTGTGTGTAACAATTTGTTATTGACAATTTAGTATTTTTATGTTAGTTTCTCTTGAACTATTTTGAGACATGCTAAATAACTGTAACTATCCATTAACAGGATTAAACATAACATATTTTTGTATCAGTTCCTGTTGAATAGTCAGAAACATCTCAGACTGTTCAGCAGGATCTGATATAGAAATACATCATGTTTAATCCTGTTTACAGGTGGTTATGAGATTAAAAGTTTTATAACATTGTCAGTTGTTGTTGAAAAGTGTAGAGATGTGTTTAACAGTTTTTACCATTTGTTCATGTTGTACAATCTTGAGAAGATAAACAGCACCTACCAAGTTAAGCATCGGTTCTTTTGAATAAATATGAGACATAGTAAACAGCTAGTAAAACTAAACATCAGTTTTTGTTTAACAAACTTTACACATACAGTTGGTACTACTTCTAAGCAACAGTTCCTGTTGGATAAAAATTACACATATTAAACAGCTGTTACCAAACTGGAATAGCAGTTATTGTTGAACAAACTTTATGTATATTAAACAGCTGTTCCTATAAAACAATTTCGGGACTTGTTAATGAACAGTGTGTAATCATCTGTGAAAAAATAAGGGTAATTTAGAATATCTGATTAGTTACAAAGTCAGTCGAATCCCCTACATGGAGTTAAGGTAAACAAAGGAACAGCTAAAATACAGTTTTTCTGATAAAAACATCTGATAGTTACTTAGGAGGTTACGGTGATTATAAAAATAAAATTTGACAATTTTCAGATAAAGAAAATTATTTTTAATCTTAAAATAAAAATCAGTTTGTATAACCAACTTGAATAACGAATATTCCAAAAGAAAAAAAAATCACAAGTAAATATTTGATTTTAAAAATTATTAAAATAATAAAAGAAACTGATATTTTGTGTGCAAAATTCTCATAATATTTGCTAATACCATGTGAGATTTTGTGAAAATTAACATTATCAAAAGTTATAGTAAGAATACTCTAGCGGTTATTTTGCCTGGTTCACTAATTTACCTATATATCTGAACAACATCCAACTTTAAATAAAAATAATAATTATAAATCTGTACGAACAGTTTTACTCGGATATACTTTAGACTTTATAATTTTGTAAGATTTATTCAGTGTAAGTCACAAAGAAGTGAGAAACCAATCCAGACTTTCATGTTTGTTTACATGTGAAGTTTGATGAAATTCCCCAATATACAATTTATCTGTTGTTTTTAACCCTTAATCCCATAGCCTATGGACGTGTTTTTAACAATAGACACTTTACCTATTGTTTTTTAACTCCTAATCCCAAATCCTATTATTGTATTTGTTAACTAATTCTCATTTCTTGAGATACTCAATACTCCTGTCTCGTTTTTCGTACAGTTTTCTTAGTGGTTTACTTTTTACAGACTTTTTACCTTACCCTTTTATGATATTACAGACTTCGATCTGAACAACAACCAATGAAGATCGACTTTGAAAGTAGCTGTCGTCAACATCTGAATGTGATTGGACATTATGTACCACTTGTTTTATATATATCGTGAATCGTAGTGTCTTTCCAACAGTTTATCTCTGTCTACTGTTTATGGTATCCTTTTTTCCCGCTGAATTTGAAAAAGTTGACGAAGTCAAAGTTCAACATTAACTATTTAAATAACGAAAGAACAGGTACAACAAACAGAATATTATACACTAACTTGTTAGGAATTAATAACACTGTGATTCAACATGTGACGTAACGGTATGTTATTGTTGAGTGGCTTTTAACAGAACACTTCCTACAAAAACTTGGAACATCAAACACAGAAAACTAAAACCATTTTGACACACTTACTCTAGAACAGTGGTTATTAACCTTGTTGGAGGTACTGAACCCCAGAAGTTTCGTACTTGTATTCACTGAACTCTTCGTAATTGGAAAAATAAAATATGATTTGTTTCCAATTCAAAACATAAGTAGATATTTTATTGGTGCACAAAACGAACCATGCATCAGTTGCACACAGTATTACTGTGTTCAAAGAACAAAACCAACAAAACATGAATTTCACACAAAAACATAACTCAATGAATATTTACTGCAAATCAATATGACTTTTTGCTGTTGCCTTTCAGAGACAAATTCAGAAATGCGCGGCTTCATCTTGGCAAGTGCCACTCTCATATCATTTTCGCAACAAAGTCTGTTCCTTTTCTTCGTTTTTATGTCTACCATCCTCGAAAAGGATTGCTTGCAAAGATACGTTGTAACAAACGGTATGAGTATCTCAAGGGCTTTCTTAGCAATAGGAGGGTACGCTACGATTTGGTGACACCGAAACGTTGAGAGCGTCGTTGTTCTGAAAAGTTGCTGTTGAACCTGGCTCTGCTGAAGTTCAATGATTTCGTCGAGGTATTCATCATTGACATCTGTTGTCGCAACACTAAACGTGAACGGCTGTCCCACCCATGCTGGATATGACTCTCTGGTGGGGAAGTATCCGTCGAGAGACTTTGCGAGCTCATCTAAGTGCATGGCAATTGCTTGCTTCAGTTCCCCGGGTACAGAAATGTCTCCGATTTCAGATACATCTTCGATCTTACTTACACAATCGTCCAGCAGGGGAAAGTTTGCGAAGTTATCATTCTCTGTTCGTCGTTTCCATAATGGTAGCTTTTTTTGAAAAGCCTTCAGGTTTTCTTCCACTTCGATGATGTTGACTCCACTGCCCTGCATTTGTTCATTGAGAACATTGAAGATATCGGCCATGTTCGCCAAAATGAGAATGAACTCAGATTTTTTGAAGCAATCTGCATGACAATGTTGGTGCTTTCGCAAAAATAGGGCTAATTCCACACACATGGCAAAAACACGATTCAGCATCTTTCCCCCGGGATAACCACCGAACGTTAGAATGGTACAGAAGTACCTCGAATTCAGAGCCCATTTCATTACACAGCTCTTTCAAAATGTGGTGCTTCAGGGCACTATTTCGCACAAAGTTCACACATTCCACTACAATTTTTAATACTTCTTCCAGTTTTGAAGGCAAGGTTTTTGTTGCCAACGCATGCCTGTGCAGAACACAGTGCGTTACAATTATGTGTGGTGCATCGGCTTTCAACAGCACACCAAAACCAGAGTTTCGTCCCCGCATGACTGGAGCTCCGTCCGAACAAACTGCAGAAACCATATCCCAAAAAGATCGTTGTATCTGAAGTAGTCATCCACAAGTTTCTTCACGTCGGCTGCCTTAGTTGTTGTTGTAAGAGGCTTAAAAAATAAAAAAAAATCTTCTTTTATCTCGTCGTTCTTCACATAGCGCACGAATACAAGAAGCTGGCTTAGATTGGAAACGTCAGTGGTCTCTTCGAGTTTAAGGGTGAATTTTGCTGAGCTTGAAATCAGATCTGCAACTACTTAAGCCAAGATGTCATCGCTCATGTCATCTATTCTGCTGCTGATGGTGTCATTTGAAAGAGGAATTTGGGATAACTTATTTTCAGCAGCTTTTCCCAGCATGATATTCGCCATCTTCAACGCAGCTGGTTTTACGAGTGCTTCACCAATGGTGTGTGGTTTGCCCTGCTTTGCGATCAAGTACGCAACTTCGTACGATGCTGTGAGGATCAGTTTGTCGATGGGTACAAAGCCGAGAAAAGGCAAAGTAGCCTTTTCATCGAACCTGGATTTCTTTACCTTGAATTCAGCAAGCGTTGTGATCTTGTATTTCCCATCTCCATGCAGCTTTTTGGGAGTGTTCTCTTAGTTTTGCCAGTGCTAGACTAGAATTGCTCAACTTGTCATTGCAAATCATGCATTGAGGACGCTGACTCCCATCATGTTCCGTTATTCACGTGAATCCATATTGTACGTATTCGTCCGACCACTTTCTGTTTTTGCTCGATATAGTTAGTATGAAGGGATTGTAAGATTAGAAAAAAAATCACAAATGACGCACGATTACTACAGTCACAAGTCGACTGCTAAACGCACGAAGTTCCCTGCAGCACAGATATTAACTGTGATGTGACGTGATCAGCCTCATCCAATGATGGCCAAGTGGAGAATGACGTCATAAATCATACGAGTGGGGTGAACGGAACGGACACACACACATTGTGTCTTTACCTCAGCCGAACCCCTGAGACTGTCTCACTGAACCCTTGGGGTTCTGTTGAACCCAGGTTAAGAACCACTGCATTGGAGCAAAGAAAAAACAGGCAATAGTGCTGAACAAAGATAGTTGTCACAACTCTGGATGCATTTCAGGAATGAATCTAATGTCAACCATGTTTGTTTTATTAACTGGCAAGCTGCAGTTCTAGACCAAAATAATCGACTGAAAATCTGGTAAAACTCTAGAACTACATGTTTAAAAGTTTGTATTTTATGATGTACTACAGAAGAAGTCTTTTATGTTGACACCATATAATGTTATGATGTAAATATGACATGAACTACACTACATTTCACATTGAAATCAGCTGTAATTACTCAGATGTAATATGGTAGAGTACGGATAATGTTATTCTAGTAGTAATTTGTAGCTACAGACATCCAACTAACTATTCAAATACTAGCTGGAATGGTCATTAGCATGGCACTAGAAGCAGAAGTAACACAAAATAGTTGGGTGACTAATGTTGTAAGCACTTTATAAGATTGAAGAATGGATTTGGAACTTCCAGTGCATCTAAACACTGTTTGAGAAATGAATTCGGTGAACTGCTTAGAGATTGCTAGTAACTTGTTCATGAAGCAGATGATCAACTGGGTCTAAGAAAAATTACACATCAATGTGTAATTACAGGTGAAATTTGTCTGATTAAAAAAGAAACATCATATAGGCTTTCTTGGATGTCAAGAACATAGCCAATACTGAATTTCAGTCGATTCGAAAGAAATGAACGAAACAACCTTCAGAGAAATGTAAAGTTATCGTCATAAAGAAGGAAGAAACGTCAGATAGGTCAGTGCAGTAAAGTATACTGATGCCTTTTCATACTTATACATGTGAACGTGTGGAAATGTTAGTAGATATCCATTTGTTCATTACACTATATATGGCTTCTGTTTATTTAAACTCGATAAAGAAAGCAGACATAATATTGCTTTACGAACTCGAGAAGGACTGTATGCATGGGCGCCAACAGGCGGAACAAGTGGGCACTTGTAAAATGAAAAACATAACTCTTACTTTATTCACTCGATATTTGTATACGAATTTACAAGTTTTTGTTCACTTCATAATTTCACATTAGTTTTTACCTTAACTTTCCAGTTCCAATAAAATTGACCAGGTTTATCAGGAGCTTTACTTAAAACCTCTAAATACCTACACTGTAGCTGAATATTGAAAAACGTCGCTACCACAGTGGCTTCTTGAATATTGGACCTGACATTTTTCATTCAGATCTTCAAAGAGACCCACAAGGTCAGTGACATGCCCTAAGCACTGACACAATGTGATCGGGTCATTCCATTGCCTCCTGTCAGTAATAGCGGCAGCAGGTTATTTAAGAGAATGATGTAGCCTTGCAGGCATCCCATGAGGCAGTGTAGACAGGGTCAACCAAAACTTACTATTATGGAGTCTGCAATATGGCTTAATCTTACATATATTAAATGCATAAAATCTGACTATGGGAGTTTGCATATTTCTCAACTGTAATGACAAAACTTTGAAGACTGGTCCATCGTTCATTAATGTTCACTTTGCCTATCCTTTGGAAAGATTTTTTGTGGATGCTTATGGCTGTATGAATTCAAAATCATGCATTCTGTCTGTTTAATGCACTTGGAAAACTTCAGTTGAAAGGAGGCCTCATATATGAATATGAAATACTTATTTTTGATTGCATATTTCAAGCTACAACTGAGAATGATATTCCAATGTATCAAGAACGCATGCTCGAACTTGAAATTATATGACTAAGTAGTTTCTTTGGTAAAGAAGAGATATTTACTGATGTGCAAGGATCAGTGGTCCAAGAATAACACCTACCTTTTGATAAACTAAAAATCTGCAGCTTTCCAGGTTTTGTGTTGTATTTTCCACATTTCTTATTCAATATCTCCGAAATAGCCACGTTACTGTCTACATTGACTAATGTTTGTAGGTGCTTTGCATTGACATCATAAAGTGAAGATGTCTTCCTGTATTTAAAGTACTCTTTGTTTAGAACACGAGTACTGGCTTATCTTCGTTAAAATTGTTCATTCCTGCTGAATATAGTTGCCAGTGACGATGTAATCTTCGTTTGTACTTGTAATCTTCATGAAACAGGACAACCACTACTTGTATGACAGAAAGGTAATGATTTGATGGACAGTGCCCAATGAAATGGCTTCTAAAGAACTTTCAAAATTTAGAAGGTATGATGGCGTTTTGTATACTGATGTTGCAAAGTACAATACTGCCTGGGTCAGCAGCATAGAAATGCTGATACAGTACGTCGCTAACTGGTGAGATTACGTCCATGTACTTAATGTTTGTATCCCGAACACAGTGTAGTGGTTAATACCACTACAACAAAGATTATATCAAACCAAACAAGCAGTAGTAATTTTACACTTGGGTGAACACCATGAATGACCATTAAGATTACTCCCGAAGGACCAACTTAAAGACCTAGGTTCAGCTTGGGTGCTTCTTATTGAGTGGAGAGGTAGAACAATGACCATCAAAGTTGTCAAATGTATTATTAAGATCTGCAATATCTGATACTCTTATAATCAGTTACGCGATGAGAATAGAAAATTGTGCTATGATGCAGTGAGTACACATGGTCCCTAGAGCTTCAAGGCAAGATATACTTCACTCTGTATATCGCAAAGATTGAAATATACCACAGAGTGTTACGAACTATTGCATATATATATGTAAAGGTATTTTTTCTGGACACATTCGTATCGGTAGATCGAATAACTAAATACATGCGATAACTAACATTAATTCAAAAACTTCATGACTCTACCAACTAAACACTGGCTCGATTCTTTACTAATTTTCATTATATTTATGAACGTCATCATTTGCACTCTTACGAATATCAAAATAAAAACACAGTTCGCAGTAATTTCAGGTGACTTAGTCCAAAAACTGAAATCAAAATTACTTTTCATTTGAAATAAATTATGCCATACCTATGTATATGTTTGATTTGTACAACTTAAAAAATTCCGAACTTTGGTAAATATTATCAAATGTTTTATTTCAATTTTAATTTCTTAACAAGTCAATTTTGAACACGAATTTTTGAGTAAATTACACTTTCCTTCAATGTTGTGCAATAATTTTTGCACCACACGAATAAATTTTGGATTTATTGATAAAGCGCTACGGCCCGGCATGGCCAAGCGTGTTAAGGCGTGCGACTCGTACTCTGAGGGTCGCGGGTTCGCATCCCCATAGCACCAAACATTCTCGCCCTTTCAGCCGTATGGGCATTATAAAGTTACGATCAATCCCACTATTGGTTGGTAAAAGAGTACCCCAAGAATTGGCGGTGGGTGGTGATGACTAGCTGCCTTCCCTCTAGTCTTACACTGCTAAATTAGGGACGGCTAGCACAGATAGCTCTCGAGTAGCTTTGTGCGAAATTAGAAAAATGAAGTGTATTTTACTTATTTATTCAGATATGTTTAAAAAAAACATGAAGGTTAGGCCACTACTTGAAAAGTGGTGAGCCTAATTTTAGTTACAAAAGTGACATACTGGTTGCAGTTCTACCGATTTCCATTTTCTATTAAACCTGTACTTCGTCTGTTTGACAATGAACTAATAATAGCAGGTGATTCATACATGCGGTTGTATCCACAGCTTTCAGTACAGTCAGGAATCTACGTGACGTATTGTTTTCCACATAAAGCTGGCAGAACGATTTATTCACTAAAGGTTGGAACAAATTTATTTTTACGTCATGGTGAAGAGTGTAGTTGATATTGGGTTACAAAAGAACAGACAAGTGCGTAATATATGCACTCGGACGATATTTTCCAAGAAAGTTAATTTTAGTGTTCGGTTAGGTGCTGTTGCTTTACGCCTGGTCAACGCGTCTGAGTTAAGGATGGGCCGTTATGCTCAAAATTTTGTTGTACTATACAGTGTGGCCCGTAAGTCCTTACCCATTCATATGTTATATTCAATTACGCATGTATTATAAATTTGTTTCTTTTTTCAGAGAAATATGGCCGATGTAAGCCCATTTACACTTGAAGAGCGTATTGTAACATAATATTATGCAGTGAGAATGAGGGACAGCACACAGATACATAAGACAAACGAATGGGTAAGGACTTACGGGCCACCCTGTATTATTTAATTGGGGAGGTTCTTTTACACTATTTGACAACTGTTCTAGGCTGTTATTTCACGTAAAGATAACAGATTAGTTTATTTCCTCCTCAATGTTATCTACAAGTTACTTGCAATGCTAAATTCACAGAAGGCTCGGCATGGCCAAGTGTATTAAGGCGTTCGACTCGTAATCCGAGGGTCGCGGGTTCGGATCCCCGTCACACCAAACATGCTCGCCTTTTCAGCCGTGAAGGCGTTATAATGTTACGCTCAATCCCACTATTCGTTGGTAAGAGAGTAGCCCAAGAGTTGGCGGTGGTTGGTGATGACTAGCTGCCTTCCCTCTCGTCTTACACTGCTAAATTGGGGGCGGCTAGCACAGATAGCCCTCGAATAGCTTTGTGCGAAATTCAAAAACAAACAAACCCTCTAGTCTTACACTGCTAAATTAGGGGCGGCTAGCGCAGACAGCCCTCGAATAGTTTTGTGCGAAATTCAAAACAAACAAACAAGCAATTCACAAAAAATGTTTTTATTTTCAAAATATTTCTTTGCAATCTGATCGAGACCATATATTAACCCCTCTTAAGTTCTCACATACTACTGAAACGAACACTCTAACAGCTGACTGGCACTCTAAATCACTGAACGAATTTAATTAAACTGAATGTTTCATCGCTTCTTGTATTTATAATAATTATTGTTTCTAGACATTTCGCAGTCTCTTTCTCATTAACATTCACCGACAATATTCTTGGTCTACTTTTATAAACTTTCTAGGCCTAATGTCATCATCGTGTTATCACTTCCTTCCATTAAACAACTGAAACAAAACATTGAAAATATACCTTCTTTAGTTGTGACATCTGTTGAACAGTGTTGTTGAAAAATCACACAGATTTCTATTTCATTTTTTTTACTTCTCTTCTGAAGCTTATGGCATGCAGATGGAATAACCTGTTATCCATTATCATCACTGTCTGTCCTTTCACTAGTTTTACAGAGTATGTAGTAAAATGAGTCCAATGACAGTTCTGTCCTTTTTGATTATCTGGATGTTGTCACAACAGGAACTCAATGCTTTTCTGCAGATAATTTTTTCTCTGGATTAACTCAGTTGGTTGTTCTCATGCCAGTACATTTAGTGACCAACCTTTAGCATACACAGCCTTTTTTAATTCTGTGAACCACCTCATTGATTCTTTTCACTAAAACTTATTAATTTGTTAAATAGTACACTGTACCTTCAAACATTGTTCGAACTGAGATTTTCATTAAATATTATCATACAAGTACTATGTTCCTTATTATTTTCATTTTTTTTAAACAAAAGATCCTTTCCTACATCTACTTTGTAGGTTTATGAAGCCATTCCACACCATGTTGATGAAATACAGTTTTATAAATCTTACCATCAGTGACTTTTCATTTTATTACAATTCATTTTAAGCCTTTTCCAGGTAAATTCATGTATTAAGTCTCTATTCTTCAGACCATGAGAGTTTTTCCAATCATTAAATCATCAGAACATGCTAGTGTTTGGCTCCACTACACAAGAATCACAAAAGACAGATTTAATCCTAACAACACCTGCTATGAGAATTTAAATTCAAGTTTTTATTGGAAGTTCAACCTCTGGTGTTGTAGTTGTCATCTAGTGCTTATGGACTGTGAAGCTATATATATAGCTGGATAAAGTCAATTCCCAATATGGTTTCTTCCTCAATGTCAAATACACACACACACATCATGAGGCTAAGAGAAGTATGGTTAACTCCTAGTTCTCTTCTTCTTTTCTTTAATAAACCACTGACTTATGGGCAGTTTTCCTCAAATAATTGTCTTCTTTTCTCAGTTGGGACAGATGGGGTATTCTCAGCTAAACTTTGATCAGTTAATTCCCCACAATCCCAGCTGTGATGGTTATTCCCCCATGTACTTTTGTAATGTCTTTCTGTAGTTATGGATTAATGTCTATTGTGTTAAAACTATTCCATTCTAAAGATGAGGGTTAGTCAGTCAACCATGATTCTTTTTCTGTTCGTTGTTTTTGCCTTTATGGTTGGTAGTGTTGTGAGCACAATGTTTTAGTTGTTTTTTGAACAACATGAGATTAAATTTTGTATTTAAAGTTTTATATATAGGAATAGCTAGGTTGGCTTGATGGTAAAAGATATAAGATAGTAGTGTGTACCTGCTTCCTCTTTGTAAAGACTTACATTTTTTCAAGATGATTGTTTCTCAGAATTCTCAGTTTTGGTGCAGAGAATCATTCAACTAGTACTTTTCCTGTTTTGAGAGTCTGAAAATGTGGGTTTATTAAGTGACAAATGGTAATCTTAGAAGGAAGGCAACACAAGAATAGAAAACTGTTTTCCCTGTTGGTAAATTGAATAACAGTCAGTGACAGCAACACTTCAGAACTGAAGTTCCAATAGACACAGTTCTTGAATGTGAGGAGTTCCCACATCCAGACTTGTCTCAGTGCATTTTATTCTGTGTATAAGGTTAGGCCCTGTAACACACGATCCAAGAATATTCATTTTTAAACAAAAGTTTAGATAGCAACCTAACATTATCAAGTAGTTATTTCTTGTGTATTTAAATCATGGAAAGGTTTCTGTTACAAAGTCATATTGTTTAAATATCATGGTATCCATTATTTCAAATGATTGTTTCTCCATATTAGTCATTCCCAACTCGAAATCTTGTACTTTTTGAAAATGAGTAGAGAGAAAATAAACCCCAACAGCTCAAAATCAAAAGGTGTTCTTAGTGAATTGCCAACATATTCCACAAACTAAAACTCAAAATTTTTATACAATTGACTAACCATTGAATTATTTATATCAATTAATATCAGCTGCTCTTATTAAATTTTTAAAACATTATATGGATCATGGGTATATAACTGGCTCTAAGAGTTTGAACTAATGTTAAAATGAAGAAAGGCTTAAGATAAAGGGAAAAAGACTGTGCTATACAAATCCTACAACCTGTCATAATCATATAAGATATATATTAATATATACTTCTAAGCCATGACCTGTTGACAATCCTGCCTTAAAGTTTGTCACACACAAACAAAGCCTTGTTTAAGAAAAAGTATGTTATCACACCTGACTCATTTTGTTATAAATACTTTATAAGAAAACTGACAGATATGTTTCATGTGCATATCAGCAACTATAGTATCTTCTTGTTACTAGCCTAATGAGGAAACTGCCTTCTGGTGACACACAGACATTGCAGTCTTTACCATAGCAAAGCAAAGTTGGAACTATAATACTTCCCTCTGGTGTACTAATGTTCACATGCTATCACAAACACACACAGCACCTAACATTTTTATTACATTTAATTTTAGACAAATTCTAATGACAGCTTTTCTGGTAGACTTTTTAAGAGGTGATAAATTTTTCACACAAATAAATTTGTCATTGTTTCCAGAAAATAATTTCACAATTAAAAAGTTTAAATGCAGTGCAAAATTACCACCACTTTACAAAAAAACTAGTGAAATCTATCTGTGTGTGTGTAACAAGTGAATATTATACTGTCCAAAATAAACAACTTAAATTTATATGTGTGTAAAACATGAATATTATACTATCCAGAAAACACTAATGAAATTTATCTGTGTGTGTGTAACAAGTGAATATTAGACTGTCCATACCAAACTACTGACATTTATGTATGTATGTGTGTATATAACATGTGAATATTGTACTGAAATTTATCTGTGTGCATGTGTGTAACAAGTGATTATACTGTCCAAAACAAACTACTGAAATTTACACGTGTATGTAACAAGTGAATATTATACTGTCCAAACCAAACTACTGCAATTTACACGTGTGTGTGTAATAAGTGATTATACTGTCCAAACCAAACTACTGAAATTTACACATGTGTGTGTAATAAGTGATTATACTGTTCAAACCAAACTACTGAAATTTACACGTGTGTGTGTAATAAGTGATTATACTGTCCAAACCAAACTACTGAAATTTACACGTGTGTGTATGTAACAAGTGAATATTATACTGTCCAAACCAAACTACTGAAATTTACACGTGTGTGTACGTAACAAGTGAATATTATACTGTCCAAACCAAACGACTGAAATTTACACGTGTGTGTATGTAACAAGTGAATATTATACTGTCCAAACCAAACTACTAAAATTTACACATGTGGGTGTAATAAGTGAATATTATACTGTCCAAACCAAACTACTGAAATTTATACGTGTGTGTATGTAACAAGTGAATATTATACTGTCCAAACCAAACTACTGAAATTTACACGTGTGTGTATGTAACAAGTGAATATTATACTGTCCAAACCAAACTACTGAAATTTACACGTGTGTGTATGTAACAAGTGAATATTATACTGTCCAAACCAAACTACTGAAATTTACACGTGTGTATGTAACAAGTGAATATTATACTGTCCAAACCAAACTACTGAAATTTACACGTATGTAACAAGTGAATATTATACTGTCCAAACCAAACTACTGAAATTTACACGTGTGTGTATGTAACAAGTGAATATTATACTGTCCAAACCAAACTACTGAAATTTACACATGTGTGTGTATGTAACAAGTGAATATTATACTGTCCAAAACAAACTACTGAAATTTACACGTGTGTGTATGTAACAAGTGAATATTATACTGTCCAAACCAAACTACTGAAAGTTACACGTGTGTGTGTAACAAGTGAATATTATACTGTCCAAACCAAACTACTGAAATTTACACGCGTGTGTATGTAACAAGTGAATATTATACTGTCCAAACCAAACTACTGAAATTTACACGTGTATGTAACAAGTGAATATTATACTGTCCAAACCAAACTACTGAAATTTACACGTGTGTGTATGTAACAAGTGAATATTATACTGTCCAAACCAAACTACTGAAATTTACACGTGTGTGTATGTAACAAGTGAATATTATACTGTCCAAACCAAACTACTGAAATTTACACGTGTGGGTGTAATAAGTGAATATTATACTGTCCAAACCAAACTACTGAAATTTACACGTGTGTGTATGTAACAAGTGAATATTATACTGTCGAAACCAAACTACTGAAATTTACACATGTGTGTGTATGTAACAAGTGAATATTATACTGTCCAAACCAAACTACTGAAATTTACACGTGTATGTAACAAGTGAATATTATACTGTCCAAACCAAACTACTGAAATTTACACGTGTGTGTAACAAGTAAATATTATACTGTCCAAATCAAACTACTGAAATTTACACGTGTGTGTATGTAACAAGTGAATATTATACTGACCAAACCAAACTACTGAAAGTTACACGTGTGTGTATGTAACAAGTGAATATTATACTGTCCAAACCAAACTACTGAAATTTACACGTGTGTGTATGTAACAAGTGAATATTATACTGTCCAAACCAAACTACTGAAATTTACACGTGTGTGTAATAAGTGAATATTATACTGTCCAAACCAAACTACTGAAATTTACACGTGTGTGTATGTAATAAGTGAATATTATACTGTCCAAACCAAACTACTGAAATTTACACGTGTGTGTGTAATAAGTGAATATTATACTGTCCAAACCAAACTACTGAAATTTACACATGTGTGTGTATGTAACAAGTGAATATTATACTGACCAAACCAAATTACTGAAAATTACACGTGTGTGTATGTAACAAGTGAATATTATACTGTCCAAACCAAACTACTGAAATTTACACGTGTGTGTGTAATAAGTGAATATTATACTGTCCAAACCAAACTACTGAAATTTACACGCGTGTGTGTAATAAGTGAATATTATACTGTCCAAACCAAACTACTGAAATTTACACGTGTGTGTATGTAACAAGTGAATATTATACTGTCCAAACCAAACTACTGAAATTTACACATGTGTGTGTATGTAACAAGTGAATATTATACTGTCCAAACCAAACTACTGAAATTTACACGTGTGTATGTAATAAGTGAATATTATACTGTCCAAACCAAACTACTGAAATTTACACGTGTGTGTATGTAACAAGTGAATATTATACTGTCCAAACCAAACTACTGAAATTTACACGTGTGTATGTAACAAGTGAATATTATACTGTCCAAACCAAACTACTGAAATTTACACGTGTGTATGTAATAAGTGAATATTATACTGTCCAAACCAAACTACTGAAATTTACACGTGTGTGTGTATGTAACAAGTGAATATTATACTGTCCAAACCAAACTACTGAAATTTACACGTGTGTGTATGTAACAAGTGAATATTATACTGTCCAAACCAAACTACTGAAATTTACACATGTGTGTGTGTAACAAGTGAATATTATACTGTCCAAACCAAACTACTGAAATTTACGTGTGTATGTAATAAGTGAATATTATACTGTCCAAACCAAACTACTGAAATTTACATGTGTGTAACAAGTGAATATTATACTGTCCAAACCAAACTACTGAAATTTACACGTGTGTGTGTAATAAGTGATTATACTGTCCAAACCAAACTACTGAAATTTACACGTGTGTGTGTAATAAGTGAATATTATACTGTCCAAACCAAACTACTGAAATTTACACGTGTGTGTGTAATAAGTGAATATTATACTGTCCAAAAAAACTACTGAAATTTATTTGTATGTGTGTATGTAACAAGTGAATATTATACTGTCCAAACCAAACTACTGAAATTTACACGTATGTGTGTAATAAGTGAATATTATACTGTCCAAACCAAACTACTGAAATTTACACGTGTGGGTGTAATAAGTGAATATTATACTGTCCAAACCAAACTACTGAAATTTACACGTGTGTGTGTAATAAGTGAATATTATACTGTCCAAAAAAACTACTGAAATTTATTTGTATGTGTGTATGTAACAAGTGAATATTATACTGTTCAAGAATAAACACATGCAATACAAACAGACCAGTAGAGCTTAATGTTAAACTGACAGGTAACTGGAAACATTAATAACAGTGTTGCCTATTTAACTGAGTTTTATGTACAAACTATTGCCTGTAAGCAATACTTACATATAAGTTACACAAATTAATGGCTTAGTGAATGTTTCTGAATATTCAAAAAACAAAACACTGCCATCAAACATATTCTTCCCATCTACTGATATTATCTGCAACTTGTTGCTGTCACCACTTTTGAAATGCTGAGTAGAGGAAAGGCAGTTGGTTTGCAGTACCCTTCCCCAACAGGTCTAGTGTACAAAGTGCATTTTAGCTAAGTTTAACAGTATTGGTAATAAAGGTGCAAGCAAAAAAGACATTCACATTAGAGAACAACTTAACAAAGCTACATATGTTGATGTGAAACATGGTTGATGAATGATCAAGTCCTTAGTGAATTTAAAAAGGTCTTCACAATCTACAGTAGGACTGACAATTCTGAATAGTTTTCAGTGATTAAACATTCGGTTAATAGTTTATTTTATTCTGTGAAGTTAAAGATACTTGTAATGTTAACATGAAGATAACATCTACATACACTACTCTGTTAGGAAACTCTTGTGTAATTAAAACCAATGAAATAAGTGAAAAAGAAATAACAAACATGTATAAAATACTACTTCTGAAAGAAATATTACAGATGTTATATTAAAGAAACAGTCTCTAAAACTCACAACAATCTGTATTATACCAAAAGTGGAATTAAATATCTATCACTATTATAAACACCTTGTGCATAATATTTCTTAGTTAGCTTTATAAGTTCCAACTGTTAAATACAAAACAACTGTGGCTTATAAAATGTACCTGTGCATATTCATCCAGTTCATGAAATTCTCAGTGAAATATATTTGATTGATTATCAAAACATCTGCAAGGCCTTGTGAAAGTGGACCTCAACTGCTCAACATCTGCACTTTGAATGAGATATAAATTTTTAATTTACTACAACCTGTTTTGAACAAGGACTTAACAACTCCCTGTTACCATACAATGAACAATATAAGACACAAATATATATGTTTAAAAGTGGTCAAAATAATCTAAGTTGCATTTCTTTTCACATGAATTAAATTACAAGTGTTATAATACTTTGGTCTCCGACTATCATAAATATAACAAAAGAAATGTGAAATAACTTTTACTGAAAAAAAAAAATTACAATTTTTATGTTGCTTTGGGAAACACATGATGGATAATAATATCTTGTCAATTTCTGTTGTTATTATGTTGTGCCACAACAATGAATCAGCAGCAACCAAACTGATATGTTTTGTTTTGTAAGGTAACTTCAACAATAAACAAAGTGTATTCATAACTTTACAATATATATCACACACCTAGATTTTTCTGTATGAACTACATTTTGTTTATACTTTCACTATAAAAACCTTCACTTCTATCTACATTAAATATACACACACTAATGGGATTTCTTTAAGCATGAAAGTTACTCTTACAAGACAAGATGAACACATGCAGTTCCTTGTTAAACCAGAGGTCCTAATGTATTCCCCATGTTTTTTTCTGATACATATTTTGTATCACCTTTCTTTTAAAATGTAGGATTTCACAATTCATTTAAATAAGGTGGAAGTCCTTAAAATCAGTAGGCTATATATCTGTGTGCAAAAATGCAAGTGTTAAAAAAATTATTTTCCAGTAAGTACTGATGGATTTTTTTCTTTTTTACAAATAGTGAACTTAATAATAGCAGTAATTGTCAATTCATTAAATTCTGTTCTCTTAAGTGAAAAAAAAATACAATTTTAACTAAACTTAATGTTACATTTCTCTATTTATACTTCATGCCTGTCCCATTTCATTCATTCCTATAATATATATCAATAGCTACATTAAAACATAAACAAATCATAGTTGAATTAAAATTATAAAGATACATGGACACACAGTTGACTATTTTAGAATTTTTGATAAATAATTAATCAATTACACCAGGAGCTATGAAACAAATGCCCGACTTTGGAATGTGTTAAAAGTTTAACAACAAAACATTTATTTTTATTGATCAATAATCAATTCTGGCTGAAACTTTAATATAAGCCACGTAAATGTTTCAAACATAAACTCAAAACTAGTATCAATAAAGTGATTTTCAACAAATAACTTTTCCTGTTTTTATCATTTTTTGGGGGGATATTTGGTTAGAATATCTGTTTTACTTCATAATTATAGAATCCATAACTCTTAAAATGTTTCATAAATTTCCTAATAATACATCATACAATGTAACCTGTTTTCTTAGTGCACCTTATAACCATATATATGTTTTCCTTTACTGTATCAGAATATCCCTATCAATTACATTTCACATTGAAATTTATTTTTAACAAAGCAGTTGTTTATACTGGTAGAAGCTCCACAAAAATCTAATTTGTTTATACATTTATACTGCTACTGTAAAATAAACAGATGCTAATAATTTTAGAGAAGTGTTTGATGAAAACCATTTTTAACTGTTTTCATAAGATATAGTTATTACACTTGATTTCTAAGCATTCTCTAATATGCATGGAAAATGTACAGTGCGAATTTTTGTCACACCTTTCTTAAACTGAAAATTTCTATACAGGTATTCTTTTATTTTGTTACAATTACAAACATTTAATTTTACAGATAAATATACAGTGAATCATATAAATAAATTGCACAAAAATATTTTTTATTTTTTTTATTTAGAGAACAATGCAAGAATGTTATTGATGTACTGCTGTTTTTACTTTAGGTTCTGTTAAGCCCATCATGAGAATGAGAACAAATGATAAGTGCACACCTTCCTAAGACAATATTCTCAAACTCAGAAAACAAAAAACTAAAGTAACATTTTCCTTTGTTTTTCTTTATGTTTCCTCACATAAATGTCTAAAAGTTTCTCAGTATCTGAGCTTTTTCACAGACTAAATATGGTAAAAAATTATACACGTCCATTTAATTCAAAATTTAAATTCTTACAAAGCAAGTGTATTAATATTACTCTGCATATGTTTACTTTCTATACATATATCTTTCAGTATTTATCTCTAAGTTTTAATATCTTATCAATTTTAAGAGTAACAAAAAAATGAAGAAGCGAAGCAAGAAATGAATCAAATGTATACACTTTTAATAACTACAGTTAACAGTCATGAACAAGTTATCAAGTATGTACAATATGGCATTAAGTGTGATATATCAGTGTATTCATAATCTAGAAGCAGAATGTTTCAATGATTTACTTTGTTACATATAAGCAAACAAACAACAACTTAAAATAGTTGTATTTTAAAGTAGGTAGTAAATGATAGATAAAACTGGATTCAACCACTTTCAATAAAAGCATGAATATACATTACTGTAAGCCAAGATTTGGCTCAAACTTGACTAAATGTTCTATCCAACAATCAAATATTGACCAGCTTCTATCAGTAAAAAACAAAATTCATATTCTCAATACAAAAAATTATTTTAAATCAAATTCTTTCTACATCCTATTTTTAATTATTCATGTAGAAATAACTTCTTAAAATTCACTGCAAGTCAAAAGTTATGTTACTGAAAATAAGTTAGATATTAACATGAGCTAACTATCACAAACAATTACAGATTACTGTAACACAGCCTGAAAGCAGCAATACTGTGTGTAACTTTTAGAATTTACATTTTTCAAAACAAATAATAAAATGTGTTGGAAATTTCAACATAGTAATTCTTGTAATTAAATTTATTTCATGTACAAATATTTATACAGATATGCTAAAAAATGTACTGGTTTGAGAATATGGTTTATTAATGTTATTGATGTAAAAGCAAGACCTTATACTAGAACACTGTTTAGATATTTTAAAGTAAACCACTATCACATAATTATCAGTTCAGAAAACTTTTATTGGTATGATTTAAGAATTTCAAGTTATTGAATCAGTTTTATCTGTCATATGATCCATTTTTCATTTCATTCAGTTCAAGAAAAATTACCAACCTCAACAACAACAAGCTTTAGTGCTCTTTATTTGTGTCCCCCATTAATAAACTACTGAACCTAGACAAAATAGCAAAACAGTGCTTTTCACCGTACCCTGTGAAAAGTAAAAATAAAGAGAGAAGTGGAACAGTCCCAATAGCTCCTGGATAGTTTGGTCACTCAAGCACTTACAATAAAACAGACTTGTCATGTTCTGAAAATGACAAAATATAAGTGCCTGCTCTATCATTTAACAAAAGCAGCAAACACACCCCACATTGTTTCAACAGCATTGGGTTTCATACTTTCAGCCTCCATGTCTAAATCTAGAAGTTCACGCACACGTTTCATAGCTACTTCATAGTCATCATCACTCAAGGGGGCAAAGGCATTCTCTAAAACATCTGAAGCATGGGCTAGTATGATAAGAGAAAGTAACCTTCTGTCCATCCGATGTGGATCGTTAACCCATCTTCCTAGAACAGCATCCTGGACTTTTTTTATCAACTTACTTTTTGCATTATTGTCAGTCAGTGGGTGTGTGGTCATGTCAAAAAGAAGAAAGTTTTGTTTCTCTGTGGTCAACAAGCCTTTCTCCACCAGGTTCTTAGCCAAACGTTCTCTTACATTCCGAAGTTGGTAACGTAGTTTCAACGGATTCCAAGTTTCGCCTTAAGATATCAAAAGTTCATAATTTTGAAATAATCTTATACAAATACACAAAACTGTTGTTTATTTCTCAAATACCATCTTCACCTTTCTAGTCAACATTACACTCTCTGGAAATAATTACTTTTAATATGAGTCATCTGTTAGATTTAGATATTTGTTTTTATTCTGGATTACTTAAAAGAGAAACAATTTTTATAACAAAAGTTCACCATGGACAAATAAACAACTGTATTATGACAGAAGAAATACAAAACAGAATTAGATTTTTGTTCTGTGCTCATGGGTGAAGAGTAATTACCATGCAGATTTTGAAAATAACATCTCATGATACAAGGTATTTAGATCTAATTATAACTTACCACTAAGATATTCAATCCAGCTCTGCAAAGTTTCTGAAGGACTGGTCTCTTTTATGTGTTTCAAGGCTTCATCTAACAAAACATCACCAGTGGGTGTGTCACTTTTTACTAAAACTTTCCTCATCAAAACACTTCGTCTGCGCATTCCAGCTTTCTCAAGTTCTATTCTCCCTCGTAAAGCCAGCTCTACAAGTATACATCCACGAAGTCCAGAAGAAATGCAGTCATTCCAGAATGATGTGTAACCCTTAAAAAAATAAAACATTTTTTTCTTATAATAATAAGGTATTAGGTTTGTAGAACATAAAAAAACAGCAACTAAAGAAAACGGAAATATATTCCATGATGCCAGATTCGAATAATGAACTCCTCTAGTTGTCCCCCATGAAAGATATTCCATGATGCCAGATTAGGATAATGAACTCCTATAGTTGTCCCCCATGAAAGATATTCCATGATGCCAGATTAGGATAATGAACTTCTTTAGCTGTCCCCCATGCAAGACATTCTGTGACACATGTTCAAAATTAGGATAATGAACTCCTATAGTTGTCCCCCATGAAATATATTCTATGATGCCAGATTAGGATAATGAACTTCTTTAGCTGTCCCCCATGCAGGACATTCTGTGACACATGTTCAAGATTAGGATAATGAACTCCTATAGTTGTCCCCCATGAAAGATATTCCATGATGTCAGATTAGGATAATGAACTTCTTTAGCTGTCCCCCATGCAAGACATTCTGTGACACACGTTCAAAATTAGAATAATGAACTCCTATAGTTGTCCCCCATGAAAGATATTTCATGATGCCAGATTAGGATAATGAACTTCTTTAGCTGTCCCCCCATGCAAGACATTCTGTGACACACGTTCAAAATTAGGATAATGAACTCCTATACTTGTCCTCCATGAAAGATATTCCATGATGCCAGATTAGGATAATGAACTACTTCAGCTGCCCCCCATGCAAGACATTCTGTGACACAAGTTCAAGATTAGGATAATGAACTCCAGTTGTTTCGCAAAAAAAGACATTCTGTGACACAAGTTTCAGATTAGGGTAATGAACTCCTCTAGTTTTAGCAGACTTTAGAAATTCTGCTATCAGAGTTGACTATAAGAATGAGTCCCACTCAATGGACTGTTTCACGATGATACAAAGAATACCATTGTGGTCTGTGCAGAATCTGTCTTGATGAAAGCCTGCTTGTTTGATACAAAGAATACCATTGTGGTCTGTGCAGAATCTGTCTTGATGAAAGCCTGCTTGTTTGTCTCTGAGATTAGCATAACTGCATCCCCCTTTTTTTTTCATATTAGCCAAACTTGGGACTGCAGTAAAAAATGTAGTTTCAAATTTGTTACGAGGAAAAAAATAACTAGCAGTCATTTGGTAATGCCTCCAAAAAAGTTAAAAGTTTATGGGGTAGCATGTAGAGCTGTGCAATTAGTGATATATAGTAATTGGTTAATCAATGGTCCCATTCATTTATTACATTAGATTAATCAATTAGTACAGTGTTTTTCAGACCAAGATACATGCAAATACTAAAAAAATTAGTGGTAGGTGATAATAGTAGTTCTCTCTAGTGAACAGTTCAAAACCAATGACAGTGGTAAATAGTTGTTATAGTTTTGCCAAAATAAACAGGGCAAGGAAGTTTGGTAAGGAGTTTGGGTGTTGAACTGTATTATTATGAAAACCTTTTTCAGTTAGAAGACATCAAATAACCTCAGATTTAGTGAGTATGGCAGGTGACAGTAAAAATATTTTTGTGATTCAAGTCCTTATTTACTCAATATTATTTTTGTTTTTCTCATATTCAAACAACATGAATAATTAATCTGGTTAACTGGATACTTTTCTAATTCCAATCATAACATGTTTTAAATAAAAATGTTATTACTATTATTAGTGATATAAAAACATTTTTACATTATTTCATTGACAATTTATTTAACTTACATGATAGCACTGGGAAATTACTGCATATTTTGTAAACAAACAAAATAGTTACCATGTGATCCTCTCAACATTAGTGAACTACCAAACAGGAAACATTCATCCTATCTTTAAAAAGTATCCCCTTCAAAAGTTTTATTGAAAAATATATATGTACTTTTTCTAAATGCATAAAGGATAACCACTCTTAATGTCTTATGTTTATTGAGTTTCCAACTTTTTACAATAAGCAACACTAGTTGTTAACTGTCGTGGTTAACCTCCAATCCACAGACAATGCACTTGGTCTTTTGGCCGTATGAACATTACTGACAACTTCATAGTATCAAAGACTAACAACTCAGAATTCCTTTCTTTTTAAATCCATGGAAATATTTAGAGAATAAAGTATATACAAAACAATCAATTTACTCAGGACATATAAATTATTGATAGATTAAGATCTAAAAATCTGAATGGTTTGCTAAAATAAATAACTGCATACAGAGCTGGTGTGTCCAATCAGTACAGGAATCATAATTATTTGACGTATTGACAGAAAAGACAACTTTCTACTCCTACACATCATCTGCTACCTTCTGTGCAAGAAATCATTAGCTGTTAATAGTGAAGAAATTCTAGACAGAAATAGGAAGAAGCAAAACTGAAATGTTTATTTGAAGATGTTCCACGTCTAAACAGAAATGAAAGAATATACAATAATTTCCAAAAATTTACTAAGGGAGCAGAAAACACACAGAACCATAAGGACAACACAACTGCCCTATTAAATAAGTAAGATGGTCTTTTTAAACTAAAGATGATTCCTAACCTTACCAAAGTTTATATTTGAAGAAAAGACAGGCTAAGTTCCAGTCTTATTAAACTCAAATGAGTGGCTCATAGAATGGCTTTGAGTTTTGTTTTTCCAAGTACAAACTTATAACTCATAGCTCCATCATCACTTGGCCAATTTGAAATTAATTACAGTTTTGGACTTAAGAGATCAAATACTTTCCAATTGACATACCTGACCATATCCAAAGCTTCAATGGCTAATTGTAATCTTGTCTAAAAGAATTTCAGTTTTAAGGGTTGGTTGGGTACAGATCGTGAAGAGAAATAAAACTAAAACAGCTATATACACACAGCTCACTTGTTTTTGCTGGCACACACAAATACAGCTATAAAAAAAAAGTAACAGAGATTAATTTATTCTAATCCTGCATAAAAGAATTTCAAGTACCACAACTACTGAGAATTACCTCTTGTTTTTCTAACATAGTGACTGATTTACAGAATGAGTTGCCATTAGCAGTAGTGAAGGCCAGCACTTTACCAAAGTTTATGAGCGAAATTGGTTATTTCTTGAAAAATAAAGGGAAGGTTTAAATATTTATTGGTAGAAGGACTTGTATAATTGCATTGTCTATATAGGATTCTGAATTTTCACAAATGTATAACTCCTATCAAATTCTTCATCTGACACTGTCCTCCAAATAACAATATTATATCTTTAATATGTAAACTAGAAAACAATAACACTTGGGTGACATAAAAGATTTGTATTGGAAAAAACTTGTTGGTTTCCAACAGTTTGAACTGAGTCTTTAAACACTACTTAAAGCCATTTTTTTTATATCACACTTGGTTTTATTTTGTCATGTATAATGTGTTAAAATTCTATTGTAGTTGACATTCACTTGCTTAACTGTAATACACATGGCAAACAGTCAATATGAAAGTTTAAGTGTTTTACTAAACAAATGGAAACAAATATACAAAAACACTTGTAAGGAATGATTTACTTCCTGTCTAATTCTAAATGTACATGAACCAAAGCAGCAAGTTTAATATGTCAACTTGTCTAAATTATTTCATGTTTTTGTTATCAAACAAAGCACTGACTTAATTCTCTACTTGCCTTTTAATGTACGAGCAAATAATAAAAACCAAACATAAGTAAAAACAAGGGTTTAATTAATCGTGTAATCTGTATCAATTCACAATATGACATAGACAGTCCTTAACATTTGAAGACAAACTTGCTAATCAGTTACAAGTCAGTTGAAGCATGAGTAATCGGGAAAATTTCAAAATGTGACACCCATACTTTTATTCATAATTATACACTGCAGCAATTATACTGATAAAAAATAAAAATGACGACATGCTTTATGTAAAATTAATAATCTTACAAAACAGGAGATTAAACTATTTTTTAAGAAACTCAGAGACTGTAGAATTTGTTATTTGTAGGAAACAAAGTGAAGTTTACTTCAAGAGGTATGGAACTAGCAGAGTTGTATGTTTAGAGGAAAAATATATTTTAAGGTTTAAATATAATTCATTAGAAGGTAAAAGTAGAAATATGAAATTAATATAATATGCAATAAAGAAAATCAACTTGTAGATCTCATAAAACAAGTCAGAGACTAATGCATGTAACTATGTCAAACAGTTTTGAACCCTTGAAGAATAAGGTTGAAGAAGAAAAGGATTCTTATGTGTTTGTAGTTCTAAAAATACAGTAAAAATTACCTATCTAGTTGAATTTATCAAAACTCTGATAATTTGCTCTCCAGTTATTTATGTTCAGCATGCTGTGGAGTTAATACAATTTAGTGTCAGAAATTAACATGATGGTCTGCATAATGCAAGTTTAAACTTTTTCCTGGTGTTAAGCATACATAAAACATTTTGAAGGAAGTGCAAGAATTAGAAGACGTTATTGAATATATGTCTGGATCAAGTGTAAACTGGTTTTATCTGTAGGAAAGATTTCAGGGTAAGGGAAAATACTGATGTGTGGAAGTTTACATTTAAGCAGGTTGGAGAATTAGTGTTTGATGAAATATTATGTGGCTTATGTATGGATTGTCATTTTACAGTCACATCTTGATTTTCAAACACAATGCAAACAATAAACTGGCTATAAGTAACAAAACAAAATTCAACAATTGTTTTTTAAATAACATTACAATTCTTTATAATTAGTTGCTGAAATTGCATATTTCAGTTGTGGTCAATACCTTTTTAATGAAACTTGATTAAATGAAGATTGTGGTGTTAGTTTAGAGGATTCTGAGATGTTTTATAAATATCTTATATATGGGAAACAAGTTTGTCAATTTGTTTAGAAAAATAAATCTGAAAAATTGCGAGATAAATGATGTCTTAAAATATATTTCTAGAATAAAATCACTAATCTAATTTTAATAAGTATCTTGATCATCTCATTGAAACTGATAACATAAGATTAGCTAAACTGTCAATAAAAACATACAAGGCAGTATTTTTGGGGGGAGAGGAAGAGGGAAGGATCCACATACTTACTGTTGAGAACTTTTAGAATTCAACTTTCTCTTTCAGGTGGTTATTATTTATTGCATATAATTCCCTGAAGTTTTTGTGTTTTTTTCCACTGTTACCAAAATGCTCATTAGTTAATTAAAATACACTTTTTTACCATTTAAAAACAGTAATAATGTCTTTCTTGAATTCACATAATTCACCTTAGAAGACCAATCATGACTATTATATTTGAGCACCTTTTCATCCTCAATTTCAGATATAGGATGCCAACAAATCTCAAAGCCGTATGTGGCCAAAATTTATTAAAATGAAATTCCACAAGTATCATTTTCTATAATCCATATTCCAAGCTACCAATAATTTTTAATTCCTGTGTATTTCATATTTTAAAACACTGGAGTCTGATATGCAAAAGAAAAAACAACACAAGTTACCAAAAAAATGGGAGTTCTAGCCAGTGCCTCCAGGAATCCATGCACATCATGCAAAAAACTATTCCCACCTTTAATACAGGCTCATTATTATGTGAAATTTTAATTTCAGAAATACTGACAAAATCTATATCTTTCTCTTGGGGGGCTTAAGAATTTATTCAGTTTAGGAGTAACTGCTTTTTAATTCTACATATCAAAGATCTCACTAGAAAGTATACGACTCAGAACTTTGATTTTAACATGGTTTCAGAATTACTTATTGTGCCTTCAAGTTCTTGAATAAATCTTAGCTCCAAGTCATACTTAGTTTAATTACATAACACCAATTTCTATTAATAATATCTATTAAAAGTAAATTACTTCAACAGGCAAAATTGAATAACGTCCTTAACCTAAGACCTTATATCTTTAACTACGAGAGCTGTTTGATCTGTAATTTATAACCTACTGACACTGTGAGGATAATACTATTACTAGGTCAGGCATCTTCAGACTACTGAGGATCAAACAAAAAATCGGATACCTCTTTGTCTTTCAAACCCAACAGTAAAACTTCCTCCATCAATGTCAAACGTGTCTCTTTGGCGTCAACATCCTCTTCATCATTTTCCAGTGGTTTTTGATCTTCAATTCCAGATCCACCTTTATCTTGTGATCCTGTTCCAGTCCGATCGCCGGAAGAAGTATGAACATTTTTTCTTTGTACCAAACCTTCAGACCTATTCATTGTTTTTCTACAGCTTATTTGCCTCGTACAAAGGCTTTTATGGTATTTTGCTTTCAGTAAGACTAACTTATATACTTGGCATGGAAAAATAAGGTTTTCTACATGTTTTAATTATCTTCATATACCGATTTCCTTAAATTTCAGCTTAAAATAGAGACGAGATTTCCAGAACAACAATTATGGCGAATGCTGACGAATACACTCCTAGAGCGTCCTCTATTAGATTTTGTCAAATTTAAAATAGTAAAAACGATATTATAATAACAATCATAAAATAATCTTTTAGTTAAATCACAATGTTGTTAAAAGCAAATACACAATAACTGATGTATTCTACAATTGATTATTCATTAACCAATATATTTGACCTTTATGTTTATAATTTGCAGAAGGCTAGGTTATATCACTCTTTGTATATAATCTCTTGGTAAACAAAAGAAACATTGTACATAAAATTAAAAAAAAAAACTTCTTCGGTCCCTAAATAATAGATATTCTTCACCTGACTTACAGCGATAAGTCTACGTATTTACAACACTAAAATTAGGCGTACGATTTCCCTCGGTGGACTCAGCAGATAGTCCGATGTAGCTTTGCTATAAGAAAATACACTTGACTTAAACTTATTTTAATTTAAACAAATATATTTATCTTATTATATGTTGTATATTAAAATTGATTACTTGTTATGTTTATCAGAAGTCTTATTTCTTGACAACTTTTAATTTCCGTAAGTGTGCGGAAATAGCTAATTTTCGTATTAAGAAACCTCACTTTATTTAATACTGTAAGTGAACGAAAAAGAAAAAGAAAGCATTAGTATACTACAATAGTGCGTATTCAACAACCCAACTCTGATTTACAGAAAACTCAGTCACTTTTAACGGAGCTCACATTGAAGGAACTGCAAAGTGTTTGATCAATGTTGCTGATGTCGATGTTTAGTCACTCATTTGAGTCTGTGATTGTAGACTTGAAAATGATATTCCAATGGAATATATATGCAAAAACGGCTCGTTTGGGTTGAGAAAATATTTTACATGGAAGAGCGAACAACGTTTCGACCTTCTTCGGTCATCGTCAGGTCGAAACGTTGTTCGCTCTTCTATGTAAAATGTTTTCTCAACCCAAACGAGCCGTTTTTGCATATATATTTCACTACAAGTGAGTTTTCTCGACATCACTGATATTCCAATGGATACAAAAGGTAGGCTTGAAACTGAAGTCAGGAAAATGTGCGAGCATAAGCACAGAAGAAGATATTCTGTGTCATATTGAAGGTAGAGATGGAATTTCTACAGATCCTGTTCACTCTTCCAAGGTTGTAAAACTGGGACGCACTTCAGATGGAGTGACAAATGTGAGCAATCGCTCCAGTCTCTGAAGCCTGCTTTAGTAGAAGTAACAGCGTTGACATATCGACGACAGAACTGAGTTCTTGTTGAATACTGAGAGCAGTGATACTGAAATCAAAGAGGTAATTTGGCAGTTGCAGAAAGGAGAAGAAAATGTAATCGCTTAAGCTGGTTATATGCTCATTACTTCTGAATATAAATACTGTATATCAAAAAAAGAACTGGTTGTAATTATAGTCTTATCGAAACATTATTGAATCTACTTTTATGATACAAAGTTCACTATTTGGATAGGTTATGCATCATTGAATTTGTTGATGAACTTTAAAAATCCAGAAGCAAGGATAAAATGCTAGTTAAGAGCATTGTATGAGTAGGATTTAATCATATATTATCATCCAGGCCCACAATACACAAATGCTGATAGACTGCCTTTATCCACAATGAGACTATCCATTCATTGAATGTCCAGATCTTGGACGTCATATGGGAGCTGAAACTGTTTCTCATAGCAATGAAAAATCTAAAGTTAGAGGCCTGTATTATTGGATGAATGTTTAAATTAATACTTCAGAAGTTCCAGGAATAACAACTGAAGGAATCAAGATAAAGCTGTAACCAACTCAATTTAAAAAATTTAGCATGAATACACGTAACATGTGGCACTTGTATGAGCAGTTATAAGCGTAAGAAGGTGTGATGTACCATTGTTACCAACCAACAACCTGTTTTTCAGTCTGTGGTACAGTTAGAGGTTCCCATTACTTTGAGGTACAATATTATCTACAATTTGTAATGCATGATAGAGTAATGGAAGGAGCTAATGTGTGGCTTACATTTGTTCTAATACTGATGTCATTTTTATTGAATATATTCGAGTATAGTTTCAACACTTTACAGTGTGTGCAACTTGGAGAAACTGCCTGCATAACCATCAGCAGACACTTATTTGTTCTCCCATCCAGAGAATAACTTAGATAATGGTGGGCCACTGACAGTGAAGGAATTAACATAACAAACTGAAGACTGAGCATAGCTTTTTTATGTGTAAGTAGCATGAAGGCCTCTTAGCTCCGGTTGGATTGGACACTGTCTTTTGATACTGTGCATGAGTAAATTCATTAATTTACAGATTCCAACAGTCGATATATGTTTGAAAACAACCAATATGTATTTATCAGTATATCTGTACATAAATCTGGAAAACTTGTTTCATCAACAATCAAAACAGGAAGTAGTCGAGCTGAACGAGTGTGAAGCCACTTTATAATTCTCCTTCCAACCACAAGGGTGAGGAGAAAAAGCTGGGAGTGCTTATTTAACTGTCCAGGATAAATCAGACGAGGAAGTACCAGATCTAGAAGTGATATTCTGCTTCATTGACTGACATAAATGTCAACATGACTGGGATAAAACCCGATCGTTGAAACTAAGACAATAATCAGATTGAGCACTTGATGACTGAAAGGAAATGACAATCCCTGTTTTACACATTATCAATTTATATTCTACCATATAATGTTTGCACTACATTGCGTAATCTGCACTTGATTACCACGAAGCTAATGAGGCTTGTGCAAGTGGATGTAATGTCTAATGTATTACCATTTTATACATGTGAACACTCAATTGAAAGAGTGTCGTGATTCTTGTTTTCTGAGTTACCAAGGATATTTTAAGGTACAATGTATGTTCCATATTGTATGATTACCATCCAATCATCTGAAGTTAGAATGGTTTGTCGATTATAAGGTGAATAGAGCTGAAAGGGCTTTGCAACCCTTACTCTCCGAGCTATCAAACTGTGTTTCACTGTAAGATATATCTGTCCAGTGTTAAGTTCCTCTTTGTAAACTTCATATGCACTGATAATTTCACTTCATGAAACAATTCAGTTTAACCCAAACAAAATATTTTGCATTACTCTTTCAAAAAAAAAAATCGTCTCCAGTGGCACAGTAGTTCGTCTGCAGACTTACAAAGCTTAAACAATGGGTTTCGATATCGTGGTGGGCACAGCACAGATAACCCATTATGTAGTTTTGTGCTTAATTCAAAATAACAGCTGCATTATTGAAATATTATGTTATTTCTTTTGAATATGTGAAGGTTTCGCATAATACGAAATCGAGAAAGCCATTAAGTTAACCTTGTTTCAAGTTACCTATGTCCTTGAAAGTATATAATACTTGTTACTGCCCAGGGAAAACATTGTTCTATACACCACATTATTCATAAAAGTTTACAGCAGTGTCCTCACATGATTGTTTAAGTGATGTCCAAAGACTAGAAGTGATGTTCACCTATGTTGCAGTGAGAACGACCACTAATATGAGCAGAGCATTATCCTCTGGATAAATGCAAAAGTCGTTGCAAACTGAGGAACACTGCAGTAAATCTGTTTAGTTCATTATCTCACCTTGAACAAGTGTAAGAGAAAAACTAGTGAAAGTAATTTTGTCCTAATTAAGTACCAACAAATAAACACACCGTGTTTTTGTTTCATTATTATAATAAAAAATATGCATTTTATTTTATACATACCATCCAATGTTGTTATTTCATTTTAATTCAAATCAGTCAGTAAGGGGTTTGAACTACTCTGTAATTGATATATTGATAAAATATCCTATTATCTATCAGATAACTCAGTTTCACCTGGAAATACAATACCACTTCATTTTGTTTGTGCTTTTGCTAGAATGTGAAACAGGTACCTCCCATATTTTCTATTTTCTGAGATATTACGAAACAAGCAAAATGATCCAACATACGAGGTCTGTTAAAAAAATACGCGGACTGACGTCATAAAACAAAATGTACTTTATTTAGAAGTTACAGGTCTGGGACCCCTTCAAAGTACTCCCCTCCCCAACGCACACACTTATCCCAACGGTGTTTCCACTTGTTGAAACAGTCCTGGTACGCTTCTTTTGTAATGTCCTCCAGCTCTTTCGTCGCATTTGCCTTAATCTCGGGAATCGTCTCAAATCTTCTTCCTTTCAAGGGTCTTTTGAGTTTGGGGAACAAGAAAAAATCGCAAGGAGCAAGGTCAGGTGAGTAGGGGGGAAGAACAGTGATCGAGTGTTTGGCCAAAAACTCACGAATTCTGAGGGCTGAATTTCGCAGCAACGCAGAGCATCTTCAATTTTTCGGTCAAAATCTCGTAACAAGATCCAACTGATATCCCACACTCTTCAGCAAGCTCCCTGACAGTCAGACGCCGATTTGCCCGCACCAGGGTGTTAATTTTGTTGACGTGTGGGTCGTCAGTTGACGTGGAAGGACGTCCAGGACGCTCATAATCTTCAATGGACTGTCGACCATCCTTAAAACGTTCATGCCACTTGAAACATGCCGTACGCTTCATAGCAACATCACCGTAAGCCGTGTTAAGCATAGCAAAAGCTTCAGTCGCAGATTTTCCAAGTTTAACACAAAATTTCACAGCAAGTCGTTGCTCCTTCAGGTCATTCATTCTGAAATCCGCAAAATGAAAAAAATCGCACTTCACTTAAAACCGCGTAGCTAATACACAAATGAAGATATCTGCAATTGGAAAATGGCGTCGTAATCAGCTGGTCTGTGCGAACCTAGCGGATTCCCCTGGAACCAACTGGAGCCGCGCAATTCAAACAGTCCGCGTATTTTTTGAACAGCCCTCGTACATCTTAAACTTTTGGAAATGTTTGTTTACGTACCCCTACTTCGCTCAATGACGTAATTATATTGGATCAAAAGCTCAAATTTTCATCCACATGATTTTCTCAACCTTTGCAAAGCGTTTCCGCAGGAAAAACTAATTTTCGTTGTAGGTTCGTGGAGAAAAGGTAATATGAAAGGGTAGTTGAACATTATATTTTGAGACCAAAATACAGCTTAATTAGTTAGCCTGATAAATTACAGGGAATTCTGGGGTAGCGATACAGTGGTTTATGATTTTTTATTTCAAAATGCGTGTATGAAACCTAAAAAAATGTTTTAAATACTCCATGTTCAAAGTTCAGCAATTACAACCAGTAGGTTTATTTGTTTTTTGAATTTGGCGCAAAGCTACTCGAGGGCTATCTCCGCTAGCCGTCCCTAATTTAGTAGTGTAAGACCAGAGGGAAGGTAGCTAGTCATCACCACCCACCGCCAACTCTTGGGCTACTCTTTTAGCAACGAATAGTGGGATTCACCGTCACATTATAACACCCCCATGGCTCAAAAGGCGAGCATGTTTGGTGCGACTTGGATGCGAAACCGCGACCCTCATATTACGAGTTGCACGCCTTAACCCACTTGGCTATGTCGGGCCACAACGAGTAGATATTTCATACGTAGAAGAGACCATTGTTTTCTATATTATTTGTTTTGAAAAAATAACTGAAATTTAAAAAGTTTATTTGTAAAGAGTAATGATATATATATACACATATGTGTGTAATGCATTATAACCGAAATGTCAATGTATTGTACAAAATACTGACCTTCTAGAACAAACCTAATTTCATTTTGTTGAGCCTAAAATCAGTTTTATACTATTGGGTATTTCAAGAAGTTGCACACGTGCAACCTCCATAATATTAGTCAGAAACACCGAATGATCAATAAAATAAAACTAATATCCATGATGTATAATGTTACTGGATCCAAGCTGTTTAGAATAAGCATTTGTGGTTTTGTTATAATTTATGTTCATTCCAAAATAAAACAGCATAATTTAGATCTATTTCCTATATTTTATAGTAAGTTACAAGATTGGTCAAATCGACCAAACCAGTACACGGCCAGGCATGGCCAAGCGCGTAAGGCGTGATACTCGTAATCCGAGGGTCGCGGGTTCGCGCCCGTGTCGCGCTAAACATGCTCGCCCTCCCAGCCGTGGGGGCGTTATAATGTGACGGTCAATCCCGCTATTCGTTGGTAAAAGAGTAGCCCAAGAGTTGGCGGTGGGTGGTGATGACTAGCTGCCTTCCCTCTAGTCTTACACTGCTAAATTAGGGACGGCTAGCACAGATAGCCCTCGAGTAGCTTTGTGCGAAATTTCAAAACAAACAAACAAACAAAACCAGTACACAGATAAGACAGAGAAAATAAACTTTTGTTTTTCTGAAAAGAAAACATTTGACAATTATCTGGGAGTCACAGACATTTTACACAAGAAATATAATAATTTTCTGACGCATAAAAGTATTTTCAATCTTAAAATGAAAATGACTTTGTATGTTGGAAGGTCAATATTCGAAAAAAAATACACGAACAAATCGTTAATTTAAAAATCTGATATTTTCTGTACGAAAGTTCTGTATATACACTTTTGTGAAGACATGCTTAGATTTTAAAAAGTTACAGTATACGTGCTTCATGATTACTCTGATGGATCATTTTTGGTGCAAGTGAAGCACGGACTGAGGGTTGCTGAGGCAGAATGGCACTAAGGAGCCTGAGACTACATGGAAGATTTCTATGAGGGTTGCAGGCTATCACCAACTAGAGTATCAAAGTTCTAACTCTGATCAAGAAGTATTGCTAATGAATGACATTTTCCAGTCAAAGCTGTTTCCCTGATAGATGATGACACATTGTACATCAATAGTTAAAGACTATCAACCATGAGGTATTCTGGTAGGACGATTATTGCTTGTAATAAAACTTGAAGTAGCAGAGCTTTCAAGAGCAACTCATTGCTCTGCTGCTTTGGACCTGGAGTAAACAACTTAGTGCCAGACCTGGAGCTCAGACAGTTTAGCCCTGAACACCACTGAAGGCCCAGACAAAGTTCAACAAGAGGGCTAAAACACAGTAACATACAATATTCATTCAGTGCCAGTTCAATCCCTTTTGCGAATCTAACAATCCAGTTCTGTGGTAAAATAGTAAAGGAATGGACATGTTTCGTTGTAGTATGTGCTATCAACATAGAAACAGCTTCAATTAAAATGTTGCAGTGGTTATTTATTATATGATGTCTGAATGAGAAATGAGTTGGGTAAGATAGCTCTTAAATGACAATACTGACACCAACAAGATATAGCTTCTCAGGGTAACCCAACATTACTAATGTTATTCAAGTAATAGCCTAAAGCAATCATTTATTAATTAATAAGGCATTTTACAATGGATAATGGTAATGTCTACCCAGATAAAATGTGTGTGTAGTCTTGCACATGCATATGAACGTTACATAAGGGTTTATGAGTGTTGTATAACATGCCTGAATCAAGTACACAACATTTTCAAGGATTTGATGTCAGCAATTGATTATATAAAATTATTTGAGACAGCTGAGTTAAAAAGCATTATTTGAAAATACAATGCACTTCTTGCTTAAATTAATACCAGAATGTTTCAACTTTATTGTTGAAATGTTTGGCAAGTAGTTAATTTATGTACCAAAAGGTAAAAGTAATAAGGAGATTCATAACACATCTGACAGAAAACACAGTTTTACCTGTTATTTCTCATAAACAGGCATTTTAATTGAAGCAAATTGAAATATTTGTGAACAGTTGAGACTATTAGTTATGAAATGTAGAAACAGCAGTTTGAGTATAATAACAAATATACATTTGGTGTACCCACTTTTTCATTTGGTTGTGATAGAATAGTTTAATGTTAACTGAAATATTTTTGTCTGGCTTTGCTTAGTAGTTTTGGTGCTCAATTCTTAATCTGAGGGTCGTGGGTTCAAATCCCTGTCACACCAGACATGGCTGCCCTTCACTGACAAGGCGTTATAATATAACAATTAATCTCAATATTCATTGGTAAAAGAGTAAACCAAGAGTTGGCGGTGAGTGGCGATGACTAGCTGTCTTCCCAATAGACTTACAGTGCTAAGTTAGGGAGAGCTTCCACACAAAGCACTCGTGTAGCTTTGCCGGAAATTTGAAAAATAAACAAAATCTTTAAATATTTTTAACAAACACATAGTTTTACTTAATATTTTCTTAACATTGTTTCAGTACAAGGATCAGTAATAAAACATAAAAATTCAGGCTGTACATGTACTCAGAGAAGAAAAGTACACCCACATGATGAAAACTTCCTAAATCACAACTGCTGCAGGTGTTTGTTCCTGAAGACCAAAGGAAATGTAGGAATCAAAAAGATCTTCAATTTTTGTATGAATAAGATATTCCATGAGTAAACACAAAACCTACAGAAATGTCATTTCACCAATACCTAGAGTCAGTTCATTGTCCTAACTGCATGTAATGATTCTCCTGAACCTGCACAATTAGCTAAATTTTTTATCAATTAAAATTAATCTACTCTTACCTTCAAACCTGGACTTCCAATATTTTAGAATATTGACAACAACTTGTCTTTACACTTAACTAGCCAGTAGTTATTTCCTCTTTCCTGCTTTTTGCTGAAATATCATTCTTTCAAAGTATTTTTCCATTACCATGGTCTCATCATCATAATAGGCCAACTAACATCTCCAGGAAGTGCAGTAATTTTGCTTTTAGCAGGGAAACAGATGATGTTGCCAAATGTGTCACTTTGTAAGCCAGCTGGACATTACCTATGTCTGAGCCCACTGAAGAAAATGCAGTTTTCTGATTCAACAGATACAGAAAAGCTTCTCATAAAGTTTACTGTTGGGTTAGCCTTATAGTTACCAGAGTTTGAGCATTCCATATAAAAAATAAATGGTTTCACTGATGCTAAATCTTGAGACATCCTTGTATCAAAGGGCATGATGTTGACTACTTAATCTGTACTAAAGAAGCCAGTTCTGCAGACAATAGCAGCTTTCTTCACCACCTATCTTGATATTACTAAAGGAAAAGACTGTAACAGATACAAAAAAATTAGACTCACTGTCAGAGGGTGCCATGCATAAACAATGCTAGATGTATTCACATCTCTGACAGAAGCTGTATACCCTGAAGCATTGATCCTCCCAAGAGTTGACCAATCCTTGGGAGAAAGATGCAGGTTTGGCTTCTAAATGTAAGCACTCTCCACTAGAAGTTTCTTTACTTAAGTAACACCTCTTCAAGTACCACGAGGGCAGAACAGACAAGGGCTATCACCACTGCTGCCACCATCATCAAGAGTAAATTATATGAATGAGACGGCATCCACTTCTTGGGAAGGACCAACAATTATCAAGACAAAGAAAATCTTGTATGTATAAGCAGCCATGAAGGACCTACTAGTTTGTAGACCCAGAGGTAGAACTATTAAGGTGTAACTTTGTTAAAAAGTATGTTTCATCTTATATATTTCATATCATTGTAAAAATAAAGTTTTATAAATTGATTTATATTTTAATGGGTAATGTTTAACTTAAAACCCATATTTATTTGAAGTATTTTCTTATATTTGCATCTCATGTGATGTACCAGTATTAAACTGTATTTTCACATTTCATTGCTTTTAATTACAAAAGGTTTTCATTTTCCATCAAACTTTATCATTGTTATTTCTTATTAAGGTTAATGTCATCTTTTAAACACTTGCAAGTATAAGGGAAAATTAACATGTGTCTATACCATGTCATAAGTTTAAAGTTGAATTTAATTTTTAGTTTGACAATATGACTGAAACTGAGTAGGAAGGAAGAAGTGTGGTATGCAGATATCATGTATTTTTTTGCTTTGTTATATTTAATGTAGAAATATGTTTTGTTTTTGTATTATTTATGCAGCTTGTCTCCCTGTAGCTCAGTGGTAAGACTGAAGGCTTACAGTGCTCAAATTTCAGTTTTGATACCCCTAGATGGCACAGAACACAGTCCATTGCACAGCTTTGTGCTCTAACATGTGAACAGGATATGTGGTTTTTGTATAAACATGTCATTCAGAAAAACTTTGTTCTTCAGTTTTTTTTAGTAGATACCTTCTCTGCCCATGAAAAAACTATAAATCATGCAAGAAGCCAATGGCTTTGGTTTGTTTTGCATTTCACACAAAGCTACTTGAGAGCTATCTGCACTAGCCATCCCTAATTTAGCAATGTAAGACTAGAGGGAAAGCAGCTAGTCAACATCACCCACCACCAACTCTTGGACTACTCTTACCAACTAATAGTGAGATTGGCCATCACATTATAACACCCCCATGGCTGAAAGGACAAGCATGTTTGGTGCGACAGAAATTCGAACCCACAACTCTCAGGTTATGAGTCAAATGCCTTTACCACCTGGCCAAACCAGTGTCCTTTGTTGGCCAAGTATGTGACACCTAAAGTTCATGGCCTTAACTATATATATTCTTTGAGAATCTTCAGTTGCCCATTGGGTAGCACTAACCAGTATAGGTAAAGCTGAGATTTTCTGTTAAACGAGATATATCGGATTCATGCAGTTCTTTAAAAAAACTAGTCTGTTTAGATAAATTTAAATTTACTCTGCAGTCATCCTGAACAATCTTCCTATTATTAAGTAAACTATACTTTCAAGAAATTGGTTACTTCACTTACAGTTCCTGTAAACCAATTGAATTTTGTGGTGGGGTAAATACACTGGTATGTAATATAGAGGTCTTTCCCTCTGTAGAATTCTGTTAAATTAGTGTTCCAATGCTTACTAACCTCAGAAAAACCTCAGCTATTTTAATATACACTAGCTGAAGCATATTTTGGTAATGTGCCATGTTCACAGGTTGTTTGTAAGCAACACTGGTTTGAGGGCAGGATAAACATATTTCAATGTGAAAGAGGAATACTCTTTGTAGAAACCAAGGTTTACATTAGTGACCCAATGCTTACTGACTCCAAAATAACCAACACTGCTTGTCAAAATGTATCATTTCAAGTAGTGTTTTATGGTGTTGTGATGTTTGAAGATCATTTTGTAAACAAGTTCTGCTCTTAGATACAGAGAGATAAACATCTTATTTCAAATAAGTGAAGTTAAATGAATTATGGTTGTATGTGTTTGTTGGATCCTGTGCAAAACTACGTCAGACTAAACTGTGGTATTTTACCATCACTCTTATAATGCACTTATGGCCACAAAGTGTGGACTGAGAGTTTGTTTTATTTAGTGGGGAAAAAAAAAAAAAAAATCAGCTCCAGAGTCTAGCGTTAAAATTACTGGGCCTCTCTTCGGCTCATATGCAATGTTGAATATTTTATATCAATGATACCGATTATTCATCCTCTTAGGAAATTATATCTTCAATACTCAGAAAGGCCAATTTCACTCTTGTTTTTCTATTAAAAATTCAAACAGAAAATTATTCAGACATACAAATTATAATATATATATATATATTTATTTATTACTAGTTATAATTATCATGAAGGTAAAAAAAAACAACACAAATATGACCTATCATAAAAACATGCAAAGAGTTACCTGTACATTTCACTGACAGTAACACATATAATTATAATTTTAGAAAAAATTATATTTGCCATAATGTCAACTCAGTCTCAGGTATTTGGAATGTTTTGTATACTGATACATACATATAATTATTTATAAATATTTGAAATCTATATCATAGTATCTCTGGAACCTAATGAGCTGGTCATCTGGAAGAAATCATGTTTGATTATGATATATTACCCTGATTAACTCTTTCGTCAGCAAGATGAGTACATTTACATACCTTACTAACATGGATACTTAAAAGTTAATCTTGTTGGGGTTTTTCCTCTCACATCATAGATAGAATTATTTAAAACAATAAGAATGACATTGGCTGCATACTTCTGTTTTCATATCTTGGTAATATAAGGATTAAAAATATTCTAGGAGTAAAATATATTATTCAACAATAAAGGTAATGTAATATACCCTTTCAAATAGTTATTTTTTAATATAAAAACAGAGATGCTTTAAAACTTTCTTCCAAATATATTCTAATATGTAAAATGCAGTGGACTGTACAATGTTATGTTCTCATAAATCATCACTGTTATACATGTTTGTAACTGAGCTTTTAAATTTAATATAAAATAAAAATATGTTCAATAACTTTTTTATGACCATTATAAAATACAATATTTTTAACTTGCAAGTAATGCTTATAATGTATGACTTAAGGAGAAATAATTGTAAATTTATATCATTTGAATATATATATATATAAAATAAACTCCTGCAGTTACTTGAGTTTCAACAATAACACATCTAAATGGAAATGCATCATATGCCAAGTTTCAGAATTTAATGCATGCAGAATGATCTGGACTTATTTCTACTCTATAACATTCTTACCAGATATCTAACAATAAAATATTTATGGTTCCTGTAACAGGATAAATAATATTTAATTTTTAGTATGTCAATTACTTTTTGTTGGTTTTTTTTCAGTGCCGTAAAACAGGACTGTGCATCATGGATGTTTTCATTGCATGGAATTTAAAAAAAAAAATTATTTCCTTTATATGTTACCCAATGTATTTATTTGTACTCCTTCAACTAACAAACTCACCAAAGTGTCATACCTGCCTTGTCTCTTAAAGAATTATAGCTGGGTGATTCCATGCCAGATCACTTAGGACTCCCCAGCTCATGTCATAGACTTCCCATAGCTGGGTGATTCCATGCCAAATCACTTGGGACTCCCCAGCTCATGTCATAGACTTCCCATAGCTGGGTGATTCCATGCCAAATCACTTAGGACTCCCCAGCTCATGTCAGACTTCCTTAAAAACAACATTTAAGCAAAAACTTCATTACAATTTATTCAGCCATGCAGTACAACTTTAGGAATTTCATGGCTGAATAAATCAAAATGAAGATTTTGATTGACTTTTTTCAAGAAAATCTATTACATGAACCGGGAAAAGTTCTTTTCTTCTGGGTAAGCTGGCATGGAATGATCCAGTTCTACATTATTTTAAACTACATATTTCAATTTTGACTTGAAACTTCTCTGTTCAAAAAATTATTTATATAAATCATTTTACTTATCCTTTAAAGGTTTTTCCTTTCTCCAAACTTTAATGTTTCAATTTAGGGTTAGTTACAACTAAGTATCACACATTAATATTTATCTTAAACACTGGATGGTTTCTCTAGGAGTTGAAATAAGTTATTATATTAAAGAAATCACTGGATTCCCTAACTTCCATCTGTTTAGTTAATTACAAAGTTTTACTTAACAAATATATAAAACATTGACACTGTCATGAAAGACATGGATTTGACTTATTTTATAAAATCAGCTTTAATCAATATTGATTGTTTATCAGCACTTTTGTTTTTCATGTGAGCCAATCAGTTCATTAGGTTGGCTTTTCTGTTCTAGTAAAATATGCCACTTTATCTAAAGGCACAGTATAGTTGTGTAACCACTTCCCACCACGCTGAATTTGTCCTAACAGTTCATCTCGCCACCATCCTTGAGGTAAGTAGATATCTCGGTTACGCTTTCCTTTATCTAAGATAGGGGCCACAATTATCTCCTCACCGATAACAAACTGTGTGTTTAAAACATGAACATCTCGTTTATTGGGCTCAAGCCACCATAGTGGACGAATGATTGGGGCACCAGTTTCAAGGTACTCTTGGATACTATGCTGCATGACAGGCAAGACACGTTCTTCTCGTATTTTAAACAGAACCTTTGCAGCCTTGATTACATCAAGATCATAGTCTCCTGGTGGTACGGAAAACTGAACGACTGGCATGAAAGCTGCAAGTTGTAGCCAACGTAGATAAAGTTCTTTATCGGGTAGAGTAGCATTTTCTCTGAGCAAAACATCGCCACCGACTGATCCTGGATTAACGACTGGATAACCAAGTAATTCAAGAGAAAGAACTGTTGGCAAGATTGATCTTAATCCAGTTGTTGCATCCCAAGTAGATGTTCTTGGGGCTATAGCAACAAAGGCTGCAATGTTCTGGGTATTAAACCCTACTCCTGTTCCCATGAAATTACCAGCTTTAGAAGCAATCTGAAGATACTGTGTGAGATATGTATCAGGATTGATATTTAGTTGCTGAAAATTATAAAACTTTGGAAGATATAAAGATTGACCCCCTAAAAAAACAAAACCATCAATGTTGTACTTTGATTTTAACTCTTTCAGACGTGCTAGAAACCACTGAGCAGATGTTTTGTTTGTAACATCAACAATTGCACAAACAGAATCTTGCCATCTAGTTAGAAGTGGCACATTCCATTTTTCGTCAGTGATGAAATACTTTCCATCAGTACCATTTAAGAAAGCAACAGAATCCACACAAACGTAAGGGTGAACTGCCAATAACACTTTGAAACCCTTGTGATGGAGAATGTTGAGTACTTCCTCAGGATTTGTAAAATTATCAACTCGAAATTGAAGGTCACCCTCTTTTTCTTGCCATCTGATGTCGATAAGAATATTACCAGCTTCAAACCCATGTTCCATGATGTGGTTTGCATATACTTGAAGAGATTCCTGACTCAGAGACGTACCAAACTTTGGCCCAGTTGCCCACACTGGGCTTCCTAAAAATTCTGAACTAGAAATATTAGAAGGAAGACTGTGAAACTTGTGCATAGTATCAAGATGAACAGACTTAATATCTGTACCAGTACACAGGGTGTACTTTAAATTTGGTAATTTGTTTTCAGAAACATGGTAAGGAAACCCCTGGTATTTTGCTATAAAGCATAACCGTTCATTTCTGCTACTGTTCAAACTAACATAGAGAGGAACCTCAGGATCCACATGGATAGCAATTCCCTCCGAAGACAACCAATACCGCTCCAGGATAGATCCAAAGTCACTGTCATAAACATCTCCTGACACAAATGGCTGCATGTTTAGGGATATATTAGACAGTGGCCAGGAGATATTTTTTATCTCTCCCATTCCATACCAAAAAGCTCCATGAAGGCTGAAACAGTCTTCTAAATGAGTATGATGGGAGAGAGCCTGCCAGTTCACAGAATAACAACTTAAGTTTCCTTTGTGCCAATAACCAATCATTAGGCGAGCTCTATACTTCCATTCTACACAAATATTTGGGTCCAAGCCACGTTGAAGGACCTGGCAGTTATAAGGGTTAAGGTTAACAGGCATATTTAAACCTAAATAACCAGTAAGATGCTCTTCACCATTCTCTCGTAGTAGATGAAGAATTCTCTGAACTTCATGAAACCTAATTTTATCACCAATTTCAAGATTCATCAGTTTCTGATGATATAAAAACCACGTAAATGTTACTAGTGCTACGATGCAACAAAATAATAACACCAAGATTAACCGGAACTTTAAATCTGATGGTTTGCTTTGGTGAAATACAGCTTTGACCCTGGCTGCCTAGAAGAAAAAAAATATGATAAAATCATTAATGTATTCATAATAAATAATAAAATAAATAAAGTATTTTATACCTACAGTTCATAACTAAAAGAAATTGGTTTCTAACCTCAGTTCACAGAAGGGTCATTCCATGTCAAATCATCCAGGAGGCTGCAGGTGACCCCCACAGAATGCCTTGAAAAAATTCACATGTGCTCATCTACCCATATAATGAAACACTGCTAAAGATTAGATCAATATCTCTAATAGTTTCTGATTTACAGCCCTGTAAAATTTAATTACTTTTTTGTTATTTTTGGCAAATTAATTTTCGGGCAACTTTGGCTGCTTAAAGCTGCTAGAGTAATGGTGGTAGAAGACTGAAATTTGCTATACTGACTGAATTAATCTCACAGAAGTCAAAAATGGTGTCAAATCAAGTTTATCTCTCTCAGGATTTTCATAGTGAGGCAGTAAAATCACCTGAAAACACAAAATTGTAAAAAACATTGGTTTATGTAATAAGCCATAGCTCTAAGACTAAAAATGATACAAAGCTCAATTTTTTTTTCTAATTTCCTATAATATACCAGTTGATAAATCAGCAATTGTTGTAATTAAAAGTCAATTAGATCTCCTGTAAAAAAAAATGTAGTTGCATGCAACTTTTTATGATTTAGCTAAAAATAGCCCTACGTCAGGCCACAGTTTGACCATGTCACCAGTTATTCAGCCTTGTCAGATTTTTACCATATATTCTTATATCTCTGAATATGATCCACAAAAAGAATCAGGATTGTGTTCAACCTACTTTTTGAGTTATAATTTTTTAAAGTATCCTCTGACCATACACTTTTTATTTTTAAAAAATTCAGTTCAAGTGTTACTGTGTGCAAATATATCCATACAATTTTGAAACATACCTCTCAGAATTTTATGAATCCCACTGAAATATTCTAACCAGCCTTTCACAGTGTTAAATAATAAAGTTGTAAGAAACAAAAATGAATTAATTCATTTCTGAACAAGTTTATTGGGATAACTAGTTAGATCACATGGCAATGCAAATATATTGTGTATGCATTACAATTATGCAGATATGGCTGAGTTTAAGATTCATAATATAATAAATACAAAGGTAAATCAGACACAAAAAGCACAGTGCTACAACAGGGGATAACTGAGAAAGATTATAGTCATACCAAATTGCAATAATCGTGACAATGAAATGTTTCAAAAACTGCTTTGGTGATAAATTAGCCTTAACAACATCAAATAAACATTGCTTTGTTCAGACAGCTTGAATACATTTCTGAAATTCGAGTTTGATTATGTTGAGATCACTTTGATTAGAACATAGTGGCAAGCACTAGTGCCTTGCATGGTAGGTGCACTTATCAGACAAAGAACATGTTGAAAAGGAATGCAGCTTTCATCTTTACATGATCTTGCAGGCCATGAGAACAGTTTGTTTCTTGATTTCTTCATAAATGACACCAACACAACGGAATGTTCATCTGATCTATCTTTTATGTTTCCCACATACCATCCATGATCATATATGCATGCCACATATTTCCTTGGCTGATAATTGTCATTGCTATCATTAGACCCTATTTGAGCTGCTGTAGCATCACTTTCACTGCTACTACCAACAGTTACAACTGTGTACACATCATCACCTTCTAATATACAGTTTGTTGGTAGAATAAAGCTATGATGTGACTTAATACCTGCCACAGTTTTGTGTTTTTCATAGTGCTCAAGTAGATCAAACTTTACACAATTCTGCAGGACTGATTCCTGATTGACAAGAGAGAACTGAATGCCCTGAATGTGGTTCTTTGCCCAATGGTACATACCAGACACACTTAAAATTTGATAATTTATTATTTTTCACAACCTTGATTTTTTTGAAGATCATGTGCAGAGATGTAAGAATATATGGTAAAAATCTGACAAGGCTGAATAACTGGTGACATGGTCAAACTGTGGCCTGAAGTAGGGCTATTTTTAGCTAAATCATAAAAAGTTGCATTCAACTACATTTTTTTACAGGAAATCTAATAGATATTAATTACAATAATTGCTGATTTATCAACTGATATGTTATAAGAAATTTGAAAACAACATTCAGCTTTGTATTATATTAAGTCATAGAGCTATAGCTTATTAAATAAACCAATGTTTTTTATGATTTTGGGTTTTCAGGTGATTTTACTGCCTCACTATGAAAATCCTAAGAGAGATGAACTTGGTTTGAGACCATTTTTGAATTCTGTAAGATTCATTCAGTCAGTGTTACAAATTTCAGCCTTCTACCACCATTACTCTTGTAGCTTTAAGCAACCAAAGTTGCCCAAAAGTGAATTTGCCAAAAATTAAAAAAAAAATTACTTAAATTTTACAGGGCTGTAAATCAGAAACTATTAGAGATATTGATCTAATCTTTGGCAATGTTTCATTATATGTGTAGATGAGCACATGTGAATTTTTAAGGCATTCTGAGAGGGTTCACCTGGAAAATTTTCCAAAATCTGGATGATTTGACACAGAATGACCCTGAAGTTTGTTAAGTAAGCAAGCTATCTTTAATGTAAAAACTGTGCTCATTTTTGGACCTAGTTAAAATACTCAATTATTCAGATGTACAAAACAATCCCATGATCAAGCGAGGTATATTCTCATTTAGAATTGCTTGGTTGCTCACAAAGGGCAGAACTCTGTGGTAGAACTGACAAAACCTTATGAACAAGAAAAATAAGTAAAGTATTGATAAACATTAGAAGTTTTTAGTGGCAGTATTCTCTTTTTGGATCTTAAAACATTGATAATAAACTTTAAGGTTTGGAATGCATTTTAAATTAATCTGAGGCTAACACAATTTTAAAACCTGAATGTTGGTTCATTTTTCTCAAGAATCCAAAATCAACTCCTTGCTGTTCACAGATATCTCATCATTCCCACTAACAGATGGCTCAGCACACTCATGTAAACAAATATGTTGAAGTAATTTTGGTTAAAAAATTCTTTTATATAATTATAATGGATCTGTTTCCAATTTTTCAGCAGGCAGTTTCATTGAATAGCAAATCAAAGAACTTTTAACAATTCTCTTTTTTCCTTCATATTTGTGTTAAGCAGGTTATAAGGATGTGTGATTTGTAAACTATGTTAGAAGTAGAGAAAATTTCCTAAGTTACGTGACTATGAGACTAGTACTGTACCACTGTGGTTGTGTAACAGCATGTAGTCTGAGAGGAAACATTTGTGGTGCATGATGTTCCTGAGAAAGTTGACATGTTGTTTTTGTCAGTTTTTCTCCTTCTATGTACTGGAAGACAATCTTTACCTAGTAGAAATAATCTGATATTCTTGTCCAGAAACTGTTATAATAAGACTTAATACATCTGTAAACTCTAAGAATGTGAGGTTATGTGGTAATAATGCAGTAAGTAACCACACTGCTTGTTCTTATTTTTTGAATCTGTCATCTAATTTTGTATGGTTTCTTTTTTTGTATTTCAGTATAAAATCAAATGCCAAACCATTATGTTACAACACAAGTTACTGAGCTGTATGACTGAAATAAATGCACTGGTGACTAAAATAATATGCAATACAACTCAAGGGCTATCCACACTAGCTGTTCTTAATTTAGAAGTGGCAGATTAGAGGGAAGGAAGCTAGCCAAAAGCACCCAATATCAATTTTAGGACTACTCTTTTACCAATGTATATTGGAACTGACGATACATTATGATGCCCTCTTGGCCAAAAGGGTGAGCAAGTTTGGTAACTGGATTATAATTCACAACCTGCAAATTAAAAGTTGAGCACTGTAACCACTAGTTCATGCTAGACTACAATATAACTGAGACTGTATATCAAATTTTTATGGACTTGGGCTTGTGCAATTGAATCATGAATGTAAAACATAATTTATTGATAAATACTATATCAACTACACAATGACTGTGTCCCTTTGGAAAGCTGTATACTCTCACCTAGAAATAGGGACATAAATGTGTGTAAATTTGAGTTACAGGCAACAGTTGTGATGGGAGAGGACGTTCCTTCCCTTTCACTGGTGGAGAAGATGGAGACCTCCCCTATAAAAGCTTTAAATTTAAACTCAAAATGATGCATTCTAATGATATTTTTTTTCATATATAATCTATAACAAGTGACAAAGTACTGTAATCATGTATATTATTAAATATAATATAAAATAATATTTATATTATTAAATGATTACAGTGCTTTATTAAATGATTACAGTATATATGAAAAAATATGAAAAAAAATCATCATCATCATTTTTGTATATATTTTATCAGGACAAAAAAAAAAAGCAGATAATGGGATTAAAATTTTATAAAGTAAATTTGTATCTTGAGTATTTCAATGTTAAGGTTAAGCTGAGGATTATAAAATCATGAAGAAATATGAACCAGTGATTTGGGTCCGGCATGGCCAGGTGGTTAAGGCACTCGACAGATAACCCGAGGGTCACGGGTTCAAATCCCTGTCACACCAAACATGCTTGCCCTTTCAGCTGTGGGGGCATTATAATGTGATGGTCAATCCCATTATTCGTTGGTAAAAGAGTAGCCCAAGAGTTGGTAGTGGGTGGTGATGACTAGCTGCCTTGCCTCTAGTATTAAACTACTAAATTAGGGGCAGCTACTGCAGATAGCCCTAGTGTAGCTTTGCACGAAATTCAAAACAATCCAAACCAAATTTGAACAAGTGATTGTATCATCTTTATAAATTGTAAAAAGTAATTTGAACCACAGTAGACTGTGTTCTAATCATTGTACCCATGACAAAGGATGATTACCAATGACAAAGTATTCTTTGACTGACTTGTTCTTCACCTACATAGGTTATGTCTTTTCCACATAATGATGGTTACATAATCATAAGAACAATATATCCCACATAAAAAGGCCAGAATAAGTTGAACTTATTGGTAACTTCTTAGGTAAATGTAGATTAATGCATAAGTCATTTAGTATTAGGATCTACAGAGATGCCACTAGCCACCCAAGTGAATAAAAAAAATGAGAACAGAGGCCAGAGTGTGTTGTTATTACCAAAATGTTACCTGACTTTGGGTGGTTACCAAATGAAATTATTTTAAGGCCTTAATATTTTGAGGGGTTATAATGGTTCCCTTCACTCATCTTGACTGTCCCACAGATTTTACCAAACACCCATCACCCGTCTACTTATATCTAGCTTTAACTTCCCAAATACTCATGAAGACCTCTCTTTGAACTTTCTCAATTCTGATGCAGTCTATCAGGTCTGAAGGAAAATGTATTCCAGAAATTGAATAAATTCTTTGCAAAATAAAATTATTTAATTTGCAGACCAATTTTACTATTAAACACAAAAAATATTATTCTTCAATTCTAGCTATTCCTTTTATAATTTTTAGCACTTCAATCAGATCTCTGCTAACCTCTTTCTTAACAGGAAATAATTTTAAGAACTTTAACTTATTCTAATATGACAGCTCCTCCATCCCCAAAATACTTTTAGTCACCTTTCTTTGAACCACCTTCAAACAACTCAATGTCCTTCTTAAGGTATGATTAGGAGTCCAAGACTGAACACAATACATTAAATGAGACCTAACCAGATATCTCTATCAAGAAATGCTAATATAAAAATGTTTAGAGACAACAATGGATCTACTGGTCCATCTCAGCTGTCTTATCCTCTAAACTAAACTAAAACCATTAAACGTAAAATCTTAAAGTCAAACCTTTTCATTCACACAGTTATCAAACTTTCTCTTGAACCCACTTAAATTTACTACCTCTACAACACCTGAAGGTAATCCATTCAAGAAGCCAATCACCCTGTTAGAAAAATAAAACTGTCTTAGCTGAAGATGGCATCTCCTTTGACTCATATTAAGTATTCCTCTAGATAAAACCCTAAATTCTATTTGCTGGCCCACTGGCAACAATATTTAATTGGTTGTTTTAGAGTACAGTCACACTGAGCTATCTGATGTGTCCACTGTTAGAAAATGAACCCTGTATTTTAGCATCATAAGCCCATAGACTTCCTGCTGTCCCACAGGGAGATGAGGCAATAATATGCTGCCTGGAAACCTTAAGAGACTGAATGACCAAACAAAAATCAAAACAGTTTTATTCTAAAACACTATTCAGTTCATCTCCATCAAGGTGATAATTACAGATTAAAGTAAGATAGCCCACAGTTGTTACTTTGCACTGAGCATAGTTAAATGTCCCCTGCCACTTTTTTGCTCTCCCTCATAGCCATCTACACCTAAAATATAAAAATATCAGTAAAGTTGACCAGTTTTGTAATCACTCCATTAATGATACCTTTAAAATATATCAAACAAAATAACAATCCTGACAAGTAGTCCTGAAGAATCCTCCTTGTAACTTCAATCCTGTTTGACTGAGCTCCATCTATTAAAACATTTTGCCTCATGTAACCAACTATTAATCCACTGGGCTAACTTATCCTTACATCCAAGATAATTTTCTTACAAAGCCTTTGCTGGTTTGCAAAACCAGTAATAAGCACAACTACAATAAGTAGGGTATTAACAGATCACAGCTCAATTAAATCAATTTAGCCAAAATTCTATCAATTAGATTGTGAAACAAATGTAGCCTGTCTTATAATGACTGGTTTTTCTGAGATGAAATCTTTAAATGTTAAAATGTGATGAGTAAAATTTCCTGATTATGTAATTTAAAGAAAAAAACAGTTAATAAAAATCCACAATAGATACATAAATACATTCCATCTTACTCTAGTTTTAAAGTACTTTTTCTATTTTAATTTTCCTTTTTCTGTAAAACTCATGAAGGATGCCATGTGATTTGTTACCTCAGGTAACAGTTACAACTTTTGTCCTTACAAAGACACAATACATACCCTATTTTGAATATTCTTCCTCAGCTGCCCACCAGATGAAATTTTACTTGATTTCTGAGAGCCCTTCCAAGTATTATCTTCCACACTCAACTGTAGAGAAGCTGGTTTCCTATCCGCAGTAGGGGTTTCAGTTGGCGATTCTCCTGGTGTAGTATCGGCTGAAACAGTAACGTCTGCATCCAGAGATCGAATGCTGTTAACTGTTGCTTGGTTTGCCTCAGCTGAGTGAATACCACTTTCTAAAGATACCAAGTCTTCAGTGCTAGGATTACAATTCATTTCCATGTCTGAAAAACAAACAAACTACACTTACTTTACTTTTAAGTGTTTCTTTTATTTATTTCGTTTGAGGTTAAGCATAACGTTACACAATGATATTGCGCTCTGCCCAACAAAAGTATCGAAACTTGGATTCTAGCATTGTATGTTCACAGATAAATTTCATTTAACCTTATCTGTTGGTGTCACTTCCAGGAAAATATGAGAATTAAAAACCTACCAGTAGAATTCATTTCGGTCGCTGTTTTAATAGTGAAAAAAGTAAAAAATACAATGTTAAATACAAGGTATTCTAGTGATCTGTCATTTTAGTATCTCTGTGCGAATTAAAATAGATTCCAAGCACCACAAAATTAGTGAAGGGAAAACGGAAAAATCGTCAAAACTTACGTAATCGTTATCTGTTGGAAGCTGAATGACGTCAACAAGTAATATTTTTCTCAGAATAAAATTTACTGTCATTGCTAACTTTGATTCCATAAAGCAAATAACAACTAAATGTAACGAAACGACGTAGATTTATGGTGATCAAATTATATATAAATAATATCAACTCACGTCCTTTTTAATGAGTGTGAAAGTCCTACATAATAATTATTCATCCCGTACCCAATCACACTCACTCGCCTACAGTTAGAAGTGTCATTTTTTAGAATATTCCTGAAAATAAATTACTTTTGCAATGTATGTACATGCGCGATTGCGTTTCTTTTGAAATTTCTTGAAGTGAGAAAAAACCTGATTGGAAATTAACAAGAAAGAACGAACGAAAAGACAGCGTTATATATAAAAATAATTGTTATTAACTTGTAATATATAAAAATATATTTGGCAACTATTTCTGGTATTGTACAAATATTTACCTTGAAATTTAACTCAACTATCATATTATTAAGATAAAAAATAGTAACTTTACAACAACAAAATTTTTGTTTGTTGTCTCCACTTTGTATAATATTATAAACTACACATACAAACAAAACTTTTAGTAGTCACAGTGAGTCAACCGCAGATCACCCAGGAACTTAATGAAAAGGACGAAAGTTTTCAGGCGATTCCTGTACCTTCGAAAGTATGACGTAGCCAATTCCGGAAATTTGACACAGACGGCCACGTTGAACTACTTTCTAACATACCTGTAACTGCTACATCGAATTTAAAAATAATAGTATTTGAATAGTTTCGACTCACCATTTTATAAGTGTACTGAGGAATGAGCTAAAAGGCCACATTTCACCCCAAGAAAACCGGAAGAAAGTTAAAAAATATATCGTGAAATTGGTGGTAAAATTATGTAGGTTATATTAACAGGTGTACAGATTTCGAGACTTAATTTAGAGTTTTCCAGCGCAGATATGCAAGGTGTCCCGCAAATTATTTCGAGTCATACAAAAGTTTATTTTAGGGTGCTATAATTATCCAAGATGTTTCCGGTGCAACCAAATACACCAAAACGAATAAAAATTATACTGAATAATATACGTTTTGTAATACCAACTATCAAATTTTCAAACATTTGTTTGTTCTTTGTTTCGGATTTTCGTGCAAAGTTACACAAGGGCCATATGCGCTAGTCGTTTCTAATTTTGAACTTATAAAGGAAGAGCAGTTACTTACCAGCGCCTACAACTAACTCTTGGGTTAATCTAAGAAAATTACTGGAGTTAACCATTACTTTTTTCTCTTACAACCAACCTAATGCGCAGAACAAGTTTTTTTATAGCCGTGGGGTGCGAACCATGAATCCTCAGATCCATATACAGCACATTAGTCACTAGGCCATCCACACGGTTTATTTGTTTGATACACTGACTTAACGACCAAGCATGCAATTTCTAAATTCAGTGAGTCTACCTACTGGATTAATTGCAATCGTTGCTAGTTTTGTCACGTTGTCTGTAATACAAGAAATATTGAGAGATTTGTATAAAGTTTGTTTGTTTGTGAATTTCGCTTAAAGCTACACGAAGGTTAGCTTTAATCATCCCTAATTTAGCAGTGTAAGACTAGAGGGAAGACAGCTAGTCATCACCACCAACCGACAACTCTTGGGCTACTCTTTTACCAACGAATAGTGGGATTGACCGTCACAATATAATGTCCCCAAGAATGAAAGGGCTAGCATGTTTGGTGTGACGGGGATTCGAACTCGTGACCCTCAGATTGGGAGTCGAGTGCCTTAATCACCTGACCATGCTGGACCATTTTACATAAAGCCCACTGTTACTTGATACTGGTAATATGACTTGAATTTATTAGTTAGTAAACAACTTACATCATATTTAAATGACATTATATTTACTGGTACGAGGTGCTGCATCGGGAACTCCAGAGCCATACCTAGGGGCCCGGCATGGCCTAGCGCGTAAGGTGTGCGACTCGTAATCCGAGGGTCGCGGGTTCACGCCCGCGTCGCGCTAGATAATGTGACGGTCAATCCCACTTTTCGTTGGTAAAAGAGTAGCCCAAGAGTTGGCCATAAATTAGGGACCTAGAACGACAAAGTACCTAGAACGACAAAGTGATATTTAAATCACATTTCTACCCTACAAGTGCATTTTTACGTATTTATTATCCAGCCAATAGAGGGTTGAACCAACTTTAATCGCATTAACAGTATGAACTCAATGTGGCATAATACAATGTAATTACAAAAAATTATAAAGACTTAATTCAAACAGAAAATATACAAAAGCTGATTCACAGATGTAGAGACAATGCGATGAGCGATTTCATCCCAAAAATGTTCCACTGTACGCTTCAGTACTGGTTAAGAGATGTATGTAATGTTCTTCTATTCAATCCTGTGCAGTAAGAGAACTGTGGGGTGTTGAAATATCATACTGGGAAAAACATCATCTGATCATTGTTACAATAATACTCCCGTATAACTATAACACCACCAGAAACTTTCGTTGTTTGAAGGTAACGAGCAGGATCAAATGCCTCATTTCTTTTCTGCTGAGTTTTACAGATCCCCATTCATAAGACTCAAACACACAAATGACATATCACATTCCAGCAAGAACGTCTGACCACGTTAAAAAAAACAGTTCTTTATTCTAGCTAACCCCCATCCTACTCCAAAAAAGGTGCTTATGCAAGCCAGTGATCATAATATTTTTACGAATGCAAGATTTTCGTATATTTATTGTAGGAGTGAAAATGATCTAATGAAAATAAAGAAGGTTAAAAGTCAAATATTACTTAATGATCTCATAAGCTGTTTATTGTTAAGTAATGGGCCGTCTTTTAATTAAATTAATTCGAAATTTATAAATAATTCAGGCCTTCACTTTATTACTGAGGCATTTATGTGAAAATAAAAATAACAATGACTGTACCCAACACCCAAATTTATCAAGGTTGCTTGTCTTCAAGACAGTAAGTTATGTCAAGCAATCTATCTTAAAATAATTGTTTCAAGTTGATTTTCTATGAAAATTTAGTCCTGGAGAAGTAGTTGCAGGTAAAACAAGGGATTTCTCTAATAAATTTGTCAAAAAAAAAAGAGCACGTGAAAAATAACATGATTTATGTAATATTTTGTAAAGCCTCATTTTTATATATTATTTAATCTGAAAGATTATCAAAACTGGATTTCTATACCATAAACACATTTACATAATTCACCACGGCCGATTTAGAAGAAGGGAGATAAATGGGTGCAACTGACAGCCTCGAACGTCCGATTAAAAAATAAACACTGGATGTTTCGTTGAAAAACATGTTTAGAATTGTTACTATGGCAACAACGAGTGTAGTCTTTTTATAACACCCATTATTTTTCAATTTTCTGTTAACATGCTCTTACAAATTCATAAATATTTACTCGGCCATCTAAAACCAAATTTGCTGTCACTACTTTACAATTACTTTAAACATTTCTTGTAATGAAATTACATTTATCATAAATATTAAAGTCACTATTTTGTGTGTTATCTACTCGCCATCTGCGTTTATTTCTTAAACTGTAGTTAATAAATAGTAATGAACTGTATTTCTGGAATTCAATCCTTAAACTGTAGTTAATAAATAGTAATGAACTGTATTTCTGAAATCCAATCCTTAAACTGTAGTTAATAAATAGTAATGAACTGTATTTCTGGAATCCAATCCTTAAACTGTAGTTAATAAATAGTAATGAACTGTATTTCTGAAATCCAATCCTTAAACTGTAGTTAATAAATAGTAATGAACTGTATTTCTGAAATCCAATCCTTAAACTGTAGTTAATAAATAGTAATAAACTGTATTTCTGAAATCCAATCCTTAAACTGTAGTTAATAAATAGTAATGAACTGTATTTCTGAAATCCAATCCTTAAACTGTAGTTAATAAATAGTAATGAACTGTATTTCTGAAATCCAATCCTTAAACTGTAGTTAATAAATAGTAATGAACTGTATTTCTGGAATCCAATCCTTAAACTGTAGTTAATAAATAGTAATGAACTGTATTTCTGGAATCCAATCCTTAAACTGTAGTTAATAAATAGTAATAAACTGTATTTCTGAAATCCAATCCTTAAACTGTAGTTAATAAATAGTAATGAACTGTATTTCTGGAATCCAATCCTTAAACTGTAGTTAATAAATAGTAATGAACTGTATTTCTGGAATCCAATCCTCGGCCCCCACCTCACCATAAAATATTTACCAGTTAATATGAATATCTTATTTTATATACATTGCACTACCTATACATTATGACAGAACATTAGGTCGCCCTTCTTTAAATATCCAGGGGTTCGATCCCCCTCGGTGGACTCAGCAGATAGCCTGATGTGGCTTTGCTATGAGAAAGCAAGCACCCACACCCACTCTTCAATCATTACAAATAAAAAAAGTGAAAAGACCACACCTAACCAAAGTAGTAACATAATATCGAAAGTTAATCAAGAAAGATTTTTATGACAAAACATATTTTAAATTAAAATATATTTACAGTTTACACAACAATCATTACAACAAATAAAACAAGGTTTGAAACACGCCTTTTCACAAAGTTTCCTGTTTCTCAAAACTGATAACTCATGACCTCGGCCACAAATTTGAATCAGATCTTTTTTATTATTATTACAAGAGAAAAGGTTACATGTGATTTAGAACAACTGTTAAAGACATCGATACAGCTGACTACGATATAAAAAATAAAATCTTAGGAAGACAAGAACTTTGTATCTTTCGTTCTTTTTGTTTTCTAACACCTTAGGAATATATAAACATTCACCTAATAACTCTATCCTCACCTTATAGGTTTTAATTTTAATACCTTATTAATCCTTTGAACCTACGATCACTACACGATGTTTAAACAATTAAAACAAACTGTGAGATACATGGGAAACAATAAAAATGAACACCTAACATTAACTGATTGTTGTTAATTTGGCGCAAAGCTACTCCAGGACTAGCTGCGTTAGTCGTCCAGAATTTAACAACGAAATATTACAGGGAAGGCAGCTAATCATCTCGCTCAAATTTTGAGTTACTCTTTTTCCAACAAATGGGGAGAGGAGATTGACCATCCCAATACAACGCCTCCACGGTTAAAAGGGCGAGCCTATTTGGTAAAACGGAGATTCGAAACCATGATGATCTGCTTAAGAGTTGAGCGCCTTCACCATCTAGCCATGCTAACAATATTTAGTGAATAAATATTCACCAAAACAATAACAAAATAATAAAATAACATTATTGACTATCTTTGTTCATTGAAAAACAACATTTTTTTTTACAAAAGTAAATCTACAGCGGTTAATATGAAATAGATCTCACTTAATATTTTCTCTTCGTTTTCATGAAATAAAAAAAACAACTTGATTTTCTTGGAAGAGTGAGTAGGAACACAGTAATCAGTTGTAAACAGGCCACCACTACTTTTCCCCAGTTAAATCCGGACCAGGCAGGTTTCTACCATCCCGTTTTTTGTTTTGTTTTTTCCAATCTTATTTCACACGGTTGTCTGTGCATCTCTTGATATGGATGAGTTATTTGTTTGTTTTCTTGGTAAAAGGCCGTTAAAAATACAATAAAGAGTTGATATAAAACATTCTGACACCAAATATTATATAATTTATATTTGGAATTATTTTCTTCTTTCACTAACTACGCGTTCCGGTAAAACTTATTATTATCTCACTTTTCAAACTTGTAATGGAACATTTTTGAGTACGAATTTTTATGTGTAATTACACACATTTATTTTGAAGAAAGTGTAAAATGTTACCGTGAACAAAATCAAAGTACTAAAACAATGTGTTTGTGTTTGAATTTCGCACAAAGCTACTCGAGAGCTATCTGTGCTAGTCGTCCCTAATTTAGCAGTGTAAGACTAGAGGGAAGGCAGCTAGTCATCACCACCCACAGCCAACTCTTGGGCTACTCCTTTACCAACGACTAGTGGGATTGACTGTATTATTATAACGCCCCCACGGCTGAAAGGGCGAGCATGTTTGGCGCGAAGGGGATGCGAACCCGCGACACTCAGATTACGAGTCGCACGCCTTAACAAGCTTGGCCATGCCGGGCCTAAAACAATATGTATACAGGAAATCTGTAACACTAGCAGCGACTTTAGTCAGTACTATATTTTCCATAATTTTGCAGGAAACAATTATTTGGGAGCAACATGGGTCCTATTGCTCCATCTAAAAGTATAAAAAACAACAACAAATAAACTTAAAGCCAGCCCTTCAGTCATATATTTATTAAGCTTTTTCTTATTCTCATAATATCTGAAGGCAACTTATTCCAAAGACTAACCACCCTGTTAGAAAAATAAAACGGTCTTAACTACGATCACTCCAAGCCCAAAACATCGTGTTACTTTATAACTACAGTTAATTAGAAAAATATTTCAGTATGCACGTTAAAAATGTATATATGTCTTTCGAGAAGTGTATTATTCTGGGTAAATCAAAGTTGTTTTGTTTGTATGCCAGATTAAGCGTGTATTAACAAACATGAAATTCTACGTTTCAATTCTAGGCCTACTTATATTAACATACAGGTATAGTTTCTCGAGAACAAAACGCGGTATAGCTTACCTTTCTCGTGAAGTTGTTTCTCGACCTTGCAGTGTTGCATATTGTTATCGTACCGTGAGCGGTTTTCGAAAACCCCAAAAGGTTAGTAAAAATGAATCATCTCGATAACGAATAGCGGTTTCGTTTATGACGTAAATTAAACAACTTAGGGTATAAAATATTAGTTACTTCGTTTACCGAACTAATAATTTTATTGTAACCTATTATTATCTCTCAAGTAAAGATATATTTACACACACCTTTATTTTTATATTTTCTGTAATTTAAAGGGTTTTACGTTGTTTATTGTATTTCAAAAGGTTTTTACGTTGCATTTCAAAGAACTTCATGTTAAGTTATACTTTCACGGGTTTTTATGTCATCTTATTGTATTTTTAAAATTTTTTATATTTTCTTACTGTACTTCAAAAAGTTTTATATTTTGTGTAGTTTAAAGGGTTTTATATTGTGCTATCATAGTTTAAATGTTTTACTGGCATAAATATATGAACTATTTAGATCATACGACAACGAGGATGTTTCATGTATTTCGCAAGTCTCATGTTATCATGTTCTACCGACATGTTTACAGTTTGACCGATAGTTGTGATTTTCACATGATGTCATCAGATTGTTCGGTATTACATTTGAAGGACAAGCCCATGATAAGAGAAAGATTAGGTTATGGTACAAAAATAATACACGTTTTATACCCCCACACTACACACCTGATATTTACAGAACGGTTCAGCTCTTCAGCGGGTCAGGCGTAAGTCGGAGAACTCATACCACCGAATTTCGATACCTGTGGCCGGTACAGCACAGACAGCCTATTGTGCTTTACAACGAGAATAGAGCGAGAGAAAAAATGGTTAAATTTCTCTTAAACCCGTTCGACGTTAAGCCTTATGGACAAAGGGGTGAATTTGCTTGCTCTCCTTAACTTTTAGAAGAAAGCTGAACTGTGTAATTTATTACAAGATGTAATAGAAAATAATCTTATTTAAGTATAAATGACAAAATTAAAAATACGCAATCAGCCAGATCCTTACATACAAGCTTTATAGTAAAGGCCAGCTATCTGTGATGACTGGAATAAATTGTGAGAACACTCGTGGCCTTTACGTATTGGATTTTATGGCAGAATCTAAACGCGAGCCACTTGCCGTTTCTGGGTTGACTGTATTGTATCTTGCTTTAACTTGTTTATATGATTGTCATATGTAGTAGTGATTTTTCTAGATTCTTTTGATCCAATTGTTTATTGAACAGCCATGCAGAGAGAAGGTAAATGCAAGCAGTTTTTCAGATTCTGGAAGTTAAGACATGCTGTTGAAGCCTTGCCCGTTATTTAACATTAGCTCATCATATCTTTGTTATTTTCAGGAGATTCTGGAGGCATGCTGTTGAAGTCTTCTCCGTTATTTAACATTAGCTCATCATATCTGTGCTATTTTCAGGAGATTCTGGAAGTCAAGACATGCTGTTGAAGCCTTGCCCGTTATTTAACATTAGCTCATCGTGTCTGTGTTATTTTCAGGAGATTCTGGAGTCAAGACATGCTGTTGAAGTCTTGTCCGTTATTTAACATTAGCTCATCGTGTCTGTGTTATTTTCAGGAGATTCTGGAAATCAAGACATGCTGTTGAAGTCTTGTCCGTTATTTAACATTAGCTCATCGTGTCTGTGTTATTTTCAGGAGATTCTGGAGGTCAAGACATGCTGTTGAAGTCTTGTCCGTTATTTAACATTAGCTCATCGTGTCTGTGTTATTTTCAGGAGATTCTGGAAATCAAGACATGCTGTTGAAGTCTTGTCCGTTATTTAACATTAGCTCATCGTGTCTGTGTTATTTTCAGGAGATTCTGGAAATCAAGACATGAAGTCTTGTCCGTTATTTAACATTAGCTCATCGTGTCTGTGTTATTTTCAGGAGATTCTGGAAATCAAGACATGCTGTCGAAGTCTTGTCCGTTATTTAACATTAGCTTATCTGTGTTATTTTCAGTACACCCTAATACGGTTTATTTTCACTTCTGTCTAGTTTCGTTGTTTTTTCTCAATTGGTTTTTCGTAATTTATTTTATATCTTACACTTTATAGCAACATAATAGCCATTCCCAATAACTGGTCATTTTTTGTTTCCTTCATCAGAAAGGTAATTATTACTGTTCAACTTCCCACCTAGTCTTTTCTTTCTTCCAACTGCATCACATCTGTTCTTCCACATACTAGTCGGGTTCAATTTAACGCTGGTAAACTAGCAAACTGTCAGCGAGTTTTATAGTTTTATCAATAAATCTTAGAAGACACTAAAAAACAAAACAAAACTGCCAGTACACATTTCACGACGAACATTTACAGAACCTTACTATCAATCCACTTCAATAACTACAGTTGATAATATATACTGCAAGATTCTGAGTACGATATTACTGTTGTGATATACAAGGTTGTTCAATTTGACAGTGTCATACAGGTCATGTCACCCCATACGAGTTGCATGGCATATCAAACTAAGTATCAGGAAATGGGGGATAACTAGCCCATAACTTCAACTTGTTTGGTTGTTTGCCATGGCAATTAGCATGTAGGCCAGTCAGTTAGGCTCGTGCTATCTGGGAATCCAGGACAACTAGACACCTAAAAATGACGAAATAGGATATTTAGACACCTATAGGTTATTATAAAATAAAACAATAATTAGAATAATTTTCTCCATTATATCACCTATGTGTATCCAGGCCTAATACATTACCAGTTTAATTTACTCCATAATATAAACTGTAAAAATCTAGGCTTATTTTATTAAACTTTTAAATCTACTCTATCATTTGACTTACACAGATTTAGGTTTATTATATTATTATTCATATTTAACAATGAGAATAGTAGAACTGCTTCTACAACACTGGAAGGTAACCCACCATTCCAAAAACCAACTACCCTTTTAGACAAATGAAACTGTCTCACTTCTCTGCTAAAATTTATATTTGTCTGAAAGGGTGGTTGGCCTTCTAATTGTTGTAGAGGTAGTAATTTTTTTTTAAAATGTTCGACAAGTATATGAATAATAAGGTCTGGCTTTAAGATTATTATTTTTTAATCATTTGAATTTAGAGGACAGAAGAGCCGAGATGGACTAATAGGTTCCCTGTTCTTCGAAAACTTTATGTTACATGATCTAAATAGTAATGTTTGCAACTCATCAAGTTTTCCCTTCAGGAATGCTGCGAAGATCTATAAGTTTTAACTCCTTTCTAAGATTATTTGGTGTCTAAATGTCCTAGTTCATAATTTTCTTAGATTCTAATTGTTTGGTTTTACCGCTATCTGGTCCCTGCAATACAGTTTTGCTAGCAACGTGGTTAGAAATGCTATATCAAATTAGTCTCTTATTGGACATAATAACAACACTAATATAGAAGTCACGTATATTTCAGTCTTTTTCATGTTCTTATCAATTTATACATTATTAACACGAATGTTAAGCCTATTGGTTTCTAGTTCTCAGCTAGCTTTCGGTGTTTAAACTTTAATGTTTAATAATAAAATAGAAATCACGTAGAATGCAGTAAAGCAATGGAAATATTTTATGGAATTGCATGTTTCGAATTCAGGTGTAATTAACAGCTCTCCATAGCTGGATATTTGGAAACTGAACATTGCACTATTTTTATAATGTATTATAAAAAAGGGCCTGCTGAGCAGAGTAACGGACAATGTTAAAGGAGCATCTTTAGTTTCGAATATGATATTGTATTAAATCTGAGAAAAGAAAATATTAAAATTTTAGAAATCTTTAATATGTAGGTGACGCAAAGAATGGGGAAAAATGAACCGGACAAAATGGATGAATAATAAAATGGCGTTCCTGTCGGAGAAGAAAGCAGAACTTTGATGGCTCTATTTTAAGTGCAAAGTTGTAGAATAGTTATCTGTGTTGTGTTACAGGAATTGAACATTAAATTTTAACATTACAAGGACTCAAGCGTACCGATGAGCCACCTCACGGGGAGCATCTAGATGGAAAAAAGCAAACAAAAAATACGAGTGAGACACATTATTGGAAAAGATAATTTGATGGTGATCCTAGAAGGAACAGTTCAACGGAAATGACCTAGGAATAAGATCTGTCAAACGATTCAAAATTTGTGGATCGTATGATGGGAAGTGGAGAGCAGAAGTTAACTACAGTTGGAACTTTTAAACGAATAACTTGTCCTTGAACAGTATATTATATAATAATTTTAAAATATTGTCTCGTTGAACCATTTCAGCTAAGTTTTCATCATATGTAAATAGAAACTATGGTTCCTTGAATTTAGGTTACTCGTCATCAGATATCATTGAGCCTATATATATTTTAACACTGCTCTCTATATTGAGTCCCTTTGGTATGTTTGGAAAATTATTAGAGTGTATTACAATAATAGCATTCCAAAGACACTATATCCGTCGCATGTGTTAATTTGTACATGTGCAATCCTATAAAAAGTGAAAGGTAATGTAAATGTACAATATAACAGTACCTCATAAATGGACATGGCCGAAAAGGGATTCTAATTAAAATTGCTAATAATATGTCGCGAGTAAAGCAACAAATTATTTGGTGTATTATTAAACCTTCAGTAGAAAGAAACGACCTGCGAAGGAATGAGGAAAAGGTCTGATCCGCCTGCAGGTCGCACCCTATCAACTCCGATTCAGATCAAAGTTAAACCAGAGTGCACGTCTACACGAGCCATCAAAGAGTTGTAGTTGGAAATATTTTAATCTTACGTATGACGTAAGTTTTAAAGACCTTGAAATTCGTTGAAATGCAGTAAACTGTAACTTCTTTCCTTTGAAACACTTTTAAGTACAAGATCTCTTAAAATACAAATATGGTGTCACGTGTTACAAATTCAAATAGCCTAACACTGAGTTAAGTTGTAATTTAGAATATAAATTAAATAAACGTCGATATGTATCCAATACAAAATGTATGTGAACAAGATTCATAATAACAGTTTATTTTTTAATACAAATATGTTTTAATCAAACAGTAACACATTTTAAATAATGGATGATCTTTGTACAAAAGTTTGATAAACTTACAATATCGAGTCCCTTTTCTGGTCTGGAACTTCCTTGATGAACAAGTTAATTTCTGGTCGACTAGGCTACAACTAACTTAACAGAAAAAGAGCTAGCTCTGCGTTCTTCGCTTTTTGCTAAACGTCCAGGTTTTCACTGCTGATGTTCATTATGTTTTCATAAAAATATTAATGTCCAATGTGAATCCACTAGAGTTAAACGGTTCGTAATGTTCGAAATTTATAAATATTCCTGGCCAAATATCTGAAGTTCCCGATTAATAACCGTTAATCACAATTATACCTTCCGAGGTTTACAGTATATCAACGGTAGCAAACCAACAATATAAAATGTCACTTGGTGCATCGCGTTGGTTACATTTATCGGTGCGAGGAGAGTTTGTTGAAATTTTAGCTTGTAAAACAGTACTGACGATACACCAGTATTTACGTTCATACATATATTGTTGATTCTTACACTCAAGGATCTTCTACAATATTAGATAAGCAGGAATTTCACAATGCAGATATAACAGTATAAGTTATGTACATTTCTAAATACAAACTTAACTTAAACAAAGATCGATATCATGATAGATATATTATAGTAAATCCGTTACACTTCCTCCATGGATAATTAAAAGTTGTCGAATGCTAATTTTTAACTAGGATATTATACATATATACACATTGCGAACAATACACCAAATAGAATATATTGTAAAACAGTTATACAGCTTCAGTAATCATGATTGTTTGTTTTTAAATCTCGCGCAAAGCAACACGAGAGCTATCTGCACTAGCAGTCCGTAATTTAGCAGTGTAAGACAGCTAGACATCACCACCCACCGCCAACTCTTGGGCTACTCTTTTACCAACGAATAGTGGGATTGACCGTCACATTATAACGCCTTCAAGGCTGAAAGGGCGAGCATGTTTGGTGCGACGGGATTCGAACCCGCGACCTTCAGAGTACGAGTCGAAAGCCTTCACCCCCTGGCTATGCCGAGCTCACCAGTAATCATGAAATGATATAATAAAATCAAAACAAATAACCTTATGATCATAAAATTACACAGGGCGTTAAAGTGCATCAGGACAGATGTTATCCGCCACTTTGACATGGATTATCTGCAAATCATATTATTGTAACGATAAACTCCAACTTAACAGTTGTCTGTTTTCGCCACTCGTTTGGTTTAAAACCTTCAATGGGTTGTGATCAATGTAAATGAGAACGGGTTGTTGCGGTGCTGATACATGAACAACCTTCAATATTTCAGAACGATGTACTTTCGGAACAACGATTTTGTTTACCGAATTTCTCACAACGCTACGAGGGGTAGCGGCGTTAACCGTCCCTGATTTAGCAGTGTAAGACTAAAGGGAAGACAGCTAGTCATCACCAACCACCGCCAACTTCTGGGCTACTCTTTTACAAACGAATAGTAGGATTGACCGTAACATTATATCGACCCCATGGCTGAAAAGGCGAGCATGTTTGGTGTGACGGTAATTCGGACCACCCGCGACCCTCAGATTACGAGTCGAGCGCCCTAACCACCTGGCCATGCCGAGCCTCGGAACAACGATTTGTGAACTACAGCTCCGTCCTCTGAAGCTGGCACATTTGTAGGGCTGTGACGATTACACGATTAACTGGTTACGGTTCGGTTACTGCTCTTAACCGGTTAGGAAATCCGTAACCGGTTAATCTAAGATTTTTTTCCGAGAAAAATAAACGACGGAAAACAATACGATTATCGACATGTAAATATTCCATTATTTGACCTTGACATTGTAAATATTCCATTATTTGACCCTGACATTGGTATGTTTGCCTATCGCGATTTTACGAACTGCTTGCCTTTTTGTTTGGTTGAATTTTCGTTGTTGTTGAAAGCCTTTAGAGTTTTTGTTAACGTTCGGTGCGGCCGTCACGCGCAAATTCCTAGGACTGTGACGATTACACGATTAACCGGTTACGGTTCGGTTACGAGGCAAAGATTAACCGGTTACAAAAGTCCGTAATCGTCGCAGCCCTACACATTTGGTGGTCTCCTTTTTCTCAGGCCCATATGGCCAGGTGGTTAAGGCACTCGACTCATAATCCGAGGATCGCGGGTTCGAATCCCCGTCACACCAAACATGCCCTTTCAGCCGTGGGGGCGTTATAATGTGAGGGTTAATCCCACTATTCGTTGGTAAAAGAGAAGCCCAAGAGTTGGCGGTGGGTGGTGATGACTAGCTGCATTCCCTCTAGTCTCACACTCTTAAATTAAAGGACGGCTAGCACAGATAGCCCTCGTGTAGCTTTGCGCGAAATTCTTAACAAACCAAACTTTCTTCTCATGAGTACACCATTTGGAACTTTTTCCAGTTCATCGTTTGGGAGTGCATATTTAAATAGCGAAGAGATCTGCGGATGTTTTCCTTGCTTATCGATCAGTTTGTTTCTAGCAAACGGAACTTTACCAGGTCAACCAGATTCCTCAAGTCTAACTTTGTCATTCACCTAGGATTCGTTAATAGAACAATCATTCAAGAAAGTAATCCAAAAAATGTCCGAGACAAATCTATAACATTGCCCTCTGAACACGTGTCTATCCTCTCTTTTTGCTTAATGTCTTACTCTGAGCTTGAGTCGTAGCACTTGAGGGAACACACATCTGGATTATCTTCACCAAAAACACCATTCTTACATGAAACAGTGATCGGCTCGCCAACGATTTTATATTTGGCAACAATTTTTCTTCCAGCCAATGGTTTCCCAACGATGATGACATACCCTTAATTGGCAGAGTAGATCTTACGCCAAGCACCACTGGTCCCGAAACTAGGTCTGATGTTAAATAAACGTTATGGAGAAGAACATTAATAAAGCCACCGTCACTACCCTGAACAATAACAGACTCACCAGTGACAGAACTCGAATTTAAAGGCAGTGTACTTTCTAACAACAATGATTTAGTCGCCCCAGTATCACGTAACATATGTGTGGGTGTGGGATTAGCAAAGTTATTCGTCAAAGACAGACAACAGACAGACACAAAAAGTCTATCTAGCTCACAAATTCCTCGCAAACTATATCAGTCTCTTTTCTCGGTGGCCAGGTAAACAACATTGGATGATCTGGTGAAACTACGTCCATATGTGCATACGAACACACTGGATGGTACCACCCCAGGTAAACAATATTGGGTAATCTGGTGAAACTACGTCCGTATGTGGACTCGAACACACTGGATGATACCTCCCCAGGTAAACAACATTGGATGATCTGGTAAAACTACGTCCATAAGTGGACACGAACACACTGGATGGTACCTCCCCAGGTAAACAATATTGGGTAATCTGGTGAAACTACGTCCATATGTGGACACGAACACACTGAATGATACCTCCCCAGGTAAACAACATTGGATGATCTGGTAAAACTACGTCCATAAGTGGACACGAACACACTGGATGGTACCTCCCCAGGTAAACAACATTGGATGATCTGGTGAAACTACGTCCATAAGTGGACACGAACACACTGGATGGTACCTCCCCAGGTAAACAACATTGGATGATCTGGTGAAACTACGTCCATATGTGGACACGAACACACTGGGTGGTACCTCCCCAGGTAAACAACATTGGGTAATCTGGTGAAACTACGTCCATATGTGGACACGAACACACTGGGTGGTACCTCCCCAGGTAAACAACATTGGATGATCTGGTAAAACTACGTCCATATGTGGACACGAACACACTGGGTGGTACCTCCCCAGGTAAACAACATTGGATGATCTGGTGAAACTACGTCCATATGTGGACACGAACACACTGGGTGGTACCTCCCCAGGTAAACAACATTGGATGATCTGGAAAAACTACGTCCATAAGTGGACACGAACACAGTAAATGGTGCCTCCCCAGGTAAACAACATTGGATGATCTGGTGAAACTACGTCCATATGTGGACACGAACACACTGGGTGGTACCTCCCCAGGTAAACAACATTGGATGATCTGGTAAAACTACGTCCATATGTGGACATGATCACACTGGATGGTACCTTTTTTTCTTTTTTTTACTCCAACAAGCGAATGTAACATGACCAGGGTTTATTACAAAAATGGCAGACGGGCTTTGATGACGTTTTATCCTGATTGTCAGAAGATTTCGAACTAGAGGAGCTGGAATTTTTTTAGAAGAATCTTCAACTTTAGTGGATTGAGCAGATACAGGTTTTGGCTAACATCGCAGGAATTTCTTTCTGTGAGACGTGATTTTATGTATTAAAGTGTAATAATCAGAAAAAACAGCTGTTTCAACTTTCTTTTCATACAAATAAGTTTTCAGATCGTCACTTGTACAGCGTTTAAATTCCTCTATCAGACAAAATTGTCTTAGTTTGTCGAAACTGTTGCCAATAAGCACAGAATCACATCATAGATTAAAATAAACCTCTCTTTCGTGGGCGAATTCCAAATGGGTTTGATTATTTTATTTTTGATAACCTCGAAACTTTTGGCGATAAGTTTCCGGTACTAACTCGTATTCTTTGAGGATAGATGCTTTAATCTTGTCATAATTAATGGAATCTTTTAGAGAAAGAACAGCACAAGCGTTTTGGGCTTTACCAAGAAATATTGAAAATATTAATCAACTTCATTTTCATTCAATAGTGGTACTTTAATATATCGATTGAGTTCAAAGTTGTCATTTTGCTTTGATCGATCAGAGTTGAGTCTAATTTCCATTTATTTAGCACAATTTCCTTTTTGGCTTCATTCAGTACGAGCTTGTTCGGCTTCGAGACGTTTACTTTCTCTTTCCCTTTCAATATGGACTTGCTCCTTTTCTTTTTTGGCTTCAGTACGGACTTGCTCTTTCTCGGCTTCGATGTGAGCTTGTTCAAACTCGATTTGTTTGAGTTTTAATTGGATTTCTAACTTATCCTTATCGCTTAACTCTGATTGGCTAGTGTATTCCCTTAATTCTTCCTCAGACAACAAATCATCATCCACTATCATTTTAACGATACACTTTATTAGTTCATTTTTCTCATTGAATTTTTATCTTTTAATAAGATTTTGGCAATTTCGATAAATTCACTTCAAATAAACATAATTGTTGTAGTTTTACAGTTTAGTGAACAGGTGGTAATTTCGCAATATAGATTTAACAGTATAAAGTATGCACATTTATAAACATAAATATTACTTAAACAGACATCGATTTTTAAAATAAATATATAATAGTAAATCCGACACAATGGTGAAACTTTATGTAGTGGTCCTGATGAGGGAGGAGAGAAACAAACAACTGTATTTCTTAGTTCAGTTTCATCTTCTTTTCTTCAGTCTAAAACCAAACATTTCGCTATGTGACCACCAGAACAAGTAGCAATGACAAGTCCCCAAAGCTTATGCTTACCCTACTGGGTGACTTCAATATACCACAGAAGGTCTCATATTTATCCCATTTGATTAGAATAGAAACGAGAATAGAAAATTACATGTTCATGGGGAAACACTCCCATCCACGATGTCAAACCTGTGGGCTTATAATGCTAAAAACCAAGTTTCGATACCTGCGTTGGGCACAGCACAGTACACACACACACCATTGTGTAGCTCAAAAATGAATGAATGTATTTAGTGAGCCAAACTTTTGCTTCTTTACAAATGGTCATGTGATAAAGGGTCAAAGAGGATTTGATCTAATGCAAGTCCAGTTTCAAACACAAACTAAACTTTCTCCTCTTTTAGCATTCGTTAATTTGTTTCTATTAAATATTAAATGAACAAAATGTTCACATATAAAGATTGTAAACGTTTTGGAAACGCAGCTCCTTCTGGAACATCCATCTATCATTCACACAGTTTATTGCAAAGCCTACCCAACTAAACTGACATCTATTGACCATGCAATTTGCCGCAATGTCTCAAAACAGTTGAACTGATATTTATCAACTAGTTTATCGCGTAGTCTGAACACAACTAAACAAATATCTATCAACCAAACAGTCTGTCATGTGGTCTGAACACATCTAAACTGTTATCATTCAAACTGGTAGTTTGTTGTGTGGTCTGAACACAGTTAAACTGATATATATCAACTAGTGTCTTGTGTAGTATGAACACCGTTAAACTGATATATATCAACTAGTTTATTGTGTAGTATGAACACAGTTAAACTGATATCTATCAACTAGTTTATTGTGTAGTATGAACACAGTTAAACTGATATCTATCAACTAGGTCATTGTGTAGTATGAACACAGTTAAACTGATATCTATCAACTAGTGTCTTGTGTAGTATGAACACAGTTAAACTGATATCTATCAACTAGTTTATTGTGTAATATGAACACAGTTAAACTAATATCTATCAACTAGTTTATTTTGTAGTATGAACACAGTTAAACTGATATATATCAACTAGTTTATTGTGTAATATGAACACAGTTAAACTGATATCTATCAACTAGTTTATTGTGTAGTATGAACACAGTTAAACTGACATCTATCAACTAGTGTCTTGTGTAGTATGAACACAGTTAAACTGATATCTATCAACTAGTTTATTGTGTAATATGAACACAGTTAAACTGATATCTATCAACTAGTTTATTGTGTAGTATGAACACAGTTAAACTGATATATATCAACTAGTTTATTGTGTAGTATGAACACAGTTAAACTGATATCTATCAACTAGGTCATTGTGTAGTATGAACACAGTTAAACTGATATCTATCAACTAGTGTCTTGTGTAGTATGAACACAGTTAAACTGATATCTATCAACTAGTTTATTGTGTAATATGAACACAGTTAAACTAATATCTATCAACTAGTTTATTTTGTAGTATGAACACAGTTAAACTGATATATATCAACTAGTTTATTGTGTAATATGAACACAGTTAAACTGATATCTATCAACTAGTTTATTGTGTAGTATGAACACAGTTAAACTGACATCTATCAACTAGTGTCTTGTGTAGTATGAACACAGTTAAACTGATATCTATCAACTAGTTTATTGTGTAATATGAACACAGTTAAACTGATATCTATCAACTAGTTTATTGTGTAGTATGAACACAGTTAAACTGATATATATCAACTAGTTTATTGTGTAGTATGAACACAGTTAAACTGATATCTATCAACTAGTTTATTGTGTAGTATGAACACAGTTAAACTGATATCTATCAACTAGTTTATTGTGTAGTATGAACACCGTTAAACTGATATCTACCAACTAGTTTATTGTGTAGTATGAACACAGTTAAACTGATATCTATCAACTAGTTTATTGTGTAGTATGAACACAGTTAAACTGATATCTATCAACTAGTGTCTTGTGTAGTATGAACACAGTTAAACTGATATCTATCAACTAGTTTATTGTGTAGTATGAACACCGTTAAACTGATATCTACCAACTAGTTTATTGTGTAGTATGAACACAGTTAAACTGATATCTATCAACTAGTTTCTTGTGTAGTCGAAATGTAGCTAAATTTATCTCTATCAACCATGAAATTTGTTGCATAGTCTGAACACAGCTAAATTGATTCCTATCAACCATACAATTTATCGCGTAGGGTGACACAACTAAACTAATATCATTCAACCAGAACTTTTTTGAGTAGTCTGAACTCAACTAAACTGACATATATCCATTATATTTTGGTAGATTGTTTAGGCAAAGTATTCATGTTGAAACTTTGTAGAATGGACGGAAGACTTTCGAAAGATCGTCCTCTACATTTCTGTCTCCACAAGAGGAAGTTGCCGTCCATTCTACAAAGTTTTATCCATTACACTTTTTTTTTGCGTAGTTTCAACACAGCTAAATTGATACCTACCAACTAATATAGTTTGTTGCATAGTCTTAACATAACCAAACCGATTTTTATCAACCAGTCAGTTTGTTGCGTTGTCTGAACAAAAGTCATGTTAAATTTATTAACAAAACGTTCTTTCTTTCTTACGCGATCTTAACAGGCCTCATGGAAAGATTCTAGACAGCAATGTACAAGTTTTATTATTATTATTTGCAATAAGCCATTATATTTAAATGTCTCTTAGAAATTTGAGAACTGAAATCTGCTGTGAATGGTTAAAAAAACTTAAGCTGTCTCGCTAACTTTTTCATCCAGAATCTTAAAGTTGTAATGTAAAAGTTTAAATTTTTTGTGCTACGTAATTCAGAATACGCGAGTTCAGATCTTTACTTAACAGACTAATTACGAAAAATATCAACAAACATTGGTTGTTTCATGATTACTTAAACCTTAGGGACGAGGGTATAAACAGGTACGGTATTGTAGGGGGTGTCGCAGTTGAATGTTAGGTTATTAATTAGTTTTGGTATAAAGGTGTTCCTTGATATTGGTTTAATTTTGGTTTTAGTTGTTGTATGACTAGGGATTCTTTGATTTTGCATTTGTTTCCCTATGTAGTATCTGGGTATTTTCTAAGTTTATGATGTATTTATTTTATTTGCACTGTTCAAAAACGTGTGAAGGTGTTATTTGTGTTCTTTGAATCTAGTTTCCATTTTTATGTTTCTTTCTCCAATATAGATGTCGTGGCAGTTATCACATTGTATTTTATAAACAATGTTGGTGTGGTGTTTGCCAGTGTAGTTTTTACATAGTATGGAGTTTAGTTTTGTACCCGGTTTTTGAATAAATTTGATGTTTACTGGAATGTTGTGTTTTGTTACGAGTTTTTTCCAAATGTTGGTTATTTTTTCGCTGATGTCAGGAATATATGGTATGCAGCAGTATAAGGTTCTGTAGTTTGTTGTACCTTGGGGAGTTATTGTTGTTTGTTTGTTGTTGGTCTAGGTGTGTGCGTGTAATTTTTTTCACGGTTTTTTTTAGGAAATCTGTTGATGTTGATGAAGTGTAGTTTTATTTTGTTAATTTCATAGTTAATTTTATCAGGTGAACATAGTTTTATGGTTGTGTTTATTTGGTTTCTTAATACGTTGAGTTTTTTTGTTCATGTGCTGAGTCCCAGGGAATTTATTGTCCAGTATGGGTGATTTTTCTGTGGATTTCTGTTTGGAATTGTGTATTGGTTCTTGTGATATCGAGGTTGAGAAATGCTATTTGGTTAGTTTTCTCATGTTCACAGGTGAATTTAATGTTGGGGTGTATCGAGTTAACGTGATTGAAAAACTAAGTGTGTGTTCTGTAGATGCGAACCCAGCAAATGGATCATCAACATATCTATACCAGTATAGTGATGGGTGTAAGGCTGAATTGATCGGTTGTGATTCAATCTGTGTCATAAAAATGTTGGCTAGAATTGGTGACACGAGATTCCCCATACTTAGGCCATTCATTTGTAGGTAGTTTTGGATTTTAAAATACAAGACATGTTCTTCTGGATTATCTCCAGACATCGATAAATATTTGTGGTATACAAAGTGTTCCTCCATCAGAATAGTTCTGTTAACAGTCCACAAGACGTTACTGGTCAGATATTATCGCCCGAAATTATTTCATAATCATCGCTGTAGAAAGCAAATTTAGAGCAGTCAGAAGTTCTGCCTTAACAGAAAGTGTCCAGTCTTCAATAGCTGTTACCTTGTACTTGGTTATGTCAAACATCTTTTTAAATTGTACTTCAGAATTATCTGTGTTCACATCTGGTCGATTTGGTGGATTATTACTAATCATGTTGTAATGAATCTTCTAATATATTGACTATATGTGAGAAAAATAATGGGGAACCGATTTTCTCTTATTAAGGCTGACTCATTACAGTTGGAAACAATTTTTGAATGGCCAGGTCATTGCCACGTTGCCATTTGTAGGGGATCTGTGGGTATGGCCTCAGAAGGTTTTTGAAAATTCAGTGCTGTGAGAGTGAATACTGAGCCATTTTACCAACAAATACTGCATATGTACAACATAATATATTTAATTTTACAAAAGCAGGCCAGAAAAAAAAAAGTGGTCAGGCTATGGTCTGTTTCTTACAACCCTGATAAAATTTTTTATTTTTTAATTACAAACTCAGTGAACATACTGTGTCTCATTAATCGCCAAAAATAATATGTAAACAACAATATATATTTTTACGAATGGGCTCTGAAAAATATATCATTATCAGATATAAATATATATATATATTACGTCTCACGTTTTAATAAAATGGCACTACTTTGGGTTACTTTTAGGCTAAAGATTCTATGATATAAGTCAGGCTGTTTTTAGGTCAAGGTCTAATTAATAACAACAGTATACATCCTGTTATATTCAATTGTACAAGAAGTGATATATTACACCAATTCCTGTAGAGTTTCTCCTTGGATATAACTTTAAAAAGGCATTATGATTAAAGATAAGTTGCTTTCACAGTTTAATAAAAGATGGATTGGTAGAGTACAATCCTAGAAAGCATTACGCTATGTTACAACTTTAATCGTTCTGGCATAATCTTAGTTGTACATTTATAAAAACAACTTATTAACGTCAATAACAGAAGTTTTCTGTTACAAATAACTTAATTGCAATGTATTAATATAGTTAACACAGTAAAAATAATGCTTGAAATACATGAATTACCTGACCACGTAATTGACAGATTTTTCACATTTTTCCTTTGTCTTTTTCTTGAACCAATTCCTTGAGAAACTGGATTACTCGGATCTGATTCAATAGTGTAGGTTATTTCCTCCATCGCTGTATTATTCTTGTTACCTTCATCCGTTACTAAGATTTTAATTTGACTAGTATTCCTTTTCAACATTAAAACACGATCTTTAGAACTCATTTTAATTCATAGCAATTTTTATGTAACGTAAAATAATTGTGAATTTTGTTACCAACTTCACACTCAGACAGTATTAAAGTTAAACCAACCGACCACCTCTATGTACTAGATATGCCATAGCATGAAAGCTTTATGAAAGCTATTCAAAAAATTACTTTTAAACTGCCCTTACGTAGTTTATTCTGCAATAGTTCTGTTGATAAAGTTCATAAACATTCTTGCAATATCACGATGAATCAAGTAAATACAAAAGTAAGGAGGTTTATAACTCTTTGTACGACAATTGTTTCTTGTATCATTTCTCCAATATTTTATGCATCAACATTAAACTGAATTAATGTTATTTCCAGCTGTTTCATCGTGACGAAATGGATTTAGAAGCACGAAGATCTATTAATTTCGTAACTGTTATGAAAGTAAGCATACTCATAAACCGAACCAGTATGAAATGTGTTTTACCCTTACAAAAGGACTTCCTACCGTAATATAATACCACAACACAGAAAGAACAGAACGGTACTGTTAACATGCTGCTCAGAATCGGAGTTCTTCAGCAGCTAGGACTAACACTTAACTAACGCACTGGAGTCGGCGTAAATGAAGTTAAACACAATTTGACTTTAGCAATATCTTACCTTTTGCTGAGGAAACTTTTTAACGTAAGGTATGTAGAACTCCACTAGACATATAGTGAAACATGCAAAGTAACAATATTTTTAAACTTGCTGTTATTAATACAACTACATAACATCGAAATTAATGCACCTTTCAGCTAACAAACGTTTTCCTGCGCATGACATGTTTTGTCTGCTTTCGGCTACTATCGTATTCACTCGTTAACTTCCGGGAGTTTGAGTGTTAGATTGTACAGAAGTCTTGTATTGGCACATGAACGTAATTTTAAAACTTTCTGTCAAATTGATAATTAAATTCACATTTATAAAACTATAGCTTGTGAAGTGAAATGTAAGTCACTTCATATTATAAAATGATTTCCTTTTACTAAATTTACTACATATATAAGTTGCAATGAAGATAAGAGATTTAAGCAGACCTGACGAGAGAGGGAGGGCTAGGAGGTCCGGGAATTATGGGATAAAGAATAACGCATTTTTATTTCTATTACATACTTAAGGAAAAATCGCAGTACTGCGGGAACTCTCTTTGCCTCAAAAAATACCTTTTTATCGAAAACATGTAAATTCTCAACACATTTGGCTTCCGCCCACCAGAAAAATTCTTCATACGCCCACAAATTTATGAAGACTTCAAAAAGGGGTCCAGTGACATAATTGTTCCCGGGGCCCGACCTACCTCTCGACGCCCCTGGACATAAGTTTTAGTAGTATAATTGTTACAATTTACCTTACAATGTATCATGCTGTTAATTTAAAGTAATAATGCTCATAAAGTAATAAACTGAATCGTGAAAAAAACATCACAGTTTTGTTTTATCAACCTACAAATAAGAATAAACATGAAAGGGTGTTGTTGTGTTTGTTTGGAATTTCGCGCAAAGCTACACGAGGGCTATCTGTGCCAGCCGTCCCTCATTTAACAGTGTAAGACTAGAGGGAAATTGGCGGTGGGTGGTGATGACTAGTTGCCTTCCCTCTAGTCCTACACTGCTAAATTAGGGACGGCTAGCACAGATAGCCCTCGAGTAGCTTTGTGCGAAATTCCAAAACAAACAAACAAACAAACAAACTAGAGGGAGAACAGCTAGTCATCACCAGCCACTACCAACACTTAGGTTACTCTTTTACCAATGAATAGTGAGATTGACAGTCCTATTATAACGCCCCCACGGCTGAAAGGGCGAACATGTTTGGTGCGACGGGGAATCAAATCCGCAACCCTCCGATTACGAGTCGAGTGTCTTAACCACCTGGCCATGCCATGCCAGGCCCGAACGTTTTGGGAATGACTTGACTAATATAAACCGTAAGAGAGATAAAGATTTACTTGTGAGTCATGTATTTCAGGGCAGCTGGTATGGATATTAACACTTTTAGTAAACGTTGTTTACTTTATTAGTAAAAGTGTTAATACCCATATCAACCGTCCAGAGATACATTTTTACTTCATGTGGGTTTCTTGTTATCACGAATTATTTATGAGTCAGTTACAGTGGACGATTGATTCCTGAGTTAACTAATTTAACAAGTCATTTTGTTTGTTACTGTCAGCAAGTTAGTCAGTACTTAAGTTCAGTAAATGTTGAGTTTAATTCATGACAAAGTAAAACGATACGATAAATTGCCATACGTACGTGACAAGTTACCAAGTATGATTTTTTTTTGCATCTACTGTGAACTTAAGCCTAACAGTGAGCATTACTTAGTGAAACTTGGAGAAATGTAATACAATACATAAAATGCTTTCCTTATCATTAAGTGAATATAACTTTTATATTCTTCTTTTTACCGAAAAACCTCAAAAATAGACACAACGATAGAAACTAGTATAGGATTAGTTGGCCCGGCATGGTCAGGTGGTTAAGGCACTCGACTTGGCAGCTAAAGTTCGATTCCTCGTCGCACCAAACATGCTCGTTCCTTCAGTCGTGGAGTCGTTATAATATGACATCAATCCCACTGTACGTTGGTAAAAGAGTTGGCCACTGCTAAATTAGGGACGGCTAGCACAGATAGCCCTCCTGTAACTCTGCGCGAATTTCAAAACAACAACAACAACAACATTACTTTCTATCGTTGTTGTGTACAAGTTCTTCTAGAACAGGGATGAAACCCAGGAGTCTGACAGCAGAGCTCTCAGCGTTAAAGAAAAGGCAAATTATAACACATATTTAGTGATAAATTTACTCAGTTTTACGTTTTGTTATTTTATATTACTACACTTTTATGGACCCCTGTATAACTTTAGAGACCCCGATATTGGGAGCTTCAGAGGAATTTCCACAGCTCTCTCGTCCTCTCGATAGGCCTAGGAGTGCACTTATCTTTCGTGTGTGTGTTTGTGTGTTTTTCTTACAACAAAGCCACATAGGGCTATCTGCTCAGCCCACCGAGGGGAATCGAACCCCTGATTTTAGCGTTGTAAATCCGGAGACATACCGCTGTACTAGCGGGGGGCCACTTACCTTTCAACTGAATTATTTTAAAAAATGAAAAAAAAACAAAAGCATCAATTAAATTGTAACAAACTTATTTTTATTCTTCACATTTACAAACCTTATTGAGATCACACTCCTATATACCCTGAAAACAGTCACCATCGCGGTTAAACCTATTCAGTGTAATTTAAGGAGATTCATTGTCGTTGCTTCGTCCACACAGTGATTCATCAAGTTTCAAAAGTTTAGTTTGGATTTGAACCGGCGACTTTCGGATTATGAGTCAAGTGCCTTAATCACCTGGCCACGCCAAGCCAACTTTCACTCCTCCTCTCAAACTTTTAACTTGTTACGCATTCTAAGTGAACTTCGTGTCTCCCCGTGGAAAAAAAAAACAACTCAGCTTTCGAATTCCCGCGATGGACCTAAAGTGGTTTTGTTCTTAAACAACAAACTAAGTGAATTTGAAGTCTAAAAACATTTAGTTATATAAACATAATATTATTCTGGCACTCTGTTTTACTTGATATTTTACAACATTCTGATTCCAAAATTAGAAACATATTTTCGGTCTAGAATTTATATGAAACTTGACATAATTAAGATGGGACGTCAAATAATCCTACTTACCGTAAAAAGTTGTATAAAATCCATAATCATACAGTAGGAAAAAATTATAGCAACATGAAGTGCCACTGAACAATAACGGTAGCTGTACGGCTTTAAAGGTGAATTTTCAACAAATTTAATAATTGCTTTAGAAACTGTACTTTGGTTAGGTATAATTCCTGTGTGGTTGCCATATTTTTAAACACTTTAGTTTTTGAGTAAAAATGAAACAAAATATGCGGTCCTCGAACTCAAGTTCCTCAAGTTGTTTTATGATAACATGGTTTACTGGGTTGCTTATGGTTGTGAAAACGGTTCGGCATCGGGCAAAAGCTTCTTTTCGTTTCCGTGCAAGAAGGAACCGGCAAGGTGGCGACAATGAGTGTGGATGGTCAATAGGAAGAACTGGACTCCTTCACACCATGAAAAGCTTTGTCAAGATCACTTTGAATGCTCATGTTTTGTGTCGGATCCCACTTTTTTGGATTCTGTGTGTTTCAAGCCAGGGAGGTTGAGACTGAAAAAAAAAAACCATCGGCAGTAGACAGGATCGTCCCCACCATCTTTCCTCGTGTAGTTTGTTTGTTTGTTTTGGAATTTCGCACAAAGCTACTCGAGGGCTATCTGTGCTAGCCGTCCCTAATTTAGCAGTGTAAGACTAGAGGGAAGGCAGCTAGTCATCACCACCCACCGCCAACTCTTGGGATCCTCGTGTAGAGCTGAGGACTGATCTCAGCCTGCAACGTACAGGTTCTACCTCTCTGAAGTCATCCCTTGCCATCACGAAAAGAACAAACTTAAAGTTATAAAGCAGTATAAAGGTGCAGTATAAAGCAATAAACAATAACTAGTATAATATAATAATTTAAAAAGTACAAGTTTTTGAAGAATGTAACTAGACATACACATTTCACATTTATGAGCGTGTTTTGCATTTGTGGCACTTGAAAGTCAGTGAAACCTTGATTTCCTAGTCTAGACAGTGAACAAATCTATCCCAAATAGAGTATATTCCACGTTTAAAAGCTGGTAGATCATTCTGTAGATGTTTTTGTATCATTTTTAAATATGGTAAAGTTTGAAGAATTCCATTTTTTAAATTTTAACATTTCAAAATAAATTAACTATTCAGACTGCTACATCTAGTTTGATTTTATAGATAGAATTATGACGTATAATTGAAATTCATTTTGTTACGAGTCATAAATACCCGGTACAATGATTGTGGAAGGGCCTAGTATTAGTTACCATAGTCGGCAAAGTATAAACAAATAAAACCCAGTCTGTGATACCAATAATTTATAAACACCAGACAGGTTTCGAGATGTTTAAAATTGCACGTGAAATAATACAGACCATATTTGTTGTCATGACTTAGGCTTACCGTTCTTCCACTGGAGGTATGACTTACTCGCAACCGGTCTGGGCGCTATCAGTATCACTCACAGTTCCGCTACTCTCGCTCGTGGAACTGTCCTCATCACTGGAACTTGTCAGATTTATGTCAAAAGTAGCTGTTCTAGGTTCGTTCAGAGTAGGTTCGAATTGATATGGCGCTATTCGACACTGTTCAGAATACAAAGTCAAAACAGATTCCGCCTCTGTTTCTCCGTATGCACTGGCCATGTTTATTTACATTCAACGCACTGGCGTTGGCGGTTTGTTTGGCAACTATTACGTCACAGTACTTTTCTCAGCGGCAAACGTAAAAACTAAAACGTTCGGATTGCCGCTCGGAAAGAGCTATTTCTGCACCAAGTTCTATGTTTCATTTATTAGCACATATTTTTTATAAAAATGTGAACCTGCAAAATTAATCAGTATGAGTAGTTCTTTTGACTGCTAAGTTTTCTTTTATCTGTAAAATTTACCTTTAAAAAATATTCCAGCATGTTACACCACATATTTTAAGGGATAATATTTGTGTTATATTAAATCTTCATAAGATTGATAATAAATTAATCGAAAACTCGAATAATTATTTTACTGGCCTAATATAAGGTTTCTGTAAGTAGAATGTTTAATAACATTTCAATATAACTTTGTGATCTCATGTATTATTCATCTTATTACACATATATAACACACATAATATTACTACATATCTAACGTACACACTGCTAGCTACGGAATTCAACACTCTTAGAAGTTATTGGACTACAAACATTTTAAAAGTTCTGTTGGTATTTCATAAATAAATTACGAACAATAATTAACATTAAAGAATATTTAATACTAACTGAAATTTATTCCGTGTTAATATTCTTTAAGCACAATAATATTAGCTTTTGTGATCTTGTAGGCAGAAACCCAAACGAGCTGTTTTTACATATATATAAAACTAGAGCTATAGCAAATCTTAATTTTTATGCTTAAAAAATTAACCTATGATATATTAAGACAATATTTGAAATTTGCAAATTTTTTTTGCGATTTGTTTACAAACTGATCTGGACCAACAGCTTTATTCATGGTTTGTTTACATAAACTGTTAACTGGTCTGTACCAATACTTTTATGCATGAGTTGTTTACAAACTGTTTATAAAGCGTGAACTGGTCTGTACCAATAGTTTTATCCATGAATTGTTTACAACCTATATATAAATTGTGAACTGGTCTGGACCAACAACTTTGTTTATGTTTGACTCGTTCAAGAAATGAACAAGACTGAAATAAAATGTTCAACCAGCAAAATGGCTTACTGAACAAAATAAGCCATCAACTTTGGCGCATGAACTTAAATTTACAAAAATGTTAAGTCACAAATATATTACTCTTTTATTTTCAGCACAGCTTTTTGTTTATTGGCTATTTAATACTGGATAGACAGTTTTATCAAACAAGGATGGAAGCAGATCTGAGTAAGATTTAACTTTACTTGAAATTATATTACGATTCTAAGCCTTACTAGGACTTCTCTGGGTGCCACATTACTCATGCTACTCGGTAAGCCTTATTAACAGAAAAAGAAAATCAAAGTTCGCCATTATTCTTTCTACACATATAGTCAAAATGTAAGAAGACTCTTAAAACAGGATTACTAATTATTCAACAAATTAACCAGGTGTGAATACAAATAATTCCTAAGCACAACCTAAAAAAATGTTTGACGTAACCAAGTGAAAGATTAAAACTATTCAAGATTGGGGCACATTCTGTTCAAATAGAACTTGAAACTCTGTGAAGAAGCCTGTATTAAATTATCGAATGTTCGTAAATAAAGTATGTTCCTATACTATGTTATAAAGAAATTTATTTCATAACATTTTATATATAACAAAATAAACATTGTATGTTTGTTGAAAATATATTATAGTACATGGAAAAAAAATATGCTCATTAACAACATAGGTTTGTATCTTTGTTTTATTAATCATATCGTTAACTTTGTTACCTCATTAGTACTATACGTAGAAACAAAATGTAATTTATAACTAAATTAGTACCAAGGCACAATTTTTATCTGAAACCACCACATTCTTCGAAAACATTTTTATTTTTTATTAGTTAACTTGTAAACACTCCGTTAGGCGTTAATAACTACAAACCGCGTTTCTATGCATCCGGGTGTCATCGTTTTATTTGTTGGTAAAGGTAATATTGTGTAAGAAAATGGCGGGGAATAATTACTATGGGTTTACTATCGGCGGAATGCAGTATGGGTAAGTATAATATAACATATGGTAGTTCATTTAATTTTGTAAAAACGTATCTTTATAAAATAAAGAGATGTTATAGAATGAGTGCTGAGTTTCTCAGGTCAAAATGTGATTAGTGTAAAGTTTGAAGACTCTCCTATCTGGAGTAAAGCTGTTTCAAACTCCAACAACTTGGTGCATTCTCAAAACCGCACAATTGTTGTTATTTACAGCGTTAATTTAAGTTGTACGTTTATAATTTAAATAAAAAAGCCTTGCAAAACATAAAATATCATTTAGTTCGTAAGGTTAAAAAAATTAAACACCGAAAAGATCTCCTTGTTTATCAAATACATGATCCAACACGATCATTATTATTACTGTTAATGATTTGAGTTCCACAAGTCTCGAAATTGGCATCAGAACTAAATGTAATACTAATATAGAAATTAAAACTTATTGGAGTACTATAGTTTAAACAGTGTTGATCTTTGTGAAAATGAAATAAACCTAGGTTCTACAATAGGTGATTAAGTTACATTTTAAATTTATTCTGTGGCAAATACTTTTTCATGCGTGCAGTATGTTCTTTATTTTTATATCTATGTGTTACTGATATTTTAAATTTTTATTTGTTCTGTATACTTGGTTGGTAATCACTTTTTTGTACATTTTATTTCTTCTGTAAAAACGTGGTATAGTTTTCTCATCTTAGTTGATGTTTTTAAAATAAAACTTATCTTTATACTTAATGTTATACTTCTGTTGTTCAACAGAAATTACAACATATTTAACATTCTTGAAAGCTAATCAAAACAATGCATTATCACAGTAGTGTACTTTTCATGACCATTATATCTCTTGACATTTTTTCACACTTAACCATTGCCAATTTACCTTTTGTGAAGGATAGTCTATATCTGAAAAGTAATTGTGCTATAGCATTTTTATGTTTGTCTTTCAGTGGTTTTTTGAAACATGTTACCTTAACATCATAAATAGGAACCTTTATTTCAAATAAATATTCTTGTATATTCATTAATTAATATTAATAGTAACAACATATTAAAACAATAAGTACAAGTCATGCTGAATGTCATATATTTAATCTATTTATGAGTAAGACTACATATTCTGAAACTTCAATACAGTAAATGAGAATAGATTATTATTTTTACCATAAAATGTACATTGTGAGAGGGAATTTCATTCCAACAGTATTGGACATTAGAGAATAATATTGAACCCAAATCATTGTTAGACTCTGAGGTAGGTGAATGTCTATCATTTTAAAACGGACAGTCACTCACTTTATTAGCTTGTATTTATATAGTGTTTATATTTATATCCATGCATAGACTTTACGTGGCTGCCTGTTGAACACTGTTAATGTTTTACCACTTGAAATGCTGTGGTTAGCTAGGTTGTATTTTTTCAGTCTGAGTGCAAATTCTTGTTTTTGGTGTGTGTCAGACTGAAAACAAAAGCAGAAAAATACTAGACCTTTGAGGAGTATTCTTGGGTGGGGATTTGATTATTTCTCATTATTCAAACTGTAACTTGACACAAAGCTTGCATGTGCATTTACACAATGGAATGTTACACTTAGTGGACTGATTGTTGTTTTTCTATTTCAAGATACTGAATTTCATTCTATTCCTCACACCTCACTAGCCCAAAAAAACCATTGAAATATTATGCTGCTTTTGTTTTCTGGTTTACATATCCAGTGTCATTAATAACTGATGATTTACTTAGTTTTTCCATTATAGTATTATTAGTTGTAAAATTAAAAAAATTGATATGGGTATTTTGTTTGGGAGAATTTGTATATGTGTTTGAGTTACTATAATGCTATCTACGTGTGAATGTGATAAAAAGTGCAAGTTAACTGTAGGGTATCCTAAGTTGCAAATTATCTGCTGTACTGGCTGTGCTTTTAAATGAAGTACAGCACATAAAGTAGCTATGTATTGCTTATGGAAACCCTACAAACTTCTGGTATTTTAAAATCTGGTTATACTGGGGAACAGAGTACTACAAGTGTGTAAATAGATGTCATTGAAAAATTAAATTATTGTATTTTTATTTGAGAATCTGCTAAAGTATTTATTACAGAGAAAACTAACGACAAATACCTGTTTGGTATTGATGTTGACCTTAACATGAAACATATTACTCTTTGTTTTGGAATTTGAAAGGACATGCATTGTTATGGACATGAACTCAAAATTTCCTTCTGTGCCACATTTGATATAATATTTCAACCAAGTAACAGGAGATTCAAGAAAATTATAGTTAGCATTAGAAGAGAACTCAAGTATTAAAGTACTTTGGTGGTTTTTGTGAAAGCTCATGCTGACTGAAAGATAACTTTTTTGAACTTAGAAAATACTGTTTCTCCTCTAAATTAAAAGTCTAGTGTACTGCCTCCTGATGTCAAGTTTTTGCACATTGAAAATTTCTTGTGAGCTAATTATGTATAACTTTATACTATGTGTCTGATTAGTTTGGATAATTGTTCTACTTTGGTACCTTTGTAATTAAGTTTAAAACATTTCAGTCAAATGTCTAAATAAAAAAAAGGTACAATAAAACAAAATATGGTTTTTTCTGTATCAGTTTTATTTACTTCCTAAAATTTTGGAAAGGGAAATCTGTAGGGAAAAATGGTTGGTAGGTAGAGATAGTTCTAAAACTTATAAGTTGTTTACAGTTACAAGATGGACCTTCATTGTCCCGACTAATCGGAGATCCATGTTCTAATGATAGAGCTAATATGAATATGATATAGATACTCTTGCTGGAGTGGGAAAAAAGATTTCATTTTAGATCACAAAAATATCAACAAATGTTATAAAACATGGTGTCCTGTAGTTGTGAAGATACAAGTTTTGCCAATGTCTGAACTTTGGAATTTGAATACATGTATTCAAAACATGAAGCAGATCAACCTCGTTTGGATAGGAAAAGTCCCAAAACCCCAATTGTTGGTTCTTCCCTTAAAACTGATGTGACATCTAGAAGTTTGGGTACAATTCTTTGCATCTTAAATTGCAATGTGAACTGGAGATTGTATGTAATTTTAAAATTTAACTTTTATATTAAATAACTAAATGTTTATGTTAGCATTGCAATGGTGGTTCAAATGTGATGTTTCTCTCTTTGTTAACCTGAAGATGATCAATTAAGGTGGAAATGTTATTGTCTGCTTATCAATGAAAGTGTTAATACCCACACCAGTCATTCTGAGATACAAATATGATGTTTGTTGCAGGATTGCACTGCAAACTTCAAGAAATTCTTGTTAATAATTTAGAATAATAATTTAAAAATGCACACAATAAATAATACACATTTTGTAAACAGCAAGAAATAGTCTATTTAGTTGTAAAATTTGAATGAATAATCAACAAAAAATGTTAACAGTACAAAATATTCTTTTGTCACATACAAAATTAAAATCTGTTAGAAAAAGACAAATGACTATTAATTTCCATTGAAATATTTGAAATTACATACACCCAATCACCGTGTTCTGTATTAAATGTTAACCGCATAAAATTACTTATTATTAATTTATGTGCTTTGTTAGTTATTGAATGTTTGATATTTAATAACATGATTTAAATATATTGGTATTCATGTCATAATCTTGTAAAAAATATCTGGTAATTTAAAAAAATATATTGGAGAATTAATTTTAAATGCATTTGTCAAGAGTGAAAAAAATATTTTCTTCTGAATAGTTTGAAATACACTATCATTTAACACCTCCTAATCAGGTGCAGGAAAAGCCATGAGACAAGGTTATTGTGCAGGGTACAGAATTAACTTTTATGTCCAACAGATGTTGGGACTAGTACTTCAAAAAATTTTTTCAAGGCTCCATAATTCAATAAATTTTGAAATTCAAAATTTTTTTTTTTCCCAGTGGCCTATATGAACACAATACCTATTTCATGATATTGGTCAGTAATAATAGGCAAAACTGGTCTAGTTTTTAGCTGCCAATGTTGTTTCACACTTTGTGTCTTTTAGAGTTCGCATGGTACATCACTTTAAAACATTCTACATTTTTCCCAAATGGGGAAGTGGTCAATATACCTGGATTTTCTGCATATGGTACAGAAAACTTTTCCATCATCATCTGGAGATAGCCATGGAAACTTTTTACCATGACAACTGAATATAGACTTATTATTTGTATGCAGTTATATTTCATCCATAATACAAATAAATTACAGTTATAGAGAAACCGAAGTGATAAACCCTGCTGGTATTTAAAAAAAACAAACACACTAATTTATAGGGTTTTTGTCTTCTCTTGTTACATTTGGTATACAATACATTAATTTTAGTGTAATTTTAAAGCTTTTCCAATATAATGTTTTATTATTTTGGTTAGGCTGTATAGAAAGCACTTAACAATGTGTACAAATAAGTTTTGCTCAGTGATGTTAATAATATACCTGTAAAAAATTACAAAAAAACTGTTGACTCCTAAATTGGCTATGTGTTAAGATTCAAGTGTTTATTCTAGCAACAGTGGCTTCACATCATTTAAAAGTATCAACAGATCAATTTAATAATTTTATTTACTTAATAGTGGACCAACCTGAAATTACTTTTTTTGCTGTTTGTTACATTAATAATTTTTGTAGATTCTTTGGATAAGCATATGTCATATCTCAGAGCTCAAAATTAAGTAGCTTTGGTATGTTTTGCAATACTACTTAATAATTTATTGGTTCTAATGTATCCTAATGTCAGAAGTATATTTTAACAACATCTTAATATCTACAGCTGTCTGTAAATGTGCGATTCTCTGCAACCTAGTTAAACTTAGCATGAACATTATTTAGAAAGTAGTATTATGTAAAGAGTAAGTTAATTTAAAATGGTTATAATGAAAATTAAACTGTGTGAAGTCATTTTTCTTCAGCTTTTCTATACATGATAGGAGTGGCACATCCTGTACTTGGCTATCATATGTGCATGTGAATGATGTTAACCCTGTGTCATTACATAGCACCTCTGGGAGAGACTACACAGAGCTTTCTCTTATGCTAACAACACTTGTTCACTGATCAATATGCCATCTTTTTCTTTTTATTGGTTTAAAATTTTGCTTCATGACTTTGATAATTTACTACAGTTATTACTGGTATTTTTATATGTATACTGGTTACGGGGTCCTTGTGTACTGTTAACCAAACCCCAAACAAAATCACTAGATATTTTTTGTATGTATACTGGTTACAGGGTCCTTGTGTACTGTTTTCCAAACCTCAAGCAAAATCACTAGATATTTTTGGAGGTTTAGAATTAATTTTGGGCCTTTTTGTTTTAGCTTATTGATGAATACCATATTTAATTGCATTTGTATTTTTCAAAATAGGCATTTTCTTTCTTCAGTAAACTTATATTTAACAACTAAGAAAACAACAGACAACAAGTTTAGTTTGAAAAGTTTACAAAGACAGGTACATAAAAAAAAAAGATAAGATAGTATAAATTTATTTAAAAACTTGGGTTTTTATATTCATTGTGGTTAATAAGTTTTGAAATTTTATTTCAGAAAACCCGGTTTTACATGTTTCAAGTGATGTAAGATGATGTTAGTTGACGTAATACCTACTACTCATATTTTTAACTTATATACTCTACTGATGTTAAGAGCTTGTGAAAAATAAAAGTTGAAACCTAAAATTTAATAGAAGTGGTAGATTATTGGAACTTACTAATTGATTAATTGTGTTTCATTAATCAGCATTCAAATAATTTATTATTCATACATGAAACTTTGTTGGAATGATTCATAATGGTAATAATTAGAAACATTAGTTTTGATTAGTTGATCATTTTTGGTAAGTCGTTAAGCTAATGAGTTAAGACCTTGAATTATTCAAATATATTGAGAATGGCAATATTTAATGACTGAATAATGAGAAACTGATTTCAATTACTTCATTTTCATAACATCATTTGGAGTATTCATAATTTTGATTAATTATTTTATGAGACAGTAATTGATGCTCATAGATAATCATTTAATTAAGCTAAAGTTAATCCTTCGGCTGTGAACTCAGTAATTCAAATGAGGCATAACCAAAGACCTATTCAGTGAAGTCATAAACAGAAACTTATAATTGATATTTATAACAATACAATACAAATTCTGCTTGTCCTACTACATATGACAGCACACAACTTGTATGGTTTGAGAGACTGAGCAATCAGAATATGAAGTTTTCTTTTTTTTTTATCGTAGCACCATTCCTGTTATTTTAATTATAATTTACATACATTATAGGAACCTGTATGCAATACTTTGACAAACTGTGATTAAAAACCATTTGATATTTATTTGTTGCTTGCCAAGTAATCTTAATCCTTCTACAAAGCAGCGGCATCTTTGTCATGGCCAACAACACCCAACTTTTGTTTAAGAAAAAGGAACACATTTGAAAGTTAAATATTTCAGTGTATAAATAAAAGTGACTTGTATTAATTGTTTTGACTTAAATTTAGAAATTATTAATAGATATATTTTAATGGTAATTTTTGTAGTAAGTAGTGATATTGAGACAGATCATTTGATGATTTGGATAATTTTGTTTCACAACCAGTCAGGGTAAATACCAACCCAATGAAGCTCTATCACCTACAGTAGGATACGGTATTCAGCCTCGACAAGGGTCGGCACATCCTTATGCTTCTGCTGACAGAAGTTGTCTTCCCAAATATGAAAGCTATCAAACAGCAGGACGTAGAACAATTGTTTACAACTATGATTCTCGCCCACAGGTGAGTCTGTGGTCATAACCAGAATAAATTTGTTTTATTATGTTACTTGTTTGTTCTTTTTTAGTTGTAATATATATAAAATAACACTGAAAGGGTTGTGTTTGATCTTCATTTAATGTTGTCAATTGTAAATTATGGAGAATGTTTCAAAATTCTCTGAAACATTTTTAACTTTCTCACTACAAGCTTGGCCCAAGGGATCAAACTCATAACCATTTTCTTATAACCTTCAATACAGTATACATATCTTCTTAATTTTACAGATTGTCAGTAAACATTATGATGTTTTTTACACAAAATATCAGTTGATGTTTTAAGATTTTTGAGTAAGGATTTACTTTCCTATTTTCTAAATGCTGACTCTAACGTGTGAAGTAATTTTGATTTTAAGATTAAAAACTTGGGCATCAGAAAATTTTCAAATTTCACCTGCAAAATCTTTATGATTTCCATAAATTTTGATAATTATCTATGTCCTAATTTTTCATGGTGGTTACAAGGGTGGTCAAATCCATCAAACCCACACAGAAGTAAGAAAGAGAGTAACAGGTAAAAGTTTTTATGCTGGCAGAATTCTTCATTGGTCGTGCAGTACATCAGTTGGACCAGATGATTTCATTACGAGATGCTGCAACATCTCTCTCCTGCCTTTCTTGCTATTCTTCTGGTTGTATTTAACTGGATTTGGCAGGAGAATGATTTTCCTGATGCTTGGAGCCATGCTATTGCATTCTTTTCCTAAACCTGGGAAGGATCCCTCAATTTCTTTGAACTGCCATCCAATTCCTTTGAGTTATCTCTGTAAAGTCTTAGAGAGGATTGTTAATATTCGTCTTGTTTGCCTCCTTGAATCAAACAGCCTCCTCTCACCCAACGATAGCTCTCCACCATGAACCACCTGATTTAACTTAAAATGTTAATCAGGAAAGCCTTTCTTAAGCGACATCTTGTTTGTTTGTTTTTGTTTTTAACCTTTTTTTGACACAACATGGAGGTATGGTATCTCACAAGACCTCCATTCATATGGGTTGCATCATCAGTTACCCATTTTTTATCAAACATTTTTTAATGAACTGTCCGTGTGGGTTTGACACTTTCCTGCTCTTTCCCACAAGAATCTGAGGTTCCTCAGGGCTGTGTTTTGAGTGTTACACTTTTCATTATAAAGATAAATGCCATTAATGGATAACCCTCCTGCAGTTGCAAACATATTTTGTTGACAACTTTCACTTTTCCTGTCCGTCATTGAACATAAGGTTTATTGAATGGCTGATACAGATTGCTTTCAATCATTTACTGAACTGGACCACAATTTTACCTCTTCTCACTCCAAAACCACTCTTTAGAAATCAATTATAAAACATTTCTTAAAATGTAGACCAATAAATCAACAAGTAAACAATTCTCTTCTTGATATGATCTTTTAAATTTGGTTGCTGCTGGATGTAGGTTACTAAGCCTTTTAAAATTTCACACATGGAGGTTATAAAAAATGTTTTTAGTTTTTATGTATACACTTGATAAACTTAGTAACTAAGATTTATTTGGATTTTAAAAAATGTGAATCTTTTGAGTAGACTAAAGACAACACTTGCCTCATTGAAATCTTTAATCAAAAGAACTTTGTAACATTTTCAAAGATTAAAATGGTAGGGAAAACTGCTGTGCAGACATTCTCAGCTGTTGATTGGTTATTCACATGTCATTTGTTGAAGCAAATGTTAATAAGAGACCATATCAAAAAATGGAAAGAGTGGATGATTCAGTACATAAGCCATATCTCAGCAAAATAGAAAGATACGAGGTTCTTATTTAATATTGTACCTTGTTAGTATTAGTAATTTTTGTTCCTAATTTCTTTGAAACTATAGACTTCGTATTTTAACATCACAAACATTTAATTTTAAACAGTACTGCATTCAGCATATCTTTTCACTCACTAAAATTTATATTTAAATGTTTTTTTAATATTTACTTTTAAAGGAAGAAGTGAACTCGTATGTAATATTAAAGCTTGAATTATAATCTACAATTTGATTTTAAAGTTAGACATAAATTCATAAAATAATAGTTCAGAAACATTTTGAATGCAAGTCAAAAACATGATGATGTGGCATTTGAACCCTGACTTGTTGAAAAAGGGCTGACATATTTTCAGTTCTCAATATACTGACCACCAGATTGATTTTTATTGTAAAGAGTAGTACAGAAAAATAAAATTGCAACATTAAAGATTGATAAATTGAGTGTTACAATTACTGAAGTTCAAGTCTGATACAAACATGTGTATATTTAATGGCAGACATATAAAGTCAAGTGTTCTAATTTTTTTAATCGTAGTGAAATTGGTAATTATGTAAATTGTTTTTTAGATAAAGTAATATTTTGTATATTAAAATATTAAAGTTCCCTGAACAAGAGTGTTTATAAAGAAACTGATGTAAGTAAAGATGTTCATGTTTCAAGCTTATTTTCTTTCTTTAGACTTATGAAAAGTCACATACCTACTATCCCCAGGTTCCACAAGCAAAGTATGGAACTCCTGACACTGATCAGTTGTGTCATCATATTGGTAAGATACATATCAATATTCTTAACCCTTCTGTGAAGTCTTATGACTGGTGGGAAGATTGGGCACAACTGTATGTTTGTGGACAAATGCAGTGAAAAACCGGGTTTTGATACCCATGGTGGGCAGAGAACATACAGCCTGTTGTGTAGCTTTGTTCTGAATTCCAAATATTCAGTCAGTCAAATAATCATCATATTTGTTGAATTTAACTTAATTTCACTTATTATTCAATTGGTTGTTTTTTGTTGTTACATTGACATGTTGATTATGTTTTTCATCACAAATTATAAATAAAAAGTTACACAAAAGAAGCTATCACAGAAGTAGCTCTAGTAAACTGCTTTAATAGAGCTTATGACAAGATAAACTAATCATAATCAAATTCTCTTTAGTTTTAAGTTTTATTTTTGATGCAGACAGTACAATAATGAAAAATTCAAGGCAAAGTAAAAAAATAACATACTGGTAAAAATATGAAGTAAAGAATTTTTAAAATCAAGTTGTACTGTAAAAGATGCTTCACAAAATAGTATGTGATTTAAACGTTCATTAGTTAATAAAGATTCAGTAAAATAAATAGTATTAAGGATTGAAAACTTGAGTCAAGTAAACAGTAATCAGTTTTTTTGTTAACAATGGTTTAGAAAGTACGATTAGGCATTTTAGAAATATTACAAAAACAAAGAAATGGTAACTTCAAACTTGAAATATTAAAAACAAATTAAACAATAAGACAAAAATTTTCAGTTTTAGCAGTTGTAGTCTCCTGGTGTTAATTGAATAGACAATCTGCATAAGGAATGTTTACAATGTAGTTGAATGTTCACATTAATGTGTAGTTGTATTATTTATAGGATACTAACGAACTGGAATGTTAATAATTATTGTCATTAGGAATTTCTTTAAAAAATGGTAATGTTGGTGCGTAACATTGGACGTACATCAGGTGGTTGAACGAATGAGAGCTCTGCTGCACTTGTGATTATTTTGTGTAAATTTGTTGAAAAAGGATAACTGTAAGGGTTCCAGTCACACACATCAAAGGGCTATTTTGCTCACTTTGTTGTACATGAAGAACTGAGTTTTAAACAACTACCAGTCAACAGAACATGCTACTTTATATTTTCCTTCCCAAACAAATCTGTATGGTAGGGTTACTTGTGTGTATGTATTCAGGTTTCTCAAAAAGCCTGTGGAGGTTTCATTTACTCAATGTAATTGAAATTTTTTGAGGAGTTTATCAGTAAATGAAAACATTTTTATTGAGGCTTAATGTAAATACTCATTAAAAGTGTAAATTAGAATGAGAAAGTTAGATCATACAGATACAAATAAGCTGACAACCAAGTGTGACTTACAGGTGGAACAGAGTGAAAAATATGGTACAACAGGAACTTAAACGTCAGCCATTTGGTATAACTACTAAAATAAAAGATTTATACTGGAATTAGCCAAATTTGTGAGAAAATGTTAAGTTTGTATTAGTAAAGTTAAACAGTTTACTTGTTTAATAGACAGGATATATAATTTACAATTGCTGATTTGTGTCCTAAAACAATCACTTAAACAAAATAGTATTTATTCCATCAAAAACTCAACTGATTAGAAATTGTTTCCTGCTATTATTGTTGGCCTGGTGGTTAAGGCATTCGACTCGTAATCCTGGGGTTGTGGGTTCAAATCCCTGTCACACCAAACATGCTTATCCTTTCAGCTGTTGGGGCATTATAATGTGATGGTCAATCACACTATTCATTGGTAAAAGAGTGGCCGAAGAGTTGGCAGTGGCTGGTGGTGACTAGCTGCCTTCCCTCTAGTCTTACACTACTAAATTAGGGATGGCTAGTGAAGATAGCTCTCATGTAGCTTTGCGTGAAATCTAAAAACAAACTATTATTGCTTTTGATTATTCCATTTATCCAAGTAATCAGATTACTATTATTGTTTCTAATTGGTTTTAACCCTTTCTCCATGAAAAGTTTTGTGTATGTCATGAGGTTTTATTAAGTTGCATTCAAAATTTAATTAAAATACCTTTTTTTATTGTATACCAACAAATATGCCATAAAAATGTAGCTTATGATCCATATTTTTTATATTAATTTCAAGTTCTTAATTTTGTAAGGTAGTATGAAAAACAACCCTGAATTTCCTCCATCATGAGAATTGTGATATTTCTTTGTTAGGTATCTATCTTTAATTTATTTGATAGTTTTCATCACATGCAAATTATATTTTTTATAGTTTTCAATCTTAGTAAATCAGACCCCTCTTGTCTCTCTCAGAAATTGACAGAAGCTCTCTCTGACAGTTAATACTATATTATATATAATCAAGAAAAAAAACCAAGGTTTTAATCTATGTAGGGAATTCTTAGTTTCAGTTCCATTTCAAGCTTTATTCCCATAAGAAAAACATTAGTTGCTTTGATGAATTTGTAACAGTTCCTGTTGCTGTAGTTAGAAGAAAAATTGTGATAGTTAAGAAACATTCTCTGCTTTTTGCATGTTATTATTCTGTCTTCTTTTGTGCATTATTAAATTACTTAGTGCAATACCACCATCATTATAAAATAGTAGGGTTAAGTGTCATTTACAGCTGACAGCAAAAAAATAAGACCCGGTTGGTATTTCATTTCTTGTTTTTGATGTGTATTCTTTATTATTATAAATTTAAATAAAATGAGACTTGCTTTGGATAATTAAGACTATATTATATAAAATGATATTAATTTTTCACAGGGTATTCTTGTGAGTAGCTACTTGTATGTAATTTAATTCAATAATGTAAAGTGATTTACAACTGCTAATTGCACAAAATAGTTAATCATGGTTCAAATGACAATAAAACAAAATTTAACTATAAATAGATGTGCACTGTTAAGAGTTCAAAGTTTTGTGCTACAATTTGAAGTCATTCAAGAAAGAAGAAAGGAATATTTTTTGTTTTAGGTATGAAGTTGGTCTATTTAGGAGAGTTTAGAGGTCATGCAAATGAAATTTAAAATTTTTTAGATGAAAAATATTTTTAATTTTAATATGAAAATTACCTTGCACTTGAAATATTGAAAAAAAAAAAAACTATGTGTGTGTCAAATCTTTAATAAGATGATTTGATTTTTGTTTTGCAAAAGAATTGTAATGTTTACTAAATGTTTGTCAAATTTTATGAATATGCACCCTAAGTTATAGTGTGGAAACTGTAAAGAGCAAAAAGTGATTGTAATGTTTGTCACTGTGACTGGCTCGCAGTAATCGTGTTAATTCAAGATTTTACAGCTTAATTAAGTAGTGCCACAACTTGTAAGAAATTAATGATTATTATTGTTTGAGATTGTTCCGTCTGCTAAAGACTCATATGTAAATAATTAATTAATGATTATTACTGTTTGAGATTGTTTCGTCTGCTGAAGACTCGTATGTAAATAATTAATTAATGATTACTGTATGAGATTGTTCTGTCTGCTAAAGACTCGTATGTAAATAATTAATGATTACTGTATGAGATTGTTCTGTCTGCTAAAGACTTGTGTGTAAATAATTAATTAATGATTATTAAATTTCATTTATTATCAAGCTTTACATGTTAGTGGATGCATATTTATAGACAGCACTGTAACTTGTTTTGAAGTACAAGTCAAGTATTTTATGTATCTTTAAGAACTTGTGGTTGTTTATGAGTTGAACTGTTTTTTCTGGAAACTGTATGTCTAACATGGACACTTTAAAAGTGGAAACTAGAATAAAATTGCCGAAGGAAAGACGAAACAGGTCTGATTAAAGAGCTGATTAGAAATCAGATAGGTAATTACAAGTGGCATGGAGATGTAAATAGAAATGGAACATTAAACAGAAATATTGTATACTTGAAAGGACAGGTGGTTAAATTTTCAACCAAACAGACTGGAATGACTGTTAGTTGGCTAATTTGATGAGTAAAATAAAGAAATTTTGGTTACAGTTTACTCCAGAATTAAATTACTGAGAAAAATTTTAGTCTAACACACATCTTGAAAAGCTTGGGGTTTAATTTTACAAAATATAGCCCCCACCTTTATCCCTGTTGCTCAGTGGTTAAGTCTGAAGGCTTGCACTTTGAGAAAGAAACGGGTTTTAATACTATTGATGGACATAACACTGTTCATTGTGAAACTTCTTGTTCAATAACAAACAATCATGAAATATAGGTGGTTAAACATCTTAAACTGTGTAGGTTTTCTTTAACTTGGAATAACTTTAATCTTTCATGATTCTGTACTAAATGTCTTCAGATTTAACAGTATGTTTTGATCCTATATTTGGCGTGTCAGATTAACAGAACTGACATGCTTAATATTTATATTACCAACAGATTTTTATTCTGTGAAATTATCAACAAAGATAATTAAGTAAAATGGAATTACTAAACTTCTATGTAACAGTTCACAAGTAATCTGAATTATAAGACAGTATTTACATGTACACCTATCTGTTGCAACTGCTGTGTGTTTCAAAGAAACGTGGTTGGCCAAAAGCTGTTGGCATTGTTTCCTTTGATTGTCGATGTTTATTTTGTTGTATTTTTCAACTTTTTGTATTGTTTTTTTGTAAGTTGGGCTGTGTTTATTAACCCACTTCATTATTTGTTTTTATTACACCTTAGATGTAAATATTTGAATGATACACAACTAACTAGGTTATTTGTTTCTTTAATTTTATAAATTGAGTTTTGGAAGACAGAAAATTTTGATATAGCAACTGAACCATATTTCTACAGAAGTTTTGTTTTTGATTTGAAAAAAAGTAGATTCTTAGTGTATTTATAATTTTTGAATGAATGAATTTTGTTGTGAAAAGTTTACAGGAAGATATCATTACATTTACAGGAATATAACTTATTTTAAGTTAATTTAAGAATAAATCTTTACTATAAAGTACAGTTTATGTATTTTCCCACCTTAGGTCTGATTTGATTTTGTTGCTGTATTTTAAAAACTTCTATCAACTTCTAAGTGCTGGTGGTGTCTTTGTAGTATGATTTTTAATAAGTTGGAATATTGGGTTGAAAGAACCCCAATTATAATATAAGAAATTAAATTATCTACAAATGTTTGAAATGGATTATTTAATGGCAGGTGCGTACTGTTATATAGAAGTTTAAAAGTTTTATCATGTTTGAAAAAAAAAGTCTATAAACAGTGTGGATGTACTTCACTGATAGAATACTTACTGTAATACACAGTGTTCGGAAATTCACTGTGCACTTATATATGTACTTCACTGATAGAATACTTACTGTAATACAGAGTGTTCGGAAATTCACTGTGCACTTATATGTTTATTAACATACAAAACTGCACAGTGACTTTCTGAACACCCTGTATAATCTTGTGTATAAGAATTACACTTGTACACACAGACATGATACATCACTTAAAAGTATTTTAGGAATGTTTTTAAAAATATTGATTATGATTTACAAAAGTTTTAAAATAAAACTAGTTAACAGTTGTTTAGATCTTGTTATGGATATAACTGTTGGTTTAGATGTAGTTGTTTTCTAGTTTTTCAAGAAAAACATTGAAGGGATTTGTACATGGTTATTGTTGTCAGACCTGTCTGTGCTATTTTTTCATTCTTTTATTCTGTAGCTAACAAACCATCATACTCAACCAACACAGCTTACATCTCTCAGAGACAAGGTGGTCAGAAAGCCCAAGCATTTTCCTTTGGCTCTTCCTTCTATGATTTTTCAAATGCTGTTGAAACTGAAGGTGAATCACCAGGGGGCAGTTACAGCAGCTCATTTGCTACAGAGCCAGGTAGTAATTATTACAATGGTAAATGTTAATGTGGCAGTTGTAATAAGTTATCCACAAAATGGTTTTAAAATATTGTTGGAAACTCAATTCATAGTCAATTCTGATGAGGAAATTTCAAATTTGAGAAATACAGGCTTGTTGAAAAATAGACAGAATTTTAATTTGTCTAAAAAGTATTGTAGTGTGGACTGTATTTATTTTTGTAGTGTGGGCTGTGTTGTCACTTATCTTTGAACAGCAGTAGTTAGTAAAATTTGAACCTTTAACTCCTTTTATGGGTGAAATACTTCTAGTATTTCACATACAAAACAAAAACTGTTTCCTTGTGTATAAATATATAGGTATCAGTATATATTTGACATCAAGCTGAAGTAATAAGTAATGAGCAATATATACAACATGTACATTTTTACCTTGAATAAATTAAATTTATACATGTATGAATGTAAAGAATGTTAAATCTGGTTCACAATACTTGTCTAATGTAGAGAGTGTAGAAATAGTTTGACTATTATAGTATTTGTATTAAATATTATACTTTAGTGTATAGTTAAGATAAAAGCTTTTGAAGACAAGAAATAACATATGGAAGTTGCATATTTCAATACTTTGCAGCAACTTTTATGCAACATTCTGTCGACATAGAAGCAGGTCTAGGAAGAAACAGAATCAATGCAGAGAATCTGCAGAGGAATAATAGTGGACTTGGAATGAAACAGAAGAACCAGCCTGATAATTGGGGGAACTTTAGGAAAGGTTTTGGAAAACCTCAAAGACCAAAACCACCACCTAAACCTCAACAGGTGCTCTACTGTGATACATGTAAGGTCAGCTGTGCTGGTCCTCAGGTGAGAGACTTTAGAAATAACTTCCAGTAAAGTGTCGTTGACCTGATTCTTAATGTTGGTTTCATCCTTTTAACCTTTCTCTCATTTTCTTCACTCAAATTCAGTAAGCCCTTTCATAAAAAAGTAATTTTTGAATATAATTATGGTTAACTTGTGTTCAAAGAAGCCCATTTACATCTATGAGAGATATAAATGAATCTTTTGATTAATATAAAGAATTTATTATACTGGTCTTACTAGGAATGGTCATTGTTATTAAACTAAAACTTAATTATTTGAATGCATGATTCTTCACTGTGGACCCCTTGCATAATTCAACAACTCGTAAGACTTGTCAGACTTAGGAACTTTAGATTGTCCTAAATTTTAAGCAAATAGAGGAAAATAATTTTTGCACTAAAAATAAGTGTTAATACATATTATTTAATATGGTTAATGGATCCAAGATTAAAGGAGGACTATAAAGTAATTTATGTGAAGAAACAATGAAAAACTACTTTGTTTCTTGTCCCTAGGAAAGCATTACACCAGTATTAAATAAACTATATGTAACTTTTGATAACATTCTGGTGACCAGTGAAAATCATTTAAATATTGTGACCTTGTATTGTTGGTATAATGCCCAACATGTATTGCTACAACATATTATTGTTTAAAGTATAGCATTGGGTAGTGGGGACAGTGTAATACAGTGAATAAGTACTGAAATGATTGACATCACAGTGCAATAAAAATACAGATGTCAATACACAAATTAAAAAGACAAATGTAGTAAGTAATATATTGTTAGTTGTTTCTGGCAACTCTCTTATGATACATGCATACATACAGACACATGGTCAACTCATTTAGCAGTTGGAACTAAAATATAAATCTTTATAATTAGCTAAGACTACTCAAGTGACAATAAGATATGAAAAGAATCACCTGATTAACAACATTGGGAACTGTGACTGTTGAAGTAACAGAAACTAATGTAACGTAAATGATGTAATGTTATACACATTAGTAAGTATGACTGTTAAAGCAACTAATGTGACTTAAATGATGTAATGTTACTCACACTGATTAGTTTTACTGTTAAAGTAACTAACAGAAACTAATGTTACTTAAATGATGTAATGTTACACACACTGATAAGTATGACTGTTAAAGTAACTAACAGAAACTAATGTTACTTAAATGATGTAATGTTATACACACTGATAAGTATGACTGTTAAAGTAACTAACAGAAACTAATGTTACTTAAATGATGTAATGTTATACACACTGGTAAATATGACTGTTAAAGTAACTAACAGAAACTAATGTAAAAGATGTAATGTTACACACACTGGTTAGTTTTACTGTTAAAGTAACTAACAGAAACTAATGCTACTTAAATGATGTAATGTTATACACACTGGTAAGTATGACTGTTAAAGTAACTAACAGAAACTAATGTTACTTAAATGATGTAATGTTACACACACTGGTAAGTATGACAGTTAAAGAGGCTAACAGAAACTAATGTAACATAAATGATGTAATGTCTACTATATAGTGAAATACAATTTCAATTAAGTATAATGACAAGTTATAAAAGAAATAAGATGAAATTGGTGGTGGTCAACCTCTTGGGCTGATGTTTTGTAGTTAAAAGTATAAATCATGACAGGTTGTGATATTTGGTAAGATAAATAATTCTATAATTGTTAGGAAGGAGATTGGTGAAATCATCACAAAAATTGAACATAGTGTTCAAAATATGGTAGGAAATATTTAATTTGTAAAAAATGTAGGTGGTGGTGAGAGTTGTCTGCAGAATATTTTAATATAAAATAAATTTATCATGTGTAATAATTAGTACATGTAGTGTAACATACATTGGTAACTTGTGGGTGTTGCCCATCTAAAATGACCAAGTTAGTATGAGTTATGCCTTATAGTTTAATAACACTAGCCAATTACCTGTGACACTAGTGCATTAGATCTGCTCATGACATATTCATGATGTTGTATCTCTAACCTGAGAATGGAGAAAAATGAAGTTCTCCATGACAGGAAATGGAGATGAAATGGGAAAAATTGTGACTCCTGTTGCAAATCTACATGCACACAGGATAAAAATTTTGTGAAGTTAGGGGTTGCACATCATGTAATAAAAACGTTTTTCCAGTATCATATAAGCAAGAGTTCCATTATATTATTATATTATTAAATACTTGTTAACCTATTTTAAGTTTTAGTAGTGTAATTTAATTCTGGCTTTTACAGGTTTTAAATATGACTTGCAAAACTCAAAACATAAAATGAATTGCATAGATTTGAAAGCTACCAGTTCTTAAGCCATTTAATTTAATGTTAAATAAATACCAAAAGATATTACTTAATTTGAGAATCATACAAGTTTTAAATATTTTCAGTTGAAAATAATAATAGAAATGTATATTTTTATTAATGTTAGTATTGGTTTAGTATTATTCAAGTATTTCAATGAATGTCTTGTTTTCCATGGGAACTGACTTTAATCTATTTTAGAATGTGTTCTGAGAGTGATTTTGTAACTTTTATTACAACGGAAATGTATACATGAGTAAACAACTTGAATGTACAAATATAAGACAAGAAAATGAGTCCACACAGTGGCATGTTTTCAGGCTTACAATACCAGAGACCAGGTTTCAGTACTGGTTGTGTGCAGAGCATCAATAGTGCATGTGTAGCTTTGAGGTTAATTAGAAACAAACAGGAAAATGAAAAAAATGTGGTACAAATGGAATAGTTAAAGTATGTTTAAATCATGTGAAGAGTGTTTATTCTTTATGGAAGGAAGGAGAGGTTTTATGTATAATGTTTCTTTTATAAGGAGTTCAGTGTCGTGTTACCACATTTGTTTTATTTTATCACTGAGCTATGTTTTTTGAAAAATGAATTGATTTATCATAAAATATAAATTTAAAATAAAAGTAAATTTGAATAAAGTTTTTAACAAAATGTCTGACTTTTCCCATTTTGCATGTGAAAAATGTATTTGGTAAGTATTAAACTAGTGTATTTGAAACAAGCTTTAGTTAGCTAACTGTATTGCATTTTGTGATTTAAGACTTACAAAGAACACATTGAGGGACAAAAACACAAGAAGAGGGAAGCTTCCTTAAAGGCAAGTAACGTTATACCTCACAGTACTCGAGGAGGTGCAATACTTAGGTGCGAGTTGTGTGATGTCACTTGTACGGGGTGTGACGCCTATGCAGCTCATATTCGTGGAGCCAAGCATCAAAAGGTACAGTGAAATTGTTGAAGTTACTGTCATTTATAATGCAAGAACAGTAAAAAATATATGAACTTTTAAAAAAGTAGCAATTTTTGTGTTATATCAAAACTCTAAACTTGATTAATTCAGCTGTGTTTTTACTCAGTATGTTTAAACATTTTACAGCAAATTACTTCAATTGTAAATGTATAATTTTCTTTGCTGTAAAGTTATAAGGTTGAGCTTTTGTTATTTTGTGGAGTGTGGGTTGGCTCTGTAGTAGAGAAATAATTTCAGAGTTGATGAGTTTTGAACCTGTGTGAATTCACAAAATATCCTCATGTGTGGGTGCATTAGAAGAGTGACAGTTACTAGTTCTGGTCACTAGTTCAAAATTAGGGACAGCAGCAGATATTTATAGATACAAGTTGAAATACTGAAATATATTGAGATAAAATTAAGTTTTAATTATTTTTAATTATCAAGTTCTCTCTTTTTGTTAATAAGATAATAGATTGTGGTGGTCATGTGTATGTATTATTGAAGTTGAAAATGTAATAAACTGGCTGATTTATTTTCAAGTGTCCATCATATTTTTATAACCACATAAATGGTTGTTTGGGAACATTGAAGTAATACTTTAACAGTGTACATTTTACTTCAGAAAGTGCCAAGGTAATCCTCTAGATTTAGTATGTAAAATTGATTTTTTTGTTCTCTGAACATTATCCTCAAGCTGTGTAATTTAAGGATTTTTTTTCCAGCAGTTCTTTGCTGTCATTTCTCAGGCTTATCCTCTAAACCTACAAAAATTAACAAGTGAAGTATTTTTCTCAGGTGGTTAAGCTTCACACAAGACTGGGCAAACCAATCCCATCCACAGAACCTGTCACAGTATCCACTACTGGTGGTGTTGTGGACACAAAAGCTGGAGGTAATAACACAGTTGAAATGGAAACAACATGTGAAGTCAGTAAAGCAGTAGCTTCTGAGAAAGTTACAGGACCTTCTAAGATGAGTTTTGCAGGTAAGGAATAGTAGAACATATCACTTAGAGTAGATTAGCTAAAGTGGAGTTTACAAGTGAAATATTAACCATTTACATACCAGTGGTATTAAACTTATCTCAGACTGTACATTAATAAAAATGACAGTGAACACTTCAAATATGAAATTTATTTTCATAGAATAGTTTAAAAGTTTTTTTTTATCATTTTCTAAGATACAATGAAATAAAAACTATTTAACATATGCTGTTACACAATACATCTCTGATTATTGAAGCAAACAACCATTTTTCATGCGTGTTTGTGTAGCAGTATTATCATATAGGCCTAATGTTGTTGTGTCCATTATGTTTAGGAAATATTTCATCTGTACAATGTTGCTGTATAGACCTAATCTAAAATTATGACACCAAGAGTTCTTGGATTCAGAAAGTAAACTCTCAAAGTAACTTATTCAACAAAATAAACCCAAAAGAAAATACATTAGGTTAAGCCAGTACCTTTTCTTTGGTATATAAACAATATATATTTCACGTTATTTCGAGGAAAGATTATAAGCATAACCTTGATGCAAAAAGTGAATCTTATAATTTACAATCTCTTTTTGGAAGGAAGGGAGATGAATGGCAAATAGACAGTAAGAGAGGAACTGATTCCAATGTTAAAGTAATTATTAAGTTTAGTAAATTGAAGGTATAAATGTGTATAAAGTTGAAGTTTAGTTTGTTTTTTTACACACTTAAAAATTGACAATTTGTATGTGTTGTGCTGGAAGTAAAGTTATCAGTTTCTACTATCTCTAACTGCAATAAGAAGGCAAAATTAGGGCTAGCAGTTTGAATTTGTAATAACTTTATCTAGAGTAAAGCCTAATAAAACATTATGTAAAAAGATTTGAAATCTAAGTATTTTAGTTATTATAACAGTAAATAGTTTGTGGTTACAAGTTACATAGAATCTCTCAAGACTAGATGTTTATATTTTATCCTTGTAAAAACACAAGATACCAAGCTGTAAAACTTTAAATTATGAAGCCAGTTGGTGAGATATAAGAATAAAATGTAGTTATCTCTTTACAACTTCCACTGGTGTTCAGAAAGTCACTGTGCACTTGTATATTTATTGTGATGTGGAACAGGTGTATCTAGGAATTTTTCAGTAAATCTCCGTTGCACCACATCTGTGTATATACCACCTTCTCGGAATACGTGTTCGACGAGCCATACACGCTCTTCAGTTGTTAAAACCATATTGGGATCAAAATCTGAAACATAATGGCATGATTACAAAACTGCACAGTGACTTTCCAAACACCCTGTGGTACTTAGAGTTTAAAGGATATAGTTGGTAAAGGATACAACAGAAATTTAGTTTTCAAATTCTTGTGTATCTAGTAAACTTGTAAATGTTTATTGCTGTTCAAAGAATGTGGTTTTTTTACTTGGTTGAAATTTACATGGAAGTTGTAGAAGGAAGGTTAAATTGAATTCAAAGTTTGTAATAACAGAACTGAAATATTCTGTTTTCACACAGAAAAAGTTGTGTGAAAATGTTATGAAAGTAATTTCTCTACAGAAGAAACAAACTTAACATCCAAATATTACACTCTCAAAATTCATGGTTGTCTTAAAATGTCTGATGTTGTATTGAGGCATTTTATTTCATGTTACATTATAACTGAAATTGTTAAAAGAATTTAAAAGCCAGTACGATCTGTTTGCAAAATTGATTTGGCTTGTTGAAGATTTATATAAGCTAAAATCATTCTACATCAGCAAAAAAAAGCAGTATTTGGGCCCATCTTGAATGAAAAACTACTGGACTTGAACTTAAAAATTGTTGTTTGTATTCATAGATAGAAAAACATCATATAGCTAAAATGTTGAATGAGGACTATAAATATTCCAGACTGTGTAACATTGTGTGTGTGTGTGTATCACAGAAGTGATCTGTGATGTATCACTAGTTGCACCACCATATCCCTTGCACTAACTTCCAATAAGAGGCCATTGTCATACAAGTATGAGAGAGACTGCTGTTTTTGATATGAAGGTAATATTTTATTTGATATTGAAGTAGTTATCAAGGTGACAGTCAGAAGATTCTCTAGAAGCTACCATAGTATTTGGGGGTGTCAATGATTTAAGACTTAAATAGGTTTAATTACAGTGATGTAGCTATTTCCTTTTTACGCTTGATGATAGTTTCAAAGTCCTGAATGTGAAATGTTTTTTTTTTTTTTATTTTAATAAGAATTGTTTGAAAGTTAATACAACATAGTCTTTTATATATATATTTATATGACAGTTTCAGATGGCAAAGCTGACACGTCTAAATTAGATGAAAAGACAGATATTCAATTAATTGGTAAGTTGAAGAGAACAGTTAACTGAATGTATTGTATTTTGGTTACAACAGAGTGCTTATATGTGGTTTAGACTAACGGACAAGTAGTAGTTAGGTAATTATTAAAGGTAATAAGTTTTCTTTTGTGTTTCTAAAAGATAAGAAAAAAAAATCAGTTGTCTTTTCTTTCTCTTTTAATTATTCAAGATGGTACAAAACTACTAATTAAAAGATATTTATATCATTTCATAAAAAACAGTACAAATGTTAGAATTGTAATAAAAATTGTGTATCTATAACTTAATGACCTTCACTGTTAATAGTCCCCTGCTGGGACAGTGGTAAGTCTTTGGACTTACTAAAATCAGGGGTTTGATTCCCCTTGGTGGACACAGCAGATAGTCTGATGTGGCTTTGCTATAAGAAAACATGCACAAACACGCTGCTGCTAAATTTAACAGAATTTGTAGAGGACATAAATTATTGTTAAAAGTCTTAATTTTAGATCTATAAAGTTTGTTTAAAAGCCATAAGACAACTCTATTAAAGTGTAAAGTGTAAATTAGGTTTTCACTGTTTTAGTATTATCAGAAGTAGGTTTGCCAGCTGTAATGGTAATAAAACAATTAACAGAATTAGTTTTCTTTGTAAAACAGCTGTTTTTTGTAGCCGTCAGTTAGTTCTTGGGTGGTTGGCAGTGGTTGTTACTTGGTCTTTCTTAACTGCTGTAAGTCTATTAACAATTGTAGAAAACTTAGTAAAACAATAATAATACTCTAAAAAAATTTGTTATAGATTTTGGCTTTTACAATAAACATGTCTAAATTAATATTTTAGTAATATTTCCAGTTTCACAATGAATTAAGTATATAAATTGTAATCCTTGATAGTTAACTTATCTTGTCATTGTTTTCTAATTGAATCTGTAAAGATCTTCTGGCACTACATGTATAGAGTGTTGGAAGTTATTCCATCTTCTGGCACTACATGTATAGAGTGTCGGAAGTTATTCCATCTTCTGGCACTACATGTATAGAGTGTTGGAAGTTATTCCATCTTCAGGCACTACATGTATAGAGTGTTGGAAGTTATTCCATCTTCAGGCACTACATGTATAGAGTGTCGGAAGTTATTTCCATCTTCAGGCACTACATGTATAGAGTGTCGGAAGTTATTCCATCTTCAGGTACTACATGTATAGAGTGTTGGAAGTTATTCCATCTTCAGGCACTACATGTATAGAGTGTTGGAACTTATTCCATCTTCTGGCACTACATGTATAGAGTGTTGGAAGTTATTCCATCTTCAAGTACTACATGTATAGAGTGTTGGAAGCTATTCCATCTTCAGGCACTACATGTATAGAGAGTTGGAAGCTATTCCATCTTCAGGCACTACATGTATAGAGAGTTGGAAGTTATTCCATCTTCTGGCACTACATGTATAGAGTGTTGGAAGTTATTCTCTTACAACTTGTTGCTGATTGACTAGCTTTTAGTTTGAATGCTTCTGATGTGTTAAGTTTTAAATGATTAAACCTAATTTTAAAAAGAATGTTTGTATTGTTTTTTATATGTGACAGGTAAGCTTTATTATTCAGCGGCTGCTGAACCTGGATTGGTTAAAATTCTGGTTGAAAAGCACTTCCCTTATAATATTTTCCAGCTTAATCTTCTAAATTACAGTATTTCTGCATCTGTAACAATAACAGTTTTTAATAAGTGTTGTTAAATACTAAACTGTATAAAAATACTTACAAATGCAGTATTTCAATGTAAATCACACTATAGGTGACTAACAACTGAAATTTGGTAGTGGGAAAAATTGCAAACAAGATCAAAACAGTGTTGCTAAGCTACAATGTGTATTTGTATTTGGAGATAATGAACTCTGCAGTTAGAAGATAGCATTTTTATCATAATTCTTGGTGTTTTCACTGAAAGGATACATGCCAGAACAGTAGTCTTGTTCTTAATATCAGTATAAACTTGTTAATAACCAATGCTAAAAAGTTACAGATCATGGAAAACGCATACAATTGAAACTGTCAAAGCTAGCTAATAGAAGAATAATTTTTCTTAAGGCTTTGCGACATCTCTATTTGTTGAAAATAATAAGTCGTAGAGCCAATATGTATGTCAAAGCTGTTAATTGGACAAACATCTGCTTTGTCTCGGAAATTTAAGTTTTTAAGAATGATTTATTTTCTAAAGCCATTATGACCATGTATTTAATGCCACTTAATGGAAAAATAGACAAATAACTGGAAGACATTAGCTTTAGTGAGTGTGTACAGTTTTATGATTTTTGTAATGTTTTTAAAACAAAATCAAACTAATTACAGTATATATTTTTAATAAAAATACTGAGTTTTAAATTGAATATATTAATGCCAGCCATCTGGTACTTGAGGTAATATAGCAAAGAATGCTTCAACAAGCCAGTGTTTTGTAAATTTTTATCAAATCCAGATAGAATGATGAATGTATCTATTTAGCATAAAAAGTGGTTCACAGTAGTATATATTTTTTAATTTTATGTGTTATTACAAAGTTCAAAGTATTCACTTTTTTAAAACCTTTTAGCAAGATGAGAATAAAGAGTGGTGCTTTAGTATAAGAGTGGGTGTGATAATGTTGTGCTGTTTGGCATTAGTTTAAACCTTTAGTATTCTGTTTCCTAGGTCAAGAATATATTGAAGAGATAAAGAATGATGAAGGTAAGGTTGTAACATTCCAGTGTAAGTTGTGTGAGTGTCGTTTCAATGACCCCAATGCCAAAGAAATTCACATGAAAGGAAGACGACATCGTTTGCGTTACAAGGTAAAATATTTTTTAACTATAAAAGAATACGTTAGTTTTACCATTTCTGAAAGTTTTCTGCAAATAACATTGAAACTTTGCAAGAGGTTTTCACAATAACATTGTAACACAGGATTTTCTACAATAGCACCTTGTTATTTTCATCTCTCATACAAATGTTATCAAAAATAAAAAGTATTGTTGTCAAGATTTGAAGGTTCCTTACAGTACTGTATATAACTACTGTATTCAAGACATGAAGGTCTCTTGGTACTGTATATCACTATTGTTGTCAAGACATGAAGTTCTCTTGGTACTGTATATCACTATTGTTGTCAAGACTTGAAGGTCCCTTACAGGACTGTATATTGGTACTGTTGTAAAGACATGAAGTTCTCTTGGTACTGTATCAGTACTGTTGGCAAGACATGAAGGTCTCTTGGTACTGTATATCAGTACTGTTGTCAAGACATGAAGGTCTCTTGGTACTGTATATCAGTTCTGTTGTCAAGACATGGTCTCTTGGTACTGTATATCAGTTCTGTTGTCAAGACATGGTCTCTTGGTACTGTATATCAGTTCTGTTGTCAAGACATGGTCTCTTGGTACTGTATCAGTACTGTTGTCAAGACATGAAGGTCTCTTGGTACTGTATATCAGTACTGTTGTCAAGACATGAAGGTCTCTTGGTACTGTATATCAGTACTGTTGTCAAGACATGAAGGTCTCTTGGTACTGTATATCAGTTCTGTTGTCAAGACATGAAGGTCTCTTGGTACTGTATATCAGTTCTGTTGTCAAGACATGAAGGTCTCTTGGTACTGTATATCAGTTCTGTTGTCAAGACATGAAGGTCTCTTGGTACTGTATATCAGTTCTGTTGTCAAGACATGAAGGTCTCTTGGTACTGTATATCAGTTCTGTTGTCAAGGCATGAAAGTCTCTTGGTACTGTATATCAGTTCTGTTGTCAAGACATGGTCTCTTGGTACTGTATCAGTACTGTTGTCAAGACACGAAGGTCTCTTGGTACTGTATATCAGTTCTGTTGTCAAGACAGGAAGGTCTCTTGGTACTGTATATCAGTTCTGTTGTCAAGACAGGAAGGTCTCTTGGTACTGTATATCAGTTCTGTTGTCAAGACACGAAGGTCTCTTGGTACTGTATATCAGTTCTGTTGTCAAGACACGAAGGTCTCTTGGTACTGTATATCAGTTCTGTTGTCAAGACATGAAGGTCTCTTGGTACTGTATATCAGTTCTGTTGTCAAGGCATGAAGGTCTCTTGGTACTGTATATCAGTTCTGTTGTCAAGACATGGTCTCTTGGTACTGTATCAGTACTGTTGTCAAGACAAAGGTCTTTTGGTACTGTATCAATTCTGTTGTCAAGACACGAAGGTCTCTTGGTACTGTATATCAATTCTGTTGTCAAGACACGAAGGTCTCTTGGTATCGTATATCAATTCTGTTGTCAAGACACGAAGGTCTCTTGGTACTGTATATCAATTCTGTTGTCAAGACATGGTCTCTTGGTACTGCATATCACTACTGATGTCAAGATTTGTAGTTCCTTCACAGAACTGTGTATCAGTACTGTTGTCAAGCCTTAAAGGGTTCATAACAACAGTTTATATGTATATATATATTGTCTTAAGTTTCTTACAGGATACCTTATTAGTAATATCATGAAGAACTAGAGAGCTCTTTACAATACTGTGTATCAGCATATTTCTTTATGATGTTTATCATTACTGTCTTCAAGACATCTTTATGCTACTGTTTGAAACAATTCATAATGGTTGATATTTAAATATTTAAAGAGACCAAATCTTCAAAGTATTGATTCGAGATGTTCACTTGTGTCTGTAATGTTAACGTTTTAAATATTTCTGGAGTATTATAACTTCAGTGTTTTTTTATAACTTAAAAGGATTCTTTTTTTCTTGTACTCTTGTAGAGATATCTTTAAGAATCTTTACTGAATGTTTCTGATGGTATTTTGGTAGTGAAAACAATTCATTAAAGGTTTTCATGTAAAAAATAACAAACGTGATTTTTCTATTTTTATCCCAGAGAAAAGTTGATCCTGATCTGGTTGTTGATTTTAAACAAAATCCTCGGCAAAAGAAGGTTCACGAAGAGAAACTGATACGACAGCAAATCAGAGAAGAACTATTTAGGCGTTACGAAGAAGATCGCTGGCGAGGAGAAATGAGGTTAGTTTTTACATACATATAAAAATGTTAAATTCTTAAAAACTAATTGAAACTATTATTAATAACAAAGAAAGTGCATCAGGAAGAACAGTGTAAGGTTATAGTGATAATGGTTAATTGCAATACTTTTTTTAAACATTCCTTTAAGAGGTATATCCATCTGGCATATATTACTTAATGTTTTCTGGTATATTTGGCTTGAGGAATTGGTATTTTAATGTTAAGTAATACATTGATTATTTTACAAGAAAAAAATTAACTTTTATAATAAACAATTTTAAGGAACTGATCTGCAAGCTGCATTTATTTTTTACTTTGTAAAAATGTAAGTGAAAATATTCTTTGTAAGTGATTACAAGTTTGAAAGATTTCAGTAATTATGTGAAGCATCAGGTTACAGACACCAACATTTAAGATTTGATGTATCAGTAATAATAAACTTGTGTGAAATTTGAATTTACAGATTTAAAGGTGGTCAGTAATAAGACATTTTCACAAGTGTAAAAAATTAAAAAAATGTTGATTTTTGTAAAACATTGATTTAAAAAATATAACTTTTACTAATAAAGCCTGACTTGAAAATAGCTGGAGCTAATGATGGCTGTCTACAAGAGAATGTAATCTATCGATGTTTTTGTCCAGCAAATAAAGTAATAATTTGTTTCTTTTCATGGGCTTTGGACTTTCTTTGTGTGAACAAAGAATCCTAGTGTGAAAATTAGAACACTTAGAAACCATCTTCAATACTGGGAGTTTTTATAGTTTATTCTGACATTCTTTTCTTACCTAATAATACTTAAGTTAGTCATATATCATTGAAAGTTACATAGATCTTCTATACCAAGATAACAGGTAATTTTAGGCTTAGTTAGTAGGTTAGCAACAACAAGCTGATTTGATAACACTGATGTTCTTTGTTGAATACATTAATAAGTTTACTATATTTAAATAACACACAAATTAAATATGATATAATTCAATGAAAAGCTAAATTAAATAAAACATAATCTAAATCAGTAATACATATTAGAAAAAAATCATGATAAAATGGCTGAGAAACTAATGGTGACACCATTTTGAAAGGTGTGGTCACTGATATATCTTGTGCAGTTTTACTGTAGTTTTTGTTATTTTTAGCCAGTGATTGCTTTAATCAGTAAATATGTTGATGAGTGTCAAAGAAGTGTCTATATATGAAGGTTTCTGATAAGTATCTAAAACACTTTTCAATAACTATTTTGAAACCGTTTTATGAAAATAATACAGGAATTTCACAATGTAAAAAATATACAAAATCAAATTGTATGAGTTTTTTTTTTTCAAGCTCATGCTGGATAGTACTCAGAAAGTTATTGTATGTCTTATGTACTTGAGTATTTGCACTGTGGGAAAGAAAAGATTGAAGTATCATTAATATCCCTCAGAGGACTAAGCTGACATTATTTTAATATGGAAGAATTGATTAATATGCCAATAAAACATAATTGCTAAAATTTCACAGACTGATGGAAGAGGAAGAAAGGCTTAGACGAAAGTTTGAAGAAGAATTGAAATGTTTTGACTGGCAGAGACGATTACACTTGGATATTGAATCATCTCTTCCTCCACCACCTCTTCTGCCAAGATCACTTGTGAGTGGATTTCCTCTTTCCTCTATGATCTCTATAGTGGCGAGTTTATGCCTTTTTCTGTAGATAGAGTATTGATAGGCTTGGTGTACCCTTTTGAATAACTATTGGAGTTACGGTTTCTAGTAACATCAGTAATTACATTATTCAATAGTTTTTAATAATTACTTACTTATTATTCTTATATAAATTTTTAGCCTGCTCCTAAACGTTCAGTCACTTCAGTCGACAAACATGTTATGGCTAAGCATGCAAGCATATACCCGAAGGAAGAAGAGCTGAGTGCAGTGCAGAAGACAGTTACAACCACAGAGAAGGCATTGAAGATGGTCTCAGACTTTCTGAGTGACAGGTACAAAAATAACCATTTCCTGTTGTTATGAATTTAAAAGAACCATTTTTGTGAAAGTAGTGAAGATTATTTGGTCCAAAGAGGAATGTGTTCAGATCGGAATTTGCAATGTATAAAAGTGTTATCTGTGTTTTCATAATACAACCTTTCTTTTCTTTTGTATAGGGTGGTTATTTAGTTATAAGCAGCCACTTTTGAAACAAGTTTGTTTTTTTCTGTGATTAGCTTCAGTTTATGACTATTGTGTGGAAGGTTTGTTTGTTTTGGAATTTCGCACAAAGCTACTCGAGGGCTATCTGTGGTAGCCGTCCATAATTTAGCAGTGTAAGACTAGAGGGAAGGGAGCTAGTCATCACCACCCACTGCCAACTCTTTGGACTACTCTTTTACCAACGAATAGTGGGATTGACCGTCACATTATAACGCCCCCACGGCTGGGAGGGCGAGCATGTTTGGCTCGATGCGGATGCAAACCCACAACCCTCAGATTACGAGTCGCACGCCTTAACGTGCTTGGCCATGCCGGACCATGTGTGGAAGGAAAGACACTTTCAGTTTACTATGTATGGTGTTAAAATTTTATTATGTTGTTAAAGTTTTTTTTCGCATATTTGTCCTGCATGCAAAGGTTTGAGTAAAGGCATTAAACTAAATTGATGAAAAAGTTTTGTTTTGTAGACATTTTAATAAATAGTGTGTTTTAAAAAGATGTAAAGTGAAAGCATTAACATGGAAGAAATAGTTTATATGCTAGGGTTCAAAGTTCATCATAGTAGTAGATATGCATCTCGATACACAAGTTTTACCAACAGTTTGTTTCAAAGTTTGACAGTAATTTATTATCTATGTTACTAACATTGTCGTAGTTAAGTACTACACATATTAGTGATTTTTTTACATTCTGAGGTTTGATCAACTAAACGACAAGTAGCAAGAGAAGTAAAATAATATTTTACTATTTTATGTAAATAGTAGTTAATATTTTATGTTACTTTGCATGTAATGTTTTTGATGAGAGAAATGAAAACTCAATATTCATCTTCCTTTATTTAATAATTAATTTTAGCAAAAATACTTTATTATAAATTTGATTTCTTTCCTTACAAAAGACCTACGTTTACCGAAAGCTTGTTAAATTTCATGAATATTTATAAATCTGTCGTATCAGACGATGTATTGATACGATCATGTCATAGTTCCACGGTACGATAGTTATATCCTGTTGCTGTTTTGCCACACCTTTAATACATACTGAATTGCTTTTGAACTAATACAAAATACCAGTTGGTAAGTATCTTGTGTAATATTGTGGATTTTAATGTGACTTTGAAATAAACTGCAAACTGACATGTACTTTACATTGCAACTTCACAATTAAGTTACATATGTGCATGGTAATAATTGTTTGTATGTAAGAACTTGTTATGAAGTGTAATAGACTCTGTTCTGTAAAGAATATCAAATGTTAGGATAAGTCAATCTTTTTTTTTTCTTTAGTGATGGACATAAACAAGATGTCAGCTCTCAGTTACCAAACGAAACCACAGAAGAGAGGTATGACATTTAAATAAATTACTTTTTCCTCTCTCAGAAGAGTAATTGGAATAAAACAAAGTTCTTCGAGCTCATCTCAGTGCTTTTGTTTGATGAAAAACTTCTCATATGACAAACATATTTCGAGTATTGTGATTTGTACTGCAGTTCTAAACAAATAACAACAAAAGTTTGTTTCTTTGATATATTTTTTGTTATTAAAGTAAATATATTTTTCAAAAAGTATGTCAACCTTTTATCTTGTTTTTTTTAACAAACCAAGCTAGTTTCATGTGCTTACATTTTTCTTTAACATTTGATATATAGTTTCTTCTAATGTTGTAAACACTGTATTTACACGTCTTTTGGCTGGCTAAGCTTTTACTAAAATTTTACGGATATTCTATAAGAATGTTTTTATTTTTGAATGAATACTTTGTCAAAATGTATCTTAAAACCTACAAAAATACACAAAGGTGGTAAATGATGGAACCACCACTTCTGAGTTAATGTTATATTTCTTATTACAGCAAAGATGAAAAGGAAGAACTCCAGCCATCTCGAGTACTAAAGGGAGTTATGAGAATTGGAGTACTGGCTAAAGGTCTTATCTTGACTGGAGACTTGAATGTGCAGTTAGTGGTTATGTGTACTGAAAAACCTACTAGGACTCTTCTAGAGCAAGTGGCAGACAACTTACCCAAACAGCTTAAGGTAACTGTTAAAATATTTTGACACTTTTTGTATACATTTTTTGAATTTTTTGTTTCATAAAGTCATTGTAGTTAAACATGTTTTGTTTTTTCTTATTGTATTTAATATTGGGCCTAAATTAACTTCAGAAGTGGAGAGCAACCTGTGAATACATCTGTGTTACAGTCCTTCATTATGGATATTTTTATTTCTTTTCCTGATGATTTGATGATCAACTGAAACACTGTTGTGAAATTATAGTACATGTTTTAGTTGGTGGTTTTCTCATATTTTTCCCAAAACCATGTGTTTTAACTATGTATGTTCTTACAAGTTAACTATGTTTATCTTTAATATAAATAATATAATAGATGCAATTTTAAGGTAATTTCAGATGTGATTACAATTGTATGAAGGATATCTTGAAATTATTTCTTATTAGTTCATATAATTAATCAATTAATTAATAATTTATGTTATTATTCTTCCCTTCATTGTATTAATTTTATTGTTTTGTGATGTGTACTAGAGTCTGTAGTTTGTGAAATCTAATGTTATCACATTAGATATGTGGTGATTTTTTGATATGGAATGCTGTAGTGATTTGCTTGTCTAGATTTATTCTTTTCCTTCAAAGAATCATCAGTAGGTTGAGTGACATGTTCTACTTGATAAAGAGCACTTGAAAATTCTTCAAACTTTTTGTTTAAAACAAACTGCAGTGTTAAGGTTAAGATCTCAACGCGTTGCCACCACATCCTCTCGACTTTCAAGGTAAATAATTTAGGCCCAGAACTGAAGAAGAAGAAGGAAAGTTCTGATTTCCAACTAAATGTTATTACTAGATAAATTGTTAATCAGGTTGGACAGGATGATTGTTCAACAGTTCTCAGCATTTTTGAGAATTTTTCTGGCATCAGATAACCACACACAATGAAAAATATGCTCTCTCATGTAATAAATGTTTACTCACTTGCTACTTTAAATTGTTTTTATGTTGTGTCATCATAGAACCTGCAAAACTAACAAATATGATGTAGTTAGATTGGAATTTTGTGATTTGTTGCAGTTACATGTTAGAATGTGTGAAAGTCTTAAATTTCATGGAGCCCTGTAAAGACTCTCACAAAACAACTGGATGGAAGCCTGGCTGAGCACTGTTGTAACACATTCAACCCGTTTATGTGAAGTCAGATTAGATATGATTGTTATGACACAATGTCTATTCATATGAAACGAGATGTTTGAAATTCAGTTGTCTAAAAATAAAAACATCTTGTATGTGTGTGAGTTTTTTTTAAATAATTGCAACTATTTAAAACCATGATTTACTCTTTTGCAGTGGGCTTGGTGTAATGTGCATGAGTTCATCTACACATTTGCACACTTTAAATATTTGCACTGTAACATTTGATACAGCATGTGTATCTTCACAAAATTTGGTAAACTTTAGTAGAGAGTAAAAGTGCTTTGTATGTAAATTTCGAATTGTTTACAGAAATGTTTTTCTGAAGATTTATTTGTGAAAATAGTCTGTTTCTTTACTAATCTGAGTATAAAGTGATCTCATATCATGGTTAAAGAGACTCTTCTTCGTCCTCAAAATTTCAAATATTTGTGTAATCTCAAAAACCTCCAAAATACAATTTAAATGTTTGCTTTTAGTAAGACTTTATATTTCATTTTACTATACACTACCTTGTAACCATCATCATCATAATAATAATAATAAAGGAAACATAAATTATTCTTTTTTTGAGTTGGAATGACTACTTTTTGTAACACAGAAATACAAATGTTTAGTCTAAGAATCTTAAATATCATAACACTATTTATCATTTTATTTTATTACGTTGACCTTCCAGTCATGTCTAGCAAACATTACATAACTTGTATTGACTTGGTGCACATGTACTCAGGTTATGTATCCAGTAATATAAAACTGACCTTTAGTCTTCTATGTCTTGGCTGCTTATTAGACTAGTATTTTGTAATATATACAGTCACATTTCCATTATTATATATTATATATATGTATATAGGTTATTACTATTTAGAAATAAATTATTAAACTTGTTTTTCTTAAAAGGTTGAAAAATCAAGAATTAAAGCAATTATCTTTTTTTACTATGACCTTTGAACTCAGTTTCTACTGGACATGGGTTGCTAAGCCTTTTAAAATTTTGCACGTGGAGGAGGTCAAACTTTTTTTTTGTTTCCGTTTCATGTATAAAAATGAATAATGGAAAGAGGAGAATGGGGGGCCACCATTCGCGTTTCAGTAAATAATCTATATCTCAGCAAAGTAAAAAGATATTTGGTTTTATTTTATGTTTATTTTGATAATATTAGTAATTTGAGTTCGTAATTTGTACAAACTTACAAACTTATTATTTCGATATCACAAACCAGTGCTGCATTCAGCATGCCACATGACTCAGTAAAATCAATATTTAGTTGTATTATTTTAATATTTATGTTTAGATTAAAAAACATTAACCCCTGTATAATATTAAACTATTATCTACAATTTGATTCCAAACTTATTGACAAATTTGTAAAATTGTTCAATAAATTTTGAAAGCAAGTCAACAAGTGCAAATGACATTACCTGTGACCTGTTGCAAGAGGGTTAAATTTACAATTCCATGCTGTTAAGCTTGCAGAAGTCCATCTTGTGGTTTACATTTATGATGCATAGAAAGTTAGCTGTATTAATAGTGCCAGAAGTTATTTGTTACAGAAACATATATTAGTTGCAACAGATTTAACATTTATTATGACTAAGGAGTAGATAAGATTGAATTAACATTTAGAATTGCCCATTTCATGATTGTTTGTTGTTTTAAACATATATATAATTTATATGTTAAAGAGAATTTTGTTAACCAATTAGGTTGTAGCTCCAGAAGACAGCTATGAAGTCAAACTGTGTGTTGAGGAAGCTGCCATCACTGTTTTGGCTGAACAAAATGTTACTGTCACTGTGACCCTGACATCACCTGTCATGAGAAAAAGTGGTGACGAAGCAAGTGCTGGTAGGACAACAGTAACCCTCTGCTGGGTTACCGATAGGCTGAAATAATTAATTATATCATAATATTATATGCATATTTAAATGAGTAAGCCAACAGGATTCTTACAACTACTAGATGGTCAAAACTGATTACCTGTAGCTACGGTAGTGTGTGTAAATGAGTTGGATATTCTGAGCAGCTCATTATGGTCATTAAACTTGTTTAGTTTAGATTAAGGATGAAGTAGGATGTATATTTTAATATATTTGTTGTAGAATAAAAGATGTAGAATTTTTGGACTTGTGATATGCCAATAAGATTTATACTAAGCCTGATTTTTGTTGATGGAAATATTTTTTGCAATTATAAAACTTTTTTTAAAATTGAAAGTTAATTTATGTTGTTATTTGGGAGCCGAATTTATTTCTACCTCTTACTCAGCATGTGTAGTTACAGAACACTGAATGTTTTGTTAAGTGGAATTGAAACACACAGGATAATACTTTACATAACACAGATTTGTAAATAAATGTCTGTATTGCAATCAAATATTAAATAAATTTGTTACCATAGCATAGTATGAAACTCCTTATACAAGTTAATTCACAAAGGCCAGTTATTTGTATTTACCATTGTTTTCTAGCAATTAAAGATATTTTGACTTTGCATTCTGGAAAAAGTATTTTTGTTATACAGAATTTATATTCAATAACAGATCACTTGTTTGTGTTAATTATATTTACCAGTACAGTCTTATGTATTGGGTTGAGGAATAATTCATGAGCGTTTTTTCAAGTTAAAAAAATATATTCATAAATGAAACGCTTTTGCAAAATATTTCATGTCATTTGGTAGATAATTTTTTGCTCTAATAGATGGTGTGTTTGATTTTCATATGTCTTTAATTTTTGCTTTCATTTTCAGCTTATTAAATGGAATGTCAAGTGGACAAAATCAAGCATTTTCGACACCATCTGCTTTTCGCATTTAATTTCTTGCAATTTCATTTAAAACAATGCATACTATATACCTAGGTATTACATGAAATAAAGTATCATAATAAATGTTTTGGGTGTAATGTGTTCATGCATTGAAGTATTGTATAGTCTTGCATGTAATGCTTGAATGAAATTATTTAAAAACGCTCACGAATTATTCCTCAACCTAATAGTTAATTACACTAGTTGTACAGGTCATATGTTTGTATTAGATTATATTTACCAGTACAGTATTGTGTAATTAATTACAATAGTTGTACAGGTCATATGTTTGTATTAGATTATATTTACCAGTACAGTATTGTGTAGTTAATTACAATAGTTGTACAGGACATATGTTTGTATTAAATTATATTTACCAGTACAGTATTGTGTAGTTAATTACAATAGTTGTACAGGTCATATGTTTGTATTAGATTATATTTACCAGTACAGTATTGTGTAATTAATTACAATAGTTGTACAGGTCATATGTTTGTATTAGATTATATTTACCAGTACAGTATTGTGTAGTTAATTACAATAGTTGTACAGGACATATGTTTGTATTAGATTATATTTACCAGTACAGTATTGTGTAGTTAATTACAATAGTTGTACAGGTCATATGTTTGTATTAGATTATATTTACCAGTACAGTGTTATGTAGTTAATTACAATAGTTGTACAGGTCATATGTTTGTATTAGATTATATTTACCAGTACAGTATTGTGTAATTAATTACAATAGTTGTACAGGACATATGTTTGTATTAAATTATATTTACCAGCACAGCATTGTGTAGTTAATCACAATAGTTGTACAGGTCATATGTTTGTATTAGATTATATTTACCAGTACAGTATTGTGTAATTAATCACAATAGTTGTACAGGACATATGTTTGTATTAAATTATATTTACCAGCACAGCATTGTAGTTAATCACAATAGTTGTACAGGTCATATGTTTGTATTAGATTATATTTACCAGCACAGTGTTATGTAGTTAATCACAATAGTTGTACAGGTCATATGTTTGTATTAGATTATATTTACCAGCACAGCAAGTTATGTAGTTACTTACAGTAGTTGTACAGGTCATATGTTTGTATTAGATCATATTTACCAGCACAGTGTTATGTAGTTAATCACAGTAGTTGTACAGGACATATGTTTGTATTAGATCATATTTACCAGCACAGTGTTATGTAGTTAATCACAATAGTTGTACAGGTCATATGTTTGTATTAGATCATATTTCACCAGCACAGCATTGTGTAGTTAATCACAGCAGTTGTACAGGTCATATGTTTGTATTAGATCATATTTACCAGCACAGTGTTATGTAGTTAATCACAATAGTTGTACAGGACATATGTTTGTATTAGATCATATTTACCAGCACAGTGTTATGTAGTTAATCACAATAGTTGTACAGGTCATATGTTTGTATTAGATTATATTTACCAGCACAGTATTGTGTAGTTAATCACAGTAGTTGTACAGGTCATATGTTTGTATTAGATTATATTTACCAGCACAGTGTTATGTAGTTAATCACAGTAGTTGTACAGGACATATGTTTGTATTAGATTATATTTACCAGCATAGTGTTATGTAGTTAATCACAATAGTTGTACAGGTATATGTTTGTATTAGATTATATTTACCAGCACAGTGTTATGTAGTTAATCACAATAGTTGTACAGGTCATATGTTTGTATTAGATTATATTTACCAGCACAGTGTTATGTAGTTAATCACAATAGTTGTACAGGACATATGTTTGTATTAGATTATATTTACCAGCACAGTGTTATGTAGTTAATTACAGTAGTTGTACAGGACATATGTTTGTATTAGATTATATTTACCAGCACAGTGTTATGTAGTTAATTACAGTAGTTGTACAGGACATATGTTTGTATTAGATTATATTTACCAGTACAGTGTTATGTAGTTAATCACACTAGTTGTACAGGTCATATGTTTGTATTAGATTATATTTACCAGCACAGTGTTATGTAGTTAATCACAGTAGTTGTACAGGTCATATGTTTGTATTAGATCATATTTACCAGCACAGCATTGTGTAGTTAATCACAGTAGTTGTACAGGACATATGTTTGTATTAGATTATATTTACCAGCACAGCATTATGTAGTTAATCACAGTAGTTGTACAGGACATATGTTTATATTAGATTATATTTACCAGCACAGTATTGTGTAGTTAATCACAATAGTTGTACAGGTCATATGTTTATATTAAATTATATTTACCAGCACAGCATTGTGTAGTTAATCACAATAGTTGTACAGGACATATGTTTGTATTAGATCATATTTACCAGCACAGTGTTATGTAGTTAATTACACTAGTTGTACAGGACATATGTTTGTATTAGATTATATTTACCAGCGCAGCAAGCCATGTAGTTAATCACAGTAGTTGTACAGGACATATGTTTATATTAGATCATATTTACCAGCACAGTGTTATGTAGTTAATCACAACTAGTTGTACAGGACATATGTTTGTATTAGATCATATTTACCAGCACAGCAGTTATGTAGTTAATCACAGCAGCTGTACAGGACATATGTTTGTATTAGATCATATTTACCAGTACAGTGTTATGTAGTTAATCACAATAGTTGTACATGACATATGTTTGTATTAGATTATATTTACCAGCACAGCATTGTGTAGTTAATCACAGTAGTTGTACAGGACATATGTTTGTATTAGATTATATTTACCAGCACAGCATTGTGTAGTTAATTACAATAGTTGTACAGGTCATATGTTTGTATTAGATCATATTTACCAGCACAGTATTGTGTAGTTAATCACAGTAGTTGTACAGGACATATGTTTGTATTAGATTATATTTACCAGCACAGTGTTATGTAGTTAATCACAATAGTTGTACAGGACATATGTTTGTATTAGATTATATTTACCAGCACAGTATTATGTAGTTAATCACAATAGTTGTACAGGACATATGTTTGTATTAGATTATATTTACCAGTACAGTGTTATGTAGTTAATCACAACTAGTTGTACAGGACATATGTTTGTATTAGATTATATTTACCAGTACAGTATTGTGTAGTTAATTACAATAGTTGTACAGGACATATGTTTGTATTAGATTATATTTACCAGTACAGTGTTATGTAGTTAATTACACTAGTTGTACAGGACATATGTTTGTATTAGATTATATTTACCAGTACAGTATTATGTAGTTAATTACAATAGTTGTACAGGACATATGTTTGTATTAGATTATATTTACCAGTACAGTGTTATGTAGTTAATTACAGTAGTTGTACAGGTCATATGTTTGTATTAGATTATATTTACCAGTACAGTATTGTGTAGTTAATTACACTAGTTGTACAGGACATATGTTTGTATTAGATTATATTTACCAGTACAGTGTTATGTAGTTAATTACACTAGTTGTACAGGACATATGTTTGTATTAGATTATATTTACCAGTACAGTGTTATGTAGTTAATTACAATAGTTGTACAGGACATATGTTTGTATTAGATTATATTTACCAGCACAGTATTGTGTAGTTAATTACACTAGTTGTACAGGACATATGTTTGTATTAGATTATATTTACCAGTACAGTATTGTGTAGTTAATCACAACTAGTTGTACAGGACATATGTTTGTATTAGATTATATTTACCAGTACAGTATTGTGTAGTTAATTACAGTAGTTGTACAGGACATATGTTTGTATTAGATTATATTTACCAGTACAGTGTTATGTAGTTAATTACAGTAGTTGTACAGGTCATATGTTTGTATTAGATTATATTTACCAGTACAGTATTATGTAGTTAATTACAGTAGTTGTACAGGTCATATGTTTGTATTAGATTATATTTACCAGTACAGTGTTATGTAGTTAATCACAATAGTTGTACAGGACATATGTTTGTATTAGATCATATTTACCAGCACAGTATTATGTAGTTAATCACAGTAGTTGTACAGGTCATATGTTTGTATTAGATCATATTTACCAGCACAGCATTATGTAGTTAATCACAATAGTTGTACAGGACATATGTTTGTATTAGATCATATTTACCAGCACAGCAAGTTATGTAGTTAATCACAGTAGTTGTACAGGACATATGTTTGTATTAGATCATATTTACCAGCACAGCATTATGTAGTTAATCACAATAGTTGTACAGGTCATATGTTTGTATTAGATCATATTTACCAGCACAGCATTATGTAGTTAATCACAATAGTTGTACAGGACATATGTTTGTATTAGATTATATTTACCAGCACAGCATTATGTAGTTAATCACAGTAGCCGTACAGGTCATATGTTTGTATTAGATTATATTTACCAGTACAGCATTGTGTAGTTAATTACACTAGTTGTACAGGACATATGTTTGTATTAGATTATATTTACCAGTACAGTATTATGTAGTTAATTACAGTAGTTGTACAGGACATATGTTTGTATTAGATTATATTTACCAGCACAGTGTTATGTAGTTAATCACAATAGTTGTACAGGACATATGTTTGTATTAGATTATATTTACCAGCACAGCATTGTGTAGTTAATTACAACTAGTTGTACAGGACATATGTTTGTATTAGATTATATTTACCAGCACAGTATTGTGTAGTTAATCACAACTAGTTGTACAGGACATATGTTTGTATTAGATTATATTTACCAGCACAGCATTGTGTAGTTAATTACAGTAGTTGTACAGGACATATGTTTGTATTAGATTATATTTACCAGCACAGTATTATGTAGTTAATTACAGTAGCTGTACAGGTCATATGTTTGTATTAGATTATATTTACCAGCACAGCATTATGTAGTTAATCACAGTAGTTGTACAGGTCATATGTTTGTATTAGATTATATTTACCAGCACAGCAGTTATGTAGTTAATCACAATAGTTGCAAAATATGACATATGTTTGTATTAGATCATATTTACCAGCACAGCATTATGTAGTTAATCACAGTAGTGTACAGGTCATATGTTTGTATTAGATCATACTTCCACCAGCACAGCAAGTTATGTAGTTAATCACAGTAGCTGTACAGGACATATGTTTGTATTAGATTATATTTACCAGCACAGCATTATGTAGTTAATCACAATAGTTGTACATATCATATGTTTGTATTAGATCATATTTCACCAGCACAGCATTATGTAGTTAATCACAATAGCTGTACAGGACATATGTTTGTATTAGATTATATTTACCAGCACAGCATTATGTAGTTAATCACAGCAGTTTATAGAGGACATATGTTTGTATTAGATTATATTTACCAGCACAGTGCCATGTAGTTAATTACAATAGTTGTAATATGACATATGTTAGTTTAGATTATATTTACCAGCACAGTATTGTGTAGTTAATTACACTAGTTGTACAGGTCATATGTTTGTATTAGATTATATTTACCAGTACAGTATTGTGTAGTTAATTACACTAGTTGTACAGGTCATATGTTTGTATTAGATTATATTTACCAGCACAGCATTGTGTAGTTAATCACAACTAGCTGCACATGATATACGTTTGTATTAGATCATATTTCACCAGCACAGCATTGTGCAGTTAATCACACTAGCCGCAATGTGATATATGTTTAATGCATTAGATCATACTCTACCAGCACAGCATTGTGTAGTTAATCACAGCAGTTGCGTACAGGACATATGCTCTGTATTAGATCATATTCACCAGCATAGCAAGCGTTGCGTAGTTAATCACAATAGTCAAAATATGACATATGCCTGTATTAGATCATGCCTCACCAGCACAGCATTGTGCAGTTAATCACAACTAGCCGTACATAGTCACGCGCGTTTGTATTAGATCATATTTCCACCAGCATAGTGTTATGTAGTTAATCACAATAGCTCGTACAGGTCACTACGTCTGTATTAGATCATATTACCACCAGCATAGCAAGTTATGTAGTTAATCACAGTAGCCGGGTAAAATATGACATATGTTTGTATTAGATCATATTTCCACCAGCATAGCGTTATGTAGTTAATCACAGTAGTTGTACAGGACATATGTTTGTATTAGATCATATTTACCAGCACAGCGTTATGTAGTTAATCACAACTAGCTGTACAGGTGACATATGTTTGTATTAGATTATATTTACCAGCACAGCATTGTGCAGTTAATCACAGTAGTTGTACAGGACATATGTTTGTATTAAATTATATTTACCAGCACAGCGTTATGTAGTTAATCACACCTAGTTGTACAGGACATATGTTTGTATTAGATTATATTTACCAGTACAGTGTTATGTAGTTAATTACACTAGTTGTACAGGTCATATGTTTGTATTAGATTATATTTACCAGTACAGTATTGTGTAGTTAATTACACTAGTTGTACAGGACATATGTTTGTATTAGATTATATTTACCAGTACAGTGTTATGTAGTTAATTACAATAGTTGTACAGGTCATATGTTTGTATTAGATTATATTTACCAGTACAGCATTGTGTAGTTAATCACAGTAGTTGTACAGGACATATGTTTGTATTAGATTATATTTACCAGTACAGTATTGTGTAGTTAATTACAGTAGTTGTACAGGACATATGTTTGTATTAGATTATATTTACCAGTACAGTATTGTGTAGTTAATTACAGTAGTTGTACAGGACATATGTTTGTATTAGATTATATTTACCAGTACAGTATTGTGTAGTTAATTACACTAGTTGTACAGGACATATGTTTGTATTAGATTATATTTACCAGTACAGTGTTATGTAGTTAATTACAATAGTTGTACAGGACATATGTTTGTATTAGATTATATTTACCAGCACAGTATTGTGTAGTTAATCACAATAGTTGTAATATGACATATGTTTGTATTAGATTATATTTACCAGCACAGTATTGTGTAGTTAATCACAACTAGTTGTACAGGACATATGTTTGTATTAGATCATATTTCCACCAGCACAGCATTGCGTAGTTAATCACAATAGTTGTACATGACATATGTTTGTATTAGATCATACTTCACCAGCACAGCATTGTGTAGTTAATCACAACTAGTTGTAATAGGACATATGTTTGTATTAGATTATATTTACCAGCACAGCATTGTGCAGTTAATCACAGCAGTTGTACAGGACATATGTTTGTATTAGATCATATTTACCAGCACAGCGTTATGTAGTTAATTACAGTAGTTGTACAGGACATATGTTTGTATTAGATTATATTTACCAGTACAGTATTGTGTAGTTAATTACAGTAGTTGTACAGGTCATATGTTTGTATTAGATTATATTTACCAGTACAGTGTTATGTAGTTAATTACAATAGTTGTACAGGACATATGTTTGTATTAGATTATATTTACCAGTACAGTATTATGTAGTTAATTACAGTAGTTGTACAGGACATATGTTTGTATTAGATCATATTTACCAGCACAGCATTATGTAGTTAATCACAATAGCCGTACATATGACATATGTTTGTATTAGATTATATTTACCAGCACAGTGTTATGTAGTTAATCACAGTAGTTGTACATGACATATGTTTGTATTAGATCATATTTACCAGCACAGCATTATGTAGTTAATTACAATAGTTGTACAGGTCATATGTTTGTATTAGATTATATTTCACCAGCACAGCATTATGTAGTTAATCACAATAGTTGTACAGGACATATGTTTGTATTAGATTATATTTACCAGCACAGCATTATGTAGTTAATCACAGTAGTTGTACAGGACATATGTTTGTATTAGATCATATTTACCAGTTACAGCAGTTATGTAGTTAATCACAATAGCTGTACAGGACATATTAGTTCTTTAGATTATATTTACCAGCACAGCATTGTGTAGTTAATCACAACTAGTTGTACAGGTCATATGTTTGTATTAGATTATATTTACCAGCACAGTATTGTGTAGTTAATCACAACTAGTTGTACAGGTCATATGTTTGTATTAGATTATATTTACCAGCACAGTATTGTGTAGTTAATCACAACTAGCTGCACAGGATATATGTTTGTATTAGATTATATTTACCAGCACAGCATTGTGTAGTTAATCACACTAGCTGCAACAGGATATATGTTTGTATTAGATCATACTTCACCAGCACAGCATCATGCAGTTAATCACAGTAGCTGTAAACATATGATATATGTCTGTATTAGATCATATTTCACCAGCATAGCGTTATGTAGTTAATCACAACAGTTGTACATGGACATATGTTTGTATTAGATTATGCCTACCAGCACAGCATTGTGCAGTTAATCACAACTAGTTGTACAGGTCATGTGTTTGTATTAGATCATATTTCACCAGCATAGCGTTATGTAGTTAATCACAACAGCTGTAAATAGGTCATATGTGCCTGTATTAGATCATATTTCACCAGCATAGTGTTATGTAGTTAATCACAGTAGTTGTAACATGACATACAGCCTGTATTAGATCATATTTCCACCAGCATAGTGTGTAGTTAATCACAGTAGCCGTACAGGACATATGTTTGTATTAGATCATATTTACCAGCACAGCAAGTTATGTAGTTAATCACAACTAGCTGTACAGGACATATGTTTGTATTAGATCATATTTACCAGCACAGCATTGTGCAGTTAATCACAGTAGTCAAAATATGACATATGTTTGTATTAAATTATATTTCACCAGCACAGTGTTATGTAGTTAATCACACTAGTTGCAAATAGGACATATGTTTGTATTAGATCATATTTCACCAGCACAGCGTTATGTAGTTAATCACAACTAGTTGTAAATAGGTCATATGTTTGTATTAGATCATACTTTACCAGCACAGCATTGTGTAGTTAATCACACTAGTTGTACAGGACATATGTTTGTATTAGATCATACTTTACCAGCACAGCGTTATGTAGTTAATCACAATAGTGTACATATCATATGTTTGTATTAGATCATATTCACCAGTTACAGTATTGTGTAGTTAATCACAGTAGTCAAAACAGGACATGCTGTTTGTATTAGATCATATTTCACCAGCACAGCATTGTGCAGTTAATCACAGTAGCTTGTATATGACATATGTTTGTATTAGATCATACTTCACCAGCACAGCATTGCGTAGTTAATCACAGTAGCTGTAAAGGACATATGTTTGTATTAGATCATATTTCACCAGCACAGCATTGTGCAGTTAATCACAACTAGCTTGTACAGGACATATGTTTGTATTAGATCATACTTCACCAGCACAGCGTTGCGTAGTTAATCACAACAGTCTGTAAATATGACATATGTTTGTATTAGATCATACTCACCAGCACAGCATTGCGTAGTTAATCACAATAGCTGTATTGACATATGCTGTTTGTATTAGATCATACTTACCAGCACAGCATTGTACAGTTAATCACAACTAGCTGCACAGGACATATGTTTGTATTAGATCATACTCACCAGCACAGCATTGTGTAGTTAATCACAATAGCTTGTACATGACATATGCCTTGTATTAGATCATATCTTCCAGCACAGTGTTATGTAGTTAATCACAATAGCTGTACAGGACATATGTTTGTATTAGATCATATTTACCAGCACAGCAAGTTATGTAGTTAATCACAGTAGTTGTACAGGACATATGCCTTTGTATTAGATCATATTTCACCAGCACAGCATTATGTAGTTAATCACAATAGCTGCAAACAGGTCATATGTTTGTATTAGATCATACTTCACCAGCACAGCATTATGTAGTTAATCACAATAGCTGTAATATGACATATGTTTGTATTAGATCATATTTACCAGCACAGCATTATGTAGTTAATCACAGTAGTTGTACAGGACATATGTTTGTATTAGATCATATTTACCAGCACAGTGTTATGTAGTTAATCACAATAGCTGTACAGGACATATGTTAGTCCTAGATTATATTTCACCAGCACAGCATTGTGCAGATAATCACACTAGCTGTACAGGTCATATGTCTGTATTAGATCATATTTACCAGCACAGCATTGTGTAGTTAATCACACTAGCTGTACAGGATACATGTTTGTATTAGATCATATTCACCAGCACAGCATTGTAGTTAATCACAGTAGCTGTACAGGATACATGTTTGTATTAGATCATACTTTACCAGCATAGTGTTATGTAGTTAATCACAATAGTTGTAAATATGACATATGTTTGTATTAGATTATGCTTTACCAGCACAGCATTGTGCAGTTAATCACACCAGTTGTACAGGTCATGTGTTATGTAGTTAATCACAATAGTTGTACAGGTCATATGTTTGTATTAGATTATATTTCACCAGCATAGTGTTATGTAGTTAATCACAGTAGCTGTACAGGACATATGTTTGTATTAGATCATACTTCACCAGCACAGCAGTTATGTAGTTAATCACAACTAGCTTGTACAGTACATATGTTTGTATTAGATTATACTTACCAGCACAGCATTGTGTAGTTAATCACAGTAGTTGCACAAACATATGTATGTATTAAATTATATTTCACCAGCACAGTGTTATGTAGTTAATCACACCCTTTGTACAGGACATATGTTTGTATTAGATTATATTCACCAGCACAGCAAGTTATGTAGTTAATCACAACTAGCTGCACAGGTATCATATGTTTGTATTAGATCATATCACCAGCACAGTATTGTGCAGTTAATCACAACTAGCTTGTACATGGACATATGCCTTGTATTAGATCATACTCACCAGCACAGTGCCATGTAGCCAATCACAACAGCTGTACAGGTCATATGTTTGTATTAGATTATATTTACCAGTACAGCATTGTGTAGTTAATCACAGCAGCTGTACAGGACATATGTTTGTATTAGATCATACTTACCAGCACAGTATTGTGTAGTTAATCACAGTAGCTGTACAGGACATATGTTTGTATTAGATCATACTTCCACCAGCACAGCATTGTGCAGTTAATCACAGCAGCCGTAAAGGACATATGCCTGTATTAGATTATATTTCCACCAGCACAGCATTGTGTAGTTAATCACAACTAGCTGTACTATGACATATGTTCAGTATTAGATTATACTTCCACCAGCACAGCATTGTGTAGTTAATCACAATAGCTGTACAGGACATATGTTTGTATTAGATTATATTTCACCAGCACAGCATTGTGTAGTTAATCACAACTAGCTGTACATGACATATGTTTGTATTAGATCATATTTCACCAGCACAGCATTGTGTAGTTAATCACAACTAGCTGTAAATATGACATGTTTGTTTGTATTAGATCATATTCACCAGCACAGCATTGTGTAGTTAATCACAGTAGCTGTACAGGACATATGTTTGTATTAGATCATATTTACCAGCACAGCGTTCCAGTAGTTAATCACAGTAGCTGTACATATGTCATATGTTTGTATTAGATCATACTTTACCAGCACAGCATTATGTAGTTAATCACAGTAGCTGTACAGGTCATATGTTTGTATTAGATCATATTTACCAGCACAGCATTATGTAGTTAATCACAGTAGTTGTACAGGTCATATGTTTGTATTAGATTATATTTACCAGCACAGCATTATGTAGTTAATCACAGTAGTTGTACAGGACATATGTTTGTATTAGATTATATTTACCAGCACAGCATTATGTAGTTAATCACAGTAGTTGTACAGGACATATGTTTGTATTAGATCATATTTCACCAGCACAGTGTTATGTAGTTAATCACATTAGTTGTACAGGACATATGTTTGTTTAGATTATATTTACCAGCACAGTATTGTGTAGTTAATTACAACTAGTTGTACAGGTCATATGTTTGTATTAGATTATATTTACCAGCACAGCATTGTGTAGTTAATTACACTAGCTGTACAGGTCATATGTTTGTATTAGATTATATTTACCAGCACAGTATTGTGTAGTTAATCACACTAGTTGTACAGGACATATGTTTGTATTAGATTATATTTACCAGCACAGTATTGTGTAGTTAATCACACTAGTCGCATTGGTGATATATGTTTGTATTAGATCATACTTCACCAGCACAGCATTGTGTAGTTAATCACAGTAGCTTCGTAAACAGGACATATGTTTGTATTAGATCATATTTACCAGCATAGTGTTATGTAGTTAATCACAATAGCTGTACAGGACATATGTTTGTATTAGATTATATTTACCAGCACAGCATTGTGTAGTTAATCACAACTAGCTTGTACAGGTCATGTGTTGTATTAGATCATACTTCACCAGCACAGTGTCATGTAGTTAATCACAATAGTTGTACAGGTCATATGTTTGTATTAGATCATATTTCACCAGCATAGTGTTATGTAGTTAATCACAGTAGTTGTACAGGACATATGTTTGTATTAGATCATACTCCACCAGCACAGCAAGTTATGTAGTTAATCACAGTAGCCAAAATATGACATATGTTTGTATTAGATCATATTTACCAGCACAGTGTTATGTAGTTAATCACACTAGTTGTACAGGACATATGTTTGTATTAGATTATATTTACCAGCACAGTATTGTGTAGTTAATCACAGTAGTTGTACAGGACATATGTTTGTATTAGATTATATTTACCAGCACAGTGTTATGTAGTTAATCACACTAGTTGTACAGGACATATGTTTGTATTAGATTATATTTACCAGCACAGTATTATGTAGTTAATCACACTAGTTGTACAGGTCATATGTTTGTATTAGATTATATTTACCAGCACAGCATTGTGTAGTTAATCACACTAGTTGTACAGGACATATGTTTGTATTAGATTATATTTACCAGCACAGTTTATGTAGTTAATCACAATAGTTGTACAGGTCATATGTTTGTATTAGATTATATTTACCAGTACAGTATTGTGTAGTTAATTACAGTAGTTGTACAGGACATATGTTTGTATTAGATTATATTTACCAGCACAGTATTGTGTAGTTAATTACAGTAGTTGTACAGGACATATGTTTGTATTAGATTATATTTACCAGCACAGTGTTGTGTAGTTAATTACACTAGTTGTACAGGTCATATGTTTGTATTAGATTATATTTACCAGCACAGTGTTATGTAGTTAATCACAATAGTTGTACAGGTCATATGTTTGTATTAGATCATATTTACCAGCACAGCATTGTGTAGTTAATCACAGTAGTTGTACAGGACATATGTTTGTATTAGATTATATTTACCAGCACAGTGCCATGTAGTTAATCACAACTAGTTGTACAGGACATATGTTTGTATTAGATTATATTTACCAGTACAGTAAGTTATGTAGTTAATCACAATAGTTGTACAGGACATATGTTTGTATTAGATTATATTTACCAGCACAGTATTGTGTAGTTAATCACAATAGTTGTACAGGACATATGTTTGTATTAGATTATATTTACCAGCACAGTATTGTGTAGTTAATCACACTAGTTGTACAGGACATATGTTTGTATTAGATTATATTTACCAGCACAGTATTGTGTAGTTAATCACAATAGTTGTACAGGACATATGTTTGTATTAGATTATATTTACCAGTACAGTGTTATGTAGTTAATTACAATAGTTGTACAGGACATATGTTTGTATTAGATTATATTTACCAGTACAGTGTTGTGTAGTTAATTACAATAGTTGTACAGGTCATATGTTTGTATTAGATTATATTTACCAGCACAGTGTTATGTAGTTAATCACACTAGTTGTACAGGTCATATGTTTGTATTAGATTATATTTACCAGCACAGTGTTATGTAGTTAATCACAACTAGCTGTACAGGACATATGTTTGTATTAGATTATATTTACCAGCACAGTGTTATGTAGTTAATCACACTAGTTGTACAGGTCATATGTTTGTATTAGATTATATTTACCAGCACAGTGTTATGTAGTTAATCACAACTAGTTGTACAGGTCATATGTTTGTATTAGATTATATTTACCAGTACAGTATTGTGTAGTTAATTACACTAGTTGTACAGGTCATATGTTTGTATTAGATTATATTTACCAGTACAGTATTGTGTAGTTAATTACAATAGTTGTACAGGTCATATGTTTGTATTAGATTATATTTACCAGTACAGTGTTATGTAGTTAATTACACTAGTTGTACAGGTCATATGTTTGTATTAGATTATATTTACCAGTACAGTGTTATGTAGTTAATTACACTAGTTGTACAGGTCATATGTTTGTATTAGATTATATTTACCAGTACAGTGTTATGTAGTTAATTACACTAGTTGTACAGGTCATATGTTTGTATTAGATTATATTTACCAGTACAGTATTATGTAGTTAATTACACTAGTTGTACAGGACATATGTTTGTATTAGATTATATTTACCAGTACAGTATTGTGTAGTTAATTACAATAGTTGTACAGGACATATGTTAGTATTAGATTATATTTACCAGTACAGTATTGTGTAGTTAATTACAGTAGTTGTACAGGTCATATGTTTGTATTAGATTATATTTACCAGTACAGTGTTATGTAGTTAATTACAGTAGTTGTACAGGACATATGTTTGTATTAGATTATATTTACCAGTACAGTGTTATGTAGTTAATCACAGTAGTTGTACAGGACATATGTTTGTATTAGATTATATTTACCAGCACAGTGTTATGTAGTTAATCACAGTAGTTGTACAGGACATATGTTTGTATTAGATTATATTTACCAGTACAGTGTTATGTAGTTAATCACAGTAGTTGTACAGGTCATATGTTTGTATTAGATTATATTTACCAGCACAGTATTATGTAGTTAATCACAGTAGTTGTACAGGACATATGTTTGTATTAGATTATATTTACCAGTACAGTGTTATGTAGTTAATCACAGTAGTTGTACAGGTCATATGTTTGTATTAGATTATATTTACCAGCACAGTATTGTGTAGTTAATCACAGTAGTTGTACAGGACATATGTTTGTATTAGATCATATTTACCAGCACAGTATTGTGTAGTTAATCACAGTAGTTGTACAGGACATATGTTTGTATTAGATCATATTTACCAGCACAGCATTGTGTAGTTAATCACAGTAGTTGTACAGGACATATGTTTGTATTAGATCATATTTACCAGCACAGCATTGTGTAGTTAATCACAGCAGTTGTACAGGACATATGTTTGTATTAGATCATATTTACCAGTACAGTGTTATGTAGTTAATCACAGTAGTTGTACAGGACATATGTTTGTATTAGATCATATTTACCAGCACAGCGTTGTGTAGTTAATCACAGTAGTTGTACAGGACATATGTTTGTATTAGATCATATTTACCAGCACAGCATTGTGTAGTTAATCACAGTAGTTGTACAGGACATATGTTTGTATTAGATCATATTTACCAGCACAGTATTGTGTAGTTAATCACAATAGTTGTACAGGACATATGTTTGTATTAGATCATATTTACCAGCACAGTATTGTGTAGTTAATCACAATAGTTGTACAGGACATATGTTTGTATTAGATCATACTTTACCAGCACAGCAGTTATGTAGTTAATCAGAATAGTTGTACAGGACATATGTTTGTATTAGATCATATTTACCAGCACAGTGTTATGTAGTTAATCACAATAGTTGTACAGGTCATATGTTTGTATTAGATCATATTTACCAGCACAGCAAGTTATGTAGTTAATCACAATAGTTGTACAGGACATATGTTTGTATTAGATCATATTTACCAGCATAGTGTTATGTAGTTAATCACAGTAGTTGTACAGGACATATGTTTGTATTAGATCATATTTACCAGCACAGTATTATGTAGTTAATCACAGTAGTTGTACAGGACATATGTTTGTATTAGATCATATTTACCAGCACAGTGTTATGTAGTTAATCACAGTAGTTGTACAGGTCATATGTTTGTATTAGATTATATTTACCAGCACAGTGTTATGTAGTTAATCACACTAGTTGTACAGGTCATATGTTTGTATTAGATTATATTTACCAGCACAGTATTGTGTAGTTAATCACAGTAGTTGTACAGGACATATGTTTGTATTAGATTATATTTACCAGTACAGTATTGTGTAGTTAATTACAATAGTTGTACAGGATATATGTTTGTATTAGATTATATTTACCAGTACAGTATTGTGTAGTTAATCACAGTAGTTGTACAGGACATATGTTTGTATTAGATTATATTCACCAGCACAGTATTGTGTAGTTAATCACAATAGTTGTACAGGACATATGTTTGTATTAGATTATATTTACCAGCACAGTATTGTGTAGTTAATCACAATAGTTGTACAGGATATATGTTTGTATTAGATCATATTTACCAGCACAGTATTGTGTAGTTAATCACAGTAGTTGTACAGGACATATGTTTGTATTAGATTATATTTACCAGCACAGTGTTATGTAGTTAATCACAACTAGCTGTACAGGTCATATGTTTGTATTAGATTATATTTACCAGTACAGTGTTATGTAGTTAATTACACTAGTTGTACAGGTCATATGTTTGTATTAGATTATATTTACCAGTACAGTATTGTGTAGTTAATTACAGTAGTTGTACAGGACATATGTTTGTATTAGATTATATTTACCAGTACAGTGTTATGTAGTTAATTACACTAGTTGTACAGGACATATGTTTGTATTAGATTATATTTACCAGTACAGTATTATGTAGTTAATTACACTAGTTGTACAGGATATATGTTTGTATTAGATTATATTTACCAGTACAGTGTTATGTAGTTAATTACAGTAGTTGTACAGGACATATGTTTGTATTATATTATATTTACCAGTACAGTGTTATGTAGTTAATTACAGTAGTTGACGTTGATTGGTTACACGTTAACTAAATGTAGATGAACTAATGACATTGATTGGTTACACGTTAACTAAATATAGATGAACTAATGACAATTGATTGGTTACACGTTAACTATATGTAGATGAACTAATGACATTGATTGGTTACACGTTAACTAAATGCAAATGAACTAATGACATTGATTGGTTACACGTCAACTAAATGCAAATGAACTAATAACATTGATTGGTTACACGTTAACTAAATGCAAGTGAACTGGTGACATTGATTGGTTTAGCTATTGAGATTAGAACCTTTGCTGTACAGTTTGTACTGAAAGGTAGACAAATTTCTATAAAAATGTTTAGTACAAAGTAAACTGTTAGAGGGAGCTACATCACTTCTAAATGTTGCCTTTTTATATTGACTGGAATGTAGGACACAACCAACATATCAAATCAATATAACATCAAAAAATTTTCAGAATCAGCCCAGTACTTGGGTTAATAACTTTGTTAGTTCAACACTAAATTGTCTCCTGTAGGAACTAGTACAGTAAAATATTGTACTTGTTAATAAAATAATTCTTGGGGTAGTTTGTTGGTTTTTGTTTACAGCTATATATCCAGAGATCATACATTTAAAAAAGTCTAGTGTTTTTTTCAGATGGGGCTGGCATGGATTGTTGGTTAGGGTGTTCAACCCACAATCTTTTGAGCCTTTGTAGCATTATTATGTGACGGTCAGTCTCACTTTTCACGTGTAAAAGAAGTATAATAGTTGGCTGTGGGTGCTGTTGATTAGCTGTATTCTTTCTATCTAGTCTGTCACTTCAAATTTGAAGACAGCTAATCTAGGTAACTCTTAGGTAGCATTTTAGAAGTTTGTGAATTATAACTCAAACCAAACATTCCAAATGTGTGCAGAAAAGTGGATTACATAAGTGGGTTAAATTTGTAAAGGCATAGCCTCATAAAGACTTACAGAAGGAAGCAGCAGCACAGGAGTGCATCAAGCTTGTAAACATGTGTGCATTTTTACAAAAGACATTAAAGAAAACTTATTGAAGTTCATGTATTAAAAACTTGAGGGCATAAAGTCAGTATTAAGAACTTTAAAGCGTATCAGAGCTAAAGAATAAGGTAATCGTACTGTAAGTTCAGAAATTTGTATATTGTGTTTATTATCTTACTGTTCACTTATTCCATAGTCATTTGAGAGAACTCTGATGCCTCAAATAGTTTGAACACGTTTGGTTGGCCATGTAATGTTTGTCCTACTCTTCTTATGAGACTTGCAAATATTTTTTTAATCAAATTGAATTCTTACTTTGCTTTTCTGTTGCTCTGATGATTTGAGTTTAGAACTTTATATCCATGGGGCTGCTCAGATTTTTATGGAGCTTAAAATTCATTAACAAACATTTGTTTTATTGTTGTGACATAACTTCTAAGATTACCTGTTGGTTGACTCTGAAGCCGTGACTGTGTCCTCATAAATGATCAGAAATTATGATTATATCGATAGGAGAGAAAAAAGGAACAAATTGTTAAACGAGTGAAGCAGCTGAACAAAGAAGCTTGTGTGAGATACTGTAGGATGTGAGAACTTCATTGGTTATAGCCATAAAGGCTATAGCTATTTTAAAAACATAATTTACATATTAAGTAATGTGTTTATTAGCTGTAACTCCTGGTTTAATAAGTCCAATTGAAGAGTTGATTACTTTGTATAACCTGTATTTTTTGTTCAGTCCAAATGTACAGAGGTCATCAGTTCTACATTAAGTACCAACATCAACAACAGTGAGGAGTGCACGGAATCAGTAGCTGGGAAGGATATTTGACCTCTTCACACTGGGCACAGTGTTTTTCAGTGTTGTGTGTTTTTGTTCAATAATTACATAGCTCTGTTTTGTTTTCTCTCTTTTTTTTTTCCAATCACTTCTGTATAATGAGACTGTTAATTTGAGAATTGAGCATTTAATATTTCTCTGCTTTTTTAATTTTAATTATCTTTAATGCAAAATAAACAAACATTTTACCTTTTTTATTAATATTATACCCTCAATACTTTGACTCAGAATATATTAAAGTTAATTTTAGACAGGTATCTTCTCTTCCTTAAACCTTTGTATGTAATTCTCCATTGTTTTGAGAATAATATTTTGTTAAAATAGTATAGTATTTTTTAAAATTAACCTGCATGACATTGGCATAAGACATTAGATATAATAAAATGTCAGTATTTAATTACAAATTTTGGGGATCAAGTGTAGTGGCTGTTACCTATTTGAAATTTAGAATGTTAAGTTTACAAGTTGTGAAACATTGCTAGCCATCAGTTGTTTTTATGCTTTCTTAAATTGAGATGCACTGTGTCCATGGGAGGTCAAACACCCTTCATCTGGTGTGGCCCTGCCATTGACCATCTTCTGTCATCTGGTTTCAGAGAATGTAAAAGACCCACCGGATGTGTTGGACAGGCAGAAATGCCTGGATGCCTTGGCCGCCTTGAGACATGCCAAGTGGTTCCAGGTTTGCACACTTCTACTTTTCAGCCTCTTGTCCATGTGCTACTCATTTGTTCATTACCTTTTGTTCACTTCCTGCAGCAGGTAGATATGTCATATGAACACTGCTGCCATCTTTAGACAAGTCTCTGTAACATTCTTCTGAAAACTTGAGTCTCAATAATTCTACAACCTATTTTTAAAAGACAAAAACGTTATTTTACAAATATCAAGCCTTTTAGAAAATTCAAATTAAACAAACAAGATGTCTTAACAGTATTAGTGTCTGTAATATATGAGACAGTTTGTGTGCAGAATGTTTTCCAGGCTTGTCTTTGTGTAAAACCACATTTCTTTTAAAGAACAGTGTAAACAAATACTTGTTGAAGGGTTTGTCTGTTGTACCATGAGATGTTGTTCAGAACACATTTCCCTGCTGTAGAGTATGGACTGGAGGTCAAAAAATAACCTGATCTCACTGCACATGAGGCTGGAAAGTCACAGGTCACAGCCAGTTGAAATTCCACTTGTAATCACATTTTAGACGAACAAAGTCTGAATGTTCATACAGATACACTAAGAATGCATGTTTAATGTTTATGCTTTTTGAAAGATATGTTGAAATAATGTCTTGCGTATTATGATTGAATTTGACATTAGTAAAGTAATGTTTGTAGTACTATTCATATTTGTATACAGATGTAGAAACCATTAAAAAAAAAGTTACTGCTCAATTTTGACAAGTTTGAATGTTTGAAGAAAATAACCTAAGTTTAATAAATCCTTTTGGATCTAAAATTTTGTTAAAAGTTTATTCATTTTTCTTGATTTAAACAGGTCAGTGGAACACCAGTATAATTCCCAAATTCTTAGTGAATAAATACATTAATGCATATACAATGTTAGTAAAGTTTTGATATATAAGAAGCATGGATTCTTCAAATACTTTCTTGATGTTTAGGTGTGATTTTATTTACTTGAAAACTTTCGGTCAGTTTAAAGGAACAAAAGTACATTTGAAATTCATGTACAGGTCACAACCTCTGGGAATATTTTTACAAACAGAAATTTTTCTTTTAATATTACAACATAAACACAGAATGCATCCTGATAAGTTCAATTTTTGATAACTTAAAGATCTATTGTGCCTGAACTTTTAAATATGGTAATTTTTTTTCAGATATATACATCTTTGAATCAGGTTATTGAAATTCAATGAAAAAAAACAGTGAAGTTAAATTGAAGTGTCATTTCTCTGTAATATTGAATTGCACATTACATCCTAAACACAAACATGATAAGAATGTAAATGAAAATACGATGTGCCTTCCCAATTGCAGATTTACCTAAAAAGAAAGGATTCTGTTAAACTGGCTGTTATAATTTTTCAAACATTTCTAATATTGAATAGTACTACAAACTAATGGCACGGTCCTCTAAAATTTCAGGTGTGGCTTAGTGGTTAATTTCCTGACTGTGAGTCTGAGGATCCATTTTTTGTGTCTCAGTATTGCATGAAAAACAAATAAAGCATGCACTCACACTTTGGAGCTACATATGTATTGTAAAAGTAGCAGTTAGATAACTATTTGAGAAAAGTAGGCTAAGAGCTGATGGTAGGAGGTGTTGATTTAGCTGCCTTCCTTCTAGTTTATCAGTGCAAAGTTAGGGATGGCTAGTGCAGATAGTCCATATAAAGCTTTGCACAACTTTCAGAAAGGAATGAACAGAAAACTTAATGTGAATATTCCGAATTCAGCCGATGTTGATCGTGTACAAAAGGGTTAACCTGTCATTTGTTCTTTGAACTTCTTCCCATCACTGCTAGTTCATCATTTACTTATATTAAAAACAAAAATAAACTTTTCTTGAGTAAAAGTAATGTAACTACTTTAACAGTAGACAGCTATGAAAAAAGTGAAGTGTTACTAGGATTTTGTTTCAGGGATATTTATCACCCTTCTAAACTAAGAGTAGGGTAACCTAAAACACCTAAGTAAAAAAAAATGTTTTACTGGAAGTATATGACACGTGTGTGTAGATACACATGCAGAAATGCACACTATGTTGTCTGTCGCTATTACTGATTCTAGGTTTTTAGATACCTTCATTCATCGTGGAAGTTTTTGATTTGTTAGTGCAGGTAGACTTTGACTAATATTTCATAATTTGTCAACAGCCAAATGCAAATAATTATAGAAAACCCATTAAATCTTCCAAAATATCTAATACTTGCAGGTTTTGTTATCAGATTTTGTAGTGGGTTCTGTGCAACCTTGCACCTGAAATGTTTGTTGGTTAAGTTGTTTGAGAGATTAAAAGTATAGTTGTTAAATTTTCAACTTTGTTAATGAAATACTTAACATTCTACAGTATATTGATTTGAGTTTTGTAACTTTTTTTTGTGCAAAGTGTAAGATAGTCAACACATTTGATTGGTTGACAATTGTAACAATGCTTTTTTCAGTCTTTTGTATTTTTGCTTTTGTTTGTTGTATAAAAATAATTAAAATAATACATTTTTATAGGTACTTTTTATTAATTTCAGTTAAGCTGCACACATTATTTTTTAATAAAATTATTAATTATTTTGTATATTTTCCAATATTTATAACCAATGAACTTCCTAGGCTAAAGCTAGTGGTCTTCATTCCTGTGTGGTGGTAATTCGAATACTTCAGGATTTGCGTCGACGGCTACCAAGCTGGGGACAACTTTCTAGCTGGGTAGGTGTGATGCTATCTTAAAACAGTTGACTCGTAATTTTACTATGCATTTTAACAACTTTCCTAGTTAGTTTCAGCTTGTTTTGTAAATATCTGCCAAAGTGAACTGAAATAGGTGAAACATAAAATTATTGTTGTTTGGGTTAGTTATTAAAAAGGACTAAGATGTTAAAATAATAAAAAGTTGGCTTCACTTCTCATGATTTTTATTCTCATTTTCTTGTTTATGCTTATAGCAAAAAACAAACCATGTCAGACTTTCTAAATATTTTATTTTAGTCTGATGACTGCTATACTAACACAGTAATAAGATGTAAAATTATAAAACATGCCTGGGAAATATGTGTAAGATAAAGCCCTCTGAGAAGACTAGTTTTGTTGTAATTATAAAGTAATGTAATTGGATTTTTGAGGTGGGAGTTGGTTGCTTGATTTAAAGTTTTTGAAAGGGTATAGTCTAACAAACTACATGCAATCTGATATTTTTAAAAACATCAACACTTGAAGGTTGAATTTATGTACTTAAGTATTATACTACCTTAATTTATAATAGTAATGTTTCGAACAAAGAGGTTAGTCAGTTACTGTTTTGTATCTTCATGTTTTATTGGATGAAGTAATCTTATTATTTCTTTGTTTCCTTCATTACATATTTTTAATAGCAAATACCCCACCTAAAAATATTTAACATTAAAAATGCATAATGAAGGAAACAAATCATAAGATTACTGTTTTATATAGACATATTTTATTGGATGAAGTAACCTTATGATTTCTTTGCTTTCTTCGTTGTGCATTTTTAATAGCAAATATTTTTTGTTATGGTATTTACCATAGCATACTGTTTAATTATGTATTTTTTCATATTGAACTTGTAATGTTCTAACTCTGTTTCTCATATAATAAACTGACTGTCAGCACAAGGTATTTCTTTAACTGAGTTTGTGTGAATGATGTAAATTTAAGTTCATGTGCATTATGTGGTATAAGTGTTATTGGCTCATAGATTTGGTTAACTTGGAAGCCATTACTAATAATACAAAAAGTGAAATCATACTAATAATGAGATCATGAACCAGCCAATATATCCAAGTAACATCTTAAGTGTTATACAGCCACATTACAAGAAGTCAGACCTTTAATTCTAAGAATCCTAATACTAATATCTTTAGATAAGCTAAAGAATATAGCCTTTTCTTGATATTCGTCTTAACAGATTAAATAACCACTTTGCAACATTTGTTTATCCTAAGGAAACATCTTCAGGCTAACACCCATTTTAAAGGTTTATTCAAGATTCTCTTCAAAATAACCTCAAACCCAGTCTTCTTAACAGAACATATAGCATCCATTTTGCTTTCCTGTTACTTCATGCTGAAATAATCAGTTCAAAGAGTAATGAACAGCTGTCCTTTTAGTTTGTATTTCCAAATCTAATATGCAAATTCTTCTAAAAATTTGACCACATAACAAAATCCTGTTAAAGAAAAATCCCATCGAGATTCATTCGTTTTTCATAAGTAAACTGTTTTATGTTTAAGTCGTAATGGAAAGACTAATTAAACCTATTTACACACAGGTTCAACTGTGAATGATACTTAAATATCCCCTTTGTGATTTAATATCTAGTGTGGTCTAAATACCTCTTATAATATTATACCATTCATTTAATGTTTAAAAAATTGAAGGGTTCAGAAAAGAAGTTTGTGTAAACCACTATGTGAACAAGTAGTAATGACATTTATTACATGTCTTCCACTTCTGAATAAGTAGTAATGACATTTATTAAATGTCTTCCACTTCTGAATAAGTAGTAATGACATTTATTACATGTCTTCCACTTCTGAATAAGTAGTAATGACATTTATTAAATGTCTTCCACTTCTGAATAAGTAGTAATGACATTTATTAAATGTCTTCCACTTCTGAATAAGTAGTAATGACATTTATTACATGTCTTCCACTTCTGAATAAGTAGTAATGACATTTAATAAGTTAAATGTCTTCCACTTCTGAATAAGTAGTAATGACATTTATTACATGTCTTCCACTTCTGAATAAGTAGTAATGACATTTATTACATGTCTTCCACTTCTGAATAAGTAGTAATGACATTTATTAAATGTCTTCCACTTCTGAATAAGTAGTAATGACATTTATTACATGTCTTCCACTTCTGAATAAGTAGTAATGACATTTATTAAATGTCTTCCACTTCTGAATAAGTAGTAATGACATTTATTACATGTCTTCCACTTCTGAATAAGTAGTAATGACATTTATTACATGTCTTCCACTTCTGAATAAGTAGTAATGACATTTATTAAATGTCTTCCACTTCTGAATAAGTAGTAATGACATTTATTAAATGTCTTCCACTTCTGAATAAGTAGTAATGACATTTATTAAATGTCTTCCACTTCTGAATAAGTAGTAATGACATTTATTAAATGTCTTCCACTTCTGAATAAGTAGTAATGACATTTATTAAATGTCTTCCACTTCTGAATAAGCAGTAATGTGACATTTATTAAATGTCTTCCACTTCTGATAAGTTTATCTTATTAATATTAACCTGATCAGAAAACTTTGTAATGATCCTGTGAATGAAATGCAATATATGTTTTGTTAGGCACTGGAGTTGCTTGTAGAAAAAGTTCTAAGTAGTTCCCAGTTGCCCCTCAGTTCTGGTGATGCTCTCCGTAGAGTGTTCGAGGCTGTGAGCGGAGGCATTCTGTTACCAGGTCAGTTTTCTTTGGATAAGGAAAAGTAATCAAAGTTTCAAGATATCATGAACCTAGTTTTTGTGAATAAAAAAAAAATTGAATGACATGCCTTATTATAATTATCAGGCATGCTGTTAATTTTATTAAAATTGTATTTATATTTTGTGGTTTACATGCATGTCATTACTGAAATACAAAAAAACAAAGGAAGAGCCAATTTCAAAGAGTTTTTATTTTTTTTTAATAATATAACCTAACATTTTTGTAACTTAAAAGTATTCTTAATGTAGAATATTATATTAAAACCTTATTTTTTCTCAATGTTTAGGTGGTCCAGGTCTTATGGATCCCTGCGAGAAGGACCCAGTAGATGTAGTTGATCTGAACAACCAGGATCGAGAGGATATCACTGCTAGTGCACAGGTGATAACTAAAATGTGTTTTCAGAATTGTGCATTTTTTATTAATTAGAAATCTACTTGGTGAAATAATTTTATTAAACAACTGTAATAATTGATGTATTATTTTACATTGAGTTTTCAAATAATATTTCTGTCTTATAAGAATTACTTTCAAGCTATAGAAAATTATATGAAAATAGGTTGTTTGAAACTATTGGGAGGTTAGTTATACTATGTGAAAATGACTTCCTAGGTCCCAGACATGATGAACTTGACGTACAACATCCCAGTTCGTATAATAATAATAAATTTCTGTATAGGATAGTAGTATGAGTCTCATACTATATGACTTGGTGAACTCTTCAGAAATTCCATTCAGTGTGAACATACTCTGTTTAAACAAACAACCCGTAGATGAATAATTATATGATTTCCTAGGTACTGTTCAGGAGGAGATAAGCATGCATCAGTTTCATTGTCTGTGATTAAAGAAACTCCTACACACAGCATGACTTTATCTTAATGTAGTCTTGAACTATATTCCACTGTCAAATATTGGTAATTTGCCATGAGTCAACTATGTATCTGCTTTCAGAATAAGGTGATTGACTTACATTAGCTTATGCAAATCAGGATTATAAATTTGCCCTTCTTTCACCCTTTGTTCCTCTGTTTATAGCAAGCCCTTCGTTTGATGGTATTTCGACAAGTACATAAAGTTCTGGGAATGGATCCACTTCCTCTTCCTAAGTTTGTCCGTGGCCGTTATAATAGAAAAAGACGTAATAACAGCACTGGAGAAGAATCTAAGCAAGAAGGTACATACATCCTTCATAGTAATTAGTGGAGCTAACAGTAATTTCTCTTGTTGAAAGGAGTAGAACATTTAACTGTTGAGGTAAAATGAGTATATATGTCAGCATCAAAATTAATGTTTTAACTTCCCCCAATCCAACTACCAAGCTATTTTTATCACAGCTTGACAGTAGAACATTCAATATAAAAATGTGGTAATAATTGTGATGTAGAATGTGTTACAGAGAGACTAATCATTTGTGTATACTTCAGATCAAGTTTCATGTTCTATGATTACCTTTTTCTCTGATATTAGGACTGGACAGGAAGAAGACTAAACAAAAAGGTTTCCAAGTACAGTCAGAAGTAGCTGTCCAAGAACAAAAGGAGGAAGTTTAAATGTGAAATATTTGTTGTCAGTTAATGCACTTACCAGATTAGACACAAAACATATTGGCTGTAGTTTTAGTTCAGTTTATTTTATGCTTGTGGTATTTTGTCTGGTTTGTTGTTTTTATTTAATTTTGTAGTTTCATAACCAGTATATCTGTTTTGAGGAAGATCCAATAACTGAACTCTCTCCCGGACTTGGAACAAAAACTGTTTAAGCATTCCTTCACTGTATTTCCAAATCACTTAAAATAGAGTTCAGTGTTTTTTCCATGTCATTTGGAAAAGCACAAGTTCATTAAAGGTTGTTTTTTCCTTCAAGAAGTAGGAAATAAAATGTTTAAAAAAGGCTCTCCATCCTCTTTATTGCATTTTCAGTTTTCTTCATAAGCAAAAGCTTTGAATGAATTATCTGGCACTTCCAGCAGGTATAATGACTTGTAATATGTATTATTTGAGAGACAAAAACTTGTATTTCCCTGACTTTTAAATCATCAATAAAACTGTATACTTCAAAAGTAACTTGTTTGTGTGTGTCACAACTCATGAGCTGTCATTCCTACAGCTTTTTGGTGTGAAAGGTCAATTAGATCAATTCTTCTTTAAAATGGGCTTTTTTTCACACTACCACCGACCTCCCCTTGAGTAACTTCAAGTTTTATTTGCTTTTAAGCTGAATATTATAAAGTAAATTCAACAAATAAATTGGAACTAAATTCAGGGTTATTGTTAGCAAAATGAGAAGAAGGGATCACATTCGTGTAACAAAAAATGTTTGTTCTAACCAGTGCCATACTTTTAAACAATTTAAAAAGTAACTTGTGTAATTTTATTTGCCACAAAATAACATCGAAGAAATGTTTTATGTATTTTACAGTTAAAACAAAATTTTATTATTCTTTAACAGCCAACTTAGTTTAAATTTTGGTTTATTACACTCTAAATCTACTTAGGAAAGTGAAGGCTCTGTGTTGCTTTTGACCAAAGATCATTGACATGGTAGATAATTGGAGGTAAAATAAATTAATTATAACAGCAAAACATAAGTCTCTAAACAGTTCTGTATGATGTAGTAAACACAGAATATTTACTGTGTGTAAGAATGTTGCTCTTTTAACTCCAAGTAAAAACACTCACTCATTGAGGTGTGATTATAAATGTTATCCTCTTATGTTTATAGTAATATCTAATGTATTCAGCTGTGAATTTAAAATAAATGGGTTTTGATATGCAAGGATTGAAAAGCTTTAAAATTAGAATTTAATGGGCTACGTAACATTGTAGCAATTTGTAAACCACTTACGAAAGTTATCCAGGAGGAAATTTACTACCAGCTCTAGAGTTTTCCAAATATGAATTAAGAAAACACGAACTGATCATACAAAAATTGATATAAAATTTAAAAACTTGACTGTGAAAGCAGCTTTCAAATTTGTGAAATTTTAATGCAAGGGAAATATAATCTTTATTGTTAATATCTGTCAACTTTTAAATGTAAAACACTAAATAAACTTGTAATTCCAAATACAAGTTTTTAATCAAACAATTAACATGTTTAAGTCTACATACTTTATTTAAAATAACAAAAAGGTTTAAAATCTTTAGTTGTTGGTTGCTTTGGACAGAATTATAATTCTGTTAGCCATTCCAATATCAATTTACAAGGCTTCCGTAATGTAATAGTTAAATACTGAAACAGTTTACAAGACAATTGTAAGTCTTACTAGACTCTTAATTTTAAGCAAAACAAAAGAACTAGAGGTCTATGTGCTTAAAACCATAAAGCATGGTTCAAACCTAAAAAATTATTATGACATTCCTATTGACAAAAAACAAGTGTTGATTGATCCAAACATTGACAGTGCATTATGGTCCCCATGGTTTGTCCTAAACAAACACCAAAAGTTCCAAAGTCAATTGTTTTTCTTTGAGTGGATTATCTCATTCCATCGACTGTATAAACTGTCCCAGTCTGTTTTCCATAACTTGCGAAGTACGGTCCAGCCTGTGCGTGAAGTCTGTAGCACATATGTATTTGTTGGGTTTAAGGAGTATGTGTAGGCACCCATCACAAGAGACTGACAAATTCGTGCAGCAATGCACACCTTGAAAGAACAAAACTATTAAACTGAAGTACTAGTTATCCTTCATAACTTTGTGTTATGACAAATTTATCTTATTTATTGTAAAACATCTTTCACAATGTTTTGTTTGTTCATTGATCCTTGCATGTATTATTTCAGAGACAAAAAAATGGTCACTTGAAATTTAATTTTAGGCAAGACAGTTAAATGTACAAGAACCTATACTTATATGATGGATGGTCGAAATTTTCAAGCTGCGTGCAATTCGTAAGGGTTCTTCAGAAAGATAAGTATTAGCAAATTTTTTCTAGTACTGAATGGTAACCAGCCAGGGATTAAATGTATTTTTATATACAAGTTTACATTAACTACTATTACGAATATGGTTGCTTTCATTTAGGGTGGGTTAAATGCTCGAGTTCCATGAAAGAAGGAATGAAATGAAAAGGTACCATGGCTTTGTAAAGCTTGCAAACTAATGGCCTATGGTAACGTAAATAATTGAATAAATATTAAGATTGTTTTTAGTTCTAAAGAATATATAATCCACATTTGTTGAGAGAAAGTCAAAACATTGTTTTTCTTTTGTTGTTTTAGACTTAGGATAACAAAAACACGAACCTGCAAAAGTGATAATTCTTCTTCAGTAAGAGTCTTCTCAGACAGGTAACCTGCAAGTGCATGACCAGCAGCATCTAAATGATCCATAGTTGTGCATTCGATCATGCAGTATGTCATCATCACTGCAACATCAAACATCAATGGTGCCTTATGAATATCCCCGAAGTCCAAAAGTCCACAGACCTTGTACTCATTCTTGTCAACATCAGCAAGTATCAACACGTTGTTTTCATTAAAATCACCATGAATAATTCCTATGGGTAATACATGGTATTTAGTTTTTATTTGCAGGCTACAAGTATAAATACAATGGGTAAGAATAGTGTACGAGTTAAGTGTTCAGTCTATTAGGTACAATGAGTGGGTTTTATTTGGGACTGGCATGTACTTTTAACAAAGCTAGTAATAAAGATATGCAATTTTTATGTAGAGTTTTTAGTTAAAGTAGAGAAAATTGATAAATGTAGATGGCAGAAAATAGTAGCAGGATTTCAACAGGAGCTTAAACTGTTACAAGCAAGGAATACATCTGCTAACAGTGGTATTCAGGAAGTTAGAAACAGTACTGTTAGAGTAAATAGTGAATTTAGCTACAATGAGTATTCTGTTGAACAGCAAATTTCAGATCTTGGCTTCTGCAGATGATAAACTATTGGAGGGAAGGAAAATGAGTCACAGAAGAATGTGGATGTTTAGCAGGTCATACTTGCAGGTGATTCCTTGACAAGGAGTATGGATAGGATAGTCTGTGGGAGTAAATATGGAAAAATAATCAGATCATGTTTACCAGGGTTGGAGGTGGAGGATATAACTAACAGAGCAGAAAATAGAATAAAGGGGGCAAGCAGAGGTGCTGCTTTAGTGGTGCATTTAGGGGCTAATGATGTAGAGAAAGGTATATCAGAGGAGCTAATTAATTAAGTACAAGGGGTTGACCCCTCGATGTGGATTCCTGTACGTGGTGAGGGGACCTCCCGAAGGAAGGTTCTGTTCTTTCAGTTTACCTCCTCTGGGATCTAAACATCCACCCACATGTTTGCCGTGCATGGCAACCCGTGAAGGAGAGGAGAGGATCCTGGTGTTTGAGGGGTCCAACCCTAATGCACCACTTTGGCCTTGAATCCCTGTAGATGGGCAGCCTTGGGTCAAATGGCTGGTCCACTCGAGTTAGAGTTAACCAAGTACCAGTTTTGTGGATATTATATCTGATGCTGGTGTTTGGATATAGTGCTCACAAAACCCTGGCATTACTGCAGTGTCCTTGTTTGATATTCTAGTGCATCCCCTCCTAGAGATCCATGGTGGGTGGGGTCAGTGGGCACCGAAATTTCCCTCTCTCTATTATGGATACTTCAATTAAAAAAATCTTCATAAAATAGTGAAACAACAGCCTATAGGTAAACGACCACATTTTGAAGATTCTGAGCAGCAATCCTCAACATCCATACCACCTGTTGTACCTCATTTTCTTACATTGCACTAACTTTCAGACAAACCTTCAGGGCAAATGTCTCCCTTTTTCATTCAGAAGGGACTAGAAGGACTTGCTGGCTCTCCAAAGTCAGTAAAAAAGCTTCAGTCAGGTGACATATTAGTGGAAACATTCACATCTCAACACAGTGAACTCCTCTTCCATACAAAGATGATTGGGGATATACCTATTGAGGTTACACCTCATGCTACTCGGAATTCATCACGAGGAGTTATTGTTGAAAGGGATTTGAAGAACATCCCAAAGTCGGAGATTCTTACTGGTTTCTCCGCCCAAGGAGTTTCTGCAGTGAGGCGTATCTCCACTCGCAAAGATGGAATTATGGTGCCGACCAATGACCACATTCTGACATTTATGTCACCACACACGCCTGCAGGTTTTCTTAATTGCGGAGTATGGCCATACATTCCAAACCCTCTCCAATGTTTCCAGTATCAAAGGTTCGGTCACTCAAAGACGTCATGTTGTGGTTCCTTGACGTGTGCTCATTGCAATGGCAAGGACCATGATACCTATGAGTGTGAAATGGACCCTCATTTCATCAGTTTGCAATGACTCTCACCCATCCTACTTTTGTTCTTGCCCTAAATGGTTGGAAGAAAAAAAGCTGCGTTTCAAGACAATTCATAACATTATCTATTCTGAGGCTCGAAAATTTGCTGTCCACCACCTCATCTCGAACGTATGCTGCTGCACTTCATTCCACAGCTACTGTAGGAGTGCAGACGGATCTCTCTCTGCCACCAAAAGAGTCATTCTCCAAACAAATGAAAGGTCTTTTGACCTCAATGGTTAGAAAAATTGATGAATCAACTTTGACACCAATTTCTATCTCTTCTATACATTCCACCAAACCCAAAGATCCACATCCTTTGGTTCCAGGTACAGGCATTTCCTTGGATTTTTTAACGGCCAGGAGATTCCGAGTTTGTGTGGGTTCGACATTTTCCTGTTCTTTTCTTCAGGAACTTGGAGTCCCTCAGGGCTGTGTTCTGAGTGTCACACTTTTCAGTATAAAAAATTAATGCCATCACTGAACAACCTCTAACTGTTGCAAACAGGCTCTTTGCCGACGACTTTCACATCTCGTGTCAGTCGTCGAACATGGAATATATTGAGTGGCAGCTAGGGAATGCCCTCAATTATTTACTGAAGTGGACCACAGCAAATGGCCTTAACTTCTCTCTCTAAACACCATTTGCATGCACTTTTGCCAGCAAGTTGTGCTGCCTGTGGTCTCTCAGATTAAGTTCTTGGGGCTTATCTTTGACCATAAGCTAACCTTTATACCATACATTAAGCAGCTATGGGTCAAATGTACAAGAGCACTGAAAATCCTCTGTGTCCTCTCTCCTACCACTTGGGGAGTGGATCTATGTTCTGTTCTAAAAATATATCGTGCTCTTATTTGATTGAAACTCGACTATGGATCATTGGTCGATGACTCTGCCAGACCATTGGCCTAAAAGATGCTAGATCCTATTCATCATCAAAGACTTCAGCTCTACACTGGAGCTTTCCACACTTCCCCAGTTCAGAGCTTATACATAGAGTCTCATGGACCTTCTTTGCACCTCTGCCATTTGCAACTGTCTTTACTATATGCTTCGAAACTTCGTTCCTTACCAAAGCATCCCACCTGAGGTTGTGTTTTCCTTCCTCGATGGGCCATGCTTTTTCAGACCAGATGGTCTACCATTGCTTCTTTTGGCCTTCATATCCAGCCACAGTTAGATGAGTTGGGTCTGTCCTTGGATAGCATTGCTGTATCGACTGATCAGTCTATCCCGCCATGGCTTCTTACAGTCCCCAATTGCGACCTATCTTTAAGTCATCTGAGAAAAGTAGACACTCCTGATTGGAAATACTGTCTGCTATTTGATGAACATCTTTCAAATCATCCTTCCATTCTTATTTATACAGATGGTTCGAAATCAGGTGACTGTGTGGGCTCTGCCATGGTTTGTTGTTGTTCCGTGGTTGCGGGCAGATTCCCCTCAACAGCTTCCGTGTTCACTGCTGAACTGTATACCACTTCTCTTGCCCTGGATCACATAGAAGCTAAGCAGTACTTGAACTGCATGATTTATACTGACTTGCTTAGTTCTCTACTGGCCCTGGAATTGCTTCACATTGGTTCACACCCTGTTCTCCCCAATGTTCAAAACTGACTGGCCCATTTCTCTTTAACATCTACTTCTATCCAGTTTTTCTGGATATTGGGCCACGTTCCTATTTGCAGGAATGAGCTTGCTGACACTGCAGTTGAGTCTATCTGCTCTAGCGCTATCACCGCTGTGCCTGTCCTATACACAGACTACGGTTCTGTATTCAAGGCTCAGCTCCGTGCCAGTTGGCAGTCGATTTGGAGTGAGCAACGAGAAAACAAGCTTTTCCAAATAAAACCCTATATTGGACTTTGGCCATCTTGTTCCTGTAAGGATCAGAAAGAGGAAGTTGTTCTAACTAGACTACACATTGGTCATAGTTTTTTAACTCATCGTTTTCTTTTATCTGGAACTGATGCACCAGTGTGTAGTTTGTGTAACACTCAGATCAAAATAAGCCACGTTTTACTTTGTTATCGTTATGATTTACAACGACGGCACCATTTTAAGCATGTACTATCCCGAGGTTTGTCCATAACGTTAGACAGTGTTATTGGTGATGGTGACGCTGTCCACCTTGGTGGTGTTTTTAGTTTTTTAAAAGCCATTTAAGTTTTTAATATATACTTTACATCTTTTTAATGTGGCTCCCTTTTAAATATCGCAGTTCATCTAGTTCAATTTGAAATTAGAAATGGACCGTAACAGTAAGTAACTCGAAACCAGGACTAGAAAGGCCAACTTCAGATGACTGATGGTGGTTTTTGTACTTACCTGTTAGTCTTCCTGGTGAGTTATGATTATTACAGCCATGCTACAGAAAGTTCTTTACAACTTGTGTTACTGTAGTTATTCTCTTGACATTATAGACTAGATGTAAACATTGGTTTTATGCTATTTATTTATTTTTTAACTTTGTTTTGTTTTACCTTAATTTCCTTTTATAAATTTTACTGAATTTACTTTTACCTTTTTACCGGGCATTTGGCACAGATAGCATAGCTGCTTTGTTCCATAAAACACTAAATGAACCAACCAATGAACAAGGGGTTGATAAAGGTATTGAATGAAAAAGGCCATAACTTAATTTTGTCAGAGGTACTGCCCAGAATTAACAGTAGGAATGAAATTATATATGAGTCACAAGGGCTAAATGCTAGGCTTAGGTTAGTATTTAAGGATTAGCAGATTTGTATGATTTGGACTTGTTGTATAGGTTCTGTGGAAGAAGAGATATTTTGGGGATGAAGATGGTTTATATTTAGGTAGGGTAGAGGCTAGTTTATTTGCTAAGGCTATTAACTCAGTTGTGAGGTAAGTTTTCATATAAGCCTAGACAGTGGTTAGGGCCAAGAAAAACTAAAGGCAAAAAAGCATAAGAGGCAGAGAGAAGTTTAATATAGAAGTAGTTATTAGGATAGGTTTAATTATTACTATTGCAATACTAGAAGAATAAGAAATAAAATAATTTACTTTAGAGCACTGATAGGAGTGGAGGGTTTTGAGGTAATGGGAAGAGCTGAAATATGGATAAACAAAAATGATTTTGATGACAGAAGTTCCTTTGAAATACAAGGTTTTAGGCTGTTTAATAGGGATAAAGAGATGGGGAGTGGCTTTCTAAGTAAAATGTAAGTTACATCCTGTTGATAGGATAGCACTGATAGGAGTGGAGGGTTTTGAGGTAATGGGAAGAGCTGAAATATGGATAAACAAAAATGATTTTGATGACAGAAGTTCCTTTGAAATACAAGGTTTTAGGCTGTTTAATAGGGATAAAGAGATGGGGAGTGGCTTTCTAAGTAAAATGTGAGTTACATCCTGTTGATGTTCAGGATATCAAAGAACCATTTGAGTTTCTATTAGTACAAAGGGAAAATGCTTTCAGTAGGAATTTGTTACAGACCACCAGATGAAACTGATAATATTAGTGAGAAACTTTACAATGAGGTTAAGATTTCAGCTGTTAATGAAGACATAATTTCAGGCTTATTGTTTAGGAAATGATGGAGAAAGGTTTTTGAAGGCTGTTCAGGATGGCTTTCTTCACCAATCAGTCAAGAAACCTTCTAGAAATGATGCTATTTTAGATTGATTATTAACTTCAAATAAAGAAATGAAAAGGTAGAAACTGGGAGCAGTGACTATTTCTCTATTAGGTATTGCATTTTACTGCACATGGAGTTAAGAAATAATGATATTTTGGTTACAAATTTCAAATAGATACTACAAGAATTATCTGTTGTGAACTAGGAAGCTGAGTTATTTGGAAATGTTTAAATACTGTGTTTACTCGCTTATAAGACGGGGATTTTTCCTCGAGATTTCGGGCTCAAATTGGGGGGCCCGTCTTATAGGCGAGGTCTACAGACATAGAAAATAAATTTAGTTCACTCAGAACTGTGCAGATATTTCAGACAGTGAAAATAGGGAAGTGAGCTATCTTGTTATTATTAGATCTGTGATTGTGGAGAACACGGAGGAATGTGACCTCTACGATGATGGATTGTCCGAGGAGCAGTTTTATGAACTGTTTGGAGATAGCGACAATGAATAATTTGAAGGCTTTTGAATTTCATAACTTGCATACTGATTTGCTGTGTTCTATTAAAGTGCAGTTTGCATAAACTCTTTTAATACTTTGAAGAAATGTGGTTTAAAAGTTAGCATAAACGTACTTTGATACTGAAATATGTTGTGATAAGTTTTGTGCGTTAGATTGTTCTTTGTTATGTGTTTTAAATATGAATATTTATCATACAGTAAATAAAATAGTTGATGAAATTCCATTAAACGCTTGAACACCGAGTTTGGATTTATTCATTTATTTTCACTTTTCTATCTCTTCTATTTTTCTCCTTCTAATCTGAAATCGAATATCGTTATCTGAAACCCAAAATTAGGTTTCTATTAATTTCCATTTTTTTCACTTTTCTCTCGTTACCTGCTTTCCTTCCTTTGCCCTCCCAGCCGTGGGGGCGTTATAATGTGACGGTCAATCCCACTTTTCGTTGGTAAAAGAGTAGCCCAAGAGTTGGCGGTGGGTGGTGATGACTAGCTGCCTTCCCTCTAGTCTTACACTGCTAAATTAGGGACGGCTAGCACAGATAGCCCTCGAGTAGCTTTGTGCGAAATTCCAAAACAAACAAACAAACCTTCCTTCGTCTTATAAACGAGTCTAAACAGAATATCGACAATCTCTCAGGTGAAGTTGGGACCCGTCTTATAAGCAAATCGTCTTATAAACGAATAAAACGGTATTCAAGGTAAATATATTCTTTATAGAAAGAAGAGTATGTTTGAGAGAAAATTAAAGAAAACCATCATAAATTTAAAAAAACATTATAGTGACTGGTATCACAGGAAATTTAGAAGATTGTAGAATATCAAGAAAGTTGGTGAAACAGAAAATTAGCACATCAAAGAAGATAATTCACCAAAGGGTTCTGAAGGAGGTTAAAGATTGGATGAGCGATTTACTAAGTTTTTCTTATTTTGTTATTATAATTTCCTCAATAGTGGGCAGGTATGACAGAATTGTAAGTTAGTTGGCGAAACTCCACTTTTCAAGGGAAGTGATAAAAATTGTCCCAGTAATTACAGACACATTAATCTTACATCAGCTGTGGAAAAGTTTTGGAAAGTATGTTAGTAGATGCTTTGCAAAATCATTGAACAAAGTGTATAATTTTATTGGATAGTCAACATGGTTTCAATGAGGGAAAATCTTGCCTTGCTAATCTTTTGACAATTCCCTGAAAAGGTTACTACTCAAGAAGAAATAGGGTAAGAGTGTTAATTATTTGTATCTGAATTTTCAGAAAGCACTTGACAAGGTGCCTCATATGAGGCAAAATTGGATAGAAGAGTGGCTGTTTGTAAAAAAGCAGAGGGTTGTTAGAAATGGAGTTTAGTCAAACTGAATTAATGTGACAAGTGGTGTTCCTCAGGGCTCAGTCTTAGGACCTTTGTTCTATTTGACTTACATTTATATATAAATGAAGAAATAGTTATTAAATTACTTAAATTTACCAATGATACTAAAGTATTTGGTGTCACTAACTGTGAAGAGGATTCTGCTGCTTTATAAAAATACTTAGCGAGTTAAACAAATAAATGGTACATGGGTTTTAATTATAATAAATGCATGTTGGTTATCATACATTTAGTTATAAGTGTAATTTGGATGGGTTTGTTTGTTAAGGATTAAGCACAAAGATACACAATGGTTATTCCATGTCAAATCATCCAGGGGGCTGCAGGTGACACCCTCAGAATGCCTTGAAAAATTTACATGTGCTCATCTACCCATATAATGAAACATTACCAAAGATTAGATCAATATCTCTAATAGTTTCTGATTTACAGCCCTGTAAAATTTAGTTAATTTTTTTTTTATTTCTGGCAAATTCATTTTCAGGCAACTTTGGCTGCTTAAAGCTGCAAGAGTAATGGTGATAGAAGGCTGAAATTTGTAACACTGACTGAATGAATCTCACAGAATTCAAAAATGGTCTCAAACCAAGTTCATCTCTCTTAGGATTTTCATAGTGAGGCAGTAAAATCACCTGAAAACCCAAAATTGTAAAAAACATTGGTGTATGTAATAAGCCATAGCTCTACGACTTAATATGATACAAAGCTGATTTTTTTTCTAATTTCCTATAACATACCAGTTGATAAATCAGCAATTGTTGTAATTAACAGTTTGTCAGATCTCCTGTAAAAATATGTATCTGCATGCAACTTTTTGTGATTTAGCTAAAAATAGCCCTACTTCAGGCCACAGTTTGACCATGTCACCAGTTGTTCAGCCATTTCAGATTTTTACCATATATTCTTACATCCTTGAATATGATCTACATATGTGAATATTTTCAAGGTATTCTGAAGGGGTCACCTGGAAAAGTTTCCAAAATCTGGGTGATTTGACATGGAATGACCCACAAGCCTGTGGCTGAAAGGTTGTCATAGGAGTACAGATTGAACTCCCTCATTGTTTGTATTTGAAAAAAGAACTAGAGAAGATGTGATTGAGGTGTTTAATTAGATTGTTAAGGGTGTTGATGCATCATTTTTTTCATACTTAACAGTAAGAATAGTAGGACTAGGGGACAAATTAAATTTGGATAGGATAGGAATCATCCTTAACCAAAACAATTTTGTTTTTCTAACAGGGTTGTTGGCCTTCAGAATTTCAGTGAGTTTAAGAAAAAGTTCAAGTATATTTACAAGAGCTGGCTTTAAGTTACTTTATTTAAGAGTGTGGAACAGCAGTATATTTACAAGAGCTGGCTTTAAGTTACTTTATTTAAGAGTGTGGAACAGCAGTATATTTACAAGAGCTGGCTTTAAGTTACTTTATTTAAGAGTGTGGAACAGCAGTATATTTACAAGAGCTGTTTTTAAGTTACTTTATTTAAAAGTGTGGAACAGCTGAGATGAACCAATAGGTCCCATGTTGTCCTCAAATGTTAAGCTATAAAAACAAATATTAGAAAACTTAAGAGGAATCAGGATACATGTATAATGTCTACATATGGTTTTGTAATTTCAATGAAATACTTTTAAGTGGATCTGACAGTACAAAATCATTAATGATTTTGTCAGTCTGATTTAGCAAATTAATTAATTAGAGTTATGATATTTTATAGATATACTGATCAAACTTGTAGACTTTAAATCTGATAATGGAAACCTTGACTTCAAACTTTTGTATGATAACAAGTGACAAGTAATTTATAAGGGCAAAGGTTTTACCTTTGGGAAAATTGTCCACTCTCGGTAAAACTCTGTTTTTAAACACTTCAATAACATCTGTGACAAGTTTTCGTTTTTCTTCTTCTTCGATAGCAACCATAAATTCTTTGATATAAGGGAACTTGTACAAGCTCCAGACTGTGATTCGGGATTCTATCGCTTTGCTGTGAAAACCCTGTTATTAAAAGAATACAGAGAAATATTTATATGATTTGAGAGCTTGCCTCACCTTGTGCATTTGGTTGAAAATAACTCTATGGCTTTTTTTTTTCCTACTATATTAGCATGCAATTTTTCGTGGCAGTAACATATACCTTAAATCTACGGTAACTAAGAACCCCTGATTTGATCTTTGTTCATCTAAATACCCCCACCTCTAGATGGTACTGCAAATAGGCCAAGTCCAATCAAAGTTTATTTGGTGTAAACAAACAAAATGCTCTTACTCACACCCCATTTATATATATCTAATTAAAAAAAAACAAAAAAAATTTAAGACAATACTAACTACAGTTCAGAGCCATTCAAATGAAACCTGGTTATGTCATATATACACCCTGCAAAGTACCTTAAAATTCATCTTTATTTCGTCATAAGGAGCGTAATTATGGCTTTTATTTGCGTATAGACGTTTGACACATGAAGAATGGTTGAAACAGTAACTTTAATAATATATATATATATATATATTGTTACCATATAAATTTGATAAATAAATGTACTTTATTAACATCTTCCGTTTATACTGTCAACTAAAACCGGCTGTTATTATGATTTTCCTTTGTCTATGAGCTTGTTGCTGTCCTAATTAAGGATATTTTTAATAAGTTTTTTTTAAATGTTTAAAAAAAAGGAAGTGGGTTCAGAGAGAATATTTGCCCTCTGGCCCACACTGACTTTTGATGCTCCTGTATATACCACAATTGCTACCAATTTACTATTTTAAAATTTCGTAATCAGTAATTTAAAAAAAAAACATTAGTTGTTTACTTTTATTTTCCGCTAGGCGTTAATCAATTCTGTGTTTTGTGCGTTTGCCTTTTTCTTGGAAAAGGGTCAAATTTTCACAGTTCTCTTTTTTCGGCCACCTAACCTACACTCGGCCTATGTAATCATCACTGCTACATTAAATTTTACTAGTGTCTTTCGAATGCTCTTAGAGGTCAACTGCTTCTCAGGTTAGTTCTAACAGTACCGCTAATATTTCCATTATTTTTACTTATTATCCACTATTCCCAGTGGCAGCCATATAGGCCGTGTAACGCAGATGGACTCATCAAACCTTAATCCAAATATATATCAGTATTTTACCAAATATAATATTCCTACATTTGTGTAGAGAAGGAGACCCACAACAAAGTATGTCTGCCATTGCTGCTCATTATGATGCATTTCTCCTTGTGTTTTGTTTTTCATTATACATCAATCCATTTGTGAATTGTTACTATCATACACCAAGAAGAGATGCCAACAATTTCAAATGACTGAGCGTAATGATTGTAGACAGAGCCCGTACAGATATCGTACAACTACTGGATAGAGTTTTGAGTCATCCATGTCTGTGACTAAACTGTAAACACTGTTAGTAAGTATGTTTGAAATCATTTTGTCATCTTCACAACCCAACATTTGTACAATGGCTGTAGTTTTGGTTCTAGCACAGGCATATTTTTTCGCTATATCAGAGTCTGGGAATATTTTTCTTAATAGATGTCCTGCATGATCGTTTACAGCTAGGGGTAAATTATGAGCAATGACGAATTGCGTGAACATCACTTCCACATTTATGGTTTCATATTCTAAATTCTTACTCATAAATGTCATTATCTACATCGTTTTTGTCTTCGCCTCAGCCTTTTGTTGGTGAGATACCGATTTTGTATGTTTCTAACAATCGTTTATCCCGCCATGCACCACAGAAAAATCGAAGTGACAAACTTTACAAAACGCATGACTGTCACTGACTTTTGATGCAATGACCGGATATTTTGCACTATACTCTTTTCTAAATTTTTGATTCACAGTTTTAGTCCTTTTAGATTTGCCAGAAACAAGACAATCTGGTGAACGATGCCTCTTTTTTTCCATCTTGTGAACGATCGCATTGGTGTTTCTATGCCGCTGAGAAAACGAGAAATACCCATCTACGCGAGCGCTGATTGGCTGACAAGCACTGATGACGTAACTATGGATTCCCCAACGTACCCAGTATGGAGAAGCACCGCACTCAAAGTATTGGTAGATGTCGGAGATACAAATATTTTTTGTTATTTCAAGCACAAACATGATTATCGCAAGTAGCCATTTGGACTATGTCTTTTATTTATTATCAGAATTTATTTGTATTTCACTAGAAATTTTCTTTTCACCCCTTTGAAGCCCTGGGGGAACAATTTATCACTTTATTGTATAGGCTTATATAATATATAATATTTGGGAGTTGCAACAAGTAATATTTATCTGTTTGAGCTTATAGTCGTAATGTATATACCAAAATCGTAATGGTTGGCATCTCTGCACCAAGCACAATAATCAGAAAATATCGTGCTAAAATGTTTTGTCACGTGGGACACTGTTTAACACTTAGGTTTTCTTGGATTATAAAATTCAATAATTACAAAGCTTCGTTTAAAAAATCCCAACTACCTGCACTAGTAGTAACGAAAATGTAAGGGTAATTATATATATAACGTTTTCAAATTTATTAAAATAGAATCATTTTAACATATTACCTGAATACACGAATGATATCGAGCCAAAAACCGACCAGTCTGGAACAGTACATCTTCGGTATAAGGTACGTTGATCAGTGGGGTGCCCGGTAAAAAGGTGAAAAGCCGGACGGCGAAGTCATCCATTTGGAATTCTACATCCGCAGGTTTGTTCCCGTAATAATTAAATAACATAGTCATTACACAATGTAACAATTAGTCAATAAACAAATTATTTAAGGGTGAGGATGGCGGTTTTAGCAGTTGTTTGAATAACAGTTTCATTGTTTTCATGCATTAATTTCACTGAATATAAAGAATCAGGTAATGTCGCTGTCAGAAATATGAATATATGGTAAATGCTTTGGTTACTTGAATCCAAAAATTAGTACTTTAAAACGCATGCGTTCCAGTAAAATCACTGCTTGTTGAATACATTCCCAGAAAGACTTTCCTCGGGCAATTGAATTACGAGAAGAGCGTTATAGGGATGTATGTCAAAAATTATCTCCAGCCATGATAAACTACGTAGTAGCATCCCTGAGGGTCGCGGGATCGAATTTTTGTCACATCAAACATGCTCGCCCTTTCAGCCATGGTGGCATTATAATGTGACGGTCAATCCCACTATTCATTGGTAGAAGAATATCACAAGAGTTGGCGGCGGGTGGTGATGACTAGTAGTCTAACAATGCTAAATTTGGGACGGTTAGCGCAGATAATCTGGTGTAGCTTTGAGCGAAATTTAAAACAAACCAGAACAGCAGATAAAACAGAAATGCGTGTTATGCAAAGAAAGAAGGGAACAATGTTTTCTTTACAGTGGTCAGTAAGCTTTAAAATTTGTCTTTAGATTATAGAAAGATGAATGGAAATAATACCAAATATATATTAAACGCTGTTTCAGAACTTATTTTGGTAACCGGAACGTCTTTTCGACATTTTTTTTAACAATAAAAAACATTTTATATACGTTTTGTAAGAACTTGACCACCGACAAAGGTTTTCAAATTTTTTACCTCAACTAAAAAAAAAAACTAAGTGCTCTACACAAGTTTCAAAAACAGGTGCAACACAAATTTTGCCATACTGGGATACTTTTTGCTAAAGTTGAGAAACGTAAATATTCCTGTACGGTTTGTTTGTTTTTGAATTTCGCGTAAAGCTACACGAGGGCTATCTGCGCTAGCCGTTCTTAATTTAACACTGTAAGACTAGAGCGAAGGCAGCTTGTCATCATCACCCACCGCCAACTCTTGGGCTACTCTTTTACCAACGAATATTGGGATTGACCGAATTTATATCGCCCCCACGACTGAAAGGGCGAGTATGTTTGATGTGACAGGAATTCGAACCCGCAACCCTCAGATTACGAATCGAACGCCTTACCCCACCTGACCATGACGGGCCTACCGTTCGGGACAAAGGTTTTTTGCGTAGGACTTCAAAATGAAATCAGGAAAGAGTAACTCAAAAGTCTTGAATATGTGCATGCCATATGTTACTGTAATTATGCCTGTCTAAAACTATATGCTTTATGGAATAAGTTTCATGTTTCTTTTTAATATGTTTGAAATACACCATTCGTATGTTTCTCGCCACATCTACCAAAGTTTCCACTTCACATCCACGTCTCTCACTTTTTTACTACTTTTATTTAATAATTTCGTTTAAAGATTTGTGGTTTTACATGCACTAATCCACAAGGTAAAAATTCCTCATAGTAGACCGAGACGTAAAAAGATTCTGATAACGTGAAAAACTCAAAACTATCATGCGGAGTTAAAACAAAGACCACTTGTTTATCGGCATGTTGTTGTGTCAATACATAGGAACCAGGACATATGTGATGGTCTTCAGCACAAAGCTGTGTTTAAATGGCGACAGTTTGGTTGTTGGTTCTGCGGTAAGGCGGTTGTTAGTGTTTGTGTGGTCTGTGTGTAAGGTATACTATTTTTCAATTTTATTGTTTTGTTCGTTGGCAGTGGTGGTTAGAATGTATACCGTATTTCATTTTATCATCTTGTAATCATATTTTCATTATTATGCTATCATTATTAAGATTGTTACATTAAAAATTTAGGACTAACCTCAACTTAGCCGAATCTCGTAAAATATGAGTGGAATTGAGGCCTAAAAAAACGTTCCACAGTAAGGGTGCCCAAGTTTCATAAATGAGAATGTAATAAATAAAACTATATTTAAATAATTATATTCATTTCTCATACTAGGTTCACTTTTAGTTTCGCTTCACGTAGGTGAACGTCGTAACTTAATATCTACATTATAGTACATTCTTACAATAGATCAGAATATATAAACTGGATTTTTACACCCCATATTTCATTAAAATTGGGAAACAGATAGTGTACAACTAATGTTGATTAGGTAGGTAGGTATTTCATGTTTATTGGCACAAACCTGCTTGGTCTGTGCCAAACAAGATGTAGTACACTATAATGGTATATGGAAATTAAGGTAAAAATACGTAAAATAAGTAAAATTAAGACCTGCCAGGAAGACTGAAGCATTAAGTTCAAACTTGCTGTCAGTCACCTGAAGTTAGCCTTTCCAGTCCTGGGTTCAGGTCAAAATAAAAATTAAAATGTACAAAAGAAATCATGCTAAAACAGTGTATAATCCAATTAAAACTTTAAATTAAATTAAAAAGACCAATGGCTCTTCAAAATGTAAAAACAAAAGTAAGGTGGGCAATATCACCTATGACATTGGCTGATGTCAAGGGCAAACCTGCCTTAAATATATGTTTAAAATGGCGTCGTTCTTGGTTGTAACAACGGCATGATAATAAAATATGTATGATTGTGAACCGAGTGCCACACAGACCACTCATTGGTGCATCAGTACCAGATAAAAGAAAGTGGTGAGTTAAAAAACTGTGAACAATATGTAGCCAAAACAACATCCTGCCTTCCATCTGTACAGAAACAAGATGGCCGAAGAGCTATAGAAGGTTTGATTTGAAAAAGCCTATTATTTCGTTACTCACTCGAGGTCGACTGTTAACTGGTGTACAGTCGGGTTTTGATATCTGGACCATAAGTCCATGTATGGAAAAGGTACGGTGGTAACAGAGCCAAAGCAGACAGACATTGCCGCTTTGTCAGCTTGCTCATTCCCACGAATACCAACGTGACCTGGTATCCAAAAAATTGGACAGAGATAGATGGGCCAGTTTGTTTCGGATATTGATAAGAATAGGGTGGTAACTAACATGGAATGATTTCAGGGCCAATAGACTGCTGAGTGAAACAGTATAGGTCGTACATTTCGTATATTGCATAGTTTCAATATGATTCAGGGCAAGAGAAATGGCATACAATTCGGCAGTGAACACAGAAACTGTAGAGGGGATTCTGTGTGCTACAACCAAACTGTAACAAACCATGGCAGAGCCTACAGAGTCACCTGATTTTGAACCATCTGTATATGAAAATGGATGGATCATTTGAGATGTTCAGCAAATAAAGTGTGATATTTCCAGTCAGGAGTATCTGCATTCCTCAGATGACTCAAAGATGGGTCACAGTTGGGGATAGTAATTAGCCATGGTGGAATAGGCCGATCTGTGGATACTGCTATGCTATTCAAAGATATATCCAATTGTTTTTATTGTGCCCGAATACGAAGGCTAAAAGAAACAATGGCAGATTTTCTATTATTAGAAAAGTGTGGCCCACTGATGATGGAAAACACAATCCCAAGTAGGATGCTGTAGTAAAGATCGAAGTTCGGAAGCATACACAAGAGACAAGTTGCAAACTGCGAATATACAGAGGGGATTCATAGGACTCTATGTACAATCTTTGGACTGGAGAAGTACGAAAGGCCCAAGTGCAAGGCCGAAGTCCCTGATAGTGGATAGGATCCAACATTTTCAGTGCTGAAGTCCTGGCAGAACCATAGACTTATAGTCAAGTTTGGATCGTATAAGAGCATGATAAGCTCCATTTTAAGCATGGAGTATCGATTCACTCCCAAGAGGTGGAAAGGAGGACACCGATGTTCAGTGCTCTTATACATTTGACACGAGGTTGCTTGATATATGAAATAAAATTTAATATACAGTTAACTATAAGAGCTAAGAACTTTGATTCAGGGATGACAAAAGTACAACGTCGCTAATACGAAGTTCTGGATCTGGATGAATACCCCGTTAGCAGCATAAATGTACACAAACAGTTTTAGGAATAGAAAGTCGAAAACCATTTGTTGTGGTCCACTTAAGTATATGATTGATTGCAGTTTGTAGTTGCTGCTCAATAAACCTCATGTTTAATGACTGACATGCGGTGTGAAAGTCATCAACGAAAAGACTATTTACAACTGTAGGGGGTAGCTGTTCACTGATGGCATTAATCTTTATAATGAAAAGTGTGACACTCAGAACACAACCCTGAGGAACTCCAAAGTTCTTGTGGGAAAAAAAGGGAAAGTGTTGAGCCCACACGAATCTGGAATCAGCAGTTCATTAAAAAATGCTTAATGAAAAGTGGCAAATTGCCATGCAATCCGTATGAGTGAAGGTCTCGCAAGATGCCATATCTCCATGTTGTATCATTAGCTTTCTCGAAATAAAAAAAAACTAGAAACAAGATATTGTCGCTTCAAAAAGGCTTCTCTGATTGATGTTACAAGGAGAATTAAGTGTTCTATCATGGAGTGATGTCTTCGAACCCACACTGAGAGAGTGAGAGTAGGTTGTTTGATTCAAGGAACCAAACAAGACGAAAAATAATCATCCTCTTAAAGATCTTACTGAGACAACTTGTCAAAGTAATTGGACGGTAATTCGAAAGAATCTGTGGATCATTCCAAGGTTTGAGAATAGGGAGTAAAATAGCTTGATGCCAAGACACCCAGGAGAATAGTAGGAGAAGCAGGAGAAAGGTGGCGTAATATCTCATAATGTATATCATCAAGTCTAACTGATGTATTGCCAGATCAATGAGGAGCAAGTTTGAGTTCCATCTATGTAAGAGGGCGATTGTAGTCATAGGGTTGATTACTCGAAAAGAAAAGAGATGGATGTTCAATTTGTGTTTTAATAGTTAAGAAGGAAAGGAATGGGTTTGAAGAGCTAAATACATGAGAGAAACATTTACCAAGAGTATTGGCAATGCTCTGTGTATCAACTTCATGGCCGTTGGATATTAAAATAGAGAGGGGACAAAGGTATACCGTCCACTCACCTTCTGGATATTGTCCCATATGACTTTTTAACTGATGGTTGAAGAAATGCTGAAGGTGTATTTAATCCAAGATTCCTCCTGGCTTTGAGATCTAACTCACTGAGTATGTGTACAGGCCTGCTAAAAGCAGTATGGTTTGAAAGCATGGGATATCTACAAAATTTATCCCAAGCACGTTTCTGAGCTTTTCATGTTATATAACAAGCAGAATTTCATCAAGGATGGGGATGTCATGTGAAATATGTTGAGGTTTTGGGGATGCACTGAGCAGCTGCTTGGATAATACAGTTAGTTATTGCTGCAACACAATCATCTATTGATGATTTACATAAGATGGCAGGATCAAGTTCCGAGAAAGCAGTGAAAGTGGGCCTGTTAGCCTGGTCCAACTTCCACTGAGACACACTGGTCGGGTGGCACTGACCACAGCCAATCTCTCTTAATATGATAGGAAAATGAACACTACCCCGTGGATTGATGTCAACCTCCCAAGAAAAGCAAGTGAGCAGATAGAAAGATCTGTTGCTGTAAATGACTGACTGAGTGCATGAAAATAAGTGTAAGAGCCAGTACTGAAGAGAGGCAGGTTGTGATTCAAGGGCATATGCTCTGTAGCACACCCTCTCACATCAGTATTAGAACCACCCCAGAGGGGATTATGTCCATTAAGATCCCCACAAATTAAAAAGGGGGTTGGCAGTTGCTTAATGAGGGCATCAAGGTCTGATTGATTATAATTTTTCCAGGGGTACAGAGAGCAAACAGTGATGGTACGACCCAAGGAGACACGGATGCCTACAGCCTCCAAGGGCGTATTCAATGACAAGGACTGGGTGGGCACATGTTGATCAACCAGCACTGCTACTCCCCATGTCCTTGTCCTACACATGACCTGTCATTTTGGTATAAGGAGTATTGTCAAATTGTGACTGTATTAGTAGGTTTTAAAAATGTTTCCTGTAAAGAAAGACATTTGGGATGATAAAAGTCAATCAAATCCTTGATGTCATTTACATCTGAACAACAGTTCCATTGGATTAACGTGACCCTTTTTCTTTATTTTGGTGGATAATATGGCAAAGAGACCTTCTGCTTGTGGCTGCATTTTTTTTCTTGACTGGATGTGGGTCTATCACCTTCTATTGATCCTGCACTGGATCGAGTAGGCAGGTCGGTGTTTGTAGGCATACATTCCAGTAATTGAGGGTGTGAACAAATGGTTTAATTTTTAGGGTGTCAAGAGAAGAAGATCCCATGGAAACATCTGGGCTTGAATAAGGTGAAGTCGGGCAATGACTGGAAGATGTGGTAGGGACAGAGATAGAAGTAGACACTGATTCGTTAACTTTGTTGAATTTAGAGGGCGCGCTGTTAAGGGTTCTGTAGCAGGCACGGAAAGGTCTGTCTGGACTCCTACTGTAGTAGTGGAATGGATTACAGCAGCATAAGACCAAGATGGAATTGGGAATAGTAATTTCCGAGCCTCGGGGTAAGTAATATTATGAACTGTCTTTAGACGTTGTGTTTTTTTCTCTTCTACCCATTTAGGGCAAGAAGTAAAATAGGAAGGATATGAACCATTACAGTTAATACAATGTGGTTCTAGTTGGCATTCAAAACCATCATGGTTTTTACCAGCACAACGGGCACATATCAAAGAACCACGGCATGATGTTTTAGAATGACCAAATCGTTGACAATGAAAACATCTAACAGGGTTAGGAATATAAGGCCATATCTTTCACTTCTGATATCCTGCCTTGATTGTGGTAGGAAAACGTGATGTTGTAAATGTTAATATTAGAAGATTTGTCGGCTCCATAATCCCGTCTCTATGAGTAGAAATTCGGTGAACGGCTGTAACACCTTGGCTGTTGAAACCTGCGAGGATCTCTGACTCAGGAATGGTCTTTAAATCCTTCTCAACTGTAACTCCTCTGGAAGAATTCAAAGTAGAATGAGAAGTAACCTTAATGGGTATATATCCCCAATGGACTTCAACTTCAAGAGAAGTTTGGAATGTTGTGATGAAACTGTTTCCACTAAAATGTCTCCAGACCGTAATTTTTTTGTACCAATTTAGGTGAACCAACAAGCCCTTCTAAACCCTCTGAATAAAAATTGGAGACATCGGTCCTATGCGTTTTTCAGTTAAAAAATGTGTAATTAAAAATCACTGGACAGATTCAAGTTATGAGTTTGATTGTACAGAGTTATCAATGCGTGGTTGTTTGCCAGTAGTCGGATTTTTCTCTATATTGTCATACTTGATTTTTTTTTATTTCAGAGGTGTCCATAATAATAAAAAGAATATTTCGGTGCCCACTGACCCCACCCACCACGAAGCCCTACGAGGGGACGCACTACAAATGTTGACTAATTAGGAAGTAATTTTCTGTATATTTTTCTATTAAGTATGTGTTACTTCTCCAAGGTTTATTTTTTCAATGCTGTATGTATAACAATCGAAAATATAGCTGCACAACAAACAAGCTTACCCACTTTGTTTGGTTCAGAACCAACAGGTAACTTTTCTATCGACCACAAAGAGCCATAAACATTCGGGATGGGAACAGGAACTGTCAAGCCATTGTTTGCCAGATACTGCTGAAGTGAGTTTTGATCTTCTGTTTCATAGAAAGAAAACAAAAAACATTATTACGTACAATGGGATATGTCCATTGAAACCCGGTTTTTTTTCTGACTATAAAATTCTTAAACAGATAAAATTAAATTATACAACTGTGATGGCACCTTATGCGCACGTGGGCTTAAACGATCAGATCAGAGACTTCTAGGGTTCAGGTATAATCGCCGTTTTTAAACTTAAGATGGGATGTTAGGTAAACATAACTTCCAATCACCACAATAGTTCTGTAAATTTTTCCCAAAACAACTCAGGGGCTACCTGTTTTAATTAGTAAACTAATTATAATTAACTGATTAAAGACAATCCCCAGAAAAAAAGTTAAAGTTACTAAACTATGAAAAAAATCATTTTTATACCAACCTGGCTCTTAAAGACAAAAAACAACAACGTGTTAACAACAGTCAAGTTTGTACAAGTAATCTTCATTCACTGCACTTCAAGACAGCACATGGCCATTATCTGAATCACCGAGTGAAAAAACGCCACAAGCTATTCTGTAAGAAAATGTTTCTGATTGCTAGTTAATTAATTCATGTTTCGTTAGTACCAGACAAAGGAAAGCTGAAATGTTTTCCTGAACGAATCTTTTGCATGCGAACTAAACTGAATAAGAAATAGACATTTTAAAAACAAACTACGTATTAACTGTGAGTAGGCAGACCAATCAAATTTCTCTCGAGATGCACATTTAGTACAAAACAACGATGGGCCATCTACTGTATCCACCGCGGGGAATCGCTCCCAGTACTTTAGCGTTGCATAAATACGTAAACTTACCGCCCCACGAGGAACCACATTCGATATGATGACTTTGATTTGAAAATACCACAGTGTTTGAGTAGTAAGTGTGGATGGGTGTGAATTTGATAGTTTTGGTTTGTCAGAGGGACTGACGGATTTTCTGCACTTTGCCAACACAGTCACATTTCTTTAAAGTAACTATTCCGTACAAGGGCAAAGAAAATTGACTTTATTATTGTTAGCGAAATAAAGCTGTTGTTTGAAATAAACGGATAGGAATGAAAGTACACTAACCAACAAAATTATTCAGGCTCGTTTCCATTCGATTCAAAACTTTTAAGGTGTATCCATGTGGCCAAAGGGAAGTGATATGACGATTATTATAATAATTCTCCACCTAAACAAAATAGGTAAATATCCGTGTTACATAAACCTTGTAAAACTACCTTTTATAAAATAATAAGTTTACGACTCTAACGTTTTAAAATGCACAATAGTTTATTGAATAATATTAAAAGTAATTAATTTTTTTAAATATTGCCATGGTAAATTGTTGTTGAATTCAGTTTAAACAAAAAACCACGCCAGAATTATTTATCATACTAACAGTACTATTTTAAAGCAAACAAAGAGTGGTACGAGTGATAACAAACCTGTACGTGAAAATTTCTGTCATCGTAACTGACCATCTCCTTGATTGACCTAACTGTCAGCCCGTAAAGACGGTGCACCAATTCGATTGCCTTTTCATTTGTCACATACGGTTTAATAATTTCACCAGCTTGTAGGGCAGTGAATATCGACAAGCCGTCAGAGGTCGCTGGAGTAGTCATCTATATATTGTATTACGAACCATAATACATTTTTGTTTTTACCGTATTATAGTTAACAGCACAATGGTTAAGAACTGACAAACAACGAGCACAGATTAACACCGAACAAAATTATTTCCAACTTAGCATCGTTTGTGTTGGGTTGTGTTTTTTCAGCTAAAATAATGTTTTTGTTGCTTCACTATTGATAGTGTAAGTAGGTACTCAATACATTCATTGGTTACATCCATCTTTACAAATAAATGCTTTGTTTGGAAGTTTTAAAAAGTTGACGTGGTTCAATATTTTTATCATAATGCCACGAAAGTCCTCTTGCGGGTAGTTGGTAAGTTTACAGACTTATAATACCAAAATCCAGGGCTCGATGCCCCGCGATGGAACAAGTACAAATTTCCTGTTTTGAAGCTTTGCAATAAAAGTAAAAAATAAAATAAAAGTGTTTTCTAAGTGCAAAGGCACATTGCGCTATCTGCTAAGCCCATCGAGGGTAATTGAACCCCCTGACTTTAGCGTTGTAAATCCGTAGACTTACAGCTAGCGGGGGGCTAATAAACTAAAGATACACAGGACTGATATATGTAATTAAATCAATTATAACGATTCATATCAGCTCGTTACTATTTGCACATTTTATTGTTCGGGATATTTGCGAAAATTCCCCCGTGAACTACATTCTAAAGCATATTTAGAAGAAAAGCCGATGGCCAGGTGTGTTAAGGCGTTCGACTCGTAATTTGAGGGTCGCGGGTTCGAATCCCCGTCGTATCAAACATGCTCGTCCTTTCAGCCGTGGGGGTGTTATAATGTGACGGTCATTTCCACTATTCGTTGGTAAAAGAGTAGCCCAAGAGTTGTGGTGGTGAAGACTAGCTGCCTTCCCTCTAGTCTTACACTGCTAAATTAGGAACGGCTAGCGCAGATAGCCCTCGAGTAGCTTTGCGCGAAATTATAAACAAACAGACAGAAAAGCCAAGACCTACGTGTTAGGGTTTGGTTGCTAAATTTCGCGCAGAGTTAGGACTTGTTTACAGTTAAAGTTATAACAAACAAAGATGATACAAATCTAAGCAGAACTGTTTCGTAAACTCAGTGTCGCAACCGGATAGTCGATTGATAAGAATAACAAAATTCAAACTGGATAGACGTGATTCCGTTTAAGACATCAGTAATGTCTTAGCATGTATTCTGATGAGGAGGATTTAGATCTCGGGGAAGGAAGATAGAACTGCACAGTAAAAAAACTTATCACTTCCAACTATCCGTTTGATTATATATGTAAATAGTTATACACGTTTCTCAGTGATATTTTGCGCAAAGAAATGACAAACTACAGGGAAGTCGGGTAGTCAACATCGCCCACTCTAAACGCTCAAACTGAATAGTTGGATTTAACCGTTTATATTTCTATACGCACACGACCTCAAAGGGTAAAATGCAGTTTTTAATCTTTTACTTTATTTTACTGGTGGTAACAAGGCACGAGCCACACATCCTCTTCTTCATAGTCTGAAAATCAAATCTAAACATTTCTTTAATAAAGTTAGAAAAACAAAACAAATAACTTTATGCTTGATTTTCTAAATAATTTTCTTCCATATTTCAGCCAACGTTTCGCCATTGCGGCTTCAACAGAGTCAGTACAAAAAACAGTATTCTATCTTTGATGAAGTCGCAGTGACGATGCGTTGGTTGAAATAAAAGTAAGTGTTTTATTGATATTTTTATTTTTTCCCTGCTAGTTCAGTGCCTCATCATCGCTGATGAGAAAAAACACAATAAGAGCACATACACAATTGAAAGACGCCATGTTCAATTACTTTTGAGAAATAATTTTCTTTTTGAGAAACAATTTATTTCGAGATAAAAACGTCCGTAATTGGTCAAGAGTCTTCTCTGGGATATTGGCTTTCATGGACTACCATCAGTTAAGACGAATTATATTTATTTCGTTTCCTAGCAACCCTTTCTTCCAGTAATGCTAGTATAACATGGATGTTGTTTAATCTGTGTTTTAACTATCAGAGCTCCGTTGTTTAACTATTAATGTGTATTAATTTTCAGTCAAAACAAAGTAGGTACTTAGCAAGAAACTAAAAATCAACCCGGTGAACAGCATAGCTAAATAAATATACGTTTATTACTTTCCTACTTGTAAAGAATAGAATTCTTTATTTAATTATCTGTGTACTTTCGGCCACAACCCTAATAATATTCCATTACGATCGACAAACGTTGGATAACTCGGTAATTCCTAAATTTACAATCAACCTAACAACGCAAAACAATCTCTACAATAAAAGTATAACTACTTGGGTATAATATAAAACATGTATTTTCTGTCATATCATTTAAATAAAACAATTACGTGGTCTTAAACAGCCTTCATAACAAACAGAAACGAATTTTACAAATTCAACAAAGGTGCGTACAGTAATATCTAAACATCAAACCAAACGAACCCTTTCTACATAAATAACAATGTTTTTCTTTTAATATTTCACTTACTTCGACCTGAAAACTAAGGACACATACAAAACAGTACCCTACCTTTAATAAACTTTACTAAGCACGATTACTTATTATATCGAAACGTAGCCCAGGAACATGCCTGTTGCGAGTCTTTGAGAAACATCTGCAACTTTTTCTTCTATGTAGATTGTGGCCAGAACCTGTACATGTCACGTGATCACGATAAGCATCACGATTGAATTATAGAACCTATCGACCAAAGGCTTCACTCGTCAAGAGATTGTTCAGTAATCATTCGCCCTGCGTCCTGATGCAGTTGTAGCGGTGAGCAGTTTGACTAAGTATTAGATTCACTACAGTTTGAGTGTTGATTAAAAAGATTAGACCGTATCATTGACCGAAACTTAAGAAACATATCTCGGTCTTGGTATTTGAGTACGCATACTTATAACTAGATACACAGTCTAATGTGGGTAACAACTAGATGTAAATCTGGTTTTCCTGATAGTTCTTTCTAAACACTTAAGTGAAAATCACACTTTAGTAAAAATCTTGGAAAATAAACGATGCTGTAGTCAACAGTTTAACAACGTTACACGAGTGTGTTAGATGTAGCTAGTGAGAATTAATAAAAAAAAGTTAACGGTCCATACATAACAACCCAACTCACTTTCAAAACAAGACTGAAGCAAGAGATAGAACATGATTTTTGTTACAATGATATTTATTTCGCAACGGTGTTGTGTGGGCTTTTCTTTGCTGTTGTGTCTGCTGTACAGTGTTTTAAGTAGCTATAATAACATTGAGAAGTGTCCTTGCTTCCTTCACACAAGTGACCGCAACTTACAACTTGAAACACAAATTTCATTTTGGTATAATATTAGGCCAGGTTACGGTAAGATACCTGGGGGATCGGTTTTCTATGCGAGTTTACATAATTTTAGTTCATTTCTGTCTCTTATTTTTTATTTATAAGTTTAACTAATCAAAGCATTGTCGTCCTTACTACGGACGGTTTGCTTTGAATTTCGTGCAAAGCTACTCGAGGGCTATCTGCGCTAGCCGTTCCTAATTTAGCAGTGTAAGACAAGAGGGAAGACAGCTAGTCATCACCACCCACCGCCAACTCTTGGGCTACTCTTTTTACCAACGAAGAGTGGGATTGACCGTAACTTATAACGCCCCCACGGCTGAAAGGGCGAGCATGTTTAGTGTGAAAGTGAGGCTGGTGTCATTATCTGATCATACTGTTCTTGGTTATTTTTTTAAATGTTTCCATTTTCCATCAGGTCCGCGCTTGAACACTAATGTATTTATTTTGGCACTTGCTCATATTTTTTTTTTTCTCTATTGACTGAAGCTGTCAGTGTGCAAGTAACTTAGCTTAATAGTATACCAGCCAAATTCAAGATGTTGATTGATCATAGTTTTCGTCAAACTTTCATGTCGCGCCCTTTATGATGAATATGCCAGAAAATAAATTATTAAATTTAGAAGCCTTACACATTATAAATTTATGATGTAATTTATTTTGACGCTTTTTGATTTCAAGTTTAGTTTGTCAGGTTCGTATAGTGAAAAGGGGAGTGAGTAGTAAAGATGATAAATTGAGACACCGATATAAAAAATACATTCTCAAGGCCAGTCAATCCCTCGTTCTTCAAGAAGCAAACGATATTCGTTTACGAAAGGAGGCACGACTAAAACAACAAAGAAAGTAATAAATTAAAACAAAATGGCTGAAAGAGCGTACTCTAAAATGCAAATCTCACACACAGTTCTAAAGAATTTAAGAAAGCAGTGTCATGACAAAACACACGTATATCTGCAATAAATCTTTATTTACATCGAATTTATTTCACAATATATTTATCATAATTTTCTGAAAGTTCACACAAAATCTAACATTTTAATAAGTGTTTGTTATTTGATTAATTCAAACAATTATAACGAGAAATATTCATACTTCGCATCAGCTACTATTAAATGACAGTCGTAAATACAAACATTACGAACTGCACGGTTATCAAAATTTTGGAATAAACTTTTTTCGCCACTACAGGTTACTCCAGGGCCAGATTAAGGTTTGGTGGGGCCTGAGGCAACATTTGAGAATAGTAATAACAACTCACTTTTGTCTCTTATTGTTAAAGGACTATAATTATTTTAAGTTAGATAGTCAGCGGGGCCTCTATGCCTGGTACTCTGCGTTAAATAAGTTAGCATCAGATGTTAACTACTCTTAAGTGTAGTTAATTTTACTTTACTACTAAAATTTATCGCTGTTAAATAGTATATTTCTAGGTAATAATTCAACGAATTAATTTTTGTAAAATAAAAAAAGTTGTTTTCCAGTTAATTTTTTTTTCTCAGTTTCAAATATTCCTGTATTTACTGTTCGTTTCGATTTATTTGAAATGCCAGTCACAGTTGATGATTCAAAGTGGAAATTTTATACCCACAAGTCAAACTGTGAAAAATTTTATATGCAAAACTTAATGTGAAACTTGTATACACAAGTGAAATTTAAAAATGTTTGACACATTTAAGTAAAACTGACATTTTAATACATTTTTGTATTTTTGTTTATAAAAACGTAAGATTAATAACAGGTCTTTATTTTTTATTTAAAAAATAATTATGAACTACCATTCAGGTCCAAAATACTCTTTACAAAACTAACAGCCTATAAGGTGAAAACTTGAAACAGTAAGACTTATTAACTTAGTAATGGTTTTCACTCCTGTCACTTCCCAATATTCAATTCTTCAGAAATAATCCACCTTCATATAACAATATGTCACTATTAAGATTTGTGTAGTTAGTTTGATATTTTAATCTCATTGAAATTACAAATTTGAAAGTGTACTAAAGAAGTTCTGTTGTCACATGTCTGTACATATATTTTAGATTGAAAAGTATAACTATCAAAAGTGCATCAGCCATGAATGTTAGTCTATCATACACAAGTTACTGATGATAATTCATCTTATCACTTGCTTTTGATAATCTTCTTTAAAAACTATCTTGAAATTACTGGACGAGAAAGCACACCTGATAAACAATCTTATAGATGTAAGGTGAAAGTGTGTGTGTGAAATTTGAAGTAAATTATATCAAACTACATATAAAACGTGGTTTGTTTAAAACATAAAGCTACACAAAAGACAGTCTGTGCTTTGCTCACCGTATCAAAATCTGAGTTTTAACATTATAAGCCCCGAGATTTATTGTTGATGACAGAGTAACAAACTGATAGACACAAATGTGAAAAATACAACTTTCCTTAGTTCACAATAATACATCAATTAACTGATTTTATTTTTCTTAAATCACATATTTCAATATATTTTATTAAGGTTTATGCAATAAAGAATTATGTCTTGTCAAGTGAACAATCAAGCTCACAAAGGAAATGAAATATTTCATAGTAAACTGTTAAATTTGTTAATGCTGATTAAATGCTGTTTATATATAAAAAATGTTTCCTATATGACTAGAAACTGTGTGAGTTAACTATATACATGGTTTCATTTTAAAGAAAATTTAACTTTACTAACTGGAAACTTATCAAAAAGTACAAAACAGATATTTGATTGAATTAAAGAGCTGGTACCATAATGTGACATTCAGATGACAAAGTAGAGTTTTCATTAACTTTGATAAAACAGCTTTTAAGTTGCACTTGTATGTTTAATAAGTTGCATCAGAACTTGCACGCCAGATCTATTACTCTAATTCATATATTAAATGCGATTATGTTAAAAAGTGTTTCATGAACCACATCAAGCTGCCATATGTTCAACAATTTCATAAGTTAAACCAGTACATGTTAACAGTAATTCAGTTACACCAATATTTGTTTAACAGTTTCATAAGTTACACCGGTACATGTTAACAGTAATTTGGTTACACAAATATTTGTTTAACAGTTTCATAAGTTACACTGGTACATGTTAACAGTAATTCAGTTACACCAATATTTGTTTAACAGTTTCATAAGTTACACCGGTACATGTTAACAATAATTTGGTTACACCAATATTTGTTTAACAGTTTCATAAGTTACACTGGTTCATGTTAACAGTAATTCAATTACACCAGTACCTCCAAACTCAACGGTACTGTGTTTCAGTGCTGCTGGGAATTTATCAATATTTCATATGTATTTTTATAATGGTTATTTGCATGTACACATGTCTCAGGCTATCACATGACACTGCAAGATCCTGGAACACAAAACATAAACATGTATGTCACTAGAGTTCTTTAAAAAAAAACTTATAATATTTAGTACATAATTAACTGTTCATTCTTATTTTCTAAATTTTTACAGATGATCTAAGAAGGTTCCTGTTTTATAACTAATTATAAAGGTGGACAAATAACCAATAAGCACTCTAGATTTAGCACCTAAATTCACATCCACAAACTTTACTAATGACAGTTGGTATTATTCAAACTTCCACACTATTCTACTCATGGAATAAATGTTCTTACACCACTTGAATAGTGGGTTTCATCTGAAAACTATCATCTTTCAATGCAAGAATACATGCACAACTTCATGAGATAATTTTCTTAACATAAACAATTCCTACTTTAAACGTACATGGGTTGTGTAGAATAAAATAGACAAGTTTCTAAAATAAAAGAATGTTTTCAGGATGGTGCTAATTTCAGTTTCATCAGATTTTACAAGATTTTCTTACAACACAATTTATTATAAGGAAACAAATCCAATTATCTTAAGAGATATCAGGAGATGAATTTAATTTTAAAATTTGTGTTCCTAGAACATCTCATTGTGGTTTGATGGAACTAAAAGGTGGTGAGATGATATGTCATGATAGATAACTGAAAACTATAAAAATTAATTTGTCAGTATGAAACAACTGTTGTCATTTGGGTAATGCAGGAAGACAAAGATCACAGTTTGGTCTCTTATATTGATTTTAGAGGCTGTTATTTTATCTTTAATCTAATGATTACTTCACATCCATACAAACTGCTATTCAGACCTGTGGATTTCTACTAGACAGTAGGAAATAGTTCCTCATTACAATTTTATGTTAAACTTGCAATAAAGTTTCCTTCATTACCCATTAAAGCTGTTGTCACACAAAGAAGTATACTGAATAAATTCAAGAAATCTTCTTTCAACATTGTTTTTGAACACACAGTTTACAGTTGTTTTTGAACACAAAGCTTACGGTTGTTTTTGAACACACAGTTTACAGTTGTTTTTGAACACACAGATTACGGTTGTTTTTGAACACACAGTTTACGGTTGTTTTTGAACACACAGTTTACGGTTGTTTTTGAACACACAGTTTACGGTTGTTTTTGAACACACAGTTTACGGTTGTTTTTGAACACACAGTTTACGGTTGTTTTTGAACACACAGTTTACGGTTGTTTTTGAACACACAGTTTACGGTTGTTTTTGAAAACACAGTTTACAGTTGTTTTTGAACACACAGTTTACGGTTGTTTTTGAACACACAGTTTACGGTTGTTTTTGAACACACAGTTTACGGTTGTTTTTGAACACAGATTATGATTGTTTTTGAACACAGATTACGGTTGTTTTTGAACACAGATTACGGTTGTTTTTGAAAACACAGCTTACGGTTGTTTTTGAACACACAGTTTACGGTTGTTTTTGAACACACAGTTTACGGTTGTTTTTGAACACAGCTTACGGTTGTTTTTGAACACAAAGCTTACGGTTGTTTTTGAACACACAGATTACGGTTGTTTTTGAACACACAGATTATGGTTGATGTCCCATGGAATACTTAATGGCTTTCATTTTACTGATGTACTACACAGTAAGTTTACATTTCACAGTTATTATGTTATGGTTTTTCTGCTATAGGTGATTTTTTGTTGTTGCAAGTTTTAACACTTGCTGTACAACAGATTGATAAAAACAAAACAGTAGGCTCAGTTACAAGTTCACTTTATAAGTCAGTCTTTAAAACCAGTGTTAGATTCATCATGAAAAAATTAACAACAGTAATAGTGACTAGTCCTATATATCATTTGTTTTAAAGTCAAGCAACAGAATGGACTATTTGTATATTTTAGCCATGGGATTGAATTCCACATTTTAGTGTTGAGAGTTTACTCTCGAGCCATCAGGTGTTCCCTTACATACACATAAACACCTGGAAGTGATGTTACATTTTATCTATAAGCTAAACCTAGAAACTATTCATTCAAAGAGAAAGGATAACTTATTTATTAAAACAAACAGGTGTTTCCACTTCTTAGTACAACTCTGATGTAACTCTAAGTTGAGAAACAAAGCACCCTTATCTTGTTTCTGGTAATGAACACTATTTCTCTTGTTTAACACTGAAAAACAGAATTATGGCTGAGGGAACTCCACAGCATCTAACAGTGTTACAAGCTATATTTTTCCTTTTGTAATTTGTTAGTCAAAGAGTGCTGCTGTTCTTAACAAAGATGTCAAGATAAGAATGTTTAAGATGTTCAGAACATCTAGAAAATTTTAGATTTGACATGGTGTGTTCTAGAGACATTAAAAAGCTAAATTATAAATCAAAATATTCTGAAGCAGGAAAACTCTTATTTAAAGACAAGGCAGTAAATACTGTTTGCTATCTATCAAAATTACTTTGTAGATCACTTGGAATGCAGACTTATTACAGTGTACATATGTCTAAGTTCAAAGATAAAGTAAGGTAATTTATTAACAGTACCACAAACAGGACTTTGAATGACTTTCCCTTGGTAATTTAACACAACTAGCAAGTAAAAGAAATGCTATTTTTTTCTATAACTGAAGTTCAACTTGAAATGTGTTATGTATATGACATAACTGAAGTTCAACTTGAAATGTGTTATGTATATGACAGACCTAAATGAAGTTAATATACAAGTTTTTTAAACATTTTGTCCAAAATTCATTAACAGTTAAGTTAAATATTTTAAGAAGTAAAATCTGACTACCACTTCAACTTCACCTTGAAATCAACTGAAAATACTTTCCATCATCAGGAAAAATATCACAAAATAATTGGAAATTGGTGATAAAATAGAGAAATGCTATGTTTAAAAAGACATTTAAAATCTTTGTGATCATGAATATTATATTAGTCTTGCTATTAAATTTGTTACTTTCTCTTAACTATGTCAATAATATCCATCTATGAAAACAATTATGAGTCATTTGTTTTTTTGTAGTTAAGCACAGAGCTACACAGTGGGCTATTTTTGCTCTACCTACCATGGGTATCAAAACCCAGTTTCTAACGGTGTAAGTCCACAGACATGCTGCTGTGGCACTGGGGGCTTTTTGAGTTGTAAGACCACCTGAGTTTAGTAACAAAATCGCAGTATTTCCCGACTTACTGGTAAAACATTTAAAATAGAATTTTCCTGTAAACAACTGGATTTGTTAACATCATGCATAATATTACTTATTGATAAATAGGGGTTCCCAATTTGGAAATTCTATTAAAAATATCTTGAATATGTATTTTTAAATAAAACTACAATGTAATCAGAGCCCAAAAATTAATTTCTTACTCATTTTACTTTAAGAAGTTACAATATATTAAAAGAATGCTGTTTACACAGACTGTATCAATCTTTACTATTTCAATGTACAGTTGTCCTTCAATGAGGTTACTGAGGTATTTCAAACTACTTTGGGAAAAAAAAGGTTATTTGTACTCTTCTCTAACACTTATGATAATCAGTGGCTTTATCACTATCTCTGATAATCACATTAGGGCTATGTAAACTAACTGTCCCTAATTTTGAACCAATGTTCAGAAAGAATCAGTTAGTTAAGTTCAACCACTTACAATTTTCGGGCTACTATAATTGGATAGTAGGATTTGACTATTACTCTTATAAAACACCTTGTGGATTCCATATGCAAACCCTTAGATTTAAGTTCATCATTCAAACTAATAAGTCACACATAACAGACATTTAATCTGCCAGAAGTTGAATAAAATAAGCATAGTTTTGATAGTAGTCTATGTCAGCATTTCTTAACCTTTTGAAACCAGGGACTGGTTCACTGCCTCAAACCAATAAATTGCAAGTTTTACCAAACAAGTTACAATTGATACCCATATATTTTGTAAGTTTCTTGTTTGTTCCATTTTGTTTCTGTGGAATTCCATGGACTGTTAGTTAAGAAACATTGGTCGAAAGCACATCCCATACATAAGACAATTAAAGTAACTTATGCAGAGTAAGTGTTAAAAAATACAATAAAAACATGTTTATTTTTCAACAGAAAGTTTTAGAACAATATTTAATTGTCAGAAATGAAACTAATGGCTACTGAAATTAATAAATTACACAAAGAATTATCTTTTACTAACTGATTAGAAAATTTCTTCACAAACTGTACAGTACATTACTTACTAATACCGTCTGTCTTCACACACTGTACGGTACATTACTTACTAATACCGTCTGTCTTCACAAACTGTACGGTACATTACTTACTAATACCGTCTGTCTTCACAAACTGTACGGTACATTACTTACTAATACCGTCTGTCTTCACAAACTGTACGGTACATTACTTACTAACACCGTCTGTCTTCACAAACTGTACGGTACATTACTTACTAACACCGTCTGTCTTCACAAACTGTACAGTACATTACTTACTAACACCGTCTGTCTTCACAAACTGTGCGGGTACATTACTTACTAACACCGCTCTGTCTTCACAAACTGTAATGGTACATTACTTACTAACACCGATCTGTCTTCACAAACTGTGCGGTTGCATTACTTACTAACACCGTCTGTCTTCACAAACTGTACGGTTGCATTGCTTACTAACACCGCCTGTCTTCACAAACTGTACAGTGCATTGCTTACTAACACCGTCTCTGTCTTCACAAACTGTACAGTACATTACTTACTAACACCGTCTGTCTTCACAAACTGTACAGTACATTACTTACTAACACCGTCTGTCTTCACAAACTGTACAGTACATTACTTACTAACACCGTCTGTCTTCACAAACTGTACAGTACATTACTTACTAACACCGTCTGTCTTCACAAACTGTACAGTACATTACTTACTAATACCGTCTGTCTTCACAAACTGTACAGTACATTACTTACTAACACTGTCTGTCTTCACAAACTGTACAGGTGCATTGCTTACTAATGCAGATCTGTCTTCTGGGCTGTACAGTACATTGCTTACTAACACCGTCTGTCTTCACAAACTGTACAGTACATTGCTTACTAATACCGTCTGTCTTCACAAACTGTACAGTGCATTGCTTACTAACACCGCTCTGTTCTTCACAAACTGTACAGTACATTACTTACTAACACCGTCTGTCTTCACAAACTGTACAGTACATTACTTACTAACACCGTCTGTCTTCACAAACTGTACAGTACATTACTTACTAACACTGTCTGTCTTCACAAACTGTACAGTGCATTGCTTACTAACACCGCTCTGTCTTCACAAACTGTACAGTACATTGCTTACTAATACCGATCTGTCTTCTGGGCTGTACAGTTGCATTGCTTACTAATGCTAATCTGTCTTCACAAACTGTACAGTACATTGCTTACTAACGTTGTCTGTCTTCACAAACTGTACAGTACATTGCTTACTAATGCCGTCTGTCTTCACAAACTGTACAGTGCATTACTTACTAATGCAGATCTGTCTTCACAAACTGTACAGTACATTGCTTACTAACGCAGCTCTGTCTTCACAAACTGTACAGTTGCATTACTTACTAACACCGATCTGTATTCACAAGGCTGTACAGTGCATTACTTACTAACACCGTCTGTCTTCACAAACTGTACAGTGCATTGCTTACTAATGCCGATCTGTCTTCACACAATGTTGCAGTTGCATTGCTTACTAACACCGTCTGTCTTCACAAACTGTACAGTGCATTGCTTACTAATGCCGATCTGTCTTCACAAACTGTACAGTGCATTGCTTACTAACGCAGATCTGTCTTCTTCACAAACTGTACGGTGCATTGCTTACTAACACCGTCTGTCTTCACAAACTGTACAGTTGCATTGCTTACTAACACAGATCTGTCTTCACAAACTGTACAGTGCATTACTTACTAACACCGATCTGTCTTCACAAACTGTACGGTGCATTGCTTACTAACACCGATCTGTCTTCACAAACTGTACAGTACATTGCTTACTAACGCAGGTCTGTCTTCACAAACTGTACAGTACATTACTTACTAATGCCGCTGTCTTCACAAACTGTACAGTACATTACTTACTAACACCGCTGTCTGTCTTCACAAACTGTACAGTACATTGCTTACTAACACCGCATCTGTCTTCACAAACTGTACAGGTGCATTGCTTACTAACACCGTCTGTCTTCACAAACTGTACAGTACATTACTTACTAACACCGTCTGTCTTCACAAACTGTACAGTACATTACTTACTAATACCGTCTGTCTTCACAAACTGTACAGTACATTACTTACTAACACCGTCTGTCTTCACAAACTGTACAGTACATTAATTACTAATACCATCTGTCTTCACAAACTGTAAGATACAGTACTTACTAATACTGTCTGTCTTCACACACCGTACAGTACATTACTTACTAATACCGCCTGTCTTCACAAACTGCAAGATACAGTACTTACTAATACTGTATGTCTTCACAAACTGTAAGATACAGTACTTACTAATACTGTATGTCTTCACAAACTGTAAGATACAGTACTTACTAATACTGTATGTCTTCACAAACTGTAAGATACAGTACTTACTAATACTGTCTGTCATTTCACTTTGATTTCCACCTTTAGTTCTCACTAATTCTTCTTGTTTCAGTTTTGAGACCAGAATACAAGATTTAATGTTTTCAGCTTTTCTCATCCATTTGTCCACCTACAGTAACATCAGGTTTTTGAATTAAAATTTAAAACAAAGTTAAAAACGAAGTTCTGTTAACATGAAGAAGCTTACAACATAAAATCTTTAATATTTGAATTTTCTTTGTGAAAAGTTTCACTACCAGCATACGAACAGGGGAATGAAAACAGACAACACAATATATTACCACCAGGTGAGTTTTCCCAATGACTTCTTTGCTGCTTGAACAATAGATAACGTTTCATTTGAACTTTAGAATTTTACATAAAACATCAAGTGGAATTAATATCAAACAAACCTGTAGTAATTACTTGAATAGAAACAAGTCTTACAAGAACTAAGTAACATGCTTCAATTACAGTAAAGTTTTTAGTTCTGAATATATATATATATGTGTGTGTGTGTGTGTGTGTGTGTGTATATCAGTTAATAAACTCCAAGAATAAAGGAAACACTTTTCACGAGGTTTGTACCCAAATCTGAACAATTGTATTTATTATTACATTGTTAAGATATTTACCTCATTGTATAGCAATTCTTTTCTTGGACCAGGTGGTTCAGCTAAAGAAATCACACAATAAAACTGTAAAATTCAGGAAAATAAACAGACTGACAAAAAAATGTCTAATTATTTAACAAAATATTAAAAATCTACTAATAAAGCACCTGTAGAAATATTCCAAAAATTACGTAAAAAAAATAAATTGTTTTCATTCTGCTTAAAAGTTAGCTTCTGAAAATTTGATTGACAAGAACTAAAATTACTAACATATCTCTTCCACTTAAATAAAATGTCCAATATGTTTTGATAACATGAAAGTGTTTTACTACAGTCTGAAACATCCAAATACTCTGAGAAATGTTTCTTACTTTGAGTATGAAAGAGAGAAGAGTTTGTTATTTGACAGATCCTTAGTGACACTTGGGATAAAATACGAAAAACAAAGTAAACACTAAGTACTGACTAGAGAGAAGTTAAGCAATCAGCAATGACTACTCCTTATTTGGCTACCATTAACCAAGTGAAATTGCTTGTTGCAGTTAGCATATAGGATACATTCAATCTATCTGCTTCACTGTCTTATGTTTAATAAATGGTTTGTTCTTGTTACATATGGTTGGAGTGTTGAAAAGTACTTTGATGTAATGATTTCTCTACTCATAAGATTCTGAATAAGTGAAAATGATTTGTAGAGTTTTTTCACAATCCAATAAATATTCAAACTTGTCTCCCTTATATTTCAAATATCTCTTTCCTTTATTCTTTAATTGAATGTTCTGTAAGCACTTAACACCATTTGATGTATTACTGTATCAGTAATTATATTACAGATTGTTCACAGTTATTTCATTTCATAGATTTACAGAATATGTGTGACTCTGAAACATTCATTAATGATGTTTACTATTCATTATTAGGCTTGAACTGAAAATGCAATCTCAAATCCAAAAAGTCATTACAAGTTCTGACTTCAGTTGTATATTAATTTAATTATCATTCTTACTATTCATCTATCTGGAATCTCAGACAGAAGACACAATATTTTATAAAACCAGAATTGTTTTGTCTGAAATTGTTTTGATTATACTATGTTTGTATCTTAAATATGGTTTATATTTAAGCACTTCTTTAGTGAAAATAAATTTTCTGTGTCATAAATATGCAAATTAATGACTTTAATAAAGATTATTTAATTTTGTATTCCAAAATCATCAACATTGTGATGTCATTAGAAAACTGTTTTGTCCTCATTATGATCAGTCAGCACACCATTAAGTGCCACATGCATTTTTAAGTAATAATAATTCTAAAATAATTTTTGCCTTAAATATTTTAGAATCAATTTATTATTTTTATAAATTTATTCAGTACAGTTTGCAGCCTCTAGGAGTTTTGAATGTAATAATTTAGCTGCATTTGTTTTTGTTTTGGTATTCTCTACCCATCTCAAAGCTTTGATTTATACCTGCTAAGAAACTGTCATCTGTTAAGAATTTATTAATCCAAATGTTATTTCTAATGTGGTTCTACTCTTTCACTGGTTTTATGAATCACAGACCATCTATCCAATCCAATTATGATGTCACAGCATGTGATCTCAACAGTTTCTAATAAATTTAAATTTGGAAAACAGCTAAGAGAAGTTTAAATATCATTTGGTAGAGCAGATTTTAGGTTATTTATCTCATTGTAAGTAAAGTAATTAATAGTTTTTGTGAAATGTCCTGGTCCAAAATAAAGTAAACTACTGGGAATGATAGACACGTTATCATAAAAACCAAGTTAACTAATGACCTCTGTGTTTACACACATTCTTCTTACTTTATTTATTACACCTAAAAATCAGAAGTGTGTAAAAACATCAATTCACATTTATCTTTTGTCTCTGCCCAAGAAAGGTTTTGTTGAATATGAGAACTTGTCAGTTGTGCTGGAAGATGAGAGACTCTAATGAGATGCTACTTACAGTGTATCTTGTACAAGATAAACCACCTGAGGATTGTGTAACTTCCATCAATAATAGCTGATGACTGTTCTTGTGATAAACACAATGTAGTAAACATTTCATTTCATAAAAACATGGTGCATAATGAGTTGTAAAGATGACTGTCTCTCTTCATATGAAAATATCTAACTACCATGATCAGATAAGAACTGCAATGTTAGTAACATCAGCTCAGCTAAGTCAATGGCAGACATTGTGATCTAAGTTAGTTTAAAAAGGCTTTAGTTATTGGATGTCACTTGCTCTGCTTCACAGATACATGCATTTCTTTGTATGTTTCACTCCAAAAACTGAAACTGAATAAGTTTCCCAGAAATGTGGAGAAGACCAACTAACCTGAAACTCTCTTTTGAAATATGTTGTCATATATAGAGCTAAAAACCCATTCACATATTTGATAACTCTTTTCTACTGTAAAATGCTGAAAACAAGTTAACAAATGTTAAGTAACTTCCCTGTATACTTTGAATAAAATACTACAGAATTTAAATGTAAGAAACAGTATTAATAATTATGACTTAAAATAGTAGAAAAATAAAATTTACTGTTTCTCCGAGAAAAAATTTGTCAAGAGCATTTATAGATGTTCCATAAACACCCAACATGACTGATGTTTGTCAAGAGCATTTATAGATGTTCCATGAAGACCCAACATGACTGATGTTTGTCAAGAGTATTTACAGATGTTCCATGAAGACCCAACATGACTGATGTTTGTCAAGAACATTTATAGATGTTCCATGAAGACTCAACATGACTGATGTTTGTCAAGAGCATTTATAGATGTTCCATGAAGACCCAACATGACTGATGTTTGTCAAGAACATTTATAGATGTTCCATGAAGACCCAACTTGATTGATGTTTGTCAAGAACATTTATAGATGTTCCATGAAGACCCAACATGACTGATGTTTGTCAAAAACATTTACAGATGTTCCATGAAGACCCAACATGACTGATGTTTGTTAAGAACATTTACAGGTGTTCCATGAAAGCACAACATGAACAAGATATGCCAAGAACATTTACAAATGTTCCATGAAGGTCTAACATAACTAAGGTATGTCAAGAACATTTACAGATGTTCTATGAAGGCCCTACACGATTAAGGTATGCCAAGAACATTTATAGATGTTCTATGAAGGCCTTACACGATTAAGGTATGCCAAGAACATTTATAGATGTTCTATGAAGGCCCAACATCATTAAAAAGAAAGTTGTTTTTTCACTATTTTACACAAAATATCAAAGAAATTAAGTAGAAATCCCTACCCTTGACAAGAGAAACCATAAGTTCTAAAGCATTCTGATATTTTTCCACTGCCTCCTCATATTTCTCAGCTTCAACCTTAAAGAAACAAAATTAATTTTTTAGCAACTGAATCACTATATTTGACCTAATCTTCTCAAACAGAATCCTCTTTTCTTCACCACTTGGTAAAATTTACTTGCATCAAAGACAACTTTCGTACACTAATCAGCAAGAATGAATGATCAAACATTTGACTTTCTGAGGTATTATTAAAAATCAAATTAACTTTTTTCCTCTTCATGTTTTATAAAACTCATTCGAGCACATGGTCAAATATAATCACTACTTCCACATAAAAAAGCACCAAATATAAAAGTGTATTAAATAGACCACAATACTGTTTTGATGTTGACATGACGTTAATTATCTCAAAACACATGCTTGTGCCACTAACAAATGAGAACATTTAAAATATAATAGCCACAATGTACACTTATCAAAAGAAGGCAGTCCTGTTCCAAGACTGGTCATATACCTTATAACAGAGGAAACTGTGTTAAGTTTTGTACCTCTCAGAGGAGTGGTAAATAGGTTAGAGAGGAGAGAAGACCCAGAGAGCAAATGTCACAATTCCCATACAAGGTTGAGATTAACAATTGTTTTTAATATATTTTATAAATTTAAGAATTTAAAATTATACAATATTACAATATTATACAATTATACAAATTATACAATATTAAACTTTGGTTATTAGCCATGTTTTTATGCCAAGTTTCTTCATATAACATGATAAGAAGGTTGTTGAATTAAATGTTAAAAGTAACTCAGTAAACCCTCATGACATGTACATGAATTAAATGTTAAAAGTAACTCAGTAAACCCTCATGACATGTACATGAAAGGATGGAAAGATTTAACAATTTTACTGTAAACAAAATTTAAAACATCTACAGAAAGTGAAAGTGAAAATTAGAGACTATATAAAACATTCTGTTTTCACCTGGGTGGTTACCCCACAACTAAATTATGTCTATTTAATCTATGATAATACCAAACTTTAAATCTATTGACTTTATTATGAATATTTAATTGACCATAAATGTAAGTAAATCAGTATCTTACCAAAGTTTCAGCTTCCACAACTATAGCTAAAGCTCTCTTGATTTTTGAATCTTTGACTGAAAGTTTTTCTGCACAAAGTAAATTTATAATTCAGTATAATATTTTTTACAGAACCTCTGAAGATAGTTACCATTAAATCTTTCACAAATCAAGAGTAATTACACATAAAAAAACATTTTCTGAATGCTTCTGTTCTATGTTACTGTTACTGGAATAAAAAACCCATGACATCAAATTTAACACAGTTTATTAGGATTTTATAATACTTGTATCATAACAAATTAACAAAGTAAAAACTAAAAATACTAGGTGGATTATCAGTATAAAAATATCATTTATCATTAACTTTTGACTAAAGCAAGCCAACAATATGGATTATAATTAAATATTAACTGAGTAAATAATTTAATATACTGGTCTAATTATGAGTTTCCAATGACATAAAAACTTGTAGTTATTAGAGTACATTAGTTCATCAGTTAGCTATTGCATCTGTTACCAATAATTTTGGCTCTAAGTTTAATAACATCTCAATAAGTTTAGGAGACATAACTTTGTTCTAAGCCTAAATACTAAGTTTACAATGCAAAAAAATAAATTTCATAATGAAAAAATATTGCACATAAACAGAAACAAATATATTACAAATATAAAACATTTCAGCCAATATTTTTAATGAAACTAACTAGTATTAAAGAAAGAATGGAACATTATTTATAAGACACATAAAAACTAGTTGTTTCGTGCATTACAAACGACTTTATGTCACTTGAAAAGTGTGACACCAGTGCACATGAAACATTACATAATATTCCCACTTACAACATCCAGTGACCAATGAAAGCCATTAAATTGTTTTGAAAATATAACTTTAACTTAGCTAACATTCAGAGAAATGCATAAAACAATTTACCTGTTACATACAACTTTAAATTCTACATACATCAATCATTCCATATTCAATAATTCTGTATAAAGATACAGTGTGTAAGTAACTTAATTTGCAAAAATACTTTAAGCAACAAAATATACTTTTTTAATGTAGACAAAGAACTGTCTAAAATTCTTACCCAAATCTGTTGCCATATTCCCAGGGAAGTCCAACGCTCGGCTAGGTTGGATGATTTCTTTCAAGCTCTCTGCCCTTTCCATATATTCTTTTACCTAATTTGAAAGAGATACTTGTTTATATTTACTATTAATTGTGCTTATAATGCATGTATACAGTGGAACAAAGAGTCATATCATGTGCAATGTATTTGCTGTTTAAATATGGACACCCTCAGGAAGGAGCAAGAAGAGACATATACCTCCCCTACATTTCACAAAACATTGCACTCATTATGATGTAAGCTTAACATCTTAGTTAAACTAAGCATTTATTCGTAATGAGAATTAAAAAATGTAAATTTATGTTAGCATTTAAACACTCATAGGACACCTATTATTTTAGTCTGTTGTCTGATATCGTAAAAGCTAATTTCCTACATATGTTTTGTCCTCCCTTGCAATTTTTCTGTGGGCACCCGTGTGTTTAAATAAAATATATCCACTTAGCTGTAGTTAAAATTTTTAGATTTCAAAAGAACATTCTGCATTAATATGGTGTATGAACCCCTGAATCTATTTATTCTCACAGTGTTCTAATATCTATCATTAATTTACTTTTTATTCTGAATACATACAAGTTTCACATAATATGTTGTCAACAAAACTTATAAATTCATTTTGTTTCTTCTTTGCTTTTCTTTTTTGTTCTTAAAGTTAAGAGTATGTTATTCCCGCTTAAGAAATACATTGCTTAATGAGACCTTTTGTAAGACCTAAGTCCATAATTTCCTTCATTACTTGTTCAGTTAATACACTGAAGTTAATGTTTCAAGTACATATAAAAATAACCTGTCATGTGGTGGCATTAGATGAACAGTATAAATACAAGATTTATCAACAGCTGGGTATGACAAGTCCCTCGTTCAGCAAATAGTTATAAACACTACTTTTATGTTGAGCAATGTATTAACGGTTATTCACAATAGATTATCACATTTTGTCTAGTTTCTTTATGTATAATCTCAGGTTGTAACTGTTTTTAGTATTACTCCATAATTTCATATCTTGAATAAACCTTCTTTTCAGTAGATTCATTTAGTAAAACTAAAACATTATTTCAGTTCACCTGAATAAAACAAATTAACATGATTTCTAAAACCATGAGATTTTGCAAGTTTGGTAATACATAAACCAATTAACATTAAGTTCATCTTTTTGTTACATAAACCAATTAACATTAAGTTCATCTTTTTGTTATAGTTACCATACCAACTTCAACATCAACTAACATTTTGCAAATAGCTAGGATTGTTGGCTCTTCAACTTCCCCAAATATGGCAACAAGTAAACACAAAATTAATTTGACTTCTGTGTAATCTTAAACACCATAAATACTTTAGGTGTAATTTTATGTAAAACCTCAAAATAAGGCTTGAAGTCTAATGTGTGATCACACAGTATTAAGAGATACTGAAATTTTGAGAAATAGGAAAGCTCATATTAAACAATAAAAAAAAAACACATCTCAGTATCTGTATTAACAATGATAAAATAAGAATTATTCTTAGAAACATTACAAAAATTATAAGTGTCTAATTAAACCACTTTAGAGGAGAAAAAAAAAAGTTTCTTCCCAACATCACAGCATATACCACATCACTATGACTGAACAAAGTTACTGCTGCAGTGTTATTATTACTTCATTTCTTTTACCACAAAAGAGAAAAAGATTACCACTTCAGTAATAAGAAGAACTTAAATCTATTTATCTTAACTATTTAAAACTTTATTACAAGAAATATCAAACTCACCTTCAGCCTTAACACTTCTTTCCTTTTAATATCTTCCTCAGCTACATAAAAACAAACAGCATAAAAATAATATTTCAATCTTTGTGTATTTATATGCTGAGTAACATACAAAAAACTAAGAAGGAATTTAAAATGTTGGGATACATTAGGCCTTTCATGTACCACAGAAGGAAGAAAACAAACCAAATAAAAAGTCCAAAACTTGTTTAGTAAATACAGTTACATATGAAAAGAGGGAAACTGTGTTGTTTTTTTTAATCAATAATCCCAGATTATTTCTGAAGAACTTAAACCAATGCTACACTAAATGAAAAACTATTTAAAATAGCTCTAGTATACTTCCTAGCCATTAGATAATGACCTAGTTTTGTTGGTGCACAGAACTAAATATTTAATTTACTACAGTTTTGTAGTCATGTAAATGTAGGCTTTAGGTTACAATCATACATACATAAAAAACAAAATGAAAAATGCAGTTCATGATGTCAGAAATCATAATTCCAACTGAAAAAAAAACAGCTGTAAAAATAAAAACAATTAATCTTTGATTTCTCTCTTTTTTATATTTATTTAATGTTTAATAATCTGATTCAATGACTGAAGGTATAAAGCAATCAGAAATGTAACTGACAGAAAATGATTAATACTGACAAAGTTATGTAAACAGATGTAAAAGCTATGCATTAATATACAGGATTTATACAAAAGTGAAACTATGAAGAAGACAGATATTTAAAAAAAACAAAAAACATTGTATCACACACTGTCCCTTCGGCACATTAAAAATATTAAAAGAATAATGAAATACTGTAATTATTGCATGTATTTATAACAGAACAGTATTCAAAAACGTCACAAATAATGTTTTTAAGCACCTTCAATAATTTTCTCAAGTTTTGTAGTAGGCATAATAAATAAAAGCAAGTTATTGAAATATTAATTTTAAACCATCTGATTTTATACAAAACTTCTATCTCATATTCATAGGCATAAAGACTCTGTTACTACATAATATTAAGAAATAATCTGACCCTAGATAATTTGTGAACTCTCTCAATACAGGCTCAGCTGAATGAACAGAATTTGTGACCTTAAATTATTAAACTTTATAGTTTTAATTCTATAACTTCTAATATGTTTTGTGTGTCTTCACAAAATTTTACAAGCTTTCAGTAAACATTAAATCTTTCTAGATAAATAATCAGAATATTTAATGAAGTATTTTCATTAAATATTTTCCTACAAATACATGGAGTCAAACTGTTGACAGCTCCAAGTGCAAAATGATTTTCATGTTATGATTTAAAATATTTTTTGCACTTGAAAGTTGTCAAATTTCATTTGCATTATCTCTAAATCCCTTTAAATAAATTTCAAAATGTTTCTTTTTCAGTATAAATTAAAATTTTCTCTCTTACTTTCTCTACCCTAAATCTATAAAAGGTCAGTAAATTTGACCAGCCTCATAACCATCATAAAAAATATGAAATAAATTTAAGTCACCCATTTCTTATTTCCTACAATAACTTCAAATTGTAACATGAGACCACATTTATTTATCCTAAGTTGCTTAAAACACATAACAGTAAACATTCCTACTTAACTATTACTGTTTTATTATCATTTGAACATTCTATTGATTATAAAATAATACAGTATTAAATGCCAAAGAGAACTGTTGTGAAGGAGGTTGTAACAGGTAGGCATGGCAAGAGAGGTCTCATTTTATATTTTACAGATCTGTGACCAAATAAGATTGAAGCCTATAAAAATCATGTTTTGCCTTAGTGATAAAGATATTATAATTATCAATGATAAATAAGTTAGAGAATACAAGATAATGTCATAATTACCATACTAGGGTGGGATTAAGAATGTTTAAAAAATATTTCCATATAAAAATTAAGAACTTAGAATTCATGTAAAATTAAAAGTTCACTTGTTAACTACATTTTTATGCAAATTCTACTCATATACAATAATAATAATGTAATTTAATTAAATTTTGAATATAACTCTCTAAAAAGCTATGTCATGCAAACTTTGACCTGTCCATAGTGAGTTAATATTCAAACTGGACTAAAGCTACCTTAATAATAAATCAACCAGAAGTAAACTCAGCACTTGAAATTATACATATTTGAGAAATACAACCTAAAGAACTAAAAAAGGGTTTTGATTCTCACTAGCTCCAAAGTGTCTCTCAATTCATACATAATACTAAAATTATTTTACCTTGCTTAATTGGTTAGTGATTTTTTTTTCTTCTCCTTCATTATTTATTTAAATTTTGGATTATCTAATTAAAACTAACAAAGTGAAGATTTCTACTAATATTTTTTGCTAATTGCAAGTGTTACTTTTGTTTATTATATCTAAGTTTTATTTACAAGTTTTCACCATGTTCTTATTGTATTTGTAATATTTATTATGGTGAAAATGATTAACAAAAATTATGAACATTTCAAAGGGTTTAAAAACAAAGAAATAGTAGTTATAAAAATTAAATTTAAAAAACGTTTTTTAACAAGTGGAAGAAGCCTTGAATTAAGTTCTTACAAACACACGCACTCATGTACAAAATATGAAATTTTCTCTAAGTGCTACCTACAGTGAAGGACAGGGACAAGATATTGCAGGCCTTCACAATATAACCTTACTGCCTCCGTGTAGTGACCACTTGTGTCCTTCAGTACAGCTTGTTGTACAAGTTCTACCTGAAAATAGACATCTACATTTTCAATAGTTTTGATATCTGTTTATGTTTTACACATAAAAAGATAAAGTTTTGTGTTTACCAAACACTACCCTGAACTCTATTACTTCTTATTTTCTTGCAAGAAGAGTCTGGTTTGATCAAATATACAAACAAACAATCAGTTAGAATAACCTATTTTAATTGTCTTTATACCTACTGTATTTTTACTTTAAGTTGCAAAGTTATTTTTTACTTTATAACTTAAAGTAAAAATATATCCTTGTGATTATTCAAAATTGAAAATAACGACTATAGGAACATTTTATAACAAATTTGTAAATACTAGACACAGATACTAGTATCAGTTTTATTCCTTTACACAAAAGCTTCTAATTTCTGACTGCCTTTTACACGTAACTATCAATTTAACACTTCAAACATGCCATCAATTTTATTTGGCATTTCCAGTTTATCGTTTTCAAACCAATAACAAGTACATTATAACTTTAACAAACCATCAGTGATAACTCGCATGTAACTAGAAAATATCACTCCCAGCTAGGCCTAATGTTAACCTTCACATAATACACTCAGTTTTTGGTATATGTAACTTAATGATAAAACACAACAAGAATGTAGTAATAGGAAGCTTCTCATTGTGTTGTGCTTTATCATTAACTTTAACCAGTAACCAAAAGACAAGATAAGCTTAATGTTGACTTTCCATTATGAACCACATAATTTGCATCATAAGAGCTTTAAAAAAATTCACTTTTGCACATTACGTTACCCACAAATTAAGTTAAAACAGTTCATCCAAAGTTAAAAACAACACTTCGAGAAGATAAAGTAAAATTTAAACTGCATCTTACTATTAACCCTAACTTACTCCCTTTTTATAAGATTCAAGACAGGGCATATGTTGAAGATCCAAGAAAGGATGATCAAAAAATTCTTCAAATGTGATACGTTTGTCAGGATCTCTCTGAAGCAGCTGAAGCACCAAATGTCTACAGGTATCTGAAATGTCCACACCATATGGAATCTAATAAAAACAAGTGTATTATTTTAAATGTATGTTTCCAAGTATGTGTGCAAACAGTTTATCACACAGTTATAGTAACTATGGTACTAATGGACAATATTTCATTACTTCATACTTTAGCAAATCAGGATATAAAATAATGGTCACTTATCAGTTAAAAAGCTAAATACATGTTTTGTAATTTAATACATATGCTTGTTCATGTTGAACTACCAATAACAACAAAGAACACTTTCTGTGTTTTATAACTTACCATAAAACTACATTTAAGTAGCAAGATCTGGTTCAAACATAATGCTGAAAGTTGAAAATATTTCCTGATCATTAATACAGAAAAAGGGTTGAACTCATTATACATCAAATCATAACAAAAATGAAAAACTGAGATTAAGTTAGACACCCAGAGAAGTCATACATTCCTTGTTGTAGCCAACAGAGATATATACCTGACACTTCTCTGACAACTACTGGTAATAAACAGAAGAACTTTATCCACTCTGAAACACTTTTGTTACAGTCTGTCTGCTTGATTCTTGGAATATGGTTTTTGAAAGTTATTTATATAAAAGCAAATACAGTCTAAGTATCAAAGAACCATACAATATTTAATATTAAGACCATCTAATACTATGTAATTCCTATAGAGAGCATGGGTAAAGACCAGGAAACAAAGTATAAAAATGACACTATCTCAGGAAACAATGACTAGAAAGAGCAAGAGGCTTAGATAAGACCTTCCCCAAAAAAAAAACAACTGATGGGAAAAGTACATTCAGTAGAGAGAGAGAAAAAAAAAACTGCTCAAAGTCACATACACATACCAAAATGGCACTATTCCCCATGGACCATAACTGTCATGCTTGTGGCCAATAGTTGGAAGATCTGCAGTAGTAGCAAAGTGGTAGTTGTGACCATCCTAAACTGAGATTGTATAATTCACAAAGTGGAAAACAGTAAATCAGAAAAGGAAAAGTAGATAATGAAATTTAAATTGTGACTCCTCATTAAAAAAAAGAGGAAAAATTGCAGTGACAAAATTAGAATGTTAAAACAGAGATTTAATTAATCATGAAAGAAAACAAACAATCTACAGTTACACTGCTAACTGAAAAGTTATTAACAAGTGCATTAGTAGAGAGGGCTCTAATTACAACATGGGTAGTGTTGCACTTCTTATTAGTAGAAGGTTACTGCATGTACATATTCAGAAAGAAATGGTGAGTATAACACTAGTGCTGAGCAAAACGTGTCAATAGAGGGCAGTACAAATTGAGAAATCTTTTTTTGGGAGGGAGGGAAGAAATTGTATTGAAAGACACTAATGTTCTATGACATGACAACAAGGTCAATAAGTAAGGAGATACTAGTGTGTTCTTTAATATGACTGTAAGGTCAACAAGTAAGGAGATACTAGTGTGTTCTTTAATATGACTGTAAGGTCAATAAGTAAGGAGATACTAGTGTGTTCTTTAATATGACTGTAAGGTCAATAAGTAAGGAGATACTAGTGTTTTTTAACATGACAGTGAGATCAATAAGTCAGGAGATAATAGTATTTTTTAACATGATAGTGAGGTCAATAAGTTAGGAGATACCAGCATGTCCTTTCACCTGACAACAGATATAGAGAATGTACTTTCAAATGCAGAATTATAAATACAACAAAATAGTTCTCAAGTTACAATTTCAGTAAAGCAGGTACTGGTTATTAACGTAATTTCAAATACTTTTTCTTATTGATTGATTGATTGATATAGTGTTTTATGGCACAAAGCAGCTAGGCTATCTGCACCAAACGCCCAGTAAAAAGGTGAAAATAAATTAAATGTAGTAAAATTCATAAAAAGAAATGAAGGTCAAACAAAACATCATTGAAAAACAGAAAAAGTATAAAACCAATGTTGACACCTAGTCTACAATGTTAAGAGAGAAAGCAGAGTAAGAGAAGTTGTAAAGGACTTTCTCTAGCAGAATGTAATGATCATAACCCACCAGGAAGACTAACAGGTAAATACAAGAACCACTGTCACCTGAAGTTGGCCTTTCCAGTCCTGGTTTTGGATTATGTGTCATTACAGCCATTATCAAAAGGTAAAATAAGAAAAGTGTTAAAAGACATATAGCAAAATGTAATAATAATTAGCCAAATGTCCAGTAAAAAGGTAAAAGTAAAATAAATGTAGTAAAATTCATAAAAGGAAACAAAGGTAAAAACAAAACAGCAATTAAAACACAAAATGGTGTAAAACCAATGTTGACATCCAGTCTACAAAGTTGTAAAGGACTTCCTGTTGCATAATGGTAATGATCATAACCTGCCAGGAAAACTAACAGGTAAGTACAAGAACCACCCGTCAGTCACCTGAAGTTGGTCTTTCCAGCCCTGGTTCTGGGTTATGTGTCATTATGGCCAGTACTAAAAGGTAAAGTAATAAAAGTATTAAATGACATGCAGCAAAAGTGTAATAGCAACTCGCCAGGACGAATAACGAATAGTTCAAACAGTAGCATTAGTCATGTGAAGTTGGCCTTTCCAGTCCTGGTGTTGAGTTATTTAACGTTCTGGCCATTTCACTATATCAAATTGAACTAGAAAGACTGAGACTGAAAAGAGAACCACAATTAAAAGGTGTAATGAATAAATATCAAACACTTAATTAGGTTAAAAAGATTAATGGCCATTAAAAAACTAAAAACATTATCAAGGTGGGCAGTGTCACCATCACCAATAACACTGTGCAATGTAACAGACAAACCCTGGGACAGAACATGTATAAATAGGGCCGTCGTTGAGAGTTGTAACGATGGCAGGAAAGTAAAATGTAGCTTACAGTGATTTGAGTGTTACACAAACTACACATTGGTGCATCCGTTTCAGATAAAAGAAAATGATGAGTTAAAAAACTGTGGCCAATGCGTAGTCTAGTAAGAACAACTTCCTCCTTCCGAACCTTACAGAAGCTAGACGGCCAAAGCCCAAAATAGGGTTTTATTTGAAAAAGCTTGTTGTCATGTTGCTCACTCCAAGTAGACTGCCAGCTGGCACGGAGCTGAGCCTTGAATACAGGACTATAGTCCATGTACAGAATAGGCACAGTGGTGATTGTGCCAGAGCAGATAGATTTAGCTGCCATGTCTGCAAGCGCATTCCCGCAAATACCAACATGACCTGGTATCCAGAAAAACTGGATAGAAGTAGATATTAATGAGAAATGGGCCAGTCGGTTTTGAATATCAGCGAGAACAGAATGTGAGACAACGTGAAGTTATTCCAAGGCCAGCAGAGAACTAAGGGAGTCAGTATAAATAGTGCAGTCAGAGTACTGCTCAGCTTCAATATGATCCAGAGCAAGAGATATGGCGTACAGTTCAGAAGTGAACACAGAAGCTGTAGAGGGGATTCTGCATGCAACCACCGAACTGCAACAAACCATGGCAGAGCCCACAGAGTCACCTGATTTTGAACCATCAGTATAAATTGGAATAGAAAGGTTGTTTGAAAGATGTTCAGTAAATAAAAGACGATACTTCCATTCGGGAGTATCTGCCTTTTTCAGATGACTTAAAGAAAGGTCACATTTGGGGGCTGTAATAAGCCATGGGGGGATGGGCTGACCAGTGGATTCTGCAATGTTTTCCAAGAACAAACCCAATTCATCCAATTGCACCTGGATGCAAAGGCCAAAAGGAGCAATGGCAGATCGTCTGTTTTGAAAAAGTACAGCCCACTGAGGAAGGAAAACACATCCCCAAGTGGGATGCTTTGGTAAGGAGCGAAGTTTCGAAGAATACAGTAAAGGCAGTTGCAAACGGCGAAGGTGCAGAGAAGGTTCGTGAGATTCCACATATAAGCTCTGAACTGGGGAGGTGCGGAAAGCCCCAGTGCAGAGTCGAAGTCCTTGATGATGAATGGGGTCAGCATTTTAAGGCCGAGGGTCTGGCAGAGCCATAAACCATTGATCCATAGTCGAGTTTTGAACAAATAAGAGCACAATATATCTTTAACATAAAACATCGATCCGCTCCCCAACTGGCAGTAGAGAGGACACGAAAGATGTTCAGTGCTCTTGTGCATTTGACCCATAGCTGCTTTAAGTGTAGTATAAAGGTCAGCTTACGGTCAAAGATAAGCCCCAAGAACTTGGTCTCAGGGACCACTGGCAGCGAAACTTCACCGATACGGAGTTCAGGATCAGGGTGGATACCCCGTTGGAGGCAAAAGTGCATGCAAACGGTTTCAGAGAGAGAAAAATTAAAGCCGTTCACCATAGTCCACTTCAGTACACGATTGAGAGCAGTTTGTAGTTGCCGCTCAATATATCTCATGTTTGACTACTGACACGAGATGTGAAAGTCATCAACATAGAGCCCATTTGTAACGGTGAGAGGAAGTTGTTCAGTGATGGCATTTATATTTATACTGAAAAGTGTGACATGCAAAATAGAGCCCTGAGGGACCCCAAGTTCATGTAGAAAAAAATGGGAAAGTGTCGAACCCACACAAACTTGGAATCTCCTGTCCATTAAAAAAAAATTTAATAAACATGGGTAAATGGCCACATAACCCATTCATATGGAGGTCTTGCAAAATGCCATACCTCCATGTTGTGTCATAAACCTTCTCAATGTCCAAGAATATTGAAACAAGATGTTGGCATTTGAGAAAGGCTTCTCTGATTGATGTTTCAAGTGGAATTAGGTGGTCTGTGGTGGAGTGCTGTCGACGGAACCCACACTGGGTGGGCGAGAGGAGGCTGTTCGATTCAAGGAACGAAACAAGACGAGCATTAACCATTCTCTCTAAGGTCTTACAGAGACAGCTCATCAAAGCAACTGGACGGTAGTTTGAAGGAATCTTGGGATCTTTCCCAGGTTTAGAGAAAGGTAAGATAATAGCCTGGTGCCAGGCATCATGAAAAACATTCTCCTGCCAGATCCGGTTAAAAACAATTAGAATGACATCAAGAGAAGCAGGAGAGAGATAGCGCAGCATGTCATAGTGTACATCATCAGGTCCAACAGATGTACTGCCAGACCGATGAAGGGCCATTTTCAGTTCCACCAGTGTAAAGGGACAATTATAGTAAAAAAGACAGTCAGTTCGAAAGGAAAGAGGTGAACGCTCCGAGTCTTGATGGCCAAGAAGGTGGAGGAACAATCAGAAGTGCTATATACATGGCAAAAGCTTTCACCTAGAGTATCGGCGATGCTCCAGACATCAGCTACCTCTTGGCCATCAGAGAGTAAGATCGAGAGGGGGACAGAATTGTAGTGCTCACTGACCTTTTGAATCTTGTTCCATATGACCATGGAACTGGTGGTAGAAGATATGCTAGTTGTGAACTTAATCCAAGATTCCTTCTGGCTTTGACATCTTACCCACCTAGCATGTGAATGGGCCCGTTGGAAAGCGATGCAGTTCGAAAGTGTGGGATGTCTACGGAAAGTGTCCCAGGCCCATTTTTGAGCCTTCCGTGCCAAGTAGGATTCCACCACAGACAAGGATATCGTGGAAAACGTGTCGAGGTTTTAGGAATACACTGAGCAGCTGCTTGTATAATACAGTCAGTTACCGCTGCCACACAGTCGTCTATTGATGGCTGATTCATGATGGCAGGATCAAGTTCTGTGAGAGCAGTGAAAGTGGACCAGTCTGCCTGGTCCAGCTTCCACCGGGGCACGCGGGTAGGGTGGCATCGACCACAGCCAGTCTCTCTCAAAAGTATAGGAAAATGATCACTGCCTAGTGGATTACTGTCAACCCTCTATGAAAAATGGGAAAATAATGAAGGGGAGCAAATCGAGAGATCAATAGTGCTAAAGGCCTGACTAAGTGCATGAAAATAAGTGAAAGAACCAGTATTAAAAAGAGAAAGATTGTGATCAGAGAACATACGCTCTACAGAGAGACCACTCCTATCAATAACAGCACTTCCTCAGAGGGGATGATGTCCATTAAAGTCCCATTAAGGTCTGATTGATCATATGTCTCTCTAGCAGACAGGTAGAGAGAACAAACAGTGACAGTATGACCCAAGGAAACACAGATGGCTACGGCCTCCAAGGGTATATTGAGTGACAAATACAAGGTGGGCACATGCTGATCAACCAATAGTGCCACCCCTCCATGTACTCGTCCATCACACAGCCTGTCATTTCTGTACAGAGAAACCTGCCGAATGGTGACTGTATCAGCAGGTTTTAGACATGTTTCTTGTAAGGAAAGACATACAGGATGGTAGGAAGCAATCAGCGTTTTGATATCATCCAGATTAGAACGTAAACCTCGACAGTTCCATTGTATCACGGTGGCCATTTTTAATGACGGGTAGGCGAAGTGGCTGGAGAACCCTTCTGTTTACGACCACGTCTTTTTTCTTTACTGTCCTTATTCAGAGGAGGTCTATCGACCTCCATAGATCCTGCCCTGGGTCGATTGGGCAGGTCTTTGTTGTTGGAAGGGGATTCCAGTGACTGAGGACACGAACAAATGATTGTTTTGCATCGTGGGGTTGGAGAAAAAGATGTATCAGAAGAAATGCCTGTATTTGAAACTGAAGGATGTGAATCTTGAGATTTGTTGGACTGTATGGGAGGAACAGAGATGGGTGTAGAAGTCGATTCATCAACCTTTTTAACCATGAAGGTCAAAAGGCTTTTCATCTGTTTTGAAAATGATTCTTTTGGAGGTAAAGAGAGATCTGTCTGCACTCCCACTGTGGTTGAGGAATTATGTGCAGCAGCATATGTCCGAGATGAAGTGCCAGACAGCAATTTCCGAGCCTCAGGATAACTAATGTTATGTTTGTTTTCAAACGCTGCACCTCTTTTTCCTCTAACCATTTTGGGCAAGAACGAAAGTAGGAAGCGTGGGAACCATTGCAGTTGACACAATGTGGATCTGTGTGACATTCATAGGCATTGTGGTCCTTGCCACCACAACGAGCACATGTCGTGGAACCACGACAGGACGTCTTTGAGTGGTCGAACCTCTGACATTGGAAACATCGAAGAGGGTTTGGAATGTACGGCCGTACCCTGCAAATTAAATAACCTGCCTTGGTGGTGGCAGGTGCACGTGGTGAGGTAATGTCAAAACGAGGGTATTTGTCGGCAGTGTAACTCCATCTTTGCGAGTGGAGATGCACCTCACTGCAGAAACTCCTTGAGTGGAGAGACCAGTGAGAATCTCTGACTCAGGAACGTTCTTCAAATCCCTCTCAACAATAACTCCTTGTGATGAATTCAAGGTAGCATGAGGGGTAACCTCAATAGGTACATCCCCAATTGCCTATGAATTCAAGAGGAGTTCACTGTGTTGGGATGTGGATGTTTCCACCAATATGTCTCCAGATCGAAGCTTCTTTACTGACTTTGGAGAGCCAGCAAGTCCCTCTAGTCCCTTCTGAATAAAAAAGGGGGACATTTGCCCTAAAGGTTTTTCTGAAAGAGAATGTAATATAAGAAAATGGGGTAGGTGTGTTACAGATGTTGAAGACTGCTGCTCAGAGTCTTCAAGACGTGGTCATTTACCTATTGACTGTTTTTTCACTATTTTATTTAAATTTTTTGTTGGAGGATCCATAGGAAAAAAGGAAAATTTTGGTACCCACTGACCCCACCCACCATGGAGCTCTACAAGGGGATGCACTACAATGTCATGCAAGGACATTGCAGCAATGCCAGGGTTTCATGAGCACTGTACCCAAACACCAGCATCAGACACAATGTCCACAACACCCATTGAGAACTTCCAACACTGGTACTTGGTTGACTCTAGCCCTAGTGGACCAGCCGATTAACCCAAGGGGAGCCACCCAAAGGCCGCCCGTCTACAGGAATTCAAGGCCAAAGTGGTGTGTTATAGTTGGACTCCTCAACCACCAGGATCCTCTCCTCCCCTTCATGGGTTGCCATGCATGGGAAACACGTGGGTGGATGATTAGATCCCAGAGGAAGTAAACTGAAAAAACAGAACCTTCTCTGGGAGGTCCCCTCACCACGTACAGGAATCCACACTGAGGGGCTTTTTCTTATTACTTCTTGAGTAAAACTATATTATTTCATCAAGACATTATTCCCATCAATCTCACAATTTTAGAAATAACATGGTAAAACCATTTCAACAAGATCCTATAATAATACATCCATATAAATAACATTTAAAAATCACCCATACTCTCCTGAATCTCCACTGCAGATGTAGGTCATTACTTTGACCCACAATAACATCCAAACTGACCTCTAAAAGTGGTGAATAAGGCTTCTTTACAAATATTTCAAGGAAGGATAAAAAAGAAACAGATAAGCTATTAATAATATTTAATAATATAATTAAGAACTACTACAAAAGTTTGGAATCATTATGTATTCATATAACATTTCCCACATTTTAAAGTAACCAATATTAATTCTTTCAATATGGTAAAAGACAGCAATAAATTTGGTATAAAAACATCATTCATAAATATTTTGGGAGGGAGGTAAGAAATTATATTGGAAGACACTAGTGTTCTTTAACATGACAGTGAAGTCAACAAGTCAGTAGATACTAGTGTGTTCTTTATCATAACAGTGAAGTCAATAAGTAAGGAGATAATAGTGTATTGTTTAACATGACAGTGAGGTCAATAAGTAAGGAGATAATAGTGGGTTATCTAACATGACAATGAGGTAATATGTGAGAGATAATAGTGCTTTCTCTAACATGACAATGAGGTCAATAAGTAAGAGATAATAATGTGTTCTTTAACACGACAGTGACGTCAATAAGTAAGGAGATAATAGTGGGTTATCTAACATGACAATGAGGTAATAAGTAAGAGATAATAATGTGTTCTAATAGTGAGTTATCTAACATGACAATGAGGTCAATAAGTAAGAGATAATAGTGCTTTCTCTAACATGACAATGAGGTCAATAAGTAAGGAGATAAAAGTGAGTTATCTAACATGACAATGAGGTCAATAAGTAAGAGATAATAATGTGTTCTTTAACATGACAGTGAGGTCAATAAGTAAGGAGATAATAATGTGTTCTTTAACACGACAGTGAGGTCAAAAAGTAAGGAGATAATAGTGAGTTATCTAACATGACAATGAGGTCAATAAGTAAGGAGATAATAGTGTGTTGTTTAACATGACAGTGAGGTCAATAAGTAAGGAGAAAACAGTGTTTTTTAACATGATAGTGAAGTCAACAAGTCAGTAGATACTAGTATGTTCCTTAACATGACAGTGAGGTCAATGAGTAAGGAGATAATAGTGAGTTATCTAACATGACAATGAGGTCAATAAGTAAGGAGATAATATTGTGTTGTTTAACATGACAGTGAGGTCAATAAGTAAGGAGAAAACAGTGTTTTTTAACATGATAGTGAAGTCAACAAGTCAGTAGATACTAGTATGTTCCTTAACATGACAGTGAGGTTAATGAGTAAGGAGATAATAGTGTGTTCTTTAACATGACAGTGAGATCAACAAGTCAGTAGATACTAGTGTGTTTTTTAGCATTATAGTGAGATCAAAAGGAAATATTTAAGTTATTATCAATCTTTGTGTCATGTGACACTTGCAAGTTGCAGATGTTATATTATCTTTCCACCCATACTTTAAGTTATGAGTTTTAATGTAAATTAGAACTCCTACTACAGATATTGCTGAGATATAATTCAATTTTACAGCTTCCAATCATCTTGTTTTAATGAGATATAAAACAGAAAGTTCAACTCCCACACTATGCCCTCTTATCACATACTGTATTTCAAAAAGCACTGATAATTTACTCTGACATTTGCTATTTATAACCAATATAAAGAATATGTTTTAAGTTACTAATTTATATACAGGGTGTCCAAAACTAAATACATGAAAAAGAAAGTTGAGTAACATTTATATTATTTGAGATAACAAATTATGAATGTTTAAGTTAATTATTGTTACTACTTACATTATTTATCATTATTATTTATGAATATATAAACTACAGAGCCTATCATTTTTGAGAAGAGTGCTGAATAGTTTCCCCACTTTAACTGCTTTGGACTTTTATGTTTTGGAGTTTCTGAAAACAAAAATCTGTTATAACAATCCAATATTTCTTGAGGAATTGAAATTTTGAACCTGTCGCTGTGTCCTATCCTTCCCTGCAGTTGTGTTAGAAAAATGTGTTGTCAGAATTCGAATGCAGAATTAGATCGATTAGAGCTAACAACACAAGACATGCAGAAGTATACTGATTAAGGTTACAAGTTTTCAGGTAATATTTTTAATTTTTTGCTACATTCACTATGGAATTATAATCGTAAAAGGGTGTTGTATAGTTTCTGCATGTTGTTATTTTGTGGTCAAATTGAATATTGGAAACCTAATTAAAAACACCTTAGGTGTGAAAAAAAGTATAGCCAAAGAAAGGACTGAGTGCAACATTTAAAGGAATGAAACTGAAATTGGCAACCAAACCAGTAGCTACATTTATTGTATTGTGGTGAAGCTGTTATAAAAAGTGCACACATACAGTTCATGTGACTGGTGTAGGAATAAGCAAAGCTTTCAGACACATTTGAGCAATTTTTCATTTAATTATTTTGCACATCTTAATTTGTTTTTACAAAAGCAACCAGAATGTAAAACTTAAAAATTCAACAGCTTGAATACATTCCTCGTTGAGATATGTACACAAGCTGTAGATGTAATGTATAATTTAATACATTGTTTTACCATAACTTGAGTTCTTTACTTTGCTACCCAGGTCTGGTAGTTAAACATGATTCAAAGAACATTAAAATTATAAAATTAAATAAAAACATATGTTAACTGTTACAATCCTGAGATTATTTAGTACAAGTTATTGTTTGTTTGCAGTTCAGTTAAACAAAGAACTATTTGTGTTGTACCATGAAAGGTATTAAAACAGTTTTTTTTGCATTATAAGGTATCAGACCAACTGCTGAGCCACTGTCATATTTAAAATAAGTACATATAATTTTATGTTTCAACCTGAAATCATTCATGTGAGCAAAACAAGAGTAATTTTGATTACTTCACTTTTGGTTTGTGTGTTTATGGTGGTTACAATGTTAATCAAATGAACTGAGTCCACACAGCATTACAGCAGAGAAAATAACAGATCAAATATAAAGTTTTATAAAAAAATAAAAACTTCTGATATTAATTTAGGAAGTTCTAGAGACTATGTAAATGAAATTTGAAAATTATAAAGTGAAACAAACCATTTTTAATCTTCATATAGACATCATTTTGCACTTAAACAAAAACAGAGTAAGTCAGATTTGATAGTTATATCATTAAAATAATTCACCTTTATTGGCTTCGTGCTTTTGATTTTCTCTGCTAGTTCTGCAAACGAACCAGATGAAAATGGAGCTTGCCCAAATAAACATTCTAAAAAAATATGATCATAACCAAAAACACAGAAATATTAGTGGTCATGAACTTTATGGATAATATTTGTTGAGAAATATCTAGTGAATATTTAAAAAAAAAAACTAAAACATTATTTTGAACACTTTTCTCTAATTGATCAAGTTTCATATGTTGTTTTACGAAAATAAGAAAAAAAAATTCTTTCCAATATATTGAATTTCTTTCATTATGAACAAGAGACTCTGCTTAGAAAATTAATATTATAGCTTAACCTACTCTATAAAAAATATATAATTTACCAAAACACAAGAATTAAATATATAAATTACAAAGTCAACAAGAAACCTACCATATAAAATTATGCCAACTGACCAAAGGTCAACTCTGGCATCATAACGCCGATTCAATAAAATCTCTGGAGCCATGTAAAGAGGCGAGCCTCGAAGAGAAGTGCCTTCTGTTTCTGGTTGAAGGTACTGTGCAAAGCCAAAGTCTGCATTATTAAAAGAAAAAAAATTGTTTTACAGAAATTTTTCCTCTACAATGATGGTAATCTTCAGATAACAGTAATCACTGAACCTGTTATGTTTATGTGTTATCATTGTTTCTTGCCATTTTCCCAATTTGCAGAATAGAATCATGAATGTGGTCTTTGTAAGACTAAACAGCAAAATATTAAAACTCCTGAAGGTATATTCATGATATTAAAATAACCAACTGAAAACTTTTTACATATGTAATCAAATTTACAATGTTAAGAGTAAAAATTACACATGATTTTTAGTCCCAATTGCAAAAGATTTTTAGTGATTTATAATAAGGTTTCAATTTCAATAACCTCTGTTAACTCTATTTTCCAGTAGAATTTAATAATAAGATACATTTTAAGATAAAAATATCTGTGAAACCCAGTTTATTAAATACTTTAAAATCAAGACAAAATCTAAACATTATTTGAAAAGCTGAACAAAAAATGTTATAAATAACAAGGACTGACTCATGTGTACTCAAAGAGAAGCAAATAAATAGCTATACCAATATCTTAATCTTCACAAGAACACCTAAGGTAGCTTTCAAAGTATGATCTATTAACACTAAATGTGAGCTTGGTCATTTTGACCGACTTGGTAATCATTATACATAATTCTTAATGTACAAGATGCACCTTAAAAAATGTGGCAAGCTTTCAGTAAACATTACAAATCTATTGTTCAAAAAAAATAAAAGTTTTAATCAAGTACTGTTACAGTTCAACCATGTCTGAGTAAATGGTGATTTTCATGCTAAGAATAAATTTTTTTTTTCATTTCATATTTCATTTGTATAATCTACAGAATTTTTTTATTTTGAACAAAAGTTAAAAAATATATGAAATAAAATCAAAAATAATTTTTTTTCTAGAATGACTGCAGATTGTAAGACAATTAAAATTACCTAAGAATTTCAGATCTATTTACTTTTTTCACATCTGCTTTAATGTACTTTTATTGCTCTTTGAAACACATATTACTATTGTAACAAGCAATATACCACTCAGCAACAGTACAACAATTTAGGATTAGCAAGTTTGTGTTAAATCATGCAGTGTCATGTGGCTCTTGAACAATAACCAATAGAACTTCTTCCATTTCTTTTTTTCAGTTTTCTTGTATAATCTGAAATTTAACTTTTAGTTACTTTTCTTCAAAAATATACACAAAAATCATGATATTTAACACTTACCTAAACCCTAATCCAGCTTTACTTGAGTGCCTGCATTTTTTAACTTTTATATATATAACTGTTCTCATTGTTTATTTTATGCATTATATGTCACAAACATCACATATCTTTGGCACTACAACAATGCCCCAAGATTACTATAATTTACCTGGCTTTCTAAGTAAAATATGTTAAATAATTTTCTTTATTCTTTGAAGCACTAACTACAGTCTACACACACATAAAGATCTACTTGTGAAATACCAGGTCTCACCATAAAGGCATCATTAGAATCATATAATTCACAAAACAGCATTTTTATTGGTTATAAACAGGTATGACTGATAAATAGGCACAATCATATAAGTGATTTCTAAAACATGAAGAATTGGGAGAATTTGTGTCATATTTATTGACAGACACCACAGGAAATAGGAAAAGATTATTTTATATTCTGATGTCAATACCTTCAGTTTGTATATCTGAAACCAATATGAGAGAAGAGAGAAAGAAAGAAAATCTATTTCTGAGTACAGTGGGTCATATGGTACAGAAAATAGAAGACAGACAGTTCACTAAAACACAGAAAATATGCAAATCTTAAAAATAAATTAAAACTACACTTCAAGTTGATGGGCATAAATTGCTAATCAAGTAGTTTAATTAGATTTTGAATGTAACTATATAAAAAAGTTGTTTTGGCACACTGACTCTCGCCTATATACAGTGTTGAATTTTTACCATTAAAAATCAAACTTAATAACAAGCCACCAAATTATTATACTGATCTCTTAATTTCAGTCCTGAAGTAACACTTGAATAAAATCCTTCTTGAATATACCTGCAAATGTTTCAGTTGACATAAATTATTCTATATTAGGTGAACAGAAGTTGAATATATCTTCATTTACAGCTGATGTCCATTTGTGCATGTGCGTTTTAGTTTCTCTCGAATAAAGTTTATAAAATAATTATTTCACTGGAATGTTAAATACATAAGACACTGTAGAACTGCCTTTACCAAAAAGGATACCAGCACCAGTCTATAAAGTCTACAAAATGATTACAGACAAACTAAAGCAGAGGCAGCTTTGAAATTTTTTTTCTTAATGTAGTTCTTATTCTATTGAAAGGGTATGACAGTTTCACACTTACAGATTAAATTCTAACAGAGAAATAAGCTAAAAAATTTTCATTAAAAATTCAGCAAGACATAAACAAAAGATCATGCCTTACCTGCAAGTTTTAACTTGGGATTACAAACAGAAGACAGAAGAATATTCTGTGGTTTTAAATCCATATGTGCTATGTTATGAGATCGTAAAACTTGTAATGCTTTAGCTGAAAACAAATACAAGTAAAATTTAGTTATTCTATATCAGTATAATGAAGAAGTTCTTCATAAGATATTGATGTAGTTTATTTTTGTCTAGTGCAAAAAATCACACTAAAACATTATCATAATCGATTAATGTACTTCTTATGTAAACTTAATCACTGAAAGAACATAACAGATAAACTATTTAAGCAAGAACACCTCTCAAACATTAAAATAACAAGTAAAAATTTTTAACAAGGAAATTCCATACACTGAAACATTAATATTATAAATTAACTATCCTTATGGCTTGAAGGGAATCCACCCTCCTTGTAACCACGAAGGTATTCATGAAAGTAACTATAATATGATTATTTTTTTAATAATGTAAACATATGTTTACAAAATTTTGCAGGTTATTAGTATACATTACCAGGCTTTCAGAAAAAAAAAGTTTTAAGTAGTAATATATTTTAATTTAAAAAAATGTTCATAATTTTTTTCAGAATGTTGACCAGGCAACATGCAGAGTAATCTTAAGATTAAAAATCCTTTTATGTATGAGAAAATTTTCAAATTTCACAAGTGATATCTTTATAACCTCCAGGTAATTGTTAAATATTTTTAAGAAAAAACTTTCTATTTGATTGGCTTTTTTCACAATCAAATCAGAATCTCTGTACATGTTCAACAGATTTGACTAATCTCATAACCACCATAAAAATTAGGAAGTAAATATAAATTATACTTTTTTTTTCTTTTCTAGAATGATCACAAACATATAACCTAAATTAGCTTAAATGTCATAGCATTATACATTTACGTACATATATATTACTATTTTTATTATATTTACCCTTTAGCCACTGCTGGCTAAGATAGAAGTTACAATGTGTGCTTATGTTATTGAATCCAAGAATATCAAATTGACCTTTAGTCTTTACAAAGTGACTAGTCTTGGTTATGTTTTAATGGGCCAGTATTTTGTAAAATAGAATCATATTTCAGTTATAATGCATATGTATATAGATTATTATTATTTACAAATAACATTTTAAACATATTTTTCTTAAAATTTAGGACAGTAAATAAAGAAATAAAGCAAACAATTATCTTTTCTAGTAACAATCTTTGTACTTAGTTGCTGCTTGTTAGTTTGCTAAGCCTTAAGAAATTCCACAGGTGTAGTATGTGAAATAAAATAATTTTTTAAAAGCTTTATGTATACATCTGAATAACTCAAAAATAATAAATTACTTTACTGATACCATAAAATTCCATCAGAATGTATCTAGTTTAATAACAAAGTAGTGTAGAAAAAAAAATCAAACATACTTAAGACTTAACAGCATGAAGTTTGTCTCAAAAGAAAGAAACTATGCCTGCAGTATTTGAAAATGGCTGGAAAATCCACTTGTGGGACATACTGAGCTTCTGATTGGTTACTTACATGTCATATGTAGAATTAAGAGTATATAAGGGACCATTTCCAAAAACTGTAGTAGGTGATTCGGGGGTATTGTGCTTAATTCAGTACATTAGTGATATCTCATCATACAGAAAAGATAGGAGACATTTATTTTATATTCTAGCATTTAAATATTGGTAATTCATGTTCCTAATTCATACAAAACTAAAAGTTTTGTATTTTGTTACCACAAACATCCAATATGAGCCAGTGCTGCACTCAACATATCATGTGACTCAGAGAAATCAATGTTTAGGCATTTTTAAAATATTTAATTTTGAATTAAAATTACATAATGTATAATATGAAATATTAATCATAATCTACAGTTTGATACCAAACTTTATGACATAAATTTATGAAACAGTAGTTGAATAAATTTTTGAATGTGAGTAAACAAACACAATGACATGGCCTTTCACCCATGACCCATCATAATAAGCTTAACATACATATGAAGAAAGCATCTAGTCAGATTTTCTGTGTGTATTTTACTGTAATATTTTGGTATTTAGGCACAGCATGTCTTTTCGTTTTTCTACCTTTTTATTTCAAAGAATAACTGTTCAAACATGTTTTATTTATTCCAAGTCCATGCCATTTTCTCAAGACATGTTATCAAGAAAATAGTCTATCAAGCTTTATTTCTTTGTTCTATTGAGGTCACACCTGTTTTGCCTGGGTGAGGGAAAGGCATGACCATAATGATGTACATTTTACATAAATGTTAACAGCAGTGCCTTCCAACAGTGCAGCAGTGATGGGAGGGCATGGCCATAATGATAAACATTTTACATAAATGTTAACAGCAGTGCCTTCCAACAGTGTAGCAGTGATGGGAGGGCATGGCCATAATGACGTACATTTTACATAAATGTTAACAGCAGTGCCTTCCAACAGTGTAGCAGTGATGGGAGGGCATGGCCATAATGATATACATTTTACATAACTGTTAACAGCAGTGCCTTCCAACAGTGTAGCAGTGGGAGGTGTGTGGCCATAATGACGTACATTTTACATAAATGTTGACAAAAGTGCCTTCCAACAGTGTAGCAGATAATATCTCAAGGTTATGACATCCCCTATGTTTGAGTAACAACAAGTTTGTATCATTTACTATGGTTGAATCCAATACTTCCCACTGAGTAAACATCAGATTTAAACATTTATGTACAAGGTCATGAGTGAACTGGTTATCAGGCAAACATGTAAAGAAAATAAGTCTAATAAACTGATGAAGCAAGTGAAAGGCAAGCATCTGGCATGCATACAAACCAAATTTTATGCCTTCAATCAATAAAGATTGTTTCCATTGTAGGTTATACATTGTACTAAATCTATTTCTCTGACAAAACATTTAATATTAGCTAAATTCAGTAATTCTTAGTTACATATCCTGCTGATCCTCCTGTTATATAGAAGATCTTCCTAAGAGTCTATAAAAAAAAAAGTCTCACCTTAAAATATCATAATATTAGCCCTTCAGACTCAATATTGCAGGGTTTTCTCTCAACAACAAGAGCATTGCAGCATATTTACTAAACAAATACTTCATCATAATCCTCAGTGTTAATTTAACATTTTAATTCTTAAAGAAAAAAAATGAGATAAAAGTTACTGGACATTTTCATTAGTGTTGTTTCTTTAAGGCTTCATATTCCAGTAAATAAAAGAAAATTCTTTATTTTAATTCAAATTTACAAAGACAGGATAAGAAGGTTTTTATATACCTATCTGTTGTAGAAACTTTCTAATGGTAATTTCAGGAAGTCTTCTTCGCCATCTAATAAAATGTGAGAGATCTCCACCACTGCAATATTCCATGATGAGGTATATAAAGTGGCTATCCCACTAAAATAAGACAAATGAAAACGTTTAGAATAACTATTTCTAAATTATTAAACTTTCAGAATCCTTTCCTTACCAGGTTTCTCATAAGATAAAGGTTGAAATCTATCAAAAAAGTTTACTGAATCACAAATATTTACTTTATTATCTCAAGACCTTAGTTATAAAACTTTATAAATTATCTCCTTCAATTTTACACTAAACCTTTTCCCATCTCTCTCTTGACATCTTTCCAAAGCAGACGACCTCCTTCTCCAGCAAGCATTCACTACATATAAATTTATAGCTTTTTGAGACTTTCAAATGTCAGTTTTTCTAACTATTTCTTTGTTTTTAACCAACAACTTTGTATTATTTCAACTTGTGTTCAAGTAAATACAAAATGGTTCTGTACGTTTTAACATTTAGCTTGTTCCCTATTCTATGATGAATCTCTACAATTTCAATTCTGGTATATCAATCATTATTATTGAGAAGAAATGAAAAATACAACTCACATGAAAAAAACAAAACAACTGAAATGTATAATAACATTAACTTACTTGGAAATCTTTAAGTTCAACAATAAATTCATGTTTAACTTTTTTAAGAATTTCTATTTCAGTCAAAAGGTTTTCCACTGCTGACTTTGTGAGCGAGTTCTTCTCCACACACTTGACAGCAACCACTTCCCTGTCTGAACTCTGAACACATATAAAAACAAAACTTACTTATAGAAAGAGTTACTCTGAAAGCTATATACTTGATATAGAAATTTAAATAAAAGCAACATAACACATGAGGAACAACACTGGTCTAAGAAATAGCAGGTGAAATGTCTGAAGAACTGCCTTGAAAATTGTCATATGGCTTCAGAAAAAAAAGACCATGTACATGTAGTCCCCTATCCTTCAAGCTAGATGCTTCAAACATCCATTTCAAAAACAGTACTGTCAAAGAACTGACTAGATCAGAAACTTTAATGAAATAAGCAAGCAGAATACAAAATTTATCAAGAACAATAATGTGAAAGAACTGAATACACGAGAAACTTTAATGAAATAAGCAATCAGAATGCATAATTGTCATATGTCTAACAGTAGAAACTTGTGTTTCTTATCTGTCATGTTATGTCTTAACAGTAGAAAACTTGTGTTTCTTATCAGCTATGTCATGTGTCTAACAGTAGAAAACTTTCTTATCAGCTATGTCATGTGTCTAACAGTAGAAAACTTTCTTATCAGCTATGTCATGTGTCTAACAGTAGAAAACTTTCTTATCAGCTGTCATGTGTCTAACAGTAGTAAACTTTCTTATCAGCTATGTCATGTGTCTAACAGTAGAAAACTTTCTTATCAGCTATGTCATGTGTCTAACAGTAGAAAACTTTCTTATCAGCTATGTCATGTGTCTAACAGTAGAAAACTTTCTTATCAGCTATGTCATGTGTCTAACAGTAGAAAACTTTCTTATCAGCTATGTCATGTGTCTAACAGTAGAAAACTTTCTTATCAGCTTTGTCATGTGTCTAACAGTAGAAAACTTTCTTATCAGCTATGTCATGTGTCCAACAGTAGAAAACTTTATCAGCTATGTCATGTGTCTAACAGTAGAAAACTTTCTTATCAGCTGTCATGTGTCTAACAGTAGTAAACTTTCTTATCAGCTTTGTCATGTGTCTAACAGTAGAAAACTTTCTTATCAGCTATGTCATGTGTCTAACAGTAGAAAACTTTCTTATCAGCTATGTCATGTGTCTAACAGTAGTAAACTTTCTTATGAGCTTTGTCATGTGTCTAACAGTAGAAAACTTTCTTATCAGCTATGTCATGTGTCTAACAGTAGAAAACTTTCTTATCAGCTTTGTCATGTGTCTAACAGTAGAAAACTTTCTTATCAGCTATGTCATGTGTCTAACAGTAGAAAACTTTCTTATCAGCTATGTCATGTGTCTAACAGTAGTAAACTTTCTAATCAGCTTCATCATGTGTCTAACAGTAGAAAACTTTCTTATCAGCTATGTCATGTGTCTAACAGTAGAAAACTTTCTCATCAGCTATGTCATGTGTCTAACAGTAGTAAACTTTCTTATCAGCTTTGTCATATGTCTAACAGTAGAAAACTTTCTTATCAGCTATGTCATGTGTCTAACAGTAGAAAACTTTCTTATCAGCTATGTCATGTGTCTAACAGTAGAAAACTTTCTTATCAGCTATGTCATGTGTCTAACAGTAGTAAACTTTCTAATCAGCTATGTCATGTGTCTAACAGTAGAAAACTTTCGTATCAGCTATGTCATGTGTATAACAGTAGAAAACTTTCTTATCAGCTGTCATGTGTCTAACAGTAGAAAACTTTCTTATCAGCTGTCATGTGTCTAACAGTAGAAAACTTTCTTATCAGCTGTCATGTGTCTAACAGTAGAAAACTTTCTTATCAGCTGTCATGTGTCTAACAGTAGAAAACTTTCTTATCAGCTATGTCATGTGTAACAGTAGAAAACTTTCTTATCAGCTATGTCATGTGTAACAGTAGAAAACTTTCTTATCAGCTATGTCATGTGTCTAACAGTAGAAAACTTTCTTATCAGCTGTCATGTGTCTAACAGTAGAAAACTTTCTTATCAGCTTTGTCATGTGTCTAACAGTAGTAAACTTTCTAATCAGCTTTGTCATGTGTCTAACAGTAGAAAACTTTCTTATCAGCTATGTCATGTGTCTAACAGTAGTAAACTTTCTTATCAGCTTTGTCATGTGTCTAACAGTAGAAAACTTTCTTATCAGCTATGTCATGTGTCTAACAGTAGAAAACTTTCTTATCAGCTATGTCATGTGTCTAACAGTAGTAAACTTTCTTATGAGCTTTGTCATGTGTCTAACAGTAGAAAACTTTCTTATCAGCTATGTCATGTGTCTAACAGTAGAAAACTTTCTTATCAGCTTTGTCATGTGTCTAACAGTAGAAAACTTTCTTATCAGCTATGTCATGTGTCTAACAGTAGAAAACTTTCTTATCAGCTATGTCATGTGTCTAACAGTAGTAAACTTTCTAATCAGCTTCATTCATGTGTCTAACAGTGAAAACTTTCTTATCAGCTATGTCATGTGTCTAACAGTAGAAAACTTTCTCATCAGCTATGTCATGTGTCTAACAGTAGTAAACTTTCTTATCAGCTTTGTCATATGTCTAACAGTAGAAAACTTTCTTATCAGCTATGTCATGTGTCTAACAGTAGAAAACTTTCTTATCAGCTATGTCATGTGTCTAACAGTAGAAAACTTTCTTATCAGCTATGTCATGTGTCTAACAGTAGTAAACTTTCTAATCAGCTATGTCATGTGTCTAACAGTAGAAAACTTTCGTATCAGCTATGTCATGTGTATAACAGTAGAAAACTTTCTTATCAGCTGTCATGTGTCTAACAGTAGAAAACTTTCTTATCAGCTGTCATGTGTCTAACAGTAGAAAACTTTCTTATCAGCTGTCATGTGTCTAACAGTAGAAAACTTTCTTATCAGCTGTCATGTGTCTAACAGTAGAAAACTTTCTTATCAGCTATGTCATGTGTAACAGTAGAAAACTTTCTTATCAGCTATGTCATGTGTAACAGTAGAAAACTTTCTTATCAGCTATGTCATGTGTCTAACAGTGAAAACTTTCTTATCAGCTGTCATGTGTCTAACAGTAGAAAACTTTCTTATCAGCTTTGTCATGTGTCTAACAGTAGTAAACTTTCTAATCAGCTTTGTCATGTGTCTAACAGTAGAAAACTTTCTTATCAGCTATGTCATGTGTCTAACAGTAGAAAACTTTCTTATCAGCTTTGTCATGTGTCTAACAGTAGTAAACTTTCTAATCAGCTTTGTCATGTGTCTAACAGTAGAAAACTTTCTTATCAGCTATGTCATGTGTCTAACAGTAGTAAACTTTCTTATGAGCTTTGTCATGTGTCTAACAGTAGAAAACTTTCTTATCAGCTGTCATGTGTCTAACAGTAGTAAACTTTCTTATCAGCTTTGTCATGTGTCTAACAGTAGTAAAATTTCTTATCAGCTTTGTCATGTGTCTAACAGTAGAAAACTTTCTTATCAGCTATGTCATGTGTCTAACAGTAGAAAACTTTCTTATCAGCTATGTCATGTGTCTAACAGTAGTAAACTTTCTTATGAGCTTTGTCATGTGTCTAACAGTAGAAAACTTTCTTATCAGCTTTGTCATGTGTCTAACAGTAGAAAACTTTCTTATCAGCTATGTCATGTGTCTAACAGTAGTAAACTTTCTTATCAGCTTTGTCATGTGTCTAACAGTAGAAAACTTTCTTATCAGCTATGTCATGTGTCTAACAGTAGTAAACTTTCTTATGAGCTTTGTCATGTGTCTAACAGTAGAAAACTTTCTTATCAGCTTTGTCATGTGTCTAACAGTAGAAAACTTTCTTATCAGCTATGTCATGTGTCTAACAGTAGAAAACTTTCTTATCAGCTATGTCATGTGTCTAACAGTAGTAAACCTTCTAATCAGCTTTGTCATGTGTCTAACAGTAGAAAACTTTCTTATCAGCTGTCATGTGTCTAACAGTAGTAAACTTTCTTATCAGCTACGTCATGTGTCTAACAGTAGTAAACTTTCTTATCAGCTTTGTCATGTGTCTAACAGTAGAAAACTTTCTTATCAGCTTTGTCATGTGTCTAACAGTAGAAAACTTTCTTATCAGCTATGTCATGTGTCTAACAGTAAAAACTTTCTTATCAGCTACGTCATGTGTCTAACAGTAGAAAACTTTCTTATCAGCTATGTCATGTGTCTAACAGTAGAAAACTTTCTTATCAGCTATGTCATGTGTCTAACAGTAGTAAACTTTCTTATCAGCTACGTCATGTGTCTAACAGTAGTAAACTTTCTTATCAGCTTTGTCATGTGTCTAACAGTAGAAAACTTTCTTATCAGCTTTGTCATGTGTCTAACAGTAGAAAACTTTCTTATCAGCTATGTCATGTGTCTAACAGTAAAAACTTTCTTATCAGCTACGTCATGTGTCTAACAGTAGAAAACTTTCTTATCAGCTACGTCATGTGTCTAACAGTAGAAAACTTTCTTATCAGCTATGTCATGTGTCTAACAGTAGAAAACTTTCTTATCAGCTATGTCATGTGTCTAACAGTAGAAAACTTTCTTATCAGCTGTCATGTGTCTAACAGTAGTAAACTTTCTTATCAGCTGTCATGTGTCTAACAGTAGAAAACTTTCTTATCAGCTATGTCATGTGTCTAACAGTAGAAAACTTTCTTATCAGCTGTCATGTGTCTAACAGTAGTAAACTTTCTTATCAGCTACGTCATGTGTCTAACAGTAGTAAACTTTCTTATCAGCTTTGTCATGTGTCTAACAGTAGAAAACTTTCTTATCAGCTTTGTCATGTGTCTAACAGTAGAAAACTTTCTTATCAGCTATGTCATGTGTCTAACAGTAAAAACTTTCTTATCAGCTACGTCATGTGTCTAACAGTAGAAAACTTTCTTATCAGCTACGTCATGTGTCTAACAGTAGAAAACTTTCTTATCAGCTATGTCATGTGTCTAACAGTAGAAAACTTTCTTATCAGCTGTCATGTGTCTAACAGTAGTAAACTTTCTTATCAGCTTTGTCATGTGTCTAACAGTAGAAAACTTTCGTATCAGCTATGTCATGTGCCTAACAGTAGAAAACTTTCTTATCAGCTTTGTCATGTGTCTAACAGTAGAAAACTTTCTTATCAGCTATGTCATGTGTCTAACAGTAGTAAACTTTCTTATGAGCTTTGTCATGTGTCTAACAGTAGAAAACTTTCTTATCAGATTTGTCATGTGTCTAACAGTAGAAAACTTTCTTATCAGCTATGTCATGTGTCTAACAGTAGTAAACTTTCTTATGAGCTTTGTCATGTGTCTAACAGTAGAAAACTTTCTTATCAGCTATGTCATGTGTCTAACAGTATAAAACTTTCTTATCAGCTTTGTCATGTGTCTAACAGTAGAAAACTTTCTTATCAGCTATGTCATGTGTCTAACAGTAGAAAACTTTCTTATCAGCTTTGTCATGTGTCTAACAGTAGAAAACTTTCTTATCAGCTATGTCATGTGTCTAACAGTAGAAAACTTTCTTATCAGCTTTGTCATGTGTCTAACAGTAGAAAACTTTCTTATCAGCTATGTCATGTGTCTAACAGTAGTAAACTTTCTAATCAGCTTTGTCATGTGTCTAACAGTAGAAAACTTTCTTATCAGCTATGTCATGTGTCTAACAGTAGTAAACTTTCTTATCAGCTATGTCATGTGTCTAACAGTAGAAAACTTTCTTATCAGCTATGTCATGTGTCTAACAGTAGTAAACTTTCTTATCAGCTATGTCATGTGTCTAACAGTAGAAAACTTTCTTATCAGCTATGTCATGTGTCTAACAGTAGAAAACTTTCTTATCAGCTATGTCATGTGTCTAACAGTAGTAAACCTTCTAATCAGCTTTGTCATGTGTCTAACAGTAGAAAACTTTCTTATCAGCTGTCATGTGTCTAACAGTAGTAAACTTTCTTATCAGCTACGTCATGTGTCTAACAGTAGTAAACTTTCTTATCAGCTTTGTCATGTGTCTAACAGTAGAAAACTTTCTTATCAGCTATGTCATGTGTCTAACAGTAAAAACTTTCTTATCAGCTACGTCATGTGTCTAACAGTAGAAAACTTTCTTATCAGCTATGTCATGTGTCTAACAGTAGAAAACTTTCTTATCAGCTATGTCATGTGTCTAACAGTAGTAAACTTTCTTATCAGCTACGTCATGTGTCTAACAGTAGTAAACTTTCTTATCAGCTTTGTCATGTGTCTAACAGTAGAAAACTTTCTTATCAGCTTTGTCATGTGTCTAACAGTAGAAAACTTTCTTATCAGCTATGTCATGTGTCTAACAGTAAAACTTTCTTATCAGCTACCGCCATGTGTCTAACAGTAGAAAACTTTCTTATCAGCTACGTCGTATGTGTCTAACAGTAGAAAACTTTCTTATCAGCTATGTCATGTGTCTAACAGTAGAAAACTTTCTTATCAGCTATGTCATGTGTCTAACAGTAGAAAACTTTCTTATCAGCTGTCATGTGTCTAACAGTAGTAAACTTTCTTATCAGCTGTCATGTGTCTAACAGTAGAAACCTTTCTTATCAGCTATGTCATGTGTCTAACAGTAGAAAACTTTCTTATCAGCTGTCATGTGTCTAACAGTAGTAAACTTTCTTATCAGCTACGTCGTATGTGTCTAACAGTAGTAAACTTTCTTATCAGCTTTGTCATGTGTCTAACAGTAGAAAACTTTCTTATCAGCTTTGTCATGTGTCTAACAGTAGAAAACTTTCTTATCAGCTACGTCATGTGTCTAACAGTAGAAAACTTTCTTATCAGCTATGTCATGTGTCTAACAGTAGAAAACTTCTTATCAGATGTCATGTGTCTAACAGTAGTAAACTTTCTTATCAGCTTTGTCATGTGTCTAACAGTAGAAAACTTTCGTATCAGCTATGTCATGTGCCTAACAGTAGAAAACTTTCTTATCAGCTTTGTCATGTGTCTAACAGTAGAAAACTTTCTTATCAGCTATGTCATGTGTCTAACAGTAGTAAACTTTCTTATGAGCTTTGTCATGTGTCTAACAGTAGTAAACTTTCTTATCAGCTTTGTCATGTGTCTAACAGTAGAAAACTTTCGTATCAGCTATGTCATGTGCCTAACAGTAGAAAACTTTCTTATCAGCTTTGTCATGTGTCTAACAGTAGAAAACTTTCTTATCAGCTATGTCATGTGTCTAACAGTAGTAAACTTTCTTATGAGCTTTGTCATGTGTCTAACAGTAGTAAACTTTCTTATCAGCTTTGTCATGTGTCTAACAGTAGAAAACTTTCTTATCAGCTATGTCATGTGTCTAACAGTAAAAACTTTCTTATCAGCTACGTCATGTGTCTAACAGTAGAAAACTTTCTTATCAGCTACGTCATGTGTCTAACAGTAGAAAACTTTCTTATCAGCTATGTCATGTGTCTAACAGTAGAAAACTTCTTATCAGATGTCATGTGTCTAACAGTAGTAAACTTTCTTATCAGCTTTGTCATGTGTCTAACAGTAGAAAACTTTCGTATCAGCTATGTCATGTGCCTAACAGTAGAAAACTTTCTTATCAGCTTTGTCATGTGTCTAACAGTAGAAAACTTTCTTATCAGCTATGTCATGTGTCTAACAGTAGTAAACTTTCTTATGAGCTTTGTCATGTGTCTAACAGTAGAAAACTTTCTTATCAGATTTGTCATGTGTCTAACAGTAGAAAACTTTCTTATCAGCTATGTCATGTGTCTAACAGTAGTAAACTTTCTTATGAGCTTTGTCATGTGTCTAACAGTAGAAAACTTTCTTATCAGCTATGTCATGTGTCTAACAGTAGAAAACTTTCTTATCAGCTTTGTCATGTGTCTAACAGTAGAAAACTTTCTTATCAGCTATGTCATGTGTCTAACAGTAGAAAACTTTCTTATCAGCTTTGTCATGTGTCTAACAGTAGAAAACTTTCTTATCAGCTATGTCATGTGTCTAACAGTAGAAAACTTTCTTATCAGCTTTGTCATGTGTCTAACAGTAGAAAACTTTCTTATCAGCTATGTCATGTGTCTAACAGTAGTAAACTTTCTAATCAGCTTTGTCATGTGTCTAACAGTAGAAAACTTTCTTATCAGCTATGTCATGTGTCTAACAGTAGTAAACTTTCTTATCAGCTATGTCATGTGTCTAACAGTAGAAAACTTTCTTATCAGCTATGTCATGTGTCTAACAGTAGTAAACTTTCTTATCAGCTATGTCATGTGTCTAACAGTAGAAAACTTTCTTATCAGCTATGTCATGTGTCTAACAGTAGAAAACTTTCTTATCAGCTATGTCATGTGTCTAACAGTAGAAAACTTTCTTATCAGCTATGTCATGTGTCTTAACAGTAGAAAACTGTTTCCTATAAGTTAGATCAGGTGTCTAACAGTAAAAAACTGTTTATCAGCTATGTCATGTGTCTAACAGTAGAAGTTTGTGTTTTTTACCAGCCAAGTCATGCATCTAACAGTATAAACTTACAATTTTTTACCAGCTATGTCTTGTGTCTAACAATATAAACTTGTGTTTCTTACCAGCTAGGTCATGTGTACAACAATATAAATTATAAACAATAAAACTCTTCAACAGAAAGTCAATCCAATAGACTAAGCTATGAAAATTTGGTTAAGAACATCAAATCCAATTAACACTGTGGACTTTACACAGAAATACAATGGGATCTTAACTAGTTTATGTTCCATTTGTTTGACAAGTTATGTGTGTTTGTCAGTTTCAATCTTTCATTTGTTTATAACAATAATGATAGTGTATTTTGATAACAGTAAGTAATTTTCTGCTCATTCCACACAATAAACAACTGCTGCTATAACACAGATTAAGGAAGCCATGGAGGGAGAAACCCTTTCAACAGTTAAAGTCACCCCAAAACTGGTGAGACTTCAGGCTCTCTCAAACTCCATCAACCTCTTTTAAAAATTAATTCCTTGACTGTCCTCTACTATAAACAGCACCCTGTATATTTCTGCAGAGGAGCCAAAAGAAACACACCCTGTAGTTTCTTCCTGTTCTGTTGTGGGCTTCAATTAATTTTGTGCAAAGTTTATTAACACAGATAGTACAATTAAGTATTTTTCTTTTTCTCAGCAGCTGTTTACCAATCCAAGTTTTTCCACACCAAGTTTATCATATGATATCCATTCATGATTTGACATCATGCATCAGATGAAATGGAAGTTGTCTGACACACTCATCATGTTGTATAAAGCAACTGTTCTATGTTTAACAACAAGTACACACATACTTTGTTTTTGAGTTGAATAAAAACTGTTCAGTTTGTGCATTACTTTGAGTCGATTTTTTTTTCAGGTCCTTACATTTGGAGACTTAATGCTACTTCATGTTATTAGATTGTTCTCAACACAATTCAGTTTGTTATGAATATATACACAGAAATTGCAATATCAGAAGATATCTGTAAAATATTCTAGTAAATTATATGGAATAAGACAGAAATATGATTACAGCTATATACTACATAACAACATTCTGTACATAAACAACATGCAACAGTTAAAAAAACAGCCTCTTGTTGCTGTTTAATGTTTGCTGGAAAACTCTTGTAAGTTGTGTAATATAAATGCACCTACAGAGAATTAATAAAAATGCTCCTAATATTATAATATTGTTAAGAGATGCAGAAACACAAAAACATTAGGTCATTTTCAGGCATTCAATGGATAATTGAATTAGTAATCTAATTTCCACTATAGGCACAAAATTAGTTATCATGAATAACTCATAACGAAATATAAAACCAAGCTTCTTCAAATCTGTCAATAACATTTATGAGTATACAACGTGGGAAATATTATTCACAAATACCCCAGCAACACTAAGAGCACTACCAATACGAAAAATATCGATAACCTTTCTGTAAGCTTTGTAAACTGTGGCATAAGAACCTCTTCCTAACTTCTCTGTAAATACAAAACCTTCCAAAGTTGGGCTTCGTGCCATGAAGAATCATGCACATTTATCGCCCTCTGTCAGGATGCATATGAAACGATATATAACTAATAAATACGATAATAAACTAGTTAAAATCAATATCGTTCACACTTTTTCCTGTTGTGATCTGCTAAAATACACAAACAAATGCCGCTTTCTTCTCTCTTTTTATATTTAATTTCACGCAAAGCTCCACAAAGACTATCTGTATTAATCGTCCATAATTTTGAAATCACGACTAAAGGGAAGACGTAATCTAGTCAACACTAACCTTTACCAATGAATAATGGGATTTATTGTAGAAAATAACGTCCCCAACGTCAAGAAAGCAAGAGCGCTCGTTAATGGGAATCAAACCCATTTTTTCTTGATTATATTTTTCACAGTTGTAATATATTTGTGTATAATGTAACGGATTTACTGTCATATATATTTATATTTAATATCGATGTTTCTTTAAGTTAAATGTACATTTCGAAATGTACGTAACTTATACTGTTAAATCTGTACTGTAAAATTATTGCCTATCCATTAAAATTGTAGAAGATTCTTGAGTGTAACAAACAATGTAAACATTGGTGTGTTGTCTACATTGTTGCGTAAGCTGAGGCTTCGAGAAAGTCTCCTCTCACCCATAAATATAACCAACGCGGCATGTCAAAAGACAGAATATACAGGGTGTTCGGAAAGTCACTGTGAACCTATATATTTATTAACAGATATGCTTCAATATAGAATACAGGAGGTAAATATGAATGACAATTATAAATAATGTTGAAAGTGACCCCCGTTGGCATCAATACAAGCTTGGATCCTTCTTATTTTGTTTCTAAACACCGCTAACAGTTGCTGGCTTGAAATAGACTAAATGAATGCTTTTATCGCTGCTTTCAAGTCATTCAGTGTGCGCAGACGATCTCAATACATTGCAGATTTTGCTGCTCCCCATAGATAATAGCGTGGTGGACAAAGATCTGGTAAGCGTGGGGGCCACAAGTCTTTGGAAATAATGCGGTCTCCAAAACATTTCTTTAATAACCGCATAGATCTGTGAGATGTGTTGGCAGTAGAACCATCCTGTTGAAACCATGAGTAATTGATTTCATCACTTGTTATCTGACTGATGAAGGTATGAAGAATCTCCGAACAATAGCGTTTGCTGTTTATTGTGTTCATAAAGAAAATAGGGCCAACAAATCGTTGTCTGGAAATCGCAACCCACACACCAACCTTGGAATCATGTAGGGGTGTGTTTCGTGCAAACTGTGAGGATTATCAGATGACCACAATCTTGAATTTTGTTAATTAACGTAACCCGAGAGATGGAACCATGCTTCGTCGGTGAAAAAGGTCACATCCAACACATCAGCTGTATTCTCTTCGATAAATCGGTTAAACCATCTGCAACAGCGTATTCGTTTTTCATTATCAGTTACTTCCAGTTCTTGTACCGACTTTATTTTGCATGGGAAGAGCTATAATTTCTTTCTGAAGGCCTTATGAGCAGTTCCAAGACCAATATCATGCTGCTAACCTAACTTTCGTAATGATTTTGATAGACTCTGCATCACACTGTCAGAAATATTCAACAGTTTCTCCTCCGATAGCTTTGCTAACCTTACACAGCGTTTGACATCATCCACTGATACTGTTTCTCGAAATTTATCAACAAGCTTACGAACTGCATTGCGATGTGGAACAGGCGTATCTGGGAATTTTTCAACAAATCGCTGTCGCACCACATCTGTGTGTCTACCACCTTCCCAGAATATGTGTTCGACGAGCCATACACGTTCTTCAGTTGTTAAAACCATACTGGGATCAAAATCTGAAATATAAGAAAATATGATTTCAAAACTGCACAGTGACTTTCCGAGCACCCTGTATTATTGGTTTGATATAGTTCGTGTATTATAAACCGCGGAAGCTATAATTACAATTAACGTTTGTTAACCGGAAAACTTTAGATATTTGACAAGGAAGTTTATAAACTTCGGAAATTGCAAATCATTTAGTGTATTTCCGAAGACATTATATAACTTCAGCGATGAAAGACTTAACATGTAATCAGCGAAGAACGAATGACACAGATCTAGCCAGCTTCTTGTTAAGTAAACTTGATCTACATCAACTTCAAATCATCAGTTGAAAATAATTCAATGTCCAGACAAGTCAATTGGATATTGAGATGAAACTGGTTTATTTCCTTCTTTAAAGCTTGAAGTACAGCAGTATATTTGTGGACTTACACTGCTAGAAAACGGGTTTCGATACCCGTGATGGGCAGAGCACAAGTAGCTTTTTATGTAGCTTTGTGCTTATTAACAAATAACAACCTTTAAACTCTTCTCCAAGCCAATACCACTTTCAAACTGTCGTACATTATTTAGGACTAAGTTTACAAATGGCATAATACTTATTTAATAACATTATTAAGACTGATGTACAACCAATCAATCACTTACTTCTATAAAGTAGCGCCATAAAATTTTTGTCTCAACTAACTCAACGCTCCACGGAAATTAATTTTATAATATTCCTTTATGTTAAACGTTTCTAGAATAAAAGTAAACCTATAATGTTTAATAACATTATTAAAACCTGCATCTCTCTTTAGTTAACAAACAAATTTCAACATGAAAAATATATTTTACAAGCGTTATAAAACTAAAGATACTTTAGAGCTAAACGCTATTAAAGACACCTGTTGCATTGGTATAATATTAAGTACTTAATTAAGCACAAGAAAAAATGCAAAATGTTCCAAAAAACTGCTCGTTCATAATTATGAAATCCCTTGAACAATCCAGTATACAAAATAGAACATCACACTAAATTGTCCATTTACTTCTTTTTTTTTTCCTCGTGCCCATAGAATGGTCCCTTAATTCATTTGTTCCTTATTACTCTTATCTGTTCCGTCACCAGGAGAGTTCTTTCGAGATGGATGGACGAGTGAAGTTATAAGTGGCTCTATCCTTGTTGATTTTCTGGAAGTGGTCTTGAAAGTAATCCTGGGCTCATAAGCATGTTACGTTTCTGTTCACAGATTCTTTGCTGAAGTTATTAAGTAGTAATTATCTCACTGATTTAATCCAAAGATGACCACAGTGGGTAACATCTTTATTCTTCACGAGAACTGTTCTAACTACCAATTTATCAGGAAATGTGGTGTGTCTTCCAATCACTTGATAAAGAATTATTACTAATAACTCCTGGCGTTAGTATTTCACCTCTTAGCAGAGTAACCACCCTCTCTGTTATAGTAAATAATACGTAACACATAGGGATTTCCTGGTCACAGATTCTGATGCTATTCAAAGTTGACCTAACCTCACATCCGTGTTTCCATATTAAGTCAGCTCTCAATATGCCCTCTTCATGAATTACTCACACGTTATGTTGTATAGATAATTTTTCTATAGTTAGAGTAACCTCTAATTTTCTTCTTGACAAAACTTTGTGTCCACTTATTGTTTATGTAACTTTCTTCTTACACTATTTTTGGAGGCAATTCCCACCTTTCATTGTCAAATCTGGACCATTATCTCGTCAAAATATTGTAGCATTAACGTAATGCTGATCAACATACTGCAAAGTTTCTGTCAATAAATGCATTAACTTGTGAACGAATTTTCTCAAATAATGAACTCACTACTTCATTCGAAACAGAGGGTATTTTTAACAAGACTTTGTCTCATAAATTTATTTATTTTTTATTTCTTGGTTAGCTATTTATTGTTCCTACGATCTGATTAGACTATGTCTTCCTGGCTTAATATTAGTTTCTGATTTTTACAGTTATAACAATATCATTTTCCTGGTATCTTCTGAGAGAAGCTTTATGCTATAAAGGGTTATGTCTGTAGTTGCTGACACTGTTCTTTCATGTTACACTTGAAGTACCTATAATCCTATGACTTATTTCATTTTGTTTAATTGTTGTTCAGCTAATCATTTTAGTTGTTCTGTAATACTTTCAGAGGAGATTAATATTTCATTGATACTCGATCTGATAATTCCAGAACTTATAAATGGTGCTTAGTGGTTTATCTACAACTTTAATAGATTCACGTTACATTACCAACTGCAGAGCTTTCTTTAAGGATGCACATATACTTTGCCTCAACCTAGTTTTCATATCCTCGTCTGTTATGGCATCTATAAATTGGTCACCTGCCAACGAATCCATCTTTTCACGTGAAGCATCTAAGTAACATAGTTGACCAAGCCTTTCCAAATCTTCTTCAGTTTCACGTAATGTCATTTCTTTCCTTAATACTCCGTTCTGAATTGATCCTTTTGTTGTGTCAATTTGAACTTGTTAGATAAAACAGATAACAATGCTTGATAGTTGTTATGGTTCATCTAGGTTACTTAATACTGTTAAAACTAGTCATTTTAAATTGGCAGCAAATTGAATAGGTCGTTGTGTGCCCCCCGCTAGTACAGCAGTATGTCTACGGATTTACAACACTAAAATCAGGGGTTCGATTCCCCTCGGTGAGCTCAGATAGCCCAATGTGGCTTTGCTATAAGAAAACACAGGTCGTTGTGCATTATTCTATCTGTTATTTTTGGAAATGATTTCAAACTGAGTTTATATGCTTCCCATGATCTATTTTTTATCATAGTCTGTTTTTCATTTAGATGATGTTGCTTAACTGGCCAGCTGGATTAAGTAGCAATATGACTGGAGTAGTACAGAAAGGTTCCAACCGAGCAGTAAAGGTAATGAGTGTAAACAAAAAAGCTCTTCTATTCAATACTTTGTAGTAAAATTTGTTTTGTCTTCACCTTGAGTTCTTAAGTAAATGTAAAAGAGGTGTGGATAGTTAAATATTTACATTCACTAATTCATTATCCAAATGTTTTATTCAGCACTGTTGTTCGTTCCTTTTATCTTAATTCTCTCTCTTATATTTTCCAATTTTGTTACTTATAACCTTTATACATGTTGATAGGGTCCTTCAATCTTATTATTGTAATACTTTTGTACATCTTCCATTTCTTCACTAGTTTTGTTTTAAATTCTTTACATGTTTCATATCGTTATTTAAACTTAAGTTTAAGTCCTTTCTTGTTCTTGTAATTTTATTTCTCTTCTTTATGGTTTCTGTTTTCTTTATGTATTTTTTTTCTTGACCACCTTTTAATTGTTTCTTGATCCCTATCAAAGCGTCAATGTCTCTTTTGGATTTGATCCAGTAATAAAATTGAACCAAAGTTCTATTTTCATCAAAATAATCCACTTCTGACGACATCGTTATAACTTTTTGTAGATGTTCGACAAGTTCTTTTATATCGTTTGAGGGAAATGATACGGAATTCAATTTACTTAACGATTGTTTGTTTGTTTTTTGAATTTCACACAAAGCTACTCGAGGGCTATCTGTGCTAGCCGTCCCTAATTTAGCAGTATAAGACTAGAGGGAAGGCAGCTAGTCATCACCATCCACCGCCAACTCTTGGGCTACTCTTTTACCAACGAATAGTGGGATTGACCTTTACATTATAATGCCCCCACAAGTGAAAGGGCAAGCATGTTTGGTGTGACGGGGATTCGAACCCGTGACCCTAGGATTAAAAGTCAAGTGCCTTAACCACCTGGCCATGCAGAGCCTGGTCGAAGTGTCCAGAGAGAGAGAAAATTTCCATATTTGAAATAAATTCACTACATGAGCAAGTGCATGACTTACATCCACAAATGTGTATTTTAGACCTTTATTAAACAGTTTAGAAAATAAGATTTACCTTGTGGTGATATGAAATTTGACTAAGCCCTTCGGGATTAAATTTACAGATACAATGCTGGCCAAAATCTTAAGGCCAATGAATATAAAGAAAAAATATGCATTTTGCATTGTTAGACTCAACCACTTATTTGAGTAGAGCTTCGAAAGATGAAAATAAGAAAAGAGAAAATAAAAATAAAAAACGTTTTTAGCATTTAATAGGGAAAATGTGAACACTATGAAATTAGCCTAAATACTAGCTGATCAAAAGTTTAAGACCATACTGAAACGAAGCATTAATCGGTAAACACGTAACGAAATTTAGTCATTTGTGTTCAAGCATTAGCATTGTCAACATCTCCCACTGATATCTCCTGTGTTACATTGGGTAAAAACATGGCAAAGGCTAAAAACTTGACAGAGTTTCAATGTGGCAGAATTGTCGAGCTGCAAAAGCAAGGTTTCTCTCAACGTGCCATCGCTGGTGAGATTGGGCGTAGTAAAACTGCTTTTGCAAATTTTTTAAAAGACCCTGAGGGATACAAAACGAGAATTTCAAGTGGTCGGCCCAAGAAAATGTCGCCCGGCGTTAAGCAGGAGGATCCAACGGGTTGTCCGGCAAGACACCAGCCAATCGTCGAACCAGATTAAGGCCCTTACGGACACAGAATGTAGCTTAAGAACAATAAGATGGCATCTACTTAAACTTTTCTAATTTCAGGAGGCCTTCAATATAAAAAACGTTAACAAACTGGAAATTAAACCACACTGGTATTCAAATAATGCCTCAACTGAAGAAATCAGTTGTCATTATATTGCAAGATATACGGAACTTTGTTTTCTTATGAAATTAATTTTTAGCTTGAAAAAATTTCAATTGAGCAAGATAGTTTAATAGGTGATAATTAAAACAGTGATAGTTAAAACTTATTAAACAGTGAACTTAGAAAAACAGCTGATGGATGTCACAGCCTTTCTAATTATCAAAGGTCGCATAAAAAATACAGCATAGGACATTCTTCTAAATTTTGTAATACAAGCATTACAATAAGAGAAGAGAGTTCTATTAGAGCACAAAGAACTAACCAATGATTAAAATCAGTGATAAAACCAATCCTACAAATTGTTGTTGTGCTGTCTCAGAAATTGAAAACAACAATACTCAGTTTCTCAAGACAAAAGAAATTCTGAAGAAGGATATCAGTAAACAGTAAAAACACGTGTGTATTTAATCCGTGATGACCAAAAAACCCACTTGTAGAGAAAAGTAAAAGCAGCTGGTATGGGTAGAGAAAGATCTACCTCGACTCAATAGTGCAAGAATTGTTGGTTAATGTAAGTACAATAAAGCTGGACATATTTAACTTTCCAAATGATAAAGGGAATTTACAATTTTATCAGATATGACAACTTGTCAATGGGTTCAGAATCCAGTCATGTATCAATGAGCATTTTCTCATACACAGACTCAAGTATTTCTAGTATGGCCAAAGTTGTTTCCAGGAAACCTGATGCAATGAAACCACCTCTGGAAAAACAATGAGGTCAAGGATAGAATAATAAAGCCAAAACCAAAGGCAAGAGACAGGAACAAGAGCCTCTGTAAACGAAAAAAAAAAATAAAAGCACTGAAATATATGTTGCACCAAGACATTCTTTGGTTTGATTCAGACCACGTACTTACTCTCCTCCTTCAACTCATGGTTGAGAAGTATCGCTGCAACACATTTCTATTCAACTATCTAGCAAAGTAGAACAGATGTTCTTTTCACATTCCAATGATAGCTGGTTTTCAACACTCTGACAAAAGTGAAACTACTTACTGCCAAGATGTTGCATTTAAAATGTGTCTAGTCTCACTGTAGATCAACATCATTTACAAGTAAAGTCGACAGGTAATATTCTTGAGTTGCTTTGTACGTTGGTCGATACAGATGAATTTATTAAGAGATTAAATTTTTTCATAAGAGCAGAATGAAAACAGAACAAGCAGTTCTTCTACAGTTGTTATAATGAATCTATCCCTCATCCACAAGTTCAAGTTCTTTAATAAATTACTGGACGTAACTACTGAACCAACAATAGATAAGTGGGAAACACAGTTCATACGTAAATTTCCCAAACTTCATTTCTTGAATATAAATTCAAGGGACTTGTAGAAACATATTAGATCTCTATTTTTGTCACTTAGACAGAACTGTGTAACAAACTGCAGGCTAATTAAACAGATGGTAGAAAACTAGTTTGAGCTGCTATCGTAATTATGTCATAGCTGTCACTACTTCATGTTTAATTAAGAAATAAATCTGGTACTTCTAAAGCTTCTTGCACTAATAAAATTAGAGAAAGCAAATTACAAACTTCTCTTGGTATAACAAAACATCTAACACTAACATTATCTAGTTAATAAAAAAAGTTTGTGTTAACACAAACAGTTCAATTTGTTTCACTTGAACTATGATAAATAACTGAACTTGTCCTAAAACTTTTATTATTATAGCAATAAGATTACTTTCTCAAATTTGGAATCCTGTAATACAATCTCCACTTAATAACAACAAATATAAAGTCCAAACTTTGCAAGTTACACATTATTTAACATGTTGTAGTAATGTATTCACACACAAACACCAAATGAAGTACAAACATCGCAAGTTACACATTATTTAACATGTTGTAGTACTGTATTCACACACACACCAAATAAAGTACAAACCTTGCAAGTTACACATTATTTACCATATTGTAGTAATGTGCTCACACACACATGAAACAAAGTACAAACTCTGGATATAACTCATCATTTGACATGTTGTAGTAATGTTTTCACATAAAAACACACCAAATAAAGTTCAACCTTTACAAGTTATTCGTTATTTGGCATGTTGTAGTAATGTATTCACACACACACACACACACACCAAATAAAGTCCAACCTTTACAAGTTATTCGTTATTTGGCATGTTGTAGTAATGTATTCACACACACACATACCAAATAAAGTCCAACCTTTACAAGTTATTCGTTATTTGGCATGTTGTAGTAATGTATTCACACACACACACACCAAATAAAGTCCAACCTTTACAAGTTATTCGTTATTTGGCATGTTGTAGTAATGTATTCACACACACACACACCAAATAAAGTCCAACCTTTAAAAGTTATTCGTTATTTGGCATGTTGTAGTAATGTATTCACACACACACACACACCAAATAAAGTCCAACCTTTACAAGTTATTCGTTATTTGGCATGTTGTAGTAATGTATTCACACACACACCAAATAAAGTCCAACCTTTACAAGTTATTCGTTATTTGGCATGTTGTAGTAATGTATTCACACACACACACCAAATAAAGTCCAACCTTTACAAGTTATTCGTTATTTGGCATGTTGTAGTAATGTATTCACACACACACCAAATAAAGTCCAACCTTTACAAGTTATTCGTTATTTGGCATGTTGTAGTAATGTATTCACACACACACAAATAAAGTCCAACCTTTACAAGTTATTCGTTATTTGGCATGTTGTAGTAATGTATTCACATACACACCAAATAAAGTCCAACCTTTACAAGTTATTCGTTATTTGGCATGTTGTAGTAATGTATTCACACACACACCAAATAAAGTCCAACCTTTACAAGTTATTCGTTATTTGGCATGTTGTAGTAATGTATTCACACACACACACACCAAATAAAGTCCAACCTTTACAAGTTATTCGTTATTTGGCATGTTGTAGTAATGTATTCACACACACACCAAATAAAGTCCAACCTTTACAAGTTATTCGTTATTTGGCATGTTGTAGTAATGCATTCACACACACACCAAATAAAGTCCAACCTTTACAAGTTATTCGTTATTTGGCATGTTGTAGTAATGTATTCACAAACACACCTAATAAAGTCCAACCTTTACAAGTTATTCGTTATTTGGCATGTTGTAGTAATGTATTCACACACACACCAAATAAAGTCCAACCTTTACAAGTTATTCGTTATTTGGCATGTTGTAGTAATGTATTCACACACACACACCAAATAAAGTCCAACCTTTACAAGTTATTCGTTATTTGGCATGTTGTAGTAATGTATTCACACACACACAACCAAATAAAGTCCAACCTTTACAAGTTATTCGTTATTTGGCATGTTGTAGTAATGTATTCACACACACACACCAAATAAAGTCCAACCTTTACAAGTTATTCGTTATTTGGCATGTTGTAGTAATGTATTCACACACACACACACCAAATAAAGTCCAACCTTTACAAGTTATTCGTTATTTGGCATGTTGTAGTAATGTATTCACACACACACAAATAAAGTCCAACCTTTACAAGTTATTCGTTATTTGGCATGTTGTAGTAATGTATTCACACACACACAAATAAAGTTCAACCTTTACAAGTTATTCGTTATTTGGCATGTTGTAGTAATGTATTCACACACACACCAAATAAAGTCCAACCTTTACAAGTTATTCGTTATTTGGCATGTTGTAGTAATGTATTCACACACACACCAAATAAAGTCCAACCTTTACAAGTTATTCGTTATTTGGCATGTTGTAGTAATGTATTCACACACACACACAAAATAAAGTCCAACCTTTACAAGTTATTAGTTATTTGGCATGTTGTAAATGTATTCACACACACACATTAAATAAAGTCCAACCTTTACAAGTTATTCGTTATTTGGCATGTTGTAGTAATGTATTCACACACACACCAAATAAAGTCCAACCTTTACAAGTTATTCGTTATTTGGCATGTTGTAGTAATGTATTCACACACACACCAAATAAAGTCCAACCTTTACAAGATACTCGTTACTTAACATGTAGTAATGTACTCACACATACATTAAATAAAGTCTAAAGTTTGCAAGTTACTTGTTATTTACCATGTTGCAGTGATGTAGTCACATAAACACACACCAAATATAGTCCAAACTTTGCAAGAAAAACGTTATTTAATGTAATAACATATTAACATACAATAAAAACTATATTCAGTATTTATTCTTGTATATATGTTATATTTTCTATTATTTTTGTGCATGTTGTTCTTGTTATAATGTCTGTATACCTACTTTTTATGGGTATTTAAAAATGATATAATGATGTAGATAAAGATATGATGATATAATGACACAGATAAAGATGTTATGATTTAATGATATACATAAAGATGTGATGATGTAATGATACAAATAAAGATATGATGATATAAATAAATATATAATGATATATATATATATATATATATAAAGATATGATGATGATATAATGATATAGATAAATATTTTTGGTGCTAACCTTCATCACTTCTCTTCCAGGGGTGTTACTGACCTGCTCCCAGGTGTGATTAGAGGTGTAATAATCTGATTTCACTTGACAAGTGACTGGACAATGTGTCTGGAGCAAAAAATCAACAACTGAACTCACAGCCTTCTTCTCCTTCTTCGGACAGCATCCCAGATGAGACAAAAATAAAGCTAAACACTAACTTCCTAGTCTATAACTAAACTATTTAGAAGAATATAATTTCCTGTCATCATTAATTAAAACCATATGAGCATTAAAATTTACACATGGGACAAAAATTATTATAATTTCCAAACATCTCTGGTTATTAAATGAAAATAACTACTAGAAGCAAGCTTCAAATCATAAATGGCATTTGTTCTTAATGTAGTTAAAATTAGCAGTCTCAGTGTGTTTTTTGGTTGTCCTATGACATTCTGGGTAATTTACCTCTCATGATACAAATAAAAATAATCAACCACTTATTTTTTATGAAAGAACAACTAGGATACAGTCTGTTGCATTTAAAACCATACAACTGAACTTTTTCTTGGCAAGTTTTCCCTAGTAGAAAACATTTTTATTGTTTTGGCCAGAAAATTGAGTAGTTGAATCTAAGAAATTTATCTTTACTAATATCACTTTAGTCAGAAGGGTATCAACTATCTTATCCCTCTTCAAGTCTTACAAATCCTTGCTCTTGCTCACTATCTTGTAATATGGTTTAAACACTCATATAACATATTACATTACCAGTCTCTTTTGTACATACAAGTATTCATACATATGTACAGAGCCAATAAAGTGGCCAATCACCCCAAAACTGTTAATATTTTGACTGAGAAACGTTATACGTATGTACTGCTTATAACAATAAAAAGTCTCTTTCACATATAGAAAAAATCTATTTAAAGCAAAGTACATATCTAGGTGTGATTTGTTTCACATGGTGAGATCATATAACCTTTTAAAGGATGGTAGTAAATGTATAAAACATTGCTTACCTTTAGCAACAATAACTTGTAAATTATCCAAACCCTAGTGGTGAAATGTTTTTTAACATCTGAAATGTGGTGAGAACTGACAAACTGAACAGCAAGTTATGTTACACAGGAGCTAAATAGCTAGATGAAAGATCCTCCTTTAGAACTTCGAACCAGGTACAGGGAAACCAGAGAATTCATCACCTACTATACAGCTACTCTTAACTGACAACTGTCAGAGTTACAGTGCTACCACAGTTTAAAATGCAGAAAATTTCCAATAGCACATCATAGCTCAATTGGCATACTAACTATGAAGCCAGCCCAGTTCTCAAAATGTAACAAAGTTGTGTCAAAAACACAGAATACTAAAAATAAACAAGCAGATTCTCCATATGTTGTGAATATAAAACCTATTGCAATTAGAGAAGAAAAAATATGAACATCCTAAGGAAACATTCCTGTTGCACTACCTTGAATTTCAGAATGAAAACTGATATATATATGTGAGAAAAACAACAAGTACCTCAAAATAAGTCAAATATTTTAAAAAAATCTTGAAAGGTATTAGTTTTGGAGACTTTTCTCCTTCATTTTAATATCATTTAATTATATTTATAAAAAAAAAGATAAATTAGATGAATCAGAATGTTATTTCTGCCATTTCTGAACACTTTAAAGTAAATAAAAAACATTCTTAATTAATATCCACACAATAAACTTGAAATACAAACAAAATATGAACTAGATTTAATTGTCTTTAAAATTTTCAAGTTTCATCACACAAAATACATTTCAATATATTCACAAGTTTTAATTTACATTCAATTAATTCTCTGTTTTGACCACGAACATCTGTTCACTTGACCGTTAGGCAGTTTTGTAACTTACGGATAGTGTTTTTGTCTAAGCAACACAAGTCAAAATCAAATGTTGAGTCAGTCACAAAGTACAATCCTGTTTGTTCAATTACATCTACCACCCTCTGGATATGACCACGATCTCTTAGTGACATTATCTGTTGTCTTAGTTTTTCTAATTCTGCCAAGTAGCTTGGATCAAACTGGGAACGGTGATTTGATTTTTGAGATTTAGTTTCCGAGACCTGTTCTGATGCTTCTTCTGATAATATGATGTGATTTTTTTCGTGTTTAGGTGTTGAAAAGTCTTTTCTTTCTTTCTTTACTTTGCTAGCCTTAGCAGTATCAACCTTTTCTTCACGATTTATTTTTGTGTCAGTCTCTTCATCACTTAAGTCTAATGCTTCTTTACTTTTGGGTAATGAAGTTTCCACGGGGGAATCGGGACAGCTCGATAGGGGAGACAACAGCTCATTATCTTTTTCCATCTCTGCCATCATTGCTGCAAGAGGTCCATGAGTTCCTCCAGTAGCTAACGAAGACAGACTGATGCTTGAAGCAGGACTGCTGTTACCATCCTCATGTGTTTGTTCAAAACTTTCTGTAACAACTGGCTCAGGAGAAAGTTTTTCTTTAATTTTCTTTGGTTTGATTGCTGAACTGTTTTTTACATCCCCTGTACTTCCACCCTTCTTTTCTTCTTTTTTTTCTTTCTTCTTCTTTGGATCATATTTTGTCTTCAACAAACTGTTTGATGAGGACTGTGTAACCTGCTTTGAAGACTTTTCTTGCTCCTTTTCTTTCTTTATTGCATTTTCTGAAATGTTAGATTTATTTTGAGGTTTTTGATGGTTTTCTTTCTTTTCTTTTTTGTCTTTATGTTGCTTGTCTTTTGAGAAACTCTCTACAGACATCACTGAACTTGCGACTGATGATGTTGAAGTAGTACGCTTTCTTTTCTTACACACCGTCACACTTGAATTTAAACCCTGGGTAGGAGACTCAGGCCTTTTTGATATCTCCTTTCCTTCTTTATTATGAGATTTCAGTTCTTTATGTTGCCTGCTTTCTTTGTGATGCTTGTTTTTGTCTTTAGGTAGTGATGGAGGTTTGGTTTCTTTACTTGAAGAAGATACTTGTACTGAGCAGCTCCCTCCTTGTGAAGATTTTGATGATTTTGGAGTTCCACTACCAGGTTTGGCAGAGGGTCCTTCCTACATGAAAACAGAGAAATATTCAATATCACTTAGAAAACAATATTTATATAAATTATGAAATGTTTAATAGCTCTTTAATTTTGTTTTCTGTGCGTAATGTAGTGGTTTAAAATCCAACTTTAAATATTCACCCAAACACTAGGTGACACTATGTTACAACAAAGTATTATTATAGCTCTGACTAGGTGACACCTACATACCAGCTTATAAACTGACTAACATTACAAAGCAACTATTAAGTGTTTACATAATCCATCATCTGACTAACTAATATTATTGAGCTACTAAACTCATCAAACAAATATTTCCACTGACTAAACTGTGTCAAGATAATCTGTCAACAAATTGCAGGTGCTAAGAATACATAAACTGTCCATATGGTAGCACTAAGCACCAATTAATTTATTTAAAACAAATTTTTCTCATCTGGTTCTTAGTGCTATAGGTCAGCTATATTAAGTGAATGTAACCTTTCAAGTAAACAAATAGTTTTATTAATCACCTCATTAACATCAGGATTTTTTATTTAGAGGGGGGAGAAGGTCAAGTATTATTAAGTACAAAATCAATGTTTTTTTATCTTTAAGAAATGTTTGTTTATTTATTGTATTTTCATAAAACTGAAATTACTTCAGAATGTCTTTGCACATCTTCAAGATAATCTGACGTGGTTTCATTAAATCCACCATTAGGTCCTGTCTACTTAGAGATACCTCTTTTGGTTTCCAGTCGAAAAGTATGACAACCCTGCCCAACCAAAGAAATTAACACTTTCATGCCACTATGTATGGAGATTTTTTTAAAATCTTGAAGAAATAAATCCTCATATCTGCTAGGGAACCATAGCTCTTTAAAAGTGTGTAATAATAATATTTCAACCACATTATATTCACCATATTCAGTGAAGACAAGATACAACATTAAAGAAACATTTATTTATTCTACTCAATGTTTTGGCTTACACCTTTTTCAATGTTCTATGATATCCATTGTTGATGACACATTTCACTCAATCTAGACCTCTTCAGACTAGCTTAGATGTGACGAACGCAGTACAAGTTGGGATAATATTTATATAGGCCAAGAGATAAAACGACATCTTTTAGAGTATGAATGCCTTTCATAATCTGGTAGGGCACAATTATAATTACACAGGCCTGCAGTAATTTCACTGTCTTGAAAGTTTTACATGTTCTACAGTAATTCCTGCTCCCTGAACTTGAAAATGTACAAATTTTTTCCAAAATGTCATATGTATTTTTGCACAAGTGGATCATTTCATTGAAATTAAGTCACATTTTGTTATGCTTAAAATGTTGACAACCACTGGCTATAGATTTCTCTAAACCAACCATGATGTGAGAGTCTTACTGATTGTTCTAGAATAAATAAGAAACATTCTGATAGTATATAAATGGTTAACAGGCCACATGACGTGTCATTTCTGGATAGTATTTGTTTGTACATACAATTTGCCATTTTTTTTTTTTTCTTTTAATACTTACTTGCCATTATGACAACAAGAGGTGTTCATGACTCAAACATATTTGTTACATTCATGGTAAATTTACTGTCAAGAAACAAAGGCAAACAATTACAGAATTTGTCAAAAAACATATTATGCACATTTTGGAATAAAATTTGGGTATCAAGACAAATCATGGCTCTGCACAAAGCTTCCATCCTTTACATCAAAGAGTTGAGACACTGAACTAAAGGTAATAACAAGTCTATATCGTTTGGAATTCCAGTGGTCTGGCATGAGCTAGAAACCACTCATGTAATGTACAAGGCAAGAAAAACATGAAATAAAAAGTAAATCTGCTATAAGACCAGTTGCTCATGGACCTGATATACCTGTACCTACTCCAACAGAGATACTTGATACAGTTTCAACTAATTCTGAATCTGATGTTAACAGAAATGATGATGGGGATTGTTGTCAACCTGACACATCTGGCAAATCAGTTTTTCACACAAGGTAAGCTTAATGATTTGGTGAGAGATTTGGGCATTAGAAAGAATTTTTCAGATATTGTGAGATACAGACTTGAGACTAAGAACTTACTTTATCCAGAGACATGTTACTAGAACAGAAATTGTGACAAACAGTTTATATCATACTTTTTACAAGAGAGTTCATTGATTTGTTACAACAATATTACTAAACCAATACTAATTCTATGAGCTGGAGTCTATGAACCAAGGTGTTACCCTTCACAATGACAGCATACATGCATCTGTTCCTAGTGCTTATTTGGTTCACTGGAACCAAAGAAGGTCAAATACAAAAAATGTAGTTGACTACTTTGTAGAGACCTAAAAATCCTTTGTATATTGTTGGGTCAACAACCCAGTTATACAAAGTTTCCATGTTTTTTTTGGTACAAATGGGACAGCACAGCAGGAAACCATTGCTGGATAAGGAAGCAATAGCGATGAACAGACTGCCCGATACCAGGATCAATAAACATTGAACGTGAAAGTTTGTTTGACACAAAGAAAGTTCTATTACCCCCACTTCAAATAAAACTAGGCTTGACAAAACAGTTTTTAAAAGCCTTAGACAAAGATGGCAACTATTTCAAGTATCTACGTGTACAATTCCCAGCTCTTTCTGATGGAAAACTTAAAGAAGAAATTTTAGTTTGGCCTCAGATTAGGACATTGACTTTAGATGAACAGTTTGAAAGGACAACAAGTTTAAAAAGAAGCATGGATTTCCTTTAAAAATGTCATTGACTAATTTTCAGAAAATAACAAGAACCCAAATTATGATAACATTGTTAATAACATGCTTGATAAATCCAGAGTTGTACTATTTGCTTGAAAATTCATTTATCACACTCGCATATTGACTATTTCTCTAAAGATCTTGGTGCCATCAGTAAAAAAACAAGGGTAAAGATTTCATCAAAATGTCATGGATATAGAGAAGAGGTTTCAGAGAAGTTGAAACATCAACATGATTACTGCTGGTCATTGAAATGAGATGCTCCGGACACAATGCATAAAAGACCACAACACTTAGTTTTGAGACTAAAAGATGGAGATTTCACAAAACAATCAGGATGAACACGAATACATCAACATTATTCTCTTGAGAAACCTTTTCAAACACGTTCAATGTGTTTGACTTCAGTTGTTATTCTCAGCATAATTCATCTACTTTATTGCTTCTAGTCATGAGTCATAATTGTTTTTATTATACTATCAAATCACAATTAAATGCATTTCAGAGGTAAATGTTAGAGAAGACAGTGTCGGGCCAATTTAGACTGTTAGATGTTCTGTAGGTCTATGTTTGTAAAAACTAATAACTTACAAATATTACTACACCTGAAAAACTTAAAGCAATAATCAAATGAATATTTCTGAAACTTAAATTTTTTTTGGTAAATTGACAATTTATAATGAAATAATTATATAGTTATTACATAATAAATATGAAACCAAAGACCCAAAAATAATTTTTCACACACACATGCCTTTCCTACATACTACACTGGTTCTGCAAGTTTTTAACTTGTTTTTATACAAGTTAGTTCATAAAATAAGCCAACTGTCCTATAAAGATAGGTTTGTTAAACATTTAGGTCACTGTGCATTTTTGCATAGCCCCATTATGTATGTTTTTTGCATATATTGCTTGTTTTCATTGGGTCTACAATTATATTTGTAGTTATTCAAAAATAAAATATCTTAAATGCTACTAAAATAAATATAAAATGATGTTTTTGTTTCTATATCTTATAAACGTTATCTGCCTTTCATTTTCTCAAATGATCATGGTTTTGAAAAGGGCCTCACTAACCTTTAATCTTGTGCTAAAGCAAAGTCTACTCTAAGACTTCATTAGTTTTAATTTTAAAGTAAAGAGTAACTTCCAAAGTTTCTACTTCAATGTAATAAATAACCAGGAAAGTAACAAAAATTAATGTATTAATTTTGCATATCAAGCACAAACAATGTTGGAAGTTAGATCATTTTAAAGAATGTGACCAAAAAAGGCTTAGGTTATAACAACTAAAACTGTGTTTAAGTTTACACATATACAGAGTAAAAAGGGAGTCATAAGGAAAACGTATCATGAGAAAGAAAAATAACAGCTGTGTAGTTTAAATAAAATTATGTTAGAAGTTAGAAAACTGTACAATTAAAAGTGCAGTTACTCAAGTTTTACACTTTTTAACACCACTAGCTTACCAAAGTTAAATTTAGTGTTTCACACCAAATTAAAAAAAAAAAATCAACAAATAGAATTTTGTTTATTTTGATAGGAATGTTAAATATTCTGGGTTCAAAAATAAAAGTTTAAATTGTTACAGTGAGGAGGCACAAAGAATTTAAATTAGAGCTAGCAGTTGTTTTTTCTTTCACTTTATCAAAAACATATGTTAATTTTCACATCAAGATAAAATTCAGAATATGAACATTTCAGCTATAGTTTTATTTTGTAGTTGGTGTCACACAGATGTTTTAAATTCTTAATTTTAAATAACATGCTCTTGTAAAAATCACAAGACACCTCACTGGAAAGGCAGATTTTCTGCAAATTGTATTAAATTCTTCTGGAAGTTAAAAGTGTGCAATAATAAAAAGTTTCTGTAAGAGTAACCATCACTCTTATGTTAAATGAAATCCAACCTTTTGCTTGCCTCCAGAAGTTGGAGATTGAGTTTTGAGTACAGGGCCAAAGATGTCTGTAAATGGTTGATTACCAGGATGAGAAGAACCCCCAAGTTTCCCACCATCCTAGATTTAAGAAATAATAGTTCAGTGTATTTGGAAAGTCACTGGAAACTGCAATATCTGTGTAAATTTAGTGACTTACAATTTTTGATATATTAAACTTTGACATCTCTCTCTTCTAATCAAATGTTGAAATATTCCAATTACAACAATAAATGCAACCTAATTTTTTAAATTAAATTAATAACATGTTACAGTTATATATATATAAAGATAGCAGCATTATTTTATTAGCTTATTATTTCAAAATTTAATAGTATTATTTGATCTGTCAAATAAAAATAAAATTCTTTGACATTTTCAAAATAAAAGTGAGAATATAAAAGCTCATTTATGTTGCAAGTATTCACATCTAAGTTAAATCATCATATCTAACATCAATGAAAAATTGGATAATTGACATTATTTAAAAGTCCAAGCTACCTTGATGGGTGAAAGTTTTGGTTTCTTTTCTTTGATAATCTCACTAGATGACGTTGTCTTACTTGCTGGCTGTTTGGAAGAAACCTGTGGATGATGATCTGGGGCTTCACTGCTTGATACCCCCTTGATATATTGTTGGGAAGGAGGGGGCTGTGGTTGGATGGTGGGGATTGTTCCTCCTGCAGGATTGAGGGTGACAGCAACCTACATGTACACAGAATGTGACAAGCAGTTAGCCTTTACTGAAAGAGAAAAATATCAAAAGATGACATCTACTACAAAAATTATTATAATAAAAATGATGTAGAGATATTTGGGCTTGCATTAAGAGGTACAAAGTCAAGACAATTGAGTAAGTATAACATTATAGGTAAAATGATGTCTTTGCAAGAATAGAGAAAACAAGAAACTTTTGTGGAAACAGTTTGTACATTATTAATGTAACCATGTGACATTATTTTATAAATGACTCTTTTTAGTTTTTCATATCAGGTTTAATTCAGATTTAGGTGCACTGGTAATGTTGTTTTCCTGTAACTTATTAATTCTTTTAAATAAAACATTAAAATGACACCTGCCCAGCAGAACAGTAATTATGAACGTCACACGAATGAAATAAGCAGTTTTAATTTCTTAATCTCTACACAAAGTAATAATTTGTCCAACAACATAATTACCACTTTTTCAATAAAAACAACAACAAAAAACTAAGAACTTAGAAAGTCTTCAAAATCATTAAAATAAACCACATACCTCAGCTGATACATATCTACTTTACAATTGTCTAGTAGTTTAAGTAACAAAACTGTACATTTCAAATAGTAACTCTTATCCACTGTTTATAATTCAAAATGTAGAGATAATACATACCCCTCCAGCTTTGAGCAACTTTTTTCTAAACTCCTCTGTTGGGTTCTGAAAAGTAAGTTTTTCTGCCCTAGTATTGGAAACAGGCCCTTCCAATCGTAAGTAAAGATCATACTGCAACACCACTTTCTTTGGTTCTTCTTTATTTCTGAAGTAAACTTCAATTGGAAACATAAAACCAGCATATCCAGATTCAGACACTTGGTAAGGTGGTTCCTTGATAACTGCAGAAAATATTTCATTTATAACTTTATCACAGGCATCAAAAGAAAACAGTTAACATGTTTAAACAATAGCGCCAAATTTATGCAAAAAATATTTAAAATATACAACGCACATAAGAGAGGAAGAAAACAAAAACTGAATCTCATAATTTAACTACTCTTAGTAAAACTTATGAGTAGTTGTACTTGTAAAGAACATTAAAAATTTAATGGCAACCTTTCAATAAGAAGGTGACAACACTTGCTACTGAGGCTTAATGAATGTACAATACTAAGTTACAGTAAATTCCAGTTGTTAACTTTACAAGTTAAATATTCACCTGAATATTTCAGTCTTTTATCAAAATTAAAAAGAAATTCTTCCATAATGAAATACATAAAAGGTATGTGTCCTCTTCAAATTCCAAAATTTTTCTAATTATACAAACACTAAAACTTAATTACCAAAGTCACGAAGTCAACAATTATTTCAAATAAAGAAAAAAGAAAAACATTAATGGTAACTTCATTTGTCAAAGTGACTTCTTCATATAATTAAAAATATTACTGTTTGTGAAGTTATCCCAAAATGTTGAGATAAAAAAATAAACAAATAATAGGTTCTAAGACACACTGTAGATATTCCTGACTCACAAGATACCATAAAGTGCAAAAATTGTTTACCTTCTGTAACCCTTTTAAATTCTACCATCAAGAAAATTTTAGATTCAGTAATTAATTATATAAAAAACTAATTTACTGGTTAATCTCTGTTTGTCGATTTTATTCTGTTTATGTCAAGGAAAAACTGTAACAACCAGAGTGCCACACTTACAAAGTAAAAATTGCATAGAAACTAATAATAAAATAACAAAACATAAAAAACCCTGCACAGTTTAAATGTGTAACTGAAAGGCCTTCTACCATCCAGATGGCTCTTATAACTTCAAGTATTTCATTCACAAGTGTCAATGCATTGCAACCAGAGCCTGGAACTTTTATTATCAATATTAGTAAAATAATTCACAAAATTATGAAATTCACTAGCCGAGTTGGCCTCTAAGTCATATAAATGTATCAACTTTATTAATAATTTTAAGTACAAAATTACAACTTATATGAATACACTTATGCAATATTACCTCGCTTAGGTTTGGGAAAGCTCTCATGAAGGTGAAAAACCACTTTTTCCACAAAATGCTGGATACTAAGCTTATCGGGTCCACGAACAAACACACACCAATCATGTGTAAAACCCTCAGGTGTAGGCTTAGTCTTTTGTGTGGCACGATGACCAAGTTCAAGTTTCACTTCCACACACTAAAAATATAAACTACATGTATATCTCTTTGAACAAAGTTTAATATAATAAAGACAGGTTATATCAGTTAATACACACTTCACAACAGTTTATATAAATGTCTTTATATATGTTATCATTCCAAAACAATTAAATTACAAGAAATAAACTTCATGAGAACTGAAGAATACTAAAAAATATTTTTAGTTTTGTTTTAAAACACTAGATGAAACCCCACATTATTGAAACATAACACTGTACTTGTGCAACTAATCATTGTTAGATAATTATATCTGTTTTGCAGTGTCTCTTTTTTGTGCCTCTTTCATGCAAAAATACTAATATAATTAAATAAATTTATTTACAAACTTTACATATGAAATAGCTGGTTTTTAAATATGAAACAAAAGGGTCATTAAGCTAATAACCACCAACACTAAACTTCTAAATTTAAGAACATAAGCAATAGCAGGGTAAAAGATGACCAACCCTTACTTTTGAATGTAGAATATTAAATCAATGACCCAAATAAATGTAACTTTATGTTCACATGTGTATGAGAAGAATAGGCAGTAATATGGGTGATAGCAGGTGCTACCACAGTTGCCTTCCCTTTAGTCAGCATATCCAAAAAGAAAGAAAAAGGTTGGTGATGACTGCTTCCAGCCAATCACATACCCTCTACTTGGCAATTCAAAATTAGTGACATATTAGTAGTTTTAAAATAACAAAGACAGGGTGAGATGGTTTGAAGGCAATATTCTGACTACTTGGATAGCTGAAATAACTTATAACAGCAATAACTTGAAACTAATTTTGATTATGTTTGTGACAATCAATACATGTGATTGGCCTTTCACTTAATTAAGTTAATTGCTGCTCATAGATAATAAATTATATTGAGTAATCAATTAAATCACCTAACTCGACATATAATTAAGCTAAAGTTGTTACAGATCTCAGGCATATTAATATCATTATATATGAAAAATAAGAATTTCAAAGCAGTTTGAGGAAAATTATATTAATGAAAGATCCAGTACTGTGACATATGATCCAAGACATCTTCAACATTTAATTATTCTCAGTCTTTAATTCTGTGTATTGTAAAATATGAAAAATTACCTTCAAATTACAAGATTGTTTTTCTAAGCTATTTAAGTTAATTATACGGATACCAGAAAAACTCAGTCTTACAAAAAAAGAATTAAACAGATTATATAAATATTTAAAATCACAGCAAGTTTTGAATTTTTTACTAGAACTATAAAACCTGCATAAACACGTAAGCAGATCTGAACAAAAACAGAAATTCAATTTTCATAAATTTTGCCAAAAATAACAAATGTATTCTTAATTATCTAGAGGTGTCAACATATTCCACATATAGATTTTTATCTAGAGGTGTCAACATATTCTTTATCTAGAGGTGTCAACATATAGATTTTTATCTAGAGGTGTCAACACGTTTCACATATAGATTTTTATCTAGAGGTGTCAACATGTTTCACATATAGATTTTTATCTAGAGGTGTCAACATATTCCACATATAGGTTTTTATCTAGAGGTGTCAACATATTCCACATATAGATTTTTATCTAGAGGTGTCAACATATTCCACATATAGATTTTTATCTAGAGGTGTCAACATATTCCACATATAGATTTTTATCTAGAGGTGTCAACATATTCCACATATAGATCTTTATCTAGAGGTGTCAACATATTCCACATATAGATCTTTATCTAGAGGTGTCAACATATTCCACATATAGATCTTTATCTAGAGGTGTCAACATGTTTCACATATAGATTTTTATCTAGAGGTGTCAACATATTCCACATATAGATCTTTATCTAGAGGTGTCAACATACATATAGATTTTTATCTAGAGGTGTCAACATATAGATCTTTATCTAGAGGTGTCAACACGTTTCACATATAGATTTTTATCTAGAGGTGTCAACACGTTTCACATATAGATTTTTATCTAGAGGTGTCAACACGTTTCACATATAGATTTTTATCTAGAGGTGTCAACACGTTTCACATATAGATTTTTATCTAGAGGTGTCAACATGTTTCACATATAGATTTTTATCTAGAGGTGTCAACATGTTTCACATATAGATTTTTATCTAGAGGTGTCAACATGTTTCACATATAGATTTTTATCTAGAGGTGTCAACATGATTTTTATCTAGAGGTGTCAACATGTTTCATATAGATTTTTATCTAGAGGTGTCAACATGTTTCACGTATAGATTTTTATCTAGAGGTGTCAACATGTTTCACGTATAGATTTTTATCTAGAGGTGTCAACATAGATTTTATCTAGAGGTGTCAACATATTTCACATATAGATCTTTATCTAGAGGTGTCAACATATTCCACATATAGATTTTTATCTAGAGGTGTCAACATGTTTCACATATAGATTTTTATCTAGAGGTGTCAACATGTTTCACATATAGATTTTAACACTTGTAACACCTTAAGTTAGAGTACATTCACTTCACTTCTTTTAAATGAAACTGATATTTTACACCAGTTTCAAGTTACTTCTTGTGGACTAATTACAAGACAGGTAGGGAAGACTCCAACAAGACTTGAACATGGTTCACAGACAAGATGAAAGTGTTTTAAAACTGAACTTAAAATAATTCAGTTTAGTCCTACTGGTAAAAATCAACAGAGGCTATAAAAGAAGATAACATTACAATGTACAAGAAGGTGAAAACTTAGAGCTTCTGATACAATATGAATACTGAATTACAAAATAAACAAAAAGGTGAAACGAACCAAACCGAGCCAGTGTGTGTTCCAAAATGAATTAGTTCTGAGATGGTTGACTCACAGATGAACTAATAGTTTTAAATTAAAAGAATTTACTTATAATGATCCATCATTCTTGTTGTTACTTAGAGTTCTAATGTTTTAGATACAACTTCTGTCAAGCCACAGTTCTATGAGTATTAATACAAACATTACAAACCTAAGTTACATTTATGAAACATTCATTTTAAATTAAAATATATTGCACTGAAAACACAAATAAAGTAAAACAATTAATACAGGTAAAGCTATGGACTGTGCCAGTTATTATATTACAGTTGGAAGATTATTCATTAAAAGTGAAAGTAAAACAGGAATCTAAAAACATACATAATTTAACATATGAGTACAGTAACATTAACTTCAGAGGAAGCTACAGTTCTTACAAGGTTCATACTTAATAATACATACCTACTAATAAATGTAACTAGATAATGCTTTACTTATAATGATTAGAATGCATGATTTCATCTGTTGGATTTTCTCACTTTAAATATTGTGTTTTGACATAGGACTTTAAATTTTACTGACTTCAAACTGAATGAAGAAAAATAATATATTACTATTAGAGTTACACATAAGCATATAAAAGTAAAAATGTTTATAAAAGTAAAATGATACTTTCTTTTTACACAAAAACAAAATAATGTTTATATGTTTTGTACTTCACTCACTGTCAATACAAAAAACCCTGGTTTCAGGTGCGACTTTTTTGAGTTACAAGGAATAGTGATCATTTTAGATATGTCATACATATATGTATACATAAACACCAGAATTTAGGTGCACAAATTTAATTTCTTAAACATGTTTGTCTGTTCAAAAGTTTCATATCATATCTACACACAATTCTTCAAAACTTGGATTTAAACGGAAAAAAAAAAAAGAGTCCAAAACAACGTTAAGAGTTGAATAGTCCGTGAACGGAACAGACCTTGTAATAATATTAGTTTTAAAATGGGCAAGCTGACAATGACAATCTATTTTGTCCTCAAATTTGAAAACATCTCTGCTATCCTTATATGAAGTCCAACGATAAAAAAAAAAATTATTACCAGAGTGTGTTATCTCACTACTCATGGCTTTTTCTCAAAAATAAGCAAAAAAGAAATCTGTATAGTTCAGAGATTAACTAATAAAATTACCTGCATTAGGACTATTTATTGGCTCCACTCAACAAATGTTAGGCCTACAAATTCAGCGTTTGTTGTGTTTCATTGAGCTTATTCAACAAGCCGACAAACAGCATCATTATTAATTAATCATAATGGACTGGACACAAAAAACAAGTCTATAACAAAGGTTAGGTTACAAGTGATAAAACAAAAAACTTGTCACATTTATAGGCCTAAGTTACTAAGCCTTCAGCACTTAAGAGCAACAATTACGATTTCCATCTTACTTATTACAGTTCATTTTTCGAGAGCCTAGTAACCGTTGTTTTCACTTTTAAATTTTCTAGTACAACGTTCAGAAAATGATATCCAGACAGAATAATTCTACACCATATCTTTTATACGTGAATCAAGTTAATTTTACTATTAACAAAATATTAATCCAACGTTTATTTATTATAAACATCCAAGATTATTGCTTCTACAGATCAGCGATAAATTACGGACTTAGAATGATAAAATTTGAGGTTCGATTCCTCACAGTAGATAGAGCGCAAATAGTTTATTGTGCAGATTTACACTGAAAACAACCAACCAACAAATCTTAAAAGCGTTTATAACATCACTTCAATCCCTGCAGTGGGCATAAAAATAATATTTTGGGAATGGTTTATTGTGCAAGTTTGAATTTAACAAAACGAATAAGTTTGTTTAGAGTAATCTTGACCATTTTAAAACGGTGAGAATGAGAGTTATTGTTTATTACAGGTTGTATGCAAGGCCAATTACATCTGAATTTGACATTAAAAGAAGTCGTCAGAAGTAATCCATATAATGTATGGTATTAATGGTACCTTTCCGTAAGATGTGAAGGTCAGTGTGTCCATTGATGCTTATTGCGCCACACCATACATTCGTCACGTTCCTATGTTAAAATAGAATTATACCTTGTTATAGTTTCATTTTCAATGTTGATAGGCCTGGCATGGCCCAGCGCGTTAAGGCGTGCGCTGCGTAATCTGAGGGTCGCGGGTTCGCGCCCGAATCGCGCCAAACATGCTCGCCCTCCCAGCCGTGGGGGCGTTATAATGTAACGATCAATCCCACTTTTCGTTGGTAAAAGAGTAGCCCAAGAGTTGGCGGTGGGTGGTGATGACTAGCTGCCTTCCCTCTAGTATTACACTGCTAAATTAGGGACGGCTAGCACAGATAGCCCTCGAGTAGCTTTGTGCGAAATTCCAAAATAAACAAAACAATCAATGTTGATACGACTATTATACCAGGACTCAGGGTGAAAAGTGATTATTTGTCAGCAGAATAATGCACCAGCGGATGTGCTCTTGGCAACATTGCAGGTGTGTCATTTTGTGACCTTCTGTAAGTAGGAAGTACCTGACTGAATGTCTCTAATATGAACCCAAACGTCTAAAGTGTGTTTCCAAATATTGTACAATTAAACGGTAACCAATTAGCCCAATCTTGGTGTAGTTATTCTTTGATTGAAGAAAATAAAAAACTACAGCTAAAGATCACGTGTTTATGTTGTGAATAACGATTAACCTTAAGAAAGTATCCGAGCCATTTTATCATTTTGAAATGGTTCAACATTCTGTTAACGACACTTTGAAACATTTGTTAGCCAATGTACAGCTCCTTGCCGTAATTAGCCAATTTCCCTTCGTCAGTTTATTCTCCGTATGTAAGTGTGAAACATCCAAATGTTTTCTATGAGATCAAGTCATGTTTTATTAACAATGCGAAGCACTTATTTTAAAGGACAGATATTCACTTGAAAATTAAAAGTGAGAAAAGATGGTTAAAGATCATTATACATAGTGTTGTAAGCTATATTTTCATTTTAACATTAGATATTTATTTGTTCGATGGTAGGACTTTTCGTTATGAATGTGATATTTTCAGGTAGAACTGACTTTCTGACAGGTATCAAATTAAGAACATATTCTTTTTGTATGAAACAGACAGTTAAATAATTAAACAAAACAGATCAAGCAAACCTACAGCATACCTACTTGTGCATCAAAAGAAGTCACTCCTACAAGATAATAATTAAATATACATAGTTTATTTCTTGGGATACATTTCTTTTGAACTAAGCACATTAATCTTAAATATTTTTGTACCTAAAGAACTCCAGATACAATTCTGAACTAAGAAAACACATTTCAATTCTACATGCAAACTCGGTTTCTTTATCCATCAAACGTATCACTTCATGACTTTTCTTCTCTCATAACATGTACCCCACTGGGACAACAGTAAGTCTTCGTATTTATAACGCTAAAATCAGAAGTTCGATTCTCCTCGGTGGACACAGCAGATAACCCGTTTTTTGCTATAAGAAACACACACACTCTCACAATATTGGTCAACTGTAACATATATATACAGTGTGATTCAGACAGCAAAAGTCATTATAGTCAGTGATTCTTTCAACACAAATGCTATACACTGATGCAAAGTGTCCTTGGGTAGATCATATTGTGAACATAAAACAAAGTAACTAGAACGAAACAGCCTCAGTGACTCAGGTTGAAAATAAATTATAAACTTACACGTTTTATGGCGAAATTAAGATCTGTAATGTCCATGAAAATTAAGAATCGAGAAAAGTCATGTGATGCAGTTGCAATATATTTATAACTAGTAATGGCTGAGTCAGTTCAATTAGTGTAATGTGTTACTGAAGTATTCAGTGATCAGTTAATGAGTATTGATTCCATTAGTTCAGTGCCAGCCAGTTTAGTATTAGAAGAGAGAGTTATCAGGTTTATTCTGCTGTTCAGTTAATCAGTGAGTTAGTGTCGATTATTGATTAATTAACTCACGAAAAAGTTTCATAAATTAGACTTTGTGTGTCGAAGTTCACATTGAAATATTGTATTTGAAAACAACTTAAACCTGGTTGCGGAGTTTAAATTGAAATGTTTATTTATTAAATTAGTTCTAAAAGTGAGTACGGCTTTAAAAAAACGTTAATGAAAAATAGATGAATTCATTATAATAACCTGGATTGCATATGGTATTATTTTCACAAAGTAATCTAAAAAGAGCCAGTCCAGCTATAGGACACATTACAACGACAATAGCAAAGTCTGAAGAACCAATTTCAGGTTCAAATCGAGTCTCTGTACGATACTGCAGACACCATACACTTTTCACTGTGAATACATTATTATCTATATTCGTGCTACACAACAGCTCAGTGTGGTTTAGAGTTGCGTCATACACGACAACGTGCTTACTGGTTGTCTCTGATGAGTTGAATGGGGGCTTACTTTATTTAAAGCAATTTTTATTTATGATTTTTGGACATTAGATCGTATAAACCATGTATCGTAAAGATGCCTTTAGGTTAAAATACCAAGTACAAATAATTTGTATATTAATTCACATGACTAATTAACAAAAGCAATATTTGAATAACAACCAGTTCGGATATATAATTGATTGGCAATAGTTTATGACAAGGTTTTCTGTCTTGCAACAATTACAGTACAAATACTACTCATATTTTGATTGATTTATTCACTGTAATATCACTAACCCACTATCTTAGACCTAAGCTTGTTTGTTTGTTTTGGAATTTCGCACAAAGCTACTCGAGGACTATCTGCACTAACCGTCCCTAATTTAGCAGTGTAAGACTAGAGGGAAGGCAGCTAGTCATCACCACCCACCGCCAACTCTTGGGCTATTCTTTTACCAACGAATAGTGGGATTGACCGTCACATTATAACGCCCCCACGGCTGGGAGGGCGAGCATGTTTGGCGCGAATCGGGCGCGAACCCGCGACCCTCAGATTACGAAGCGCACGCCTTAACGCGCTAGGCCATGCCGGGCCCTAGACCTAAGCAGATGAAGGTAGAATATTTCGTGAGTAGTTTTTTTAGCAACAACCAACAACAAGATGAAAAGGCATAAAGCAGATACTTAATCCCAACAAAACTGTAGAAGTAAACATGAAATAAAGTGAAAACATTTACCATGCAGAAAAGCCAAAAGAAATAGTGCTTGGGAAGGTATTGTTTTCTAATGAATATGTTTCTTAACGTAATATTAACAATTACAAAGGCATGAAAGCCAAAGTATGATGTTATTAGTAGTAAATTATTCTTATTCAATTTTACTTCTCATGATTTGCAACTAAAACTTCAAATAATATTCACCAATCGTTGTTCTTAACTTTAACGCAAACTTCATTAATAGGCATTTTTATTAACGTACTTAAAAATGTAACTTTGTCAGCTCAATGTTTTGCTAATGGTGTTACAACTTCGACAGGAACATCGCTATCCTATAAATTCACTAATCCGGTTGAAACCAAGTTAGAACACCATCTGTCTCAATGACGCTGTTATTGGACGAAAGTCTTACCAGGAGTAAATTATAACCAAAGCACGTGTACTAAATTATTAAAATAATTTATTTGGTATATATATATATATATATGGTGCCTATGTTGGCGAAAAGTGGTTTACAGATTGTTAACGTGTTATATTACATCATATTGACACTCCCAGTTTGCCCAGGAAGAAGGTCCACCTTTTGAAAGCGCTCTAGTTATATGGTTTCTATTTCATTTATATTAAGACTGGTGATATCTTTAAAACATCCTTCAAACTGTTTTGTTATAATGTAATATAACACTCATTACCATGCATAGAATATAAACAAAGTTTCACCAACACAGCCGTTATCTCCACAAGCACTTTTTGTTTGTTTGTTTGCTTTGAATTTCGCGCAAAGCTACACGACAGCTATTTGCGCTAGCCGTTCCTAATTTAGCATTATAAGGTTAGAGGGAGGGCAGCTAGTCATCGCTCGCCACCCACCGCCAACTCTTGGGCTACTCTTTTACCATCGAATAGTGGAATTGACCGTAACATTATATATATAGCATATGCCCTCACGGCTGAAAGGGCGAGCATGTTTGGTGTGACGGGGATTCTAAACCGCGTCCCTCAGATTATGAATCGAGTGCTTTATCCACCTCCCCATGTCGTGCCAAAATTTGAGAGATAAACTAGAATTTGTTTGGGGAAAACAACACACCTTACACTCATGTGTAATTTTTAAACGGATTTGGTATTTTCTCCCAAAGTTTACACTGATTCAATGCAAGGTTTTGAAGTTCAAAAGTACTCACAAACCTTGGAAAGAATATTAAGGATTTTACCATTTTACATACATAGCTTTAGTGGGGGAGGGGGAGAGGAGAGGTAACAAATCCTTTTTATTACAGCATTGTAATAAATATGTTGAAAATCTGCATTCATGCTGTTAAAATACACGAATGTTTTAAATTACTTCATTATTGTTTCTCACAATAAAAAAACGACAACAGTTAAATGAAATATATATATATTGTATATACTAATAGAAGATTATTTTTGTTAACCTGAAGATGACCTACAAAGGTCGAAACGTTGTTCTCTGCTTTATATATGTAAAAACGGCTGGTATGGATAGAAACAACTCTATGTAGAGAAGCGAAGAAAGAGTTTTCTCTACCCACACCAACAACCCTCAGATTACGAGTTCGAATACCTTTCAGCCGTGGGGGCGTTATAATGTATGGTCAATCCCACTATTCGTTGGTAAAAGAGTAGCCCAAGAATTGGCGGTGGGAGATGATGACTAGCTGCCTTCCCTCTCGTCTTATATTGCTAAATTAGGGACGGCTAGCGCAGATAACCCTCGAGTAGCTTTGCACGAATTTAAAAACAAAACACATATATATATTTTCTCTACAAGTGGGTTTTCTCGTCATCACGGATGTTCTCTGCTTTACTTTGGTAAAAGTATTAATACTCATACCAGCCGTCCTGAGGCACATTAATAGAAGGTGGCGTTAGCGTTCTAGTAAATCAGTCCTTTCGTTTCTGACCACTTCGAAGATGGTAAGTGACAGGTACAACTTGATTTATCAGTCCATTGAAATCTGTTCTGTTTTTTGTAAAATATATCACAAGTGCCATGAAAATAACGCATTAATAATTTTAATTTCAATTTCTGACGTTATTTTGTATTAATAAAGCATATTTAGTTGTTATTCGCTGTCTTATTTTTCAAAACCTGTTACTACTATTGGTACTACAATCAGACCTGAAACTTTAATCATATGTTAATACTAGTATTAGTAATAGTGGGATGGCTGTACTGCACGTGGTTATATAGATCAAAATGCATATTCATCAGTACTGGTAACAGATATAAGGTGCGATTTTTCTATTGGCGGTTATAATTTATATAACTGGTGTAAATACTGAAGTGTGTTTACCCAACTTTAACGTTGTTATTGGAAAATACACGTATATTAATACGTTATTAACATATAGTATTAATATAACAGAAGCATAAAATTTATGTTCTGTATCTCATTCCTTTAGTATTGAATACTATATTCATTGAATCTTGACACTGGTCATTGACTTGTTTGTGACAGAGGCTACAATTTTATATATTTTTAAAGTTTTCTTTATAGTAAGTATTCAGAAAAATTTACAATTGTTATCGTAAGGTGAAATTTAAAGTTTACTAGTATGTGTTTTATATTGCAAATAACACTGGTACAAAAAGATATGGACAAATTACGGATATCCAACCCCCACCCCCACAAATGACAAAAGTGTGATGCTTATCTGTAACCTCGTTTTCATTCTGTGTTCCTAAGTTCCATATTAATGTAAGAAAGATTTTTTGCTGGGAATTTATGTCCAGCTTGGTTTAACCTTAACATATGAACAACAAAGACCATTTTGGTCCTGAAACAATGGTTGTACACACCTACTCTTCAGAGAAATAGTAAAAGTCAATCACACCCATTATGTTGTAGAAAACCTGGAACTTTTTAACTGGTATGAAGTGCTGTCCTCTGCTGTTTCTGTTTACAAATCATTTGTTAAACCAATCAACTTTGTTACAAAAATAAACTGAATGAGATAGTAATGCTATCCTGTCTTTTTTAAATCTTAAACTTGGTGATACTGTCGTGAAATTATAAACACAAGAAAATATGTGAATAGAACTCAACCCATTGTCACAAACTAACTCTTCCATACTAGAATCATCTTACCACCTCTCATCAGAAAGGAAACTCTGCCTTTCATTGTTTTATGTAAAATTATAATGTTGTTCAGTTAATTTGGTGGCTGAAGAACAGTCATGTGATGACTTTAAAATGAATGACTGTTTACTATCACTTGTTCATTGAGAACATGTATCCTGGAACCATCCTAGCACAAGTTGTCTTCAAGTAGAAACTCTGTTACATTTGTGAAATCTTATCTATGTAATTGTACATGCTGGTTGAAGGCCATAGTTATGTAATAATAACCATAAAATTAAATAATTTCTGACTATTTATGTTTGCATGTTCAGCGAAGTATCACATATGTAAGGATGTGCTTTGACTAGTGTTGTATGGATGTTGGTAGTCTATTCAACAATACTTTGTGTTGGACTTCAGAAGAGAGGAAAGGATTTGTTAACATTATACCAATTAAGTAAAATTGGTGTTGCTGCTACATTACCACAAGCCAACCTAACAGTAGAGTATTTTTGTTTTCTGCTACATTACCACAAGCCAACCTAACAGTAGAGTATTTTTGTTTTCTAAAATTAAAAAAATATATTCCATCATGCATATTTTTGTATTCACTTCATTATTAAGCCCATGGTTAGCTGAGGTCTCTTTGAAACTTAGCACAATCTATTATTTTGAAAAATAACATACATTTTCTTCACATACAAAATGTTTCCATCCAAACAATCTCCAACAAGTTATTATTTCTTAAGTGTATAAATAGCTATACAAGTTTTAGGTACTACTGTTGTTAGGTTATATTTAGCTGTTGAATAAATACAAATGTTTGATTGAATGACCAGATAGACTGGATACCAACAATTTGTTTTTACGATCATATTGTTTTCATGTATATCATGTCCCGATAAATTTTCTATGAAGCATCATTTTATAGAAATTGTAAGAGTGGCACATTTGTGTTGTGAAATTGTTTGAAGTGAAAACAGATCTGGTATATTTAAATCTGGATCTACATTTTTATTTCTTCAAAAAATTTGTAGAAACATTTATTTGTCATATAGAGAAATAAAAGTTCCAGTTTTTCAAAGTTGCAGAAGGAAATTAGTGAAAACAAAGTTTACATGACAAGGCCTTTCATTCAGCTAATGATAATAATTATAGAAGCTTGCTTTCCCATCAGAATTGTAACTTTGTATGAATATTTTAAAATAAAACCATAAAGAGAAACAAAACCATAGTTAATTCTAGAAACCCGTGAATGAAAGCAAAGGAGAAGTTGCTATGCCAACCACACAACACTTTTCATATCCAGTGCTAATGAGGCCTTTTACTTGAAAACGGGGCTCAGCATTATGACTGGGACGTGAATGACGTAGTACTCTGGGAAGTATATATATCACCAGGTTTTGATGGATAAATTACATTATGAAACACATTATACAAGTGAATTGCATTTATTTTAAATATTTGATGAGTTATTTGTAAATCAGTTTTTTTAGGTAAGAATTAATAATACATATCTTTCATTTTAAACTTATTTTTATTATAATTTTCTTTATTAACATCAGATAATGCAGCATTATTGTAAGGGTGAAGAAAACATTAAAATATTTGTTGTTTTTAAAGATTGTGTAACATGTATAGACAGTTAGGTAAATAAAATAATTTAATGATGAATGGCTGAAAGTGACAATATTATTAATATGAATAATTATTTAAAAATAAATAAGATGTTTACTTTTATTTTCTTGCATATTTGGGCTTTGCATTGTGTAATATTTAATTTAAATTATTATATGTAGTTAGGTTTGAAATGTACCAAAAGGAATACATTTGGTAAGTTACAATGTAATTGAAATCAATTTATTTTTATTTTAGGGTCGAGTTCGAACCAAGACTGTTAAGAAGGCATCACGTGAAATAATTGAGAAGTATTACATGTATCTTACCCTGGACTTTCATACAAATAAGAGGATATGTGAGAAGGTAGCAGAAATACCTAGTAAAAAGTTGAGGAATAAGATAGCTGGGTATATATATATATATATTTTTTTTGTCTTACATGTAATTGATTGCTGGATATATACATATTTTTGTTGTGCATGTAACTAGATGTTTATTGAGAAGTGCTCGTGTAGTGTAGAGTGTTTTATCTTAAATGGCACTTTTGACAGATAACCTCATTGCCTAGTTGTTCTTTAATCAAATATCTTTTAATGTTATACTCTAACATTTGTTACCAAAGACATTCTTTAGTATTTACCACAGAGAAGAGAAAAAGCAGCAGTTGGAAAACTTTGTTTTAGGTACTAGCCCCATGTTAAAAGGCTTAACTGAAATTCTTCTAGAACCCCACATACAAATAAATACACTTCTAAATTTGTGATATTATGCAACTGTGAATAATACATTTTACTGTAGAATATCTTATAAAATATGAATAGTTAGATTTTTAAGAAGTCAAGTGATGAACTAGCTCCATTTAGTTTGTCTTGATATACAAAGTAACTGTTTTTCTGGTGTGTAAACCCTGTCATTGCATATGGATAAAATATCTAACATATAAACGGCAGCTGTTTATGAATTAAAATGTCCTAGGTGCAGCTCTACGGTTAATGAGTTTATTATGAGATTATTAAAAATGTACCACAACTTAAGTGATATAGAAGTAGAACCTTTGAGCTGGTTAACCAGTCTGTAAGTCATAAACTGGTATTTATAAAATATTGAAAATATGATTTAATACAGATTATATAGGAATTTTGTATCTCTGGGTTCACTGATTGTAAATAAATTTCACTAACAGCAAGTAGTTGACAATCTGAAAGAAAACATGAGTAGAAATTTGTACACTTGTAATTGCATATAAACAGTTGTATTTGACACACTAGAACACATTTCTTGGAAGCAGAAGTACAGTATTTCTGGGCTAGCATATAGAATTTGTGGTATCCTGAACTAAATTTTGTAATCCTTGTATTGGGACAGAGGACTTTTATGTCTCTCGTGTGGTTAAATTTAAGAAATTGATTTGTTAAGGTTAAGTGGCTGCTACATCAGTATTGTTTTCACATTAGTTTTATTCGTTTAACTGTTTAGTGAGGAAATAATTTATAAAGTTTATAGTTACTTAAGTGTAAGTTTAAAATCTTAGTTTGAAGAACATTTGTCTGTTATTTTGGGTACATTTTTGGTTAACAATTAAATGCAGAGTATTTCTGAATCAATTTATACAGTGCTTCTTAAAACTTGTACAAAATAAAAGAAGGTTGGTACATGATGTCAGCTGATTGCCTTTCCTTCTAATCCACAACTCAATTGGCAACATCAGGTAATATCTTTACTAGCTTTGCTATAACAGTTATGAGGACACAAAGTTTTTTAATTAATTGATTGTTGGAATAATTGGAAATACTGATCAGTTGATTATTTTTGTGACAATCAGTTGTTAGAATAATCTGAAACACCTTCAGTTAATTGGTTAGTTAATACAAAACTAACTGATTAGCTAATTCTCATTGGTAATTGATTGTATAGATAAAATTGCTGTGTTCTTCTGGCAGCTATATATATAGTAGTACTTTTTTTAATATATGGCATACAATATTTTGTGGGTGAGTTTCTGAATTGAATAAACTTACAGGTTTGTTGATAAGTGTGTATTTTGGAGACTTTGAACCATTGATAAAGTTTTTGTTGTAAAGGTTTATCTTGGTCAAGACACGTCATTGATGACTTACACAGACAGGTAATATCTAGTTACATGAATGATTTTACATCTGTCTGTTATAGATGTTTTTATAACTTAATCTTTTTTTATGCTCACACAATGTTGTGTGACTTACTAAAGATGTTGCCAGAAGCTACACTCGACAGATAAGCTCTGAATGCAAGAAAACCAACAAACATTTTTAATGGTTCTCATCTTGCAAGCTCTTTGGTTGTGCAGCCTGAAGAATACAGTGAAATATGTTATGATGACAAGGAACACATTTGAAGTAAATGTGTAGTGGAGATGGTTGATTTGTAATCACCTGAAGTAAATATGTAGTGGAGATGGTTGATTTGTAATCACCTGAAGTAAATATGTATTGGAGATGGTTGATTTGTAATCACCTGAAATCTACCAGAAATAAATGTATAGTACAGATGGTTGATTTGTGATCACGTGAAACCTACTTGAAGTAAACATGAAATAGAGATTATTGATATTGGTATTAAAAACTGAAATATTCTTCAAATAAAAGTTTTAATACCAATATCAATGGTGTATGTACACAGTGAAATGTTATACACTAAATAATTTTTATATTAATAGGTTTGTAACTCACTTGATGAAAAGAATACAGAGAGGACCCGTGCGAGGAATCTCCATCAAACTTCAAGAAGAAGAAAGAGAACGTAGGGACAATTTTGTACCAGAGGTAAGTTTCTGGTATTAGGTAGAAATAGAATGTAGGGACAACATTGTACTGTAGGTACATTTCTGGTATTAGAATGAAATAGAATGTAGGGATAGCTATGTACCAGACCTAAGTTTCTAATATTACTGCAGTAAGAGAACATAGGACAACTATGTACTACAGGTATGTTTCTGATATTAGTGTGTGGCCTATATTTGGTAGTGCTCAGTTTTTATTCATGGTCCTATATTCTTACATTTGTTACTGTCTCTAAAGTGGACATGAATTATAACACTATGTAACAAAATTTGTACTTTTTCTTGTTCCTGGGCAGAAAGTGTTATTTCCCAATTGCTTATGCCTAAAGTGAATGGAAAAGACCTATTTTTCTCTTCAGATTTTGCTTTTGTGACCTGGGAGCGTATAACAAAAACATGATGGGAGACTCTTTGGGAGCTGATACCTGAAAGTGATTTACATTACAGTTGCAAATCTCAATACTACTCCCTTCTAAATATTTTTGTTGATTTTTGTATAACTTTATTATAAATACATATAAATCTTGATCCATATGTTGTTCTATTCAGACTTTATGTAAATGAAAATGTGCAAATTTGCCCGTTTTTACATACAAAATAGGTTAATTTCTAAATTTCATTATCCAGGTCACAAAAGCAAAGTTTAAAAGGAATAATGGTCATTTTCTGTACTTTTACAACACAAGCAATTAAGAAATAACACATACTATCCAGGAACAAAATTTGTGTTACATAATATAATCCAACAGTATGTAATCATAAATATTTCTTCTGCTACATACAAATCACTTACTGAACTTTCTCTTATCTGTGTCTTGCCTGGAATCACTTACAACAGCTGTTGTGTCTAATCATTATATTTGTTTACCTTTGTACCTGTTACATTGTCTTAAAATTAGGGAAATTGTTTAGAGCAATGGTTGTATTAGGCTGTGAACTTTAGCATCATTCTAGCTTTCAGTGTGTGATTGTTTTCTATTTGTGTACACGTTTTCAGCCTTAAGTGGTCCATTAAGCTCACTGGTGGAACCAGAAATTAATTTCATGTTAATGTCAAAAAAAATGTTAACTTTTCCAGAAAGTTAGAAGAATGAATTTTCAACAAGATGTTTTTCTTGTTGCTGTTACCATTAAAAAGATGAACATGATCAGAAATTTGCTTAATATAAACCATTTTAAGAGATTTAACTAGGACTATTATATTGACATCAGAAACAAAATATTAGGTAAATATGACTGAGGTAATAAGTAGACAGTAATATTTCCTGAAAACGTAAAGATAGATGTTTTTACTATTGATATGTAAAGAACTTACAAATTTTTTTCTAAAATCCCATCTTGCTTTGTGTTTTGGAGAAAAAACCAGAAAATATTAGTTTGATACTTTGTAATCTTAGTTGTGTTTATAAATATTTATTTTGAAATGATCACAGATTTAAATTAATTTTAAGAGAGAGAAAAATTGAAAGTAAAATAATTTATAATAAAACAGTAACATCATACAATTCTAAATGTTTTTTTCCATCTTAATTGTATAATAAAAATATTTACTTTACTGCCTAACTGAAAAAAAATAAGAAACGATTTAAGATAATAGTTTTAAGGTATAAGATAATAGTTTTTAAGGTATAAGAGAATAGTTTTTAAGGTTTAAGAGAATAGTTTTAAGATTATTTGGAGAAATTAAAATGCTATTCTTTGGACAAATATCTTCATAAATTCCTAAAGTAAAATTAAGTCACCCAGAACATATTTTTGTCGAGGTTTCAGTTAAGTGTTGTGTTTTATCACAGGTTTCAGCTATTGACTTAGATGTTATTGAAGTAGACCCTGATACGACTGAGATGTTAAGACAAATGGTAAGTAATTTTATTTATTAAAATAATGTATTACCAATATAAAAGTTTAAAACAGGTGTGAAAGTGTGTTAGAAACAGCTGTCAGTAGATATATCATTATTAACTGTGCATGTTTGCCTCATTTTCTGTGAATGTAATGAGGTTAAGGTTTTATTTGTGTAATTCATATAAAAACCTCAAGTTTCATAACGTGAGAAATTTTACTTAAAATCGATGTGAGAGTTCCATTGCTTTAACTTTTGTAGGAACCTTATTTTTACAGTTTTTTGGATTGTGGGATATGTTTGTATCTTTTAAACATTCATTAGATTTTCTGTTTTTAGTAATTAATAAACTTTTCAGGTTCTTTATGCACACTTTTATTAGTTTTTGGTAGAACTATAAATAATTGTATCATTAATATTAAAGAATTAATTGACTTATTCAAATAAATATTTGTGGATTTCAGGATATGGAGAAGATTCCAGGTTTGCAGGTTGCTCCGTTACTTCCTTTCCAAGGTGGTCTTCGTGCATAAACTATTCAATAAAGATTTGAATTATTAAATGAATGATGTTCTATATTTGCACAGTGGAAATAATTACACTATAATAAATAGCAGCATGTTTGGATAAAGTGAGTATTACTTTATCATCAAACAACAGAATGAGGGGAAACTTTTTATCTATACTTTCTTACTCATAATACCACCTTTAGAAGTACGTTTGTATAAACATGCCATATTTTAAAACTTTTGTGGACTATGTTAAAAGCAGGTATGTCAAAAGTAACATACAAAAGTGTATTGTAGCTAACTTTAGCTGGTCCCTGTTTATATAAAACTTGTGTTTTGATGGTTGAGTGCAAGATGCTTGTGTGAATGTCAAATCCACTGGTCTTTTTTTTTTTCCTCTACTTGAAATATTTGGTAGTTTAATTGTTGCAATAGTAGGTATACCATGTTAGGGGGTATTTCATTATTGGTTCAACACTTATCTACCTTAGAAGTGAAAACTGGAAAACAAAAACTTCCTTAGTTGGATAACATTGTGAGTTTATGTGAAGATTATAGTTCTGAATTTTTGAAATACACAAATGATTAGTGAATCATGATTGATTTTAAAAGTTTATTATCCATCAGGAAGTTCAGTTCGTAACTAAAACAGTTTAATAAACCTAGAGATAAACATAGAGTTCTTGTGTAAAGTAGGCTAGTATTTATAAACATTTAAGCTTACATAAGTGTGAAATCTTACATTAGCAAAAGAAAAAATTCTTTATCGAACATGTACTAAATTTTTATATTGAATTAATCTAACACGTGCTTATCAGTAGACATGAGACCTAATTTTAAAATATTTATTGCTAAAGTGTGCATATATTAAGAGGCCAGCACTGACACACTAGAAGTTTTTCATTGATAAAACCTAGTGGTAAGTCTTATAACGCTAGAAACGGGGTTTTGATATCCATGGTTGGAGTAGCTCAGACAGCTTGTTGTACAACTTCGTGTGCTGATATGTAACGATAGTATTGTAGAACAGTCATGAAGGTTAAACCATGAAACTTGTAAAAGTGACACTTCAAATAGTGTATTGCTTCAACTAGCATATAATAAACTGCCCTGAAAAGAAAAACTCTGCACCTGGTGGTGGTTTAAATACCTGATGTGAGAATACATATTTTAAATATTACATTAGTTACATTTTTGGTTATCTCAGTTGTATCTAGAGCTTTAAATAATTCTTTTTTCATGTCCCTCTGGTTTAACAATGGTAAGTCTATGAATTACAATGCTAAAATCCGGGATTCTCAGTGGTGGATACTGCAGATAAGTCTGAGTGGCTTTACTCTGACACAATTAAACCAGACGTGTTTTTTCAGTCCACATAGGCTACTTGTTTCTTTAGAACGCAACTTCACAATAATTATTTTTTTCTACTATGTCTTTGCAATACAATATTTGATAATTCCACTTTTAAAATAATCACTACAATTTTTTTATGGATAAACACACAATCACGCAGTCTGAGTTTATTTTCGAAATACATTTTTGATTCGTTATTCTACTCCGACTGAGACCTACACTGAGGTTTATAAGATAATAATACTCGATCACAACAACGAGAAAAACTACGATGGTTCCAGTAACGTGACGTAATATAACAATCCCAAATTCATAATTTATTAATTATTCGATCTATGATTCTTAAGTAAAATTGCAATAAACTATCGCTTCTGAAAACGACACGCGTCATATAAACTATATAAATCACAACGATTGCATTAAACTAAAACAGCTGTGTATATCAATAATAAACATCAAATTCATAATATTTGTCTCTAAGGATATTAAACATTTTGTAAACGTTTAGAAATGACCGAGTTTAATCATCTTCGTGACTAGAAACGGATGCCACTGTGGTAGTAATGGAGGCATCAACTGCTAAGTGTTTTATGAATTTTTTGTGGAAATACTTAAACATTTTGTAGTGAGAGTTGGTAAACTATCCTGAAATGCGCAATTTTGCATTACCAATGGATAACTGGTGCATTTTAGTCGAACAATATACAAAGAGACATAATTAGCACGAAATGCTTGAACTGTTTACATAATGTATAATTGTCAAACCATGGTATCTCAGAAAAGAAATTACCTGGTATACATAGAAATGTATAGTTTTCGTTACGATCATTATATCTTGAAAATATTCCAAACTTGTGATAACCTTTCTGTTTTGTGATCCGTTAATATCACCTTTATTTTTAAGAAACTGTTTTTAAATTATTGGTCTACCAGAATGGTTCCTCATCATTCCAGTCATATGTATAGGTTTTTATTTTAAAATTTTTGTTCATAAATCAATAGAAAGGGCTATCTTCACATGGTCGCTACGCAATTGAACCAGCCGGTTAGAGGACAGGCAGTTAGTTAGCTACAAGCAACTAACTAAAGCCATTCTTATCTGATCTTGAGTAAACGTGCCTCAGGAATTATGGTTGTGGATATGTTTATGGTTTCGACAAGCTGCTTACCTTCGAGCCTGTTACTTCAAGGTTAGGAATGATTAACATATATATAGGTATACCCCTTGTCAACATTTCATTAAAATCAACAAATAATTTAAATGGCTGAATATTAGTATTTGACTGTCACTCTTGTGTTTTACCCATGACCACAGAGAACACGTATTTGTATGTGTTTTCAAAGCAAAGCCACACCGGGTTATCTGCTGAGTCCACCGAGGGGATTCGAACCCCTGATTTTAGCCTCAGAGCGCATATCATGTTTTTTGAGGCAACATAATGTAAACCGTGGACTCTTGGTTTCTGAGTCTCAGTACGCTAATTACTAGGCCACACTTGCAACTTTACGAAATTTGGAGTATTTTGTTCATAGATTGATGCAGCATTTATGCAGAATATTCGTGATAAAATTTGATTAAAAGAACGGCAACTGTCTATTGTATAAACATAAGTGTTAAGGATGACGTTTCGAAACTTTCACCTTTCGTCTGTTTATTTCTTGTCCATCATTCTATTCTAGTTTGTTTGTTTGTCTGTGAATTTCGCGCAAAGCTACTCGAGGACTATCTGCACTAACCGTCCATAATTTAGCAGTGTAAGACTAGATGGAAGGCAGCTAGTCATCACCACTCCTCCAACTCTTGGGCTACTTTTTTACCAACGAATAGTGGGATTGACCGTCATATTATAACGCCCTCACTGCCGAAAAGGTGAACATGTTTGGTGTGACGGGAATTCGAACCCGCGACCCTAATATTACGAGTCGAGTGCTTTAGCCACCTGGCCATGCCAGGCCCGTTCTACTCAATCTCCCGACATTATACTAAAAAAACTGTCAAAGCGCCATTAAAACACGACTGAATTGTATATGCATACTTCGCGCTGCTAATTACCAGAAATTCGTTGGGCACAGCAGATAGCCTGATATGGCTTTGCTGAAAGGAAAACACACACACACACATTACTGGAAATACTTCAAAATAAACTCTGAACTTTATTATTCGAATGATTAAACATACCGTTAGTATATAATACGAATAAAGATAGTATATATTGTTTCAAGTATCAAACAGTCCTTCCTCTTTTTAGGATTGAATTAGCTTAAATAAATAAATTAACTTATTTGTTTGTTTAAATTTCGTTCTCAAAATAACGTTTTATTTCATTAATGAAAATTATTTTTCTTAATAAAAATACTAAGTCACCTCTTACTAAATGAATTTCTATTGTGACATTTTGATTTTATGGCCACTAAAGGCGTTATTCAAATTACAAAGTTTTTATAGAAGTACTAAGTGAGTAAAAAACGTTTTCTAATACCGCACACGTAATATGCATTCCACCACTAAGTGAAGCCTAACCTGTCCATCCGATTTGCCTTTGTCTATGGTTATCGATGAAAAGTGAAATTCCCTGAAAGAAAAATTATCAGGTTGTCCAGAAATAAATGTTTTTGAACTGCAGATTTTGGAAAAGTATAAACCTATATCGTAAGATATGCTTTAATTCCACGACCTTCATGACTTTCATCTCCATGTCGAAACCTCAGGATCCAACACTAAACTGTACGTTCAGTAACAGATCGATGACCGTATGCCTGGTTGATGTACCGTGTAGTTTTGGTCGCTTTTCTACTGAGTTTGAAGTCGTAGAGGAAAATCATACGAGTCCTTCTTGCCCATGCCTCTGAGCAGAGTTGAAACAATTAAGACACTTTGTAAGCAACAAACGTTGGATTAAACCGTCTAACTAACGATAAGTTGTTCAATATTCAGCTTCTAAATGTCATTGTGAGAATTCTGACATTGATTTCTAGAGAACCTAATAGTAAATGAGAGAAGTAATTCGAATTTAGGTTCGACTGAACATTCATTTTCCAGTAAAATACTTTAGTAATAAACGATCTTATAACCCTATTTTGTTATTTTTTAACTGAACATTCAACGGTTCGTTTTACAGCTTCTTCAAAAGCGTTCCACTGAAATACAAAGGGTTTGTGTTTTAAATGGATACTGTTTCGATAAAATGAGACAAAAATTAATAGTTTTTTTTTATTCCACCACTGACATCACTTCGAATCTCCTTCACCTTTCAGTAGTACAGCAGTATGTCTGCGGAAATACAACGCTAGAAACCTGGTTTCGATATCCGTGGTGGCTAGAGAACACTGTGTAGCTTTGCGCTTAATTTCAGACAAACGAATTCCCTTCCCACTGAACATATTCCCCTTTAAGCCGTGGTGGTGTTATAATGTGATGGTCAATCCCCTTATTTGCTGGTGAAAGAGTTGGCGGTGCGTGGTGATCTCTAGCTAGTTGTCTTTCACTGCTAAATCAGAGACGGCTGGCGAAATTAATTCTTGTGTAGCGAAATCAATCGACATTGCTTGAACTTGGCCTAAAGCTATAACGTCATAAAAGTAATTCACGTCAGGCCTAGCAAGGCCAGGTGGGTTAAGGCGTTCGACTCATAATCTGAGGGTCGCGGGTTTGAATCCCGGTCGCACCAAACATGCTTGCGATTTCAGCCGTGGGGGCGTTATAATGTGACGGTAAATCCCACTATTCGTTGGTAAAAGAGTAGCCCAAGAGTTGGCGGTGGGTAGTGATGACTAACTACTTTTCTTCTAGTCTAACACTATAAATTATGGACGGCTAACGCTGATCGCCCTCGTGTAGCTTTGCGCGAAATAAATTCAAAAACAACAACAACTAATTCACTCAGTAAGAGATGAGACGGAATTTGTATTCAGTTAATCAAAATGTTAACTTTAAATAAAAGTCCAAGAATACAGCTTTTGAATGAATCGTTTAAATTTATTTAACGTTTTTACAACCCGTGTGGCCATTATAAGGTAAATGTTGTCTTTTGTGTGAAATACTTAACTTGTTTGTTAAACAAATATATTTTGGAATTTTAAAAATCGTAAGTGAAGAAAAGTGAATATGATTGGTGGAATATTCTTAGCCGTGAAAGTTATAAAGACAACAGTACGATAACGCTTACTACATTATTGTCGAATATTGTTTCGTTTCTAGGTTAGCAACTGTGGAATTTCAGTAAAACTATGGTACGAAAGAAACAAGACAAAGATAAAAAGAAAATTATCCTGGCGGCTCAGATAAAAGGTGGTTTAATCACAGCTATTTTAAGAAGAAATATTAATAAAATAATATTCATGTTGGATTCATTTTATCAGTTAATTATTACAAATGTTTACTTGCAACTGTAATATATATTATTTAACTAAAGTTTTGCAACAGTATTAAGTTAAACTGTAATATGTATTAACGGAAGCAATTATTGCAGCGAAATTTTAATTATTACTGAAATAAAAATAAGTTCTTACCCATTTTATTCACTAAAAGTTGGCCTAGCATTGCCAGATAGTTAAGGCGCTCGACTCGTAATCTGAGCGTCGCGGGTTCGCATCCCCGTCGCGCCAAACATGCTCGCCCTTTCAGCCGTGGGGGCGTTATAATGTTACTATCAATCCCACTATTCGTTGGTAAAAGAGTAGCCCAACAGTTGGTGGTGAGTGGTGATGACTAGCTGCCTTCTCTCTAGTCTTACACTGCTAAATTATGGTCGACTAGCACAGATTGCCCTCGTGTAGCTTTCCCCGAAATTATAAAACCAAACGAACCCGATGAAGATCAGTACAAACATTGGAATCTAGATGATCTAATTTTTTCACAAAAATTACTTACTTTGCAGGTGTTTTTATCACAAATACACTTATGTGCTCCTATATTTATAGCTATGGCTCCTTGCCCTATGTAATCTAAATAATTCAGTCCTTATATTTAGTCTACAATGGTCAACTAAATGGGACAACCAAAACAACTTACAGACTTCCAAACTGTACCTACTAGGAACTCCTCAGCAAACTGCTCGAAATTCCACCATTAAGACACGTTTCATCAAACTAGAAGCCATTTACTACAACGAGCAAGTAAACAACCGCTCATACTGTCAGACTCGAGAACTTTAAGAATCAGTTGTCACACCATGCATGACAAAGATACTTATCTCGTTTAAACCTGATGAACAGTTCTTCTGCTTGTGTATCATTCCATCTTTCAACGGAAAACATGCAACTTACTAGAATGACATATTTATTAACAAAAATATCTTTCCATTCTAGCCTCACAGCTTTGCCACAGGTCAGCTAGAGTATCCGGCGTTAGAGGTTCTCCCCTCCTCTCAATATCGAATTTCCGAGTTTTATCCTCAGATCCCAGCTTAGGCATTGGATTTTTAGATTCCAAGGGCCTTTCCTTATGCCTGTGAGGATTTTTAAATTGCATTTTATTGTTATTTTACGCCTCTAAAGCTTCGCAACTATAATTTCAAAACTGCTGTGTTTGGTTGCAGTTTCGTCCATCTTCCAACTTCCTTCCTCCTCCTTTTTCGAGGCTCCACATAACATAATAATTTTATTCGACCTGAGACGGAGTTAAATGATAATTTCTCTGCAAAAAAACTAACCTTTTACTTGAAGTTTTAATTTTATTTTCAGTGCATATTATAATGGTTATACATAACTCAGCCGTATGAGGGCCATATTTTTATTTGTTTGATTTATATATATACATATATATTGCTATGGCCTGAGAAAACGCAAGTTACCTGCTTTGAGTCGAGAGAGCCAAATGTTTTAATTGTGCTAGGCCTAAATACCATCTGCTAGACCAATAGTAAGTTAGCATATTTAACGTACATTTTATCGCCGGACGACACCTTTCCTTTTTCATGATAACACCTTACTTCTGTGAAATAACCCAGCATGCTGTTGATATTATATACAGAATACATCATGCAACTAGACCTGCTATTAGTAAAACCAGTTTCAATGACAAATTACCAACGTAAAAATGGGAAATTAAGCTATGTCAGTGGCTGTTTGGGTCACACTTCTACACCCTGGTGCAAATTAATTGAAATAAATGGTCATTTTACAATATTTTCAGCATGGCGGCCGGTGTAGGCTCGCTTCACCCGCTGATTTCCTTTAATAGTCATTTTTTCACACAGACGGCGTCATTAGCTGTGTTATGCAGTACGGTCGATCTATTTTTGGGATATATGACGAAATTTTGAGGAATATTACGTCATTCGAAATTGCGTTAGAAGGGCAAGGAGACCAGTCAAAAACAACTTACTAACTCAATGAAGAAAAAAACGGTATCAATGGGGTCTGAAATACAAGAACTGGACGCAAGAACAATGGAGGAAGGTGTTATTCAGTGACGAGACTCATTTCTTCGTACAGGGTCAAAGAAGTCTGCATGTTCGCAGATCTCCAGGTGAGAAACTTCGAGAATCTCACATCAATAAGTTCGTAAAACATCCCTTGAAGAAGATGTTTTGGGGCTGTTTTAGCTACTATGGCGTCGGAGGCTTACATATCGTAGAAGGTATGATGCGAGGACCATAGTACATCGAAGTTTTGCAGAGAAGATTCGTTCCAGAATTGAAAAAGAGATTTCCAGATGGATCTGGCATTTTTCAGCAAGATCTGGCTCCGTGCCACACATCGAAACTTGTGAAGAATTGTATGACTACAATGCGAATAAAGGTGCTGGACTGGCCTGGAAACTCTCCGGACTTAAATCCTATTGAAAATCTTTGGGCGATTTGTAAAGAAAGACTTCGGGGAAAAGACTGTACTACGAAAGATAAGCTAATTGAGGCCATAATTGAGGTGTGGTACCGCGATCCAAAAACTAGTAAAGATTGCAGTCAACTCGTGGACTCGATGTCAAAGCGGATTAATGATCTTCTGAAAAATGAAGACGGTCATATCATGTATTAATTTGTGAGTAATTTTTGGATTCTCAGAAAGAAAACGCAAAAAAAATGAAAAAATCGTAATTTTCCATCTTGTTTCAATTAATTTGCACAATGGTGTATTCCGGTTTATTGATTCTTCACTTACTCTACTACTATAGTACTATACTGCCTTCAACTTTTATGAACGACTGGGTGTTTAAGGTTAGGGATTTTAGCCTTATATTACAGAGTTTTGCAAACAAAGTGAGACATATGAATAAAAAGTTTATTTTATATATTTTCTTTCTTTTATTTCCTTATGAGCAAGAATACCTCCAATGAAATGAGAGAAATAATTATAAGAACTTTTACTGAGGAAAGACACATTAGTGATACCATAAGGATGGTTAATCTTTCCAGGTCCACGATTTGTAAGGTAATAAATCCTCCCTGTTCCCCAGATTTCAATCCGATCGAGAATCCTTTTGCTTATGTATTCTATGAATCCTTGCATGGGTATATTCAAGCTGTGCGATCTAGTTTCAGACATAGAGTAAAACGCCAAGGATCTGATTGAGTGTGAAGATTATCATCAACCAACTCGAAGAGGACACAAGCGAAGTCACGAGTACGATGATGTCAGTGGTTCCAGTACTCACGATCCACGTGTTGAATCTCAAATGCCTTCTCAGAAGTTTAAAAGCCGCACATTTCTTGTCATTACTTTCTGTCCTGTCAAATCTTATCAAAAGATGAATGGTGTATTTGGATTCCTTCGTCAGTTACAGTCGTTTACACCTGAAGAGATTCTAAAGAGGTATGAGATCATATCTGGAAGAAAGTCTTAATGAAGAATTTGTGCAGTTTACTGAACTGTTGAAAACTGATCTTGTTTCTCATGTTGGCACCTAACTAGAACTTGTAGAGTTACAGTTTTACCATTTGATAATTCACAATTCTTTAATGTCTTGTTTTCCAAATGTAGAAATTGACTTGTGCATCTATTTGTCACTCGTGGTTACCAACTGCAGTGGAGAACGCTCATTTTCAAAACTGAAAAGGATTACAAATGAACTGAGGAGCACCATGGATCAAAACAGATTAAACAATCTCACTCTAATAACCAATGAACATGAACTAAGGAGCACCATGGATCAAAACAGATAAAACAATCTCACTCTAATAACCATTAAACATGAACTAAGGAGCACCATGGATCAAAACAGATAAAACAATCTCACTCTAATAACCATTAAACATGAACTTCTGTGTGAAATAGACATTTACAGTATCATCAACTAGCTAAATCTACAAAATGCAACTTTTAAATTGTAGTTTTTTTACTTTTGTTGTTCGAAACTGATACCTACATTAAGTAATACTATTACTGAAATGTCAGACATATTTGTCGTATTATCTGGCTATATAGGAAATGAAAAAATACGATTACTTTACTATGTAAGATAAAAATTTGTTGTTTTTTTTTTTTTTTTTAATTTAGGGCCACTTTATAATATATGCTACAGGCCCCGCACTAGCTTAATCCGGCCTTGTGTCTACTTCGACGTCAAATGGGGTGGCAGTTAGTCTGAAATCGCTTGTATGCGAACGAATGTCAGCGAAACGGGAAGAAAATTCAGTTCTCAAGTTACGTATCACAGTCAGAAATATGTTGGTGTCTGTTGGTTTGGTCTCTTGTAGTTTAGGGAAATGAACGTTGTTTGATTTCTCAAGCTGACATTCCCACAGTTGTTGTTTTGTTTCGAAGGCGATAAAGTATCCACACATCTCATGTATCAGCTGATTTATTCCCTGTAGCTGCAAGTTCAGGTTATTTAAATGAGATGTTAAATCCACCAGAAATGCCAGACTTGAAAGACATTTGGGATCGTGAAATTCTGAGGCATTCACATTTTTACTTTCAACGAATATCGCTATCTCTTCCCGCAGCGTGTGTACTCTTCCCCGACTGAGCCAGCGAACATCGCAGACCCCCGAACTGAGTCTCTGCTTCCGTATGTTGAAACTGGCGATGTTTCAATCCCTAAGGCAAGATCAGGTTTACTGCCCTTACCACTACGTCCACCACGTCCTTCAAATTTGAAAACTTAGTAAACAATGCTTCCTGGTGGATTATGCAGTGTATTGTTCGTATTTTGTGTTTAATTCCAAGGTCTTCCATGCGTCTTTGAAGCAAAGCCATGAGACCTTTCTTTCTCCAACCATTGCCGACATTCCATTGGTTTTTACACATACTAGCTTTGATAGATCCAGCTTCATGTTTGTGGTACACTTGACCAATGCTTCAGGAATGTCTGCTGCTGTGGTAGTGCCCTTGATAGGTACCAGTCGAACATATTCCTCAACAATGTTAAAAGTTGAGTTCACTTCACTTGTAAATACTGCAAGCTGAGCGGTGTCTTTAGTATCCGTACTCCCATCGAGCGCTATTGAGAAGAACTGGAAATTTTTGCAGTGGTCCCTTAAACCGTTTTTGACATCCGCTGACATTTCTTCTATTCGTCGTGTAACTGTTCTTCCAGAAATACTGACATTTGAAAATAAAGCCTCTTTCTCAGGACATAAAATTTCTACAACTGCCATCAAACACTCTTTCACAAAAATCCCCGTCATTGAAGGGCTTCATATTTTCTGCTGTCAGCTTTGAGACCTCGTAGCTGGCACGTGTATTTCTTTCTTATTCTGTGCTCTGTGTTTTGAGTACCATACTTTGTTTTTCTAGACTCAGTTTAAGTTTATATAATTCATCCTTCCTTGCTTGCCCACTAAATTAACTGAATTACGGATGTTTTGTCTCATAGTGCTGTTTGACGTTGGACTCCTTATTCGCACCGATACTTACATGGCAAATTAGGCCTACAGAAATGTTACGTAACACAGTACTTTTATGTCCACGTGTTTTGGAAGACTCGACACTCTGCGTTTTGTTGCCATTAGGGTTGTTTTTTGCCAACAGACCTTGGAAACGAGTACTCAACTTTCACTCGTCCACGCGAGCGAGTTCAAAACGCGGACCTAAACGTGCGAGCCTGTCCAAAACGAGGCCTTGAATGCAATAGTCTTTTCAATTTCAATAGATAGTGGTACTTTGATTTACATCGTGATGCTGGTGTCACTTCCGGCTTATTTTTAGGGTGATTTTATTGTGTGTGACCTAAATTTTTGGGGTTTTCAATATGTTATTATTTTTTTTAAATGTAATTTATATTTTTTTACTTTAACTAACTCTATTTTTTGTATAAATGATATAATTTTTTGTTTGTATTATCTCTTTTAATATTTAACTTATATTAAACAATTATTAATTATATTAACAGTAAAAAATGACCCTTGCATACCTTTTTTGGCCCAGCGCTCTTCATACCTATGTCTTATCCGTGTCCGCGACCTCTTAGGTGCCAGAGACCACGTACGCTAGTTGCTTCACAGTCAAGTTTGTTTGTTTGTTTGGAAATTTCGCACAAAGCTACTCGAGGGCTATCTGTGCTAGCCGTCCCTAATTTAGCAGTGTAAGACTAGAGGGAAGGCAGCTAGTCATCACCACCCACCGCCAACTCTTGGGCTACTCTTTACCAACGAATAGTGGGATTGACCGTCACATTATACACCCCCACGGCTGGGAGGGCGAGCATGTTCAGCGCGACGCGGGCGCGAACCCGCGACCCTCGGATTACGAGTCGCACGCCTTACGCGCTAGGCCATGCCGGGCCTCACAGTCAAGTAATTGAATTAAATTGAGCGTGAAATTCGAGTAATTTTCGAGTAATTGGACAATCAGAAAGTGTATATCGAGTTTAACTCGTTTCTAGGGCGCGGTAAAACGAGTAAAAAAAATTACTTGTTTTTCTAAGGGCGCGATAACGAGCAGTAAAACGTATTCATTTCCCAGGTCTGGTTGATAACCGTGCGGTTCGACACCTGAGATGGAGTTACATACGTGAAGTATCTTTCAAGACCATCGCGGGCCAAGTGGATGTGATATTTCGTTTAGGGACTAACGGCCGGATGATTTTGGCTGGCGGGCCAGATCCGGCACGCGGGGCGTAGGTTGGCGACATATGTCCTAAGTGATTCTTTGGAAGTGAGTTCAATAAATATGCATGATATTCTAAAAAAACATACAGGTCCAAGAAGTCTTGATAAAGATTAAATAGAAACTCTATAACTAATAGAATAGGCCTGGCATGGCCAGGTGGGTTAAGGTGTTCGACTGGTAATCTGAGGGTCACGGGTTCGAATCCCGGTCGCACCAAACATGCTCACCCTTTAAGCCGTGGGGGCATTATATTATAACGGTAAATCCCACTATTCGTTGGTAAAAGAGTAGCCCAAGAGTTGGCGGTGGGTAATGCTGACTAGTTACCTTCTCTCTAGTCTTACACTGCTAAATTAGGGACGGCTAGCGCAGATAGCTCTCGTGTAGCTTTGCGCGAAATTAAAAAACACACAATTAAAAGAATATCTGACATGTTTTAAAGATACTTCATGTTATATGTTTATTTTGACTTACTCTAAAATAATATTTTAAACTTTGCTTTCTCAGTAAACTTAATACAATATTTTGAGAATTTTGTATTTTGGAAATCAGGTCCTGGACCAGGAAAGTATCTTTTACCTGGAAGTGTTGGATTTACCGGACACGACATCACAAAGAGGAGAAATCCTGCCTTCTCGTTTGGATCAAGAACTAAAATAAGTTAGGATAAAATTATTAATAATTATGAAAATGTAAATCAGTGAACGAAACTCGTCGTGTTATACAACTATTTCTATGTGCATATATGTGGAGAGAAATTTTATGATAATCAAATGTATATATTTATTAATTTTATATAAAATGTTAGTATTTTCAGGGGGAGCAGACGTTTTTGAATAATGTAAGTTTTAGACAATTTAAAATTCCTCCAGACAAAACTTTTCTCGAAATTATTCCCTTGTAATATTCAAAGTAAAAAAAAAAATCCAATAATATTATTTTAGGAGAACTAAACACTATTACTGACGACACATGTGTAAACAAGTTCCTGTTTCATAGCTTATTTAAATTAGTTTATTTTATTACAGAAAGAAACTACCTACAGAACATATTTAGTTTGGGTGTTTGCTTTATATCACGTGATTATAACTACCACTATAGTATAAAGAACTTTTATTTATTTATCTTTAGAAAATGTTGACCTCTGATATCTTAACGAATCTACGTTAACAATGAGTTGTTTTTATCATTCATCATTTTGATATTTGTTTAAGTTGATAAGAAAACAACACCAGGACCATGTTACCTCATTCCTTCTTCAGTTAATCGATATGGTCGAATAGAAGCTCCTGCCTACACCCTCTCAAGTAGACCAGTAGAATTAGGCGAGTCAATGTATTTTGTAATTATATACTGTTTCCTCTTCTCTGTTTTAACAAATTTCTAATCGCAACAAAATATTTTTGCACTTAAATGAGAGTTTTAAAATTTTTTGTCCTTTATATTTAGTGTTACTTCATACTTTGGAATTTTGCCAGAGATATCAGAATATTGTACGTTATGGACATGTTTTAAATCTTATTATATGCGAGTATGATAACAAAATATTATTTAATCATTGTTAAAACAAATGACAGTTCCTTTCATTATTCACAGCATTCTTCAGCACAGAAAATTGTCAGACGTTTAGTAGAAATTTAAAATAACTATATATACATGTATAAAAGTATGAAGAACTAAAATTAAAGGATGTTTAGCATAGCCATGTGGTTAAGGGTTTCGACTTGTAATATGAAGATCGTAGGTTCGAATCCCAGACACACCAAACATACCTGCCCTTTCAGCCGTGAGGGCTTTATAATGTGACAGACAATCCCACTATTCGTTGGTAAAAGAGTAGCCCAAAAGTTGTTGATGCGTGGTGGTGACTAGCTGCCTTCCCTGTGGTTTTTCACTGCTAAATTAGGGACAGCTAGCACAGAAATCCATCATGTATCTTTGCGCGAAAGTTCAAAACAAAGACAAATAAAGGTTTTCATAATGTATATGGTTGTTGGTGAAATAATGTTGCTTTTGTGGTAATTTTCGGCTTGTGGATTTACTAGAGAATAATCACTTAGGGCCCGCTAACTTATCATTCAAGGAAATCAATTTATAGAATATATTTCACTCTGGGCTTTGTCCGAGTTCATCTCACACAAAGAGACCATACACAAATGTACCTTTGAAGCAATAAGTCATAACTCACAGAAAGAACAGAGGATACAATACAAAACAAAACACAAGGGGAAATGTGTCCTGTAGACGTGTTTACTAGCGTGAAAACCTTTAATATTATTTTATTAAAATTGAGTAATCCTTGTGAGCTGAGATTAAGATGGAAGTTTAAATGAAAAACAAAACACAAAACAACAAAATCGTGCTAAATTAAAATTAGAAATTGTAAAAATCTCTAATTTCCAATTCTCTAAAGTTCATTCTGCTTGCTTGGAGAAAACCTTGCTCTGTTTACAACAGCACATGTGCATCATACAAAACTACCCCTGCACACGGTCAGACGTTTACAAACAACACACTCGTACACAACATTACAGATGTGAGAGGCGTGGCAGCCTCGAGCCATTATCTAATTCGCCATTAAGTAAGATACTCGTATCTCGTTCACTGTTATCAGTTTTTTTCTTTCCTGTAAGAAAACACGGATAACTGTCAATTAGTGAATTTACGTGTTCTACGCACTTGAAAAAGTTGGGTATATTACTTTAGTGCATCTTTACATCCAAGCTGAAAACTTTGAAAAACAGAATCATTAAAAAAGTAATTACGTTCTAATTAAGGGAGTAGGTAATTTAGAGAATAGTGCTGAATTAATTTAATTTAGTATTCAAAACTGAAAAAAAATCTAATCATCATAAGTAAGTAAAAAAATTTTGGTTTACAGTGGTTGTTCTGTAATGCTAAAGCCAAAAGTATATTTTATGGTATTTTGAGTTATATGGAGCAAATGAACACACATCTAATTTACGACTACAAAACAAAAATGTCTCGGAACAAACATTTTATTTCCAATAAAACAACACAATAAAAAATAGTTAGTTGATGAAGTACAAATTTTAAGATAACTAGAAATTGAATTGGTTGTGTTATAAACACTAAATATGAATCAGGAATTAACATTAAATATACTTTACTGAAACTGGACATAGAAACATATAATGTGCTGTTGGTTCACGAAAAAGGTTCAGGTTTCATTATAAATACATGCTAGCTTTTTAAGGACTGATCTGAACCTCTTGAAATCACCAAAGCCACTATCACAAGAATGAGCTATGTTTTCGTCTGTGAAACAGCCATAAATTAATCTCGCATAAACAAATGTTGACTCGCAATATAACTACCCCATAGAACATCAAATTCTGTCATAGATAATTACATTTAAGGTAAGCTCAACATGTGATTTGGTAATATTTAAGGTCAGCTCACCACTGATTTAGTAACACTTTAGGTCATTTCAGCACTGATGTAAAGCAGGTGTACTTAATTTTTGAAATAGATCTTAAAAGAAATTCTAAAAAAATTTGTTTCCGAATTTTGATAAAATTACAAAATAATAAAATATACGATAGCTGCTTGCCGTTTTTTACAAGAATTACTTTAGTTACAAATTTGAAGCCAACTAACCCTGTTTATACAAGAGAATGAATTACACTTGTAATGAAACTTAACCTGTCATAACAAAAATAAAATAGGGCTGTACTTTATCGTCATTATTAACTTTAGATATTCTTAAATTACCTTAACTTCATTACTTCTGAATTATTTCAGTGATTTGTTCACTGCTAATGAGAGTAATATGTATATAGTTTCCGAGGAACCTTCAATCTCATGAAAGGGATTTTGAATACAAAACATTTTTATGGTTATTTAGAACACGACTTCATGACTGTACAAGCCACATTGTTAGCGACTTTTTCTTTGTTTTTTTAACATGAAATCATAACCTTAAACTGACATTTTTTCCTACAGTTTTGTTTATTTATTTTTCTTTTATTTTCCACAGAACCATTCGCTTCTCCTGGACCAGGTGCCTATTCTCCAGAAAAGTTTCATCCTCCTAAAGAACGAAGAGCACCGTCCTATTCAATAACCGGACGTCCGAAACTTGAGAAGGAAGATTTAAAGCCAGCACCCAACGCCTATACTCTACCAACTTGTCTTGGACCAAGAGCCCCTCACTTTAGATCTCTACCGAGTTATACTATATCTAGTCGATCTACTGTGGGAACATTTGATGGAGGTACTGTGGAAACACCAGGTCCCAATAAGTACGAGGTCGTGGACATTTCTGTCACTAAGGTAAAAGTATTTTAGTCTTTCGAATAACAGTAATAAGAAAACACGAACAAAAGAGAAACAAAATTTCATGAAAAAAAGGGAAAAATGTTACGTCTGCTAGTTTTGTTACATGAAATATCTCAACGAACGAATAATTCCCTGAAATGTTCTCTACCTGTTCGTCCATAATACCAGAAAGCAGAATACCAGGAGGTGAAAGCACTTGTAAAGTATCTTACCAAACAAAGACACTAGTAAGTTAGGCCTGGCATGGCCTAGCGCGTTAAGGCGTGCACTTCGTAATCTGAGGGTCGCGGGTTTGCGCCCGAATCGCGCCAAACATGCTCGCCCTCCCAGCCGTGGGGGCGTTATAATGTGACGGTCAATCCCACTATTCGTTGGTAAAAGAGTAGCCCAAGAGTTGGCGGTGGGTGGTGATGACTAGCTGCCTTCCCTCTGGTCTTACACTGCTAAATTAGGGACGGCTAGCACAGATAGCCTTCGAGTAGCTTTGTGCGAAATTCCAAAACAAACAAACAAACACTAGTAAGTAGTAAGTTTATTGTAATCAAGACAAGAAAGAAGCTATGTTCCAGAGAAGAAAGAAGCTATGTTAGTGTTTTATTTCAACGTAAATTCGAAACACGAGGCTTGTATGCTTCAATATTATTTGATTGTGTGTGTGTGTTTTTTTTATAGCAAAGCTACATCGGGTTATCTGCTGAGCTCACCGACGGGAATCGAACCCCTTATTTTAGAGTTGTAAGCCCGTAGACTTACCGCTGTCCTAGGGGGGGCTATTTGAATGTAAAAATAGGAAATATTTCTATACAAATTTACCGTTTAAGCCAGCCTTTCCTCTAGACACCAAACTCTGTACAATGTCTACATCACTGCCTGACACCTTGACTGAAATATAGCCAGCAAAACGACATTGGTGTGTTAGCACAAGGGCACGCAACACATTGATGGGCCCTCGGTCTTTGCATTATGTAAAGTCTAAAGAATTTCATATGTGCTCTTGGAACGTCTAACTTTAAAACTTAGGAGTCATCATATTCCTACGACGGTATTTCTTGCACTTGTAGGTGGTTGTGCAAGTGCAACGTGTTCCACACTGTGTGCCTTGGTCTGTGCTGCTATGTCTGGAGCACAGTATCCAAATACTAGTAAAATCTCCTTCTGTGTACCTTGGTCTGTGCTGCTATGTCTGAAGCACAGTATCCAAATACTAGTAGAATCTCCTTCTGTGTGCCTTGGTCTGTGCTGCTATGTCTGAAGCACAGTATCCAAATACTAGTAGAATCTCCTTCTGTGTACCTTGGTCTGTGCTGCTATGTCTGGAGCACAGTATCCAAATACTAGTAGAATCTCCTTCTGTGTACCCTGGTCTGTGCTGCTATGCCTGGAGCACAGTATTCAAATACTAGTAAAATCTCCTTCTGTGTGCCTTGGTCTGTGCTGCTATGTCTGGAGCACAGTATTCAAATACTAGTAGAATCTCCTTTTGTGTGCCTTAACGTCACTGTGGCATTAATAGCCTTAACACCCACAAATGGATCTAGGATCTGGACATTCAATGAATTAACATAGCTTTACTGTATATATGTGTTGTCAGCATGGATGATACCATCTAACAAATCCATACTCCTGCAATGTTGTAATCAAACATGCAGTTATCTTTTCCAGAGTTCTTAAGTTCGTGAGTAACTCCAGGGACCTGTGACACACCCGAATGTTGTTACTGTCCTGCCATACAGGCAGTATTGGGAGTGTTTAATAAAAATCACAACTACAAGTAGTACCTGCGCTCTCCACTAGAGGGAAACTATTGACTGGTATCAATTACAGAACAACATCGAGACTCATTCCTTCTCGTATAGATCACTGTTCAAGTTAACATTGTCTGTTTTATGTATTTAATGTGGTGTCGCTCCCACCATATTATATTACACCAAATACAGAAATTGAATCCACATTAAACCATGGAACACGACTTGTATATCTAGAGATATTGTGATTTCTGTACAACATACTCGACCATGCCTTCAAGTAACTTAACCCTAAGCCTGACGGATGATAACGTTTAAAACTAGGTTTCGATACCCATAGTGGGCACAACACACATAGTAAATTTTGTAGTGCTTAAAAACAAGATAAACAAAAACAACTGTCCATTTTCCTGTTCCTGGACTTTACTGGATGACTTTTTCATGGAAATACAATTTACTTCTTGCACAAGAAAAACTGATAGTGTCTACCGTAGGTCCGCCTTCAGGGTACCAATTTAGAACCATGGTTGGAATAGGTCCGTCTTCAGCGTACCAATTTAGAACCATGGTTGGAATAGGTCCGCCTTCAGCGTACCAATTTAGAACCATGGTTGGAATAGGTCCTCCTTCAGGGTACCAATTTAGAACCATGGTTGGAATAGGTCCGCTTTCAGGGTACCAATTTAGAACCATGGTTGGAGACGACTACATTCATTCTGTTATTAATTTTGTTTAGATACAGTAAGAATGAGTAATACATATAACTCATTCGTCATATGTATTAATAAAATGGTTGAAGAAGTAGCTGGAATGTTATCCTTGTAATTTAGTTGTTAGGACAATCAAGTGCCGTGCGTGAAGTTTCGTAGTAGAACTTGAGCTTAGAAAATAGTAAAAAAAACATTGAGGGACCGCCGTACAAAACTGGATGATAATAAAGTAAAGGCCGTTTGATCAATGAAGGAATTTCAGTTAATGTATTTCCCTGTACATTTTGTGCCTTTAATTGTATTTAACAATAGATATATATTAAAACACTAATTTGACCATTTTATGATTGTGTGCAGACAAAATCTCCAGGGTATACATTGTCTCCGAGAATATATCCACCAGGTAATGACATGCAACATCCAGGCCCAGGAGCATATAACCCTGAATTGGTTATTTTAACCACACCTTCTTCACCAGCATATTCAATGGGAATCCGACATTCCGAATATATTACAGAGTTAAGGATACAATGAGAGTGTTGAATTTTATATATTTCTAAAAATTGGACACAATTATACATTTTCCCTTAATGACAGAGAGAATGGTTGATACTCGTATTCTATGAAAATTATATGACACTGACTTAAAGCTAGATTAAGGTCTCTAGTGCTAACAAATAATACTAATATAAAGTATGCTTCATGTCTCCAACCAGTTTGTTTGTAGTAAGCGATGTGTATGTTATGTATGAAAAATTACTTCAATCCGTGAAATGTTACAACATAAAGAACAAAACTGTATTTATGTTTCTATACTCCAAATGTCAGTATTTTGTATGAGGAAAAAACAACAATTACAGAATAATAAAAGCTATATTTTGATGTAACTGCTCCAGTTTTTACTTATTAGTATCGTGTTATAATATCTTGTCATTTTCTTTAGTAAAATTAAGACAGCAGTGTTAAATGTTGTACAATGTTGTGTCCACCACGTGTTGCTAAACCTGGTTTTCATCGATGCAAGTCCTCAGATTAACCACTGAGCCACTGGGAAGGAGGAGGGAGAAATCGTCTCTGAATGTATGCATTATGAAGTAACTGACAGCAGTATTAGAAAGTGTGTGCATCATGAAGTAACTGACAGTAGTATTAGAAAGTGTGTGCATTATGAAGTAGCTGACAGCAGTACTAAAAGGTGTGTGCATTATGAAGTAGCTGATAGTAGTATTAGAAAGTGTGTGCATTATGAAGTAGCTGACAGCAGTATTAGAAAGTGTGTGCATTATGAAGTAGCTGACAGCAGTATTAGAAAGTGTGTGCATCATGAAGTAACTGACAGTAGTATTAGAAAGTGTGTACCTCATGAAGTAGCTGACAGTAGTATTAGAAAGTGTGTGCATCATGAAGTAGCTGACATCAGTATTAGAAAGTGTGTACATCATGAAGTAGCTGACAGTAGTATTAGAAAGTGTGTGCATCATAAGTAGCTGACAGTAGTATTAGAAAGTGTGTACATCATGAAGTAACTGACAGTAGTATTAGAAAGTGTGTACATCATGAGTAGCTGACAGTAGTATTAGAAAGTGTGTGCATCATGAAGTAGCTGACAGTAGTATTAGAAAGTGTGTACATCATGAGTAACTGACAGTAGTATTAGAAAGTGTGTGCATCATGAGTAACTGACAGTAGTATTAGAAAGTGTGTGCATCGGGAAAATATAAACGAGTGATGTATCCATGAAACAAATATGTTTTATTCAGAAACAGGTAAGTGTGTGGAAACACAAACACGTCCGTAGAATTTCAACGTAAGCACAGTTGTAGTGGATAATACTTGGTAGGCGATGAGTCTGATAATATGATAGTTATTAAAATAATACCAGATAATAATAGAATTAGAGGAACACACTGTTGTTGTTGACATACCGCTGTGCCACTAGGGAGCAGAACACACTAAATAGAATAGTTTCTTCCACTTTTACACCTACATTCGTACAAATTAATAACTTGTATGCAACATTGAAGTGAAGCACAATAACTTATTTAACAGTTATGAGCCTCATTTGTTACAGTAATGATGCTGAAACAGCACGAGAAGAGAGGATTGCCAGGGCGAACATTATCATTAATCAGACAGGTGGCAGCACTGCCTATGTAGGGATGTCTTGGATTGTTCATTGAAAGGTGTTATAACATCTTCTAAATATGCGATTAGAACTTTACAGTACTATCCAGTGTTTCCTTTTTTAACAATATCTAATTTTTAACTGTTGGCCAGAAGAAGGCAACTTGCCAAAACAGTGGGGGGACAGGGGGTTTGAGCCCCCCAAATGGGTCAAGTCCCCCTCAGGCCCCCAATATTGTTACCTCCATATATTCATAAAATATGGAAAACACAATCGTCGTTGTTGCTTAACAATTAACATCAAAGAGACAGATCTGTAAAACTCAACGTCTTCATTAAGACGGAAGTATGTGTCATGCGTCCTATAGCAACGTACTGAATGCACTGAAACTCATGCGTTGTATTGCTGTTCTCTGTGTAATGCCATTCTATCTTGAGAAACTCATGCGCTGTATTGCCGCTCGCTGTGTAATGCCATTCTATCTTAAGCTTTGACGAAGATTGAACAACCACGTTGATTTCAAGTTACAACAGATCTTCAGGGATTTTACTTGATAAACCAAAAGTTTCACAGGTATTTATCCATTAATTTCATTTATCTTTTATAGAAAAGTAAGACATAACATGCATGTATAAGTGTATTGTGTATAGGTCAAAACTATGAAACATTTAGCCGGTGTTATGTCCTCTTTGAGATCATTTTGCATTGTGTATCAGCCATCCAAAATTGTACTGATGATTATGGCATACACTTAAAATTGTGACTTACAATCCAATTAATGTTATACTTATGATTAAATAATAACCTTACATGTTAACTGACCAAATAATATTTCTAAACAATTCTAGAATGAATTTTGAAATTGTCATTGGGCTATTTAGAAGTGCCTAATTTAATGTAATGTAGTAGGTACATTATTGTAACAGGTGCTTGTCACACTTATGATAATAAGAACAATGTCACAATCACAGTTTGGCCTGTATGAATAATGTGAACTTATGAAGAAACCAGCCTTTCTGTGAAGGTCAACTGCAATTTAGACATTTTGTTTTGGTGCTACTATGACCATTCAATATCCAGGCTGTGGGTTTGCTTTGTTCGAGTGCGCGATTCCCTCCTCGAACGCCTTAAGCGTATGATCACCGAGCCGCTGACCATTGTGTATGCTCTGCGTACGGCTAACGATCGGGTCAGCCCGATCGAGATCCAGATGCCAGCTGCACCCCAACCCCCGCTCACTCCCATTAGCTGCCCACAGTTTTACAACATGCCCTATAAAAGCTGTGTTTGTGTTCCCTAATTAGCCCTGTAATTTTACATTATCACTACCCTCTAATTAAGTACTTGTGCTATACGGTTAAAAATTAACACTTTCTCTAACAGTATTTCACGGATATGTTCTGGATTTTCATGTGCTATTAATATAATTTGGTGATTTCAATGCCGCAAAGCAGTTGTTCGTAATGTTGAACAATGTTTAGTTGTTATTTGTTCCTTATTCATGAAATGACCCAATAGTATGAATGTTATATCTTTTTCCTTAGATTTCGATGTTTAAAATGAATATCCTTTGTAAGCCCTAATGCTAATATAAGGAGAGAAATTCCCATTCGTTTCATATAAAATAACACAACTTGGAAGTAAGAAGTGGTACTAGCAGTCAGCCGACTCAGGGGTCACTTTGACGTTCGCGCGCTCTGTATAAAAGGAGTTATGTTTGTTTACGCAAGAGGGCACCACTCACAACCAGGGTGAAAAACTACCACCAGGACCCAAGGACCTGAGCCAGCTTCCAGATAGTGGTCCTACCTGTCCAGACTTGAAGAGATACCCGACCATAGAAGATAGTGGCCAGTGAAGGTCATTCAACAAGAATTGGCGTGATCAGCACTTGTGGTTGGAGTACTCTGTGACCCAAGATGCTGCATTCTGCTTCGCATTCCATCTTTTCAGTCACACACACTTCAGTAAAACTGAGAAATCCTTCACCCATGAAGGCTTCTGGAACTAGAAGAAGGCAACCACATCACTAAAGTCCCATGATAACTCTGCATGACACATATTTGGCATGCAAGGTTGGGAAGAGTTTAAATTGCAGAAAACAAAGGGTGCAAGGATCCAACATGCTCTCGATGCAAGCCATGCTAAAACTGTGGAGGAAAACCAACATAACATAAGAGCCGTGATAGATGCACTGCTCTACACAGTCTGCCAGAATGAAGCCCAGAGAGGTCACAGGGAAGGTAGTCAGTCAGATAACAAGGGCAATTTTCTGGAACTTCTTGCCATGATTTCCAGGTATGATGAAATCGTGAAGAAAAAAGCTGAGTGGTCCTGGCAATGCCAAGTACACGCACCATGATATCCAAAATGAACTGCTTGACATCACAGCTGGACTGATCAGGAAGAATATCAGCAAAGAGGTCATGGAAGCTGAGCATTTTGCTCTAATGGTGGATGAAACAAAGGATGTGAGCAAACAAGAACAGCTGTCCATTGTGGTAAGGTACCTCCACCAACAGAGCCTTCACGAGGAGTTCCTGGACTTCACAGCTGCTGAGGGTCTGGTGGCAGATTCATTGCTTACGAAAATCATGGAGACTCTGGCTGAATGTGGTATTAGCCAATGATATGAATGAGCTGCAGTCATGTCAGGGCACATCAGTGGCGTACAGGAGAGGTTCAAGAGAGAGATGTCTCAGGCTGTGTATGTCCACTGCTATGCACACAGGCTCAACCTTATGCTAGTTGATTGTGTGCACAACGTCCAGGCTGCAGCAAAGTTCTTTCAGAAGCTTGTCAAATTCGTCTCTACATTGGTTATGCATGAAGAATTTCTGAAGGCACAGAAGGAGCTTGAACCCGTGAACCAGCACATAGAGTTGAAGCGACTGTCAGACATAAGGTGAGCCTGCCAACATGCTGCTTGTCTGGCTGTGGAAAGAACCCTCCCTGCCATTGTGACAACTCTAAAGCGTCTTGTGGAGGGGACAATGTTCACAGAACCACTGAATCAAAGGGCCTGTGCATCCTCCTAGATCAGCAGTTCGTAACCAGTCTAGTGTCTGATGACAAAACAGCTATTTGACCACCTCCAGTCACCTGACCTGCAGCTGGCCTCTGCAGAGGACCTAGTATAATTTGTCATCTCTGGTCTCTCAGAAATGAGAACTGAAGCAGCATGGAAAGACTTGGAAGAGTCTGCTGAGGATATATGTAAGAAAGTGGGAATACCCACTGAGACAGTGCATCAAGGTGGACAGCGATCTGCCCCCAGACACCTGGACGAATTCATAATCACATCTACTGTAGTACTGGCCAAAGAGATGAACCAACACCAGATGCTAGGAGACAGACCTTCTATGCCATCATAGACAGGATGCTCAACGAGCTGAATAGAAGATTCTTCTCTGATGCCTGCAGTGTTCTGATGGGTGCAACTGCATTGAACCCCAAACATTCCACAAGCAAGCACTCTCAGGAATGGCAGCAAACTATGGTGTGGCAGAGGATGACCTCGCAGTGGAGGTCCGCCAATTGAACCGGCTAATTGCAAAGGAAGAAAGACAAGGGGCAGGAAGTATCCACACTATTGGAGCTTGCAACCGTGCTGGAGTCATACAAGGATGCCTTCATGGATCTCCACAAACTTGTATGAATCGCTGTGACCCTGCCTGTCACTTCAGCTGCCCGTGAGAGAAGTTTCTCATGTCTGAAGCTTCTCAAGACAAACTTGTGCAACAGCAGTGGTAACAACTGCACCAGCAACCTTGCTGTCATATCAGTAAACTCCAGGAGGGCAAAACAACTCGATATTGATACTGTTATAGACACATTTGCTGCCAATCACTAAAACAGGCGCTTTGTTTTGAAGTAATGTTGACTATAAACACAACATGATGAAAGGTAGTTAGCTTAATAGTGACCTTACTTTTCCTCAGAGTGTATTAACTCCACATGGGATAATTCGTTTCTGCTGTGTAAACTATGTCTTTATGTTATATTTCTTTTGATTTGTAGCTTTACTCTTAATGGTATATTAAATGTTCAATCTAAGCTAATCTTGATTTTATTTATTATATATTACCTTGGGTGGAATTTAGGTGAGCTTCCTCTTTTACATAAACGCATATTTTCATAAACAGATTATTTCTAATTTGTAATAATGAATTATTAATCAGAGTATGAGTTTCCAATGAAAACAGCATTGAAAACGCAGTTCAAAATAGCACACCTTTCTGAAATGTACCTTGGTATTTACATTATTATAATTTACCATTTATACTTCATATTGATGGCACTTTGGGAAGCCCCTCCACAGTTTACCTCAATCCCCCTCAGCCCCTTCCCAACGAAAATATCCTGGCGCCGCCACAGGGCCAAAAGAATTCACCAATAGTTCCTTTATGAACACACATCAGATAAGTCGTGGCGTTACAATGGGCCCACGGCTGAAAGAGCGAGCATTTTCGGTGCTGGGTTTTGATCTGCTATCACCCGTAGATTGGAAGTCGAGCGCCTAAACTATTAAGCCTTTTCAGGTCAGAAAACTGAAGAACAAGTAGCCTAAGACAACATGGAATCATTACGTAATATATGGAGAACACAGAGTCATGGAATCATTACGCAACATATAGAACATACAGAGTCATTTGACTATTTAAGACTTATATGTCATTTCCTCGCTCTCGATAGAAAGAACATTGCTTCGACAAACATGTTACGAAAGTTTTTTTATTGTATATTTGGAATTTCTCACAAAGCTACATGAGGGCTATCTGTGGTTACCATCCCTAATTTAGTAGTGTAAAACTAGAGTGAAGGCAGCTAGTCATCACCACCCACTGCCAACTTTTGGGCTACTCTTTTATCAACTAATGTTGGGATTGACCGTCACAGTTGAAAGGGAAAGCATATTTGGTGTGACTGAAATTCTAACACTCGACAGTCGGATTACGAGTCGAGTTCCTTAACCACCTGGCCATGCAGGGCCTGTTTGGTGGAACGTAGATTATTAAGATTTCGCTTCCGTCAAAGAAAGAAACAAACGATTTTAGGTTAATATTTTGGCATGCTTTTGTGATGTTTGTAAAATAACTATATTGTATTCTCATGCCAATAATTCATTCTTATTTGCTATTTTGTTCAAGTAAATAATAATTATTATAATCCTTTAATTTGAATATACAGTCCTTAAAAATTTGATACATCATATTCTAATTTACTTTGAATAATTAGCTTATACTCTGTAATTAACTTATTATGTATTATTTATATTATTATTATGCCTCTCGATTCCATGAAGGAACATAGGGCAGCAATCGCTTGCGGATTCATTAACAAGCTGGTTTTTTAAGTGAGTAGATTGTTAGCCTACAGCAGAATCCCCAACCAGGAAGAGAAACCTTAGCCGTCCCTAATTTTGCAGTGTAAGACTAGATGGAAGGCAGCTAGTCATCACCACCCATTGCCAACTCTTGGGCTACTCTTTTACCAACGAATAGTGGGATTGATTATAACGCCCTCACGGTTGAAAGGGCGAGCATGTTTAGCGCGACTGGGATGCGAACCGGCGATCCTCGGATTATGAGTCGCACGCCTAAAGCGCTCGGCCATGCCGGGCGTATTATTTATAATTAACTTCAAATTTTCTTGTATCGTATTAAATGGGCCTCAAAATAATAAGTGCACAATGTTAAAATCTTATTCCTTTAATAAACTTGTGAAACAATCCTTGCTGTTACTCATTACATTTCCAACCAGGTGTTTCTTACATGCCTTTGTGGATTTTCTGTGTCTTTCTAATACCATGCTCATGGTTTTCCTTTATGTTATGTTAAACTCTATTTGTATTTGTAAATTTGAACAAAGAAATTGGAGATTTGATATTATTTTTATGCATAGTAAAATGATTTACGAGAGGTCGCTGCAATCTTTGAAGTCATATGGGTTAGAATAGTTTATGTTTGGGTATCATATCATTTGTGATATACTTTGGTTTGATTGATAGATTTTATCGTGTGAGTTTATGATTGTTATTGTACGTTCCAACAAAGAAATTAGCTTTTATTTTCTTTCAGTCGCGTTTCCCAAACTGGAAAAAAGCTGTAAAATATTTTGCAATAGTGCAGGATACTGATTAACTCATCTGCGAATTTTATTTGTGGTTCGTGAAAACTGTTTGCTTTAAGTTTAACACATTGTTTTTGTTTATAAATCGAATTTTGGCTAAGTTGTGAATTTCTATGAACCTTTAGAGTCTTGTGGGCAACAACTTAGACGTCAAACGATAAGACAACTGGGTATGATTTTTTACTTTTAAAATGAAAGCTTACGTTTTAATTTGTTTTTACATTTTCTTAGCATATAAATAATTAATATTTGTGTTAATGTTAATATTGCTTTGTTTTTAAAGTAGAACACTGATTTCAACTATTCAAGCTTATCAACCTTGTTATAGTGTTGGGTTTAGAATTTGGAAGTGGACAAGTAGAAATAAACGTCAGCTTAGAAATGTAAGTAGCTTATTTCTTTTGGTTTTTTAAGCGCAAAAAATTTCATTTATTGTTTTATGCTTTCTTATGAATAGTGTTCATGTAGGTGCCTGTTGTAAAGTAATAAATTATTAATGTATACTCTGCAATTTCTATTTTGTCTAGATATACAAGTATCAATGGTATTATTTTATAAACAATTTGTTATGCCAAAATGTTTGAATGACAGGGCCTTGATTTATATGTACCAGAGTAATTAAAATGGTTACAGTTAATAGTTTAAAGTTATGTACAAAAATATTGTTTTTTATGCTGAAAAACAGAAACTATGCATTGATTGTACATGTTCCTCAAGTAATACAAAATTAAAATTAACATTTAAGACAATGTTAAACTTAATGCAGTTCCACCACAAACAGTAATTTATTTTATTTGAAAAAACAATAAATGCACTTTTAGACTTAAGTCCTTTAACAAACTGTTTATTGGACGAGCTGGCCAAAAGACACAATCAACAAGAAACAAAATAATTTAGGCAAAGAAATAAATCTAGTAACATTAGCTGACATTTGACATTAATAAGTCTCATAGTTCAAGTTTTGATTATGCAATTTTCCAAAAATTATGTGGTCATATCTAAATTATGCAAAACTGTTCTGGCCACATAATCACCTCATGAGGATATAAATGTTAGTAAACTGTGTTTAAACTATGAAGTTTATAACATGACCTACAAAATTTAGTAAGTGTCAGAAAATAATTGACCAAAACCTTAACTCAGAAGATCAGTTAAGAACGATGCTCATTTTTTTACACTTGTAAGAATAGCTTAGTTACATCTCAGTACCTCAGTGAAAGTTCCGATGTTGAACATCCTAAAGTCTGTAACATTATATTCTGTTATTAAGGCTTAGAAACAAGAAACTTAAATTGTTTATATTTATAATAGAGAGGGTTAAAGTTATTGTTTAAAAAAACTGAATTTTGTCTTTTTCCATTTATTCAGGTATTTAGAAATGCAATTGAATTTTCAGTCTCCTGTACCAAAACTAAATTAAATTAGTGTTAATGTATTCTCAAGATGGCTGGTACAGGCATTAGCATTTTAATGAAAATAAAGTACAGAACAAACTCTCCTTGTTAACCTGAAAATGGCCTAAGAAGGTCAAAATGTTGTTTTCTATATTATTTTGATTAAAGTACTAATACCAATACCACCATCTTGAATATACATTTTTACTTCAAGTGGGTTTCTCATCATCATAAATTAGTGATATCTGTTGGATTGTTATGTTTGATTATATAAGGGTTACTTGAGGAATACATTAATTTATATTTTAATTTGAAATGTATCCTTGTGAGATAATTCAGTGATTCACCAGAAACTAATGAAAATAATTTCTTTTTGCTGTGAGTTTGGGGTTTATGCCCCTTTTTGCTCAAACATATTCTGGATTAGACCATAACAATCCTATTTCAATAATATTTTCCTGTTTGTATTTGACACCCAGTCTCTTGTTTGTAATTTTGTGAGCTTTCTAAAAGTTAGCTTTCGTACAACCTGAGGACAATTTCAATTAAAAAACATAAAAAAATAGTGTTATAATTGACAGTATTTGCATTTTACTAACTAAATTATTAAACATCTGTGTCAACTCTAAGTACAGTCCAAAATATTGTCTTTTTTTCCATTAGCATATTTCACAGATGCTGTAAACTCTTATTTATTTAGTGTAATGTGAAGTAAGCTTGACAGTTTTTCAAATTGTAATCTATGCGTATGGAAATTTTTCTTAGGGTAATTAAATATTTGTACCTTTTATGTATAGCATATATACATATAGAAGAATTGACTTGGATGGCTAGAAATTTTATATGATTGTTCTTTATTGCTGTGTTGTTTAATTTGTGAAACAAAAAGTTACAAAAGGTGACTGTGTATTAGAGGTAATATAAAGTAAAACATGAGGCTATCAGATATGGACATGTTCTTTGATTGGTTTGCCTAAAGATATGGTAAATTCATTGAATGTGAATGATAGTGTGCTTTGTTCGACAGGTACATTTGAAAAACGCAATGTTAGTTTGCTCTTTGTTTTGGTTGGTTTGTTGGTTGGCCATCTGTAAACATTTATTTTATTCTCGTATTACTTTTGTGTGACATTGATTTGAATAACAAAGCTTTTGGGTGTGTTAATCTACATGTAGCTTTGCTCTTATGTTCACTTGTGGAAGTTTTAGGTTCTGTTTTGTGGAAATTTGTGTATTATGTGCAAGATTTATAAATTTTAGGTGTTGTATTTTGAGAATCTGTATTTTGATGTGAGCTGTATTTTTTATAGATACTGTATTGTGTGAATCTGTGTATAATGTGTAAGTTGTGTTGGTTATAGGTACTGTTTTATGTGTGAGTTGTGTTCTGTGCTTGTTATAGGTACCGTACTGTCAGAATCAGTGTATTGTGTGCCAGTTGTGCTTGTTTTAGATACTGCATAATGTTAATTTGATTTGTTTTTTCCAGGCAATATTTACTAAGCAGTAAACCTATAGATGAGATCTCATTATCTCCAGAGTATGTGAGCTTTAGGAGCACCATACCTCAAAAAAAGGTGCGTACCTAGTATACAACTCTGAATGTTTTGTTTCATACATTTTTTAAAAGTGAATTTGTTTTCTTTAGTTATATAATGGTACAGAGAGTAGGGTATAAAATTTTAAATTTTATGTAGTTATCAAAAACTTAACTTGGAATTTGAAAAATTAATGATTTATTAGATATTAATAACTGTCTTAAAAATCTAACGTACATCCTGGACAATGATCTGTATTTGTCCTTAGCACAGTTTTAAAATTAATCTTTAGTTCTGGCATCTTTTACCAAAACTCTTCAATCTATTGAACTTTTAATAGGTAAGTTTTATTGAACAAAATAAAGTGTGTATGGTTTAATGTTTTATAGATTAAGTGACATTCCTGAACAATATTGTAAGTTAAACTATAAGTTGTTGACTACTCTTGTCTTTAAGATTCCAGATGGTGTCATTTATTAGAAAGTAGGATTTTATAAGTCTGTATTACCTCTATTCAAGATTATTGTAGATGATGACCCAAAGAAGGTATGGACAATATATGATGCTGGGCCAAAGAACATTACATGTCCACTTATCTGTTTACCACCAGTTAGTGGAACCGCTGATTGTTTCTTTCGTCAAATAATAGCTTTGACAACAAAAGGATATCGTGTCATATCTGTAAGCACTGGCATTTTTATCTGGAACATTATTAGTCTTTGTGTTTGTGTACTGTTGTATGTGTTAGACAATTGTTTCAAGGAATGTCCAAGTACACTTAAGATAGCAAGTTTTTCATTCTCCTGTTCTGTGAGTGTAATAGTCTCTTCTTAAATTAACAAGTAAATATTATATTAGGTACACAGTTTGTTAAATTAGAAAGTTAAATGTTATATCAGGTGTGTGATACCTGGTTAAATAAGCAGGTTAAAGTTTATATCAGGTGTGTAGTGTATCTGGTATTTAATACTTTTGTGACTTACTTAAGACTTAAAAATGAAAAATAAATGATATATGTAACAATGAATCTATTTAAGGATAAGTGTGTTGGAACAACAATTATTTTAAATAATTCTTTAATATAATTACACCTTATGGTTATGTGTTTTTCAGAGAACACCATGTGTGTATGTTGTGTAAGATGAGACCTCAAAATATGTATCAAACTAAGACATTTAAATATCTAAGCTAAATTCAGTGCATTGTAACATTTTCCATTTAAATCTAAAAAGTGTTTTGTCAATTTTAGCTTCAGTATCCAGTTTACTGGACTATTAAAGAATGGGTTGCTGGCTTTTCTAAGTTTCTTAATCACCTTGGTTTGAACAAAGTAAGTATTAGAACAGTTGTCTAACAACTGAATTATCCCTCTGTTATCAAGTTACCCCTGTTATCTCAAGATAACAGCTGTCATTTGTTTATCAGTATGGAATCCTATGGTTATTGTTAATTTTGATTATACACTTTTGATTCAGCTTAATGTTATGATAGTTACATAAACCTTCTTTTCTTTACATTATTATAATTACCTGAAATTATGTAAAATGAATGTAATTGGAGACCACATTTTCAAATAGTTAAAAATAAAATACAGCTTTAATGCGTGTTAGTACAAGATGGAATAAACTGGAATTATGTGATTCTTAAGTATTGGTTTCAAGCCTTTATTACATATGTGGAAGTTATTCTAAAATTATGAGAATAGTTACGTTAAAATTGGTTAGTTAATTGTTAAATTTTCATTAAGATTTTAGTAAAATCCATACTGCCTCTCCCATAGGACTTGTGGTATGTCTGCAGATTTACAATGGTAGAAATCAGGTTTTAATACCTGTATTGTGGGAAGAGCACAGAGTTCATTGTGTAGCTTTGTGGTAAATTACAAATAAACAAATAATTCTTGCCATTATCAATTTAGTTGCAAGGTTTGGAAGGTTGTAATTAAAATGTTATGTAACAGTTGGTTGACTCTATTACCAGAGTGTTTTAAACCTGTACGTAATGGTTGACAGATAAACATAATGTTTAAAACCTGTGTAATAACTGACATAGTTCTATAAGCAGAATGTTTTAAACAATTATCCACCGGTTGATAGGTCTATAAATAGAGTAATGTTTAAAACCTTTAAGTTATGGTTAACATACTTCTGTAAACAAACTAATATTTTATAACTTGTTACCTAATAATTAATGTAATTTTTAAAAGATGTTATTAATACTGTGGTTAAAACAAGTGTTGTAACTGTCCATTAGATGGTAAAATATATTTAAACCATTACATAGTTGTTACATTATGCTACATAGTAAGTGTGTAAAACTTTTTGTGACTTTGTTATATAGTGACTGTGTAACATAGTCGTGACTATTTTGTATTATGCAGTAGATATGGAACCATGTAGCGGCCACTGTTGTGTCGAGTAGTTGCTGTGTGACAAGAGATGGACTTTCAGTTATTATCTGATATATATTTGGGCGGATTACAAAAAAATCTGTAGTTTGTACTGTTATACTTGAATCTTATGTTGTGTAATACCTAAATGCAGTGGTGTACTTAGGTAGGTGCTAGAGGTGGCACATTTAAAATTTTACTCTATGTAAAATTACATGAGATGTAGGGCCCACACAACTTTATATCTGCCACTGTCTGAATGTCTGCTTAATGTTATTTATAAACTGCAGTCACCATATGAATTATAAGCAATAGAGATAATAATATTCCTCGAAAGTTGTATTTAAAAAAAAAATATGCAGCTTTTCCTGAACTTTAAATGTAGTTTAAAGTTGCATTCTAATTTCATGAATAGTAAATAACTGAAAGTTCTGATTTCATTGAAATGACTTAAAGTAGGTTTAGATATTATAGTGAATGTGTTTCAGTTAAAACATTATACTTTCACGTAATTGTATTTCTGTTCACATCACTTTAGTCAAACAAAACATTAATTGATAATGATAATAATTTACACATGTTCCAGGTTATTATACTAAACGTTGATAATGATAATAATTTACACATGTTCCAGGTTATTATACTAGACGCTGATAATGATAATAATTTACACATGTTCCGGGTTATTATACTAAACGTTGATAATGAAAATAATTTACACATGTTCCGGGTTATTATACTAAACGCTGATAATGATAATAATTTACACATGTTCCGGTTATTATACTAGACGCTGATAATGATAATAATTTACACGCTTCGGGTTATAAAACTAGACGCTGATAATGAAAATAATTTACACATGTTACAGGTTATTATACTAAACGTTGATAATGATAATAATTTACACATGTTCCGGTTATTATACTAGACGCTGATAATGATAATAATTTACACATGTTCCGGGTTATTATACTAAATGTTGATAATGATAATAATTTACACGTTTCGGGTTATTATACTAGACGTTGATAATGAAAATAATTTACACATGTTACAGGTTATTATACTAAACGTTGATAATGATAATAATTTACACATGTTCCGGGTTATTATACTAGACGTTGATAATGATAATAATTTACACATGTTCCAGGTTATTATACTAAACGTTGATAATGATAATAATTTACACATGTTCCAGGTTATTATACTAAACATTGATAATGATAATAATTTACACATGTTCCAGGTTATTATACTAAATGTTGATAATGATAATAATTTACACGTGTTCGGGTTATTATACTAAACGATGATAATGAAAATAATTTACACATGTTCCGGATTATTATACTAAACGTTGATAATGAAAATAATTTACACGTTCCGGGTTATTATACTAAACGTTGATAATGATAATAATTTACACATGTTCCGGGTTATTATACTAAACGTTGATAATGATAATAATTTACACATGTTCCAGGTTTATTATAGTAAACTTTTTTTGTATAATCAACAGGTACATATATTTGGGGCATCTCTAGGAGGTTTTCTTGCCCAAAAGTTTGCTGAAGCAACATCTTCATGCCCTAGGATTCATTCTTTAATTCTGTGCAACACTTTTGCTGATACAACTATCTTCAACTATACAGACAGTGCTGTATTGTAATTATTGTTGCAACTACTCTCTAATATTAAATGATACAGTGCTGTATTATGATTACCTTGTTGCTACAACTCTAATATTATGCACGATACAGTGCTGTATTATGATTATTAGGTTGTCTGAAAATAAATGTCGTTTTTGAACTGCAAAGTTTGGAAAAGTATAAACCAATGTTGTAAAACATGCTTTAACTAAAGTAAGCACCATTTGATTCAACACACTTTTGCCAATATGTAAGAATGGTAGTCATGCCCCTGCTATAGAAATCAGAATTTCTGTGTTCTTTGAATTCCCTGAAAGTTGTTTCTGCAGCTGCCAGGTTTTGGAAGTGTTTATTGTTCAAAAAGTTGTCAAAGTGCTTGAAAAACTGAAAATATATAGGGTGATGAGGTGGATGAGGCAGAACCTCGATTCTCAATTTGTTCAATTTTATGAGCATCATCCTTCACACGTGGGGACAAGCATTCTGATGAAGAAGAATAGGGCCCTGACAAGCATTCTGATGAAGAAGAATAGGGCCCCGACAAGCATTCCGATGAAGAAGAATAGGGCCCCGACAAGCATTCCGATGAAGAAGAATAGGGCCCCGACAAGCATTCCGATGAAGAAGAATAGGGCCCCGACAAGCATTCCGATGAAGAAGAATAGGGCCCCGACAAGCATTCTGATGAAGAAGAATAGGGCCCCTTCAATTGACCAGAGCTGGTTGTTTTGTGCACATCTTTTGATACATTTCACTCAATTCTTTACAATATTTGTTTGCTCTTGTTGTTTTCCCTGGATTCAAAAAGTTGTAGTGAACCATGCCAGCTGCAGTCTATCATACAGTCATCACGACCTTTCTTTGGTGAAACATGGGTTTTGGAGCTGTTGTACAGAATCCACTTTTCATCACATGTCACTACCTGTTCAAGAAATGGATCATTTTAGTTCCTCAACAGCAGCATAGAGCAGGTCTCATAATGCCAATTTTGTTGATCTTAAGTTAGCTCATGTGCAACCCACTTATCAGTTTTTTGTCATTCCAATTGCACTCAAGTGGTTGGCAGTGTTTAATTTTTTTATGCCTAGCTTTTCTGCAAGCTCATGTACTGTTATACGAGGGTCTGTCTCAACTGCTTCTGTTAATGTGTTTTCATCTAAGGATGATTTCCTTCCACAACCTTTGTGGTCTTCAAGACTTTCATCTCCACATCAAAACCTTTTAAAACTACTGCTGAACTGTACATTCAGTAACAGATTGGTGGCTGAATGCTTTGTAGAACTGTACATTCAGTAACAGATTGGTGGCTGAATGCTTTGTAGAACTGTACATTCAGTAACAGATTGGTGGCTGAATGCTTTGTAGAACTGTACATTCAGTAACAGATTGGTGGCTGAATACTTTGTAGAACTGTACATTCAGTAACAGATTGGTGGCTGAATACTTTGTAGAACTGTACATTCAGTAACAGATTGGTGGCTGAATACTTTGTAGAACTGTACATTCAGTAACAGATTGGTGGCTGAATGCTTTGTAGAACTGTACATTCAGTAACAGATTGGTGGCTGAATACTTTGTAGAACTGTACATTCAGTAACAGATTGGTGGCTGAATGCTTTGTAGAACTGTACATTCAGTAACAGATTGGTGGCTGAATGCTTTGTAGAACTGTACATTCAGTAACAGATTGGTGGCTGAATACTTTGTAGAACTGTACATTCAGTAACAGATTGGTGGCTTTGTTGATGTTCCGTGTAGTTACAATCACTTTTCGTTCAAGTTTGAAGTCGTAGATGAAAATCAGATGAAAGTCCTTCTTGTCCTTGGAGGTTGTGAAACTTACTCTGAGTAGAGTTGAAACAGCAAACAATTAAGACACCTTGTAAGAGAAAAACGTTGGATTAAACCATCCAACCAATGATAAGTTACTCAATATTCAGCTTCTAAATGTCATTGTGATAATTCTGACATTGATTTCTGGACAACCTAATATCTTGTTACTACAACTCTTTAATATCATACGATAAAGTGCTGTATTATAATTACCTTGTTACAACTTTCTAACATTAAATGATACAGTGCTGTATTGTAATTACCTTGTTGTTACAACTCTTTAACATTAAATGATACAGTGCTATATTGTAATTACCTTGTTGTTACAACTCTTCAACATTAAATGATACAGTGCGGTATTGTAATTACCTTGTTGTTACAACTCTATTATACACAATACAGTGCTGCATTGTAATTACCTTGTTACTACACTTTTCTAATGATATGCAATTTATATTTCTAATTTGATTTCATATTTATCTTTTCATGTATGAACTGGATCAACTATATTTTTATAAAACATTCTTATTTAGAAGTTACACAAATTAATATAATAAAGTTCATTTCCCAAATGTTTACAATATAAATCTTTTAAGTTAACAATAGGAAACCTCTGTTGTTAAGGAAGAATCAACCACTAAGTAAAGATTTTGTTTTAACAAACCAGCTTTTGGGTGATGCCCTCTTTAATTTTGAAGAAAATTGTGATGAGCAGTTACTCGAAAGGAATTTTACCATCTGAAATAGCCGATTCTGTTGATTTTATGGTTGATAAGGTAACCCCAATCTCTTATCTATATACATACATTCATACATACTTGTGTATGTAAGTCTAATTGTCAGAATTTCTTTTGTATGTTGTACACATATATGAAGTTTTAAGAAATTCCTGATTAAAAAAAAATTCATATTGTAATTAAAAACATGGTAATATTGTGGATATCATCTTTTAAAGGAAAATCTATATGTAGTGCATTGTTAATTTTTTACAATTCCTGTTTAATGCAGAAAAATAAAATGTGGTCTTTTTAAATTAATACTTTCAAATTTTATTAGACTAGTACATAATGTGAAAAGTTAGTCATAATGTTTGGAAATTATTAAGTGTTGTTGTGTTTAATTGTATTTCTAATAATGCATGGATATAAACTTTGAATTTTCATAATTCTAATTGTTTTTTTTCAGCTTGACAGCTTAACGAAACCTGAATTAGCCTCTCGACTCACTCTTAATTGCATGAGCTGCTACGTTGAGCCACAGAAACTAAAAGACATACCCATGACAATTATCAGCGTATGTTTTTCTGCTTACATAATTTTATGTTGGTAGTTAGGTATTGATATTAGATCAACATTTTTAAACAGCGATATGAAATATGTAACCTATTCTATCAGATAACTTCTATTTCTTCAACTAAATTAATCCAAAATAATTATTTTTTTATCATAAAAGATGATTTCCATATAGTCTACTAAAATTTAATATATCTGTAATATATTTTTCTAAAACTTTTAATTACTTTGTGTTTGTTGTTCTTCACTTGTTTTCAATGCATAAAAATATATTTTCCTCTAAAACAAATTTTCACCACTTAGGTGTTTGATAAAAGTGCTCTAAGCCACATAGTTCGAGATGGACTCTTTAAACTATATCCAGCTGCTAAGAAAGCACACATGAAAACTGGAGGCAGTTTTCCATACTTAAGTCGTAGTGATGAAGTTAATCTATACATTCAGGTAAACTTTAAGACGTGGAGATACATATTTCTTTATCATAGTATTTGCTCAACTTTCATTCAAATGCTTGAAAGGTCCTTCCTTTAGGAGACACCTTATTTTTATTTCTTACCAAAACATGCATATTGAAATGTTTGTTTTTAATGTATTTATAAGTATGTGTTGTGTAAACTACGTGCTTGTTTAGAAATCAGAATTGCCTACTACTTCATGTCAGGAATCGTGTTCGATGACATAGCCAATAGACAGGGAACAGATTATTAAGGTACAACTTTTAACACAAACAATCTATTTAAAATGCTATCTTCCATTAACTATAAGTAGAGAAAGTAAAGGAACTTTTATTAATTCCAATAAAAAACAACTAACATATTTAATAAGTTATTTATTTAAAATTGCCTTCTTAAGTATCCAGTCTGAACAGTTGAATAATCACCACATAAAAATGAAATACTGTAGTAACTAAAAAAATTTAAAAAATAGAATGCAAAGCTCAAGTAATTTACAATTTTGATGAAAAACTGATTTTTTTTAGGCCTAAACTTTTTTTAAGTGCTGGATAGTACAGGCATTGGAACAATCATACAAAACCCAGAAATCAAAATAAATGTAGTATTTTTATTAGTTATAGTAGAAATGAGGTATTGTTGTAATAAAAATTAATACAAGAGAGAGGATGAGATAGAGAAAAAATTAATTCATTTATTAAAATAAATAGTTAAATTAATTAAAAATTAAGGAAAGAAATAATATAAAAATTAACTTGTCCATAATATCTTTTCGTTATTATGAAATTATAAAATAATTACAATAAAAGATTGTAAAGGTTGAGACATGTGGAAGGTGATTTTTGTAAAGTTAGGGTTTAATTATTTTTATACATTAATCAAGATAGGGCTGTAAAAGTCAAGCTCTTGAAATTCATAGATCATCTAAGATCCACAAAACAAAAATTGTATTTCAATCTTTCAACATCTTTGTAGGTTCTCCAACATATCCTCTCTTTTGTTACACAGCTGTTAGAACCTCACTATTAGAAGGACAAGTGAAGCTTTATGTTAAAACTTTGAGGATTTCATTAAGGACAGTCACAAGCTAAACTGACTTTGTTAACGACAATCACGAGCTAAAGATGACTTTTGATGACATAGTTTTGCTTTATGTTATTTTCTTGTTCACGTTTCCTTTCTAATTTATTTTTTCTGTTTCCTAATTAAAAACTTCAGAATAATACAGGTTTACAGTCAGAAACTAGATTAAAACCAGAACAGTTAAAAACAAAAAAGCCAATGTTTTGTTTAGAAGCTTCTGTCTTCATACTCAACAGCAGTGTTTCTTTAAGTGGTTATGGCATTATTTATTTTCATAGTTCAAGGGAATCTAGCAATTAAAGACTTGTAAATTCATTCTGTATCTAATTGAAAATAGGAAGACAGTGTGTGGTTGAGATTTTTACCAGTCTCAGAAGTTGCTGTTGAATTACTTTGTGAACACCTAATGTTGTAAAGTTCCCACATTTTGTATTCTTAGACTAATTTCAATGAAATCAGAAACCCCACCCACTCTATAAATATTTAGGTTGTTTCTGTGATCATTCAGAAGTCTGAATATTTGTTGAAGTAGAAGTAGAGAAACATCTCGTGACCAACAACAAAAAGTAAATAAAACAATAAATCTAACTTCAATCAGAAAAAAAAATTAAGATATGTAAATATTTAAAAATGTGTATCTCAATTGAGTTAAGAAAAAATAAGGAACTGTTAGAAACAGATCAAAACTGATTCTTTAAGAAAGTTGTTCTATGTATTCAAGGAGTTTCATTGTACCACCCTTGAGCCATAACTGAAGTTGGAATGGCCCTTTAATCAAACAGAATGCAGAAAGTAGTTTTTAACACACTGTAAGATGTTTCCCTATTGGTAAGGTGTGACTTACAGGCTTCCTTACTATGGCAGTTTACACTGGTCAAGTCAATTTAATGAATGTAACAATTTTCAAAGAAATATACAAGTGTTTTTATCAGCTACTACCTGGTGCTTGTCACTAGTGGAACATAATAAAACCCTAAATCATTATTTTTTCTCAAATACTGTGTTATTGGTTTACTTAATTATATAGATGTTTTTAATTTTTTCACCCCTAACATAAGATGCAAAGATTTGTCTATTTATTTGAACCAATTCCAAAACAAATTTTATGTTTTTGAATAGATTAGAATTAAAGACTGCATTCTATACTTTTATTTAAGTAGAAGCTGTTATTGTTTTGGGAAATGAATTGTGCTTTTAGGTTTTGGAGACAGCACGTATTTCCTTTGTTTTCTTACTACACAGTATTCTCTGTTATTAATTGTGAAATATTACAACAGGTTCACCTGCGTCAGTTTCAGTTCACTAAGTTCTCAGCTTGTGAAAGTGACCCTTTATCTTCAGCTAGTGGTATGTCTTCATCTTCTACTAGTCCATTTGATGACACAAACATATGTGAAGAGACATAGTGAGGAAGAAAAATTAGAAGTATGATGATTGTTTTTGTATAGAAAATTTGGAAGTGTTGATTTTAACAAATCTTTTCAGCAGCTCTTAACTTTTTGTATTAAGAGTGAATACAGGTGGTAAAAAATACATACACTTGCTAACAGATTCTAAGGTAATTCAAAATATTTCAGGTTTTCAATTGTTTTTTTTATTTGACACATTAAAGTAAAAGGTTTCTGTAAAGCTAAAGCAAGTGTAGACCTTATTTCAAGTTTTCAACCTCAGTTTGTTCACATCACAGTATAGCAAGTTTTTCATTATTAACCACCTGGTTTAATAACAGATATGTTTTGTTTGTGATAATATGAAATTTCATTTTGTCATTAAAAAAGAAGAGAAATTCATAAGACCTGTATTGAAAATTGGTTTTGTATTTAACTATGTCAGTACTGTCCATAGAAGTAGTGTATCTTTCTTACATATTCAATAATTAAATTATCTCATGATGATACTTAATCACTGACAGTTTCTAGAAATAACTTTTGATGTTTTATTATAAATAGGTAAAGATGAACATTTTCTTCACAGAATCGTGTTAATTTTTGTGTGTTATTATCCTTCAGTGAAACAGTATAAATTTTGAGAGTTTTACTATAAATAACATTTTGCTGGGTAGGATTAAAAAGTGTTAGCTATCCCTAATGGTTTAGTGATTACAAAGTGTTAGCTATCCCTAATGGTTTAGTGATTACAAAATGTTAGCTATCCTGAACAGTTTAGTGATTAAAAAGTGTTAGCTATTCCGAACAGTTTAGTGATTACAAAGTATTAGCTATCCTGAACCGTTTAGTGAGTACAAAGTGTTAGCTATCCAGAAAGGTTTAGTTATTAAAAAATGTTAGCTATCCCGAACAATTTAGTGATTCAAAAGTGTTAGCTATCCAGAACAGTTTAGTGATTCAAAAGTGTTAGCTATCCAGAACAGTTTAGTGATTCAAAAGTGTTAGGTATCCAGAACGGTTTAGTGATTCAAAAGTGTTTTTAGCTATCCCGAACGGTTTAGTGATTAAAAAGTGTTTTTAGCTGTCCCGAAGTGATTAAAAGTGTTTTAGCGGGTTTAGTGATTAACTATTTACCTAACTATTTAATTTTTGATCCCCAAATGTGACTGTTTGACCTGTTACTTTTGTACATTATTTTACTTATAGGAAACCTGTGTTTTAGTTTAATTCCTTGTATAATTCACACTAGGAAGGTAATATGAATATCACATGTAACCTTTTAAGAAATTTGTTGTATTATACACACAAAAGATAAGCCAAGGTTTTCAATGAACAGTTATTGACTGGTTGTGATGGAAACAGATAATCTGTTGCTTAAAATAATCAGTTAATATTTGTTTATTATACACGTGTTACTTTTCTTTTATAAAATCTGATTAATTAACAGTCATATCGTGTATTTACCCTACATCTGTAGATTTGTGTGTCACCTTAGTTTGACATTTCATTGAAGATTTGATCTCATTTTAAGTTGATAGTGTGCACAACTAATATATAGTTGATTGGCAGTTAGTGGTTAGGCCAGTACATACATCATTACACTTGCCTTGTCACAAGTGTTTATACCAGTTATAATGTATAACCAGCAGATACATTTTGTAATCTCTATCATGCTTCGGTTCCACAATGATTTATGGTGAGTTTGAAATTATTTTCTTGCTGTGACCTATTTGTAGGTGTGATACCTTTTTGCCACATGGTTCACCTACAAACTTTCAACTTTGACTTCTTGATAGATGTTGATATATTTAATGGATTGGGATGTATTTAAATTTCTTGCATGTCTCTGGTTTTTTTTTTTTGGCAGTCAGTTTATCAAAACTGGCAACCAATAGAATATATAAATTTGCATCACGAGCAGACATTATCAGCAGCTCAATATTTGTATGTATGCAGTGCAACATATGGTTTGTGTGTGTATTACAGCAGCCTCAGATATTTATATATCTATCAGTGACTTCACAGTTTTTAACATCTGTGAATCTTCTAACTATTACAACCATTTTGTTCTTTGGAACAGCAGCTATTTAAAAAAAATCCTCTGCTTGTTTTTCCTTTCCTCTCAACAGATAGTGTTTGCTCATTTGCTGGGAAGAAAATTGAAAGGTTCCGTTGTATTGATAAAGAACCATGATAGCAACCTTGATGGAAATCACATGAATTATCTAAATTGTGAAACACCGATATCATGCAAACATTTCACTAAGTGTTGCTACCACTTTGGGTTTTCAAAGAGCTATCACTAGTGTCTGATCATCTGCCACCATGCACTTCTGGTGATGTTAATAAAACCTGAACCACACTTTTCACATCAGCATATCATCTTGATTTAAAAGCACTGATTTCATGTAAAATGACTGTCTGCCATAATGGTTATCTGTTGCACAACATATAGTGCTAAGAAGGAAAGAGCTGTGTTAATTTGAAAAACGGGCTTGGCTTGGCTAGGTGTTTAAGGCACTCATCTCCTAATTCGAGGGTTGCAGGTTCGAATCCCCGTCACACCAAACATGCTCACCCTTTCAGCCGTGAGAGCATTATAATGTTACGGTCAATACCACTATTCATTGGTAAAAGAGTAACCCAAGAGTTGGCAGTTAATGGTGATAACTAGCTGCCTTCCCTCTTGTCTTACACTGCTAAATTAGGGATGGCTAGTGCAGATAGCCCTCATGTAGCTTTGGGTGAAATTCAAAAAACAAACAATTTGCAAAACTGTTCTCAGCTCAGCACATTGTAAACCTTCAAATGGTTTAAGAAGGTACTGTCAAACAAATATATCCTGTTGTTTCTCCTCTAGGCTTTCCACACTAAGAAGAGATAAGTGAATGTTCTCCTTTGCCAAATCTTTGATGGCAATATTTTTCACTACAGTAAGAGAAGCTTATGTTTTGAACACTTTCAATAACTAAAATGCTGGGACCGTTTTCCCTTAATTTTCATATTTCTGGCCAGAGTGGACATGCTGTATGCAGTTGTCCTTTCATCTAGAAACTAGCCCATCTGGTCAATTCTTCCTTATATACAAAATATCCATTTATTTTCAGTGACATTTAGCCATTCCTGGCTGTGATGAGGATCTGCCAATATGAACTTATGATTTGACTCCCTTACCATAAAATTTCCATTTTGGAATTCTTTAAAGACTTTTGGTTAAAACTGGTTCATATCTGCCAGATAAATGGTGATACATGTGTAACAGTTTGTATAGTCACACTTCAAGTAGCATCCTTCTGAAGGCATAGAGGTGGTACTCCCGTAACATGTTGTGTCATAATAAAAGAGCAGGAATATTACTAATATTACCATCACAATTTTGCATCTGAACTGTCCCTGTGCAATGCAAACAAAAACAAGCGTGTGGTCATGAAACCTTTTTGAATTTAGGTTGTATACTAGCTTGCTGAATTAAGAGAGATACTATCAGTTCACTCTCATCTTTCAAGTAGTGGTAAAAAATATGCTCTTGTGTACTCAGAATACCATTCAGTCTACACATCAGTTAAATCAGATATATGCTATCCCAGAAGTACATGCAACCCTCTTAGATGTGGGAAGAACACTGCCTTGTAATCAGGTTCAGTCAGTTATAAATGGTAGTTTTCCTGACTGTTAAAATTACATGTTTTTGTTAAAGAAACTTTGTAACATGGTGTATTCTTTGCATGACATTACTCATTCTTTAGACTGTCAGTACCATCTACAGAGGTACAAATGATTTGCATGCACCATACAGTTGCTTTATCTTGGTTTCTTCTGTTTCGCTTCAATCCAGTCCAGTATTTTCTGGTTGCTTCATTGTCAGATGTAATTTTTGTGGCTTGTATTCATGATGCCTGTTACAGTTATCTGTGTAACTGGTAAACTACACCTGTTGGATATTATTTTTAAACTTGAGGAGCTGTGACCTCAATATTTATTTAAGATATTGGTCATTGCTTCTGAAACATTCAAGGTTTCATGTTTGAAGAGTTTGAAGCCACTAAGGAAACCACTAGAAGGTAGAATTTTTCTGAATGGTGTAGGAATGTTTTCTTTCCTTCTAGATTGGCTTCATTAATATCAGTTTTATCAGCTGTGAGGTGTACAAACCAATCCTTACCAAATATGTCTCTATTGCTTGTGTTGTTGGTAGAATTGTGAAGTAACTGTACAAGTTCTTTAGAGTGAGTTTGCTCATGAAGACTCCCACCCCACCCACTTTGTTTTGGGGACTACCTCTACTTACTGTTGCCCCTACTGTCTGGTATCTAATGTATTCCAATTTGTCTACTAATTTTTATAAAGGGAAGATGTGAATGTACATCAACTCTAAACTAGAAACTCGTATTCTTTCTATAGTTTATATGCTGTGATTGTGACACAAAAATGTTACCAAATTTTACAGTAACAGAGTATGCTGCTCCATTTTTGCTTGATATCAAAGAACAGCTAACTGTATAGATGCTATTGGTGAGTATTGCCAACCTGTCCTTGAAGGTAGCTACTTGGCTTCTAAGTGATAGAAGTTATTTTACATTAAATTTTCCCATACTTGTAATTATACAGTAACTGTGACATCTTTTATTTAGTTCTAATATGTCATCATCTCTTGTAGGAATTTTTAATGTCACAATGTTTGGTTAAATTCTTTAGTTCTAATATGATAGCATGCTTGGTAGAGTGCTGTACAGGTCGGCATGCTTGGTAGAGTGCTTTAGTTCAGTGCAGAACTGAATCATTGCACTATCAGTTCTTTAGTATTTATCCCTAGTTTCGATAGTTTTTCTGATAATCTATAAATGGCATGTAGAGATGTACTTACCTTCTGAGAGAGTGAGACTTGCACATACTCTGTGTGGTCCAACTTGTATTTGATTATATTAAATGTTGTAACTGAAATCAATTTTTGTTTAAAATTTTATAAGTGATGAAGGTTGTTGGGGTTCCATTCTTGACTTTGATGAGAAGACATAACTAGAAGAGGAGATAGGTTCTGACATTTGGTTTAAATGTGTGTGACTATAACAGCAGTACTCATGTCAGTCTAAAGACATTTTTCAAGTTTCATCAAGTAATTCTAATGATCTTTATTTGTATTTTATGTTTCTAAATTTTTGTTTTTCCTGTGTAAAGTCTACAGTTGTAGTCAGTGCTGTTTTCTATCATCCTGACATACATGACAGGTTAAAGATACTGGCATGGATCTCTTTACGTTTTATAATCCTTACATGGTGTCAATTATATACATTACTACTTGCATGAAGTAAAAAATAAATTTATATGTGTTTTAAACATTCAGAGCCAGTAGTACCAGACTGTTATAAATCTATACGTGTATAAAACATCCAAAGTCAGTAGTGCCAGACTGATATGAATTTATACGCGTGTAAAACACCCCGAGTCAGTAGTGCCACACTATGAATCTATACGCGTGTAAAACACCCCGAGTCAGTAGTGCCAGACTGATATGAATCTATATGCGTGTAAAACACCCCGAGTCAGTAGTGCCAGACTGATATGAATCTATATGCGTGTAAAACACCCCGAGTCAGTAGCACCAGACTGATATGAATTATGCTAACATTACTTGGTATTGTGTGTGAAAAAGTTTCTACTATTTGGTTTAATAAAGCATCATTTCAGTAATATTTTAACAACCTGGTGTGAAAAGTAGACCGTCATTTTTGTCAATTATGCAACATTTTAATATGCACAGTAGATGTGAGGAAGTTTAGTTGACTTTATAAAAATCCTAATGGTATTTTACACAATGGATGTGATGTTTTCAGTACATCTGTCACTGTTATTGGACACGAGTTACCAAAGAAACTACATCTGCTGTTCTTACATTAGGATGAGCTACTTTTCATGTCTTCATCGCTTGACATAAATGGTATCACGCATCTTAAAATTTTATAAAAAATGGTGTTTTACCTGTCTGTGTGGTAATTATTAGAAATGAAAGGAAAGCATAGCTACTTATATGAAATTAATGTTATCTTTATAATAAGTTTTTGAGGAAAATTCTTAATGACATGATGTAGCATGTTTTCTTGTAAAATTGATTTTATATATATATATATATATTACAGCTTGTCAATTTTTTTTAATTCAACTTTCCATTTATCCTAAACGGTTTGTGAACACACAATGCTGACATCAAATGTTTGTCAGCTTGTATTTTGTAATCCAGGCAAGACTAATTGAATATTTTACGAAACTATACTTGTAGATTTGCATGTAATGAAACATATTTAGGCAACAGTGATTATTATTAGGGGTGAAAGTGCCTTGTTTCTGTACTGGTGATATTGTCTCTGAAAGCTTGAGTCTTATCATTAATAAATGTTCAACACATTTCCTCTGACACTAAACACGTGTTCTACAACACATGCATACTTGCTAACTTTTTAAAGATGTGTCACTGTAAACTTTGAAGGTTGATTATTGTTGTAAGGCATAGAGAAATTTAGTGCTCAGTTTTTGAAGATGTCATTGTAGGCTATCAATGTTGAATATTGTATAGTACAGAGGAATTATACTCAATTATTTTAAAGATGTTACTGTAGGCCTCCATGTTATGATGTAAAGTACATCATTTTCACTTTAAGATTTTTATTATATATTATGTTTTTAGATGTTATACTTGAGAGAAATATAAAGATGGTTTATTGAACTGTTAAATGAACACATAAAACTACAACAAAAATCAAAGTGAAAACCTGTGTTATCAACTAAGAAAAAGGCCAATTTCTGATGTTGGGTTTGTTTTGAATCTTGCACAAAGCTACTTGAGGGCTATCTGTGCTTTGACATCAGGAAGCAACAGTGCCATATTTCCTTCTCTGGCATCTTTTGTGTATCTCACTTCTCTGTTCTTGATGAGTGAAGAAAAAAATAACTTGGTAAAAGGAGAGCTAACTGACAAATTTACAATTACAAAAACAGTGGACTTGTGATAGCTTGTTAGTTCAGTGATCTTTTCATATCTAAACTTCTTGAGCTGACTTAGCGGTCTTGAGGTTGCTGGCAAACATGCGAGTTAGTCATAGATATTCTTTACAAACTGGGTATTTCTAGAAGATGTAAAAGCAACCTGTATACCAATCATGTCAACACTGTCCAATGAAACAGAAAACAAATTATTGATTAGCAACAAAAGCAAAAATAAAACTTCCTGTTAGCTTACCTTTAAAGGGCTTAGTTGAAAACTTGAACCTACAAACATTATCCGTTTAGACTGGTTATATTTCTATGACAATAATTTATTTCAATGGAGAGGAGTGATTCATCAGCTAATAAGGTTTTACTCGTATCGTTAAATGTAGAATAGTTCCACAGATAAAGTTCTAAGTAAGAATATACAAAGTAATAAATGAAAATTACCAATTTTTAAGTTAAGAACATGAATCTATTCCAGATACATTCATGAAATTGGTTATTTACAATTTATTTGGTCCAGCATGGCTAGGTGGTTGAGGCGCTTGACTCCTTGCCACACCAAATATGCTCGCCTTTTCAGCCATGGAGGCATTATAATGTGATGGTCAATCCCACCATTGATTGGTAAAAGAGTAGCCCAAGAGTTGGCAGTGGGTGGTGACGACTAGCTGCATTCCCTCTAGTCTTACACTGCTAAATTGGGGTCGGCCAGCACAGATAGCCCTCGTGTAGCTTTGCACAAAATTAAAAACAAACTATTTATTAAAAAAGTAAACTAAAACTTGAAAATAAAAGTAAAAGTAAGATCTGATTAAATTACATAGAAATATTAAAATTGTAATGTACGTTAATCAGACATGTGATAAATTAAAAGTGATGAAATTGAGCTTAGACGTAACTTATGCCTAAAATTAGTATATAATGGACAAGCATTAATCAGAAGAGTAGTGTATAGCAAGCTTGTTCTACAAGTTTTGTAAGTAGGCCTAAGATCACAGAAATATCAGAAGCAAACAACCTTAAGTTCTTGAGGTTGGCAAGAATGCTGAGAATGAAAGAATGTGCTTTAATTGGTCATAGAAGATGAGCAGTAGATCCAGTTAACTCCAACAGTATGAATATTTCTCATATTGTACAACTGAAAACGAAAATGATTATTATCCCAAAACTATCACACTTGTGCTGTTAGATGAATGCAGTGGGTAATTTTATGTGTGGTAATAAAATTTTGTGCAAGTTTCTTAGGGTATCTAACAACCTATAAATGCATGTGTGTGTGTGTTATTTACTCTTCAGTTGAAACAAATTATCATACTCATTGTGTTTTATTTATTTTTACCAGATCCAGTTAACTCCAACAGTATGAATTATTCTCATATTGTACAACTGTGTAATTGAAGAAAAAAACACGATTGAAATGATTACCCTAAAATACAGCAGATAATTTTATGTAAGGTAATAAAATTTTGAGTTTCTTAGGGTACTTGTATATATATTATTTATTATTTAGTTCAAACAAATTATTATACTCATCGTATTTTGTTTTTTTTACATTGAAAAATAAAAAAATGAGATAAAATCATTTTCTGGTTAAATGTAAAAAAAAAATTTGTATTGTGTAATTTCTCCTACAAAGTGTGTTGGGTTTATTAGGACTTGCATGGTCCTGTAAAAGGTGGAATTTTTACTTCATAAGGAGGAAACATTTATACAGCTTATTGGTTATTCATGCCTAAAGAAATAATACTTGTATACTTCCTGTAAGGAGATTTGGATGTCATTTTCTTAACATTTCAGAGATTTGTGTGATATCATGCTGAAACAGTATTTGTACACAAGCACTTTATTGGAATCTCCTGCATTTTGTTTGAAATTCAAGTTCATCCCTCAAAAAACAACAACTTGTAAATGAGGTAGAAATGTGAGTTCATATAAAAGTATTGGATATTTTATGTAGAAACTTGTGCTCTACAAAATGAGCTGGATGTAGCCTGGTGTTTAGTGTTCTAGGTTGTGGATTAATGGTTTATTTTTAGTTGACACAAAATTACACATTACCCCTTGGATACATTGTAAAAGTGATGGTAAAATTCCAGTATTTGAGTATAGTAGTCCAAGAATTGATGGTTTTAGCTAACAGATAGCTGACAAACAGTTTTCCCTCAAGTCTATGAGTTCAGAATTAGGGAAACCAATGTAGAGCCTTGTACAAATATCTAAACCAAATAATGTTGTTAAAATGCTTTAAAGTTATTATTTCTTATTTTGTATATATATTAAGGTAAATTGTTTTAATTTTTTTTTATTTATGAGAACCAACAATATTAATGATGTTATCTTGTGATTTGTATGTTCACATAATTTTGCAAAATAACACAAAAGTGTCATAAAATGAGTTTTTTAAGACATATCTGCATAAAAGAAAATACAACAATCGATTCTCAAACAGTTTAATATGGAGGTAGTGTAAGAGAGTTGTTGTCAAAAGTCATTTTGTATTTTTGGACTGACTTTGTTACATACTTGTGTTTAGCTGATCACAAAACTGTAACTTAGAAGAATAAAAAATGTTACTGCAGTGAACTGTTTAACAGTTGTAAAGTGAACACGTGTGTACTTTGTCAGTTGGTAGAACAATAGAATATAGTGTTATTAAAATCTTTTGAAATAATACTATTTTTGCATTATGAAACTTTTGGCTTGCATTTTTGGTCCTTTATAATTAGCATTTTGGTCAGAACATGATACAAGGAAGGTAAAAGGTACCAATTATATTATATATAATTATTTATTAGATTCATATTTAATTTTTAAAATTAAAGTTGGCATTAGTATATTTGTAAAGTGTACCATATTTTGAGCTAATTGATGTCAGTATTTTGAGAAACAGCTACTTGTGACAAACAAACTGTATGATCAGTGTGAGATAAAGCAATAGTCTTACCACATACAGTGGAAACAAGAACACAGTGCTGTGATGAAGTGATAGTCTTACCACACACAGTGGAAACAAGAACACAGTGTGAGATAAAACAATAGTCTTACCACATACAGTGGAAACAAGAACACAGTGTGAGATAAAACAATAGTCTTACCACATACAGTGGAAACAAGAACACGGTGCTATGATGAAGTGATAGTCTTACTACACACAGTGGAAACAAGAACACAGTGCTGTCATGAAGTGATAGTCTTACTACACACAGTGGAAACAAGAACACAGTGCTGTAATGAAGTGATAGTCTTACTACACACAGTGGAAACAAGAACACAGTGCTGTTATGAAGTGATAGTCTTACTACACACAGTGGAAACAAGAACACAGTGCTGTTATGAAGTGATAATCTTACTACACACAGTGGAAACAAGAACACAGTGCTGTAATGAAGTGATAGTCTTACTACACACAGTGGAAACAAGAACACAGTGCTGTTATGAAGTGATAGTCTTACTACACACAGTGGAAACAAGAACACAGTGCTGTAATGAAGTGATAGTCTTACTACACACAGTGGAAACAAGAACACAGTGCTGTAATGAAGTGATAGTCTTACTACACACAGTGGAAACAAGAACACAGTGCTGTTATGAAGTGATAGTCTTACTACACACAGTGGAAACAAGAACACAGTGCTGTAATGAAGTGATAGTCTTACTACACACAGTGGAAACAAGAACACAGTGCTGTTATGAAGTGATAGTCTTACTACACACAGTGGAAACAAGAACACAGTGCTGTAATGAAGTGATAGTCTTACTACACACAGTGGAAACAAGAACACAGTGCTGTAATGAAGTGATAGTCTTACCACATACAGTGGAAACAAGAACACAGTGCTGTAATGAAGTGATAGTCTTACTACACACAGTGGAAACAAGAACACAGTGCTGTAATGAAGTGATAGTCTTACTACACACAGTGGAAACAAGAACACAGTGCTGTTATGAAGTGATAGTCTTACCACACACAGTGGAAACAAGAACACGGTGCTATGATGAAGTGATAGTCTTACTACACACAGTGGAAACAAGAACACAGTGCTGTAATGAAGTGATAGTCTTACCACATACAGTGGAAACAAGAACACAGTGCTGTAATGAAGTGATAGTCTTACTACACACAGTGGAAACAAGAACACAGTGCTGTTATGAAGTGATAGTCTTACTACACACAGTGGAAACAAGAACACAGTGCTGTTATGAAGTGATAGTCTTACTACACACAGTGGAAACAAGAACACAGTGCTGTAATGAAGTGATAGTCTTACCACACACAGTGGAAACAAGAACACAGTGCTGTAATGAAGTGATAGTCTTACTACACACAGTGGAAACAAGAACACAGTGCTTTTATGAAGTGATAGTCTTACTACACACAGTGGAAACAAGAACACAGTGCTGTCATGAAGTGATAGTCTTACCACACACAGTGGAAACAAGAACACAGTGCTGTAATGAAGTGATAGTCTTACCACATACAGTGGAAACAAGAACACAGTGCTGTAATGAAGTGATAGTCTTACCACATACAGTGGAAACAAGAACACAGTGCTATGATGAATGATAGTCTTACCACACACAGTGGAAACAAGAACACAGTGCTATGATGAAGTGATAGTCTTACCACACACAGTGGAAACAAGAACAGAGTGCTATGATGAATGATAGTCTTACCACACACAGTGGAAACAAGAACACAGTGCTATGATGAAGTGATAGTCTTACCACACACAGTGGAAACAAGAACACAGTGCTGTAATGAAGTGACAGTCTTACCACATACAGTGGAAACAAGAACACAGTGCTGTAATGAAGTGATAGTCTTATTACACACAGTGGAAACAAGAACACAGTGCTGTTATGAAGTGATAGTCTTACTACACACAGTGGAAACAAGAACACAGTGCTGTCATGAAGTGATAGTCTTACCACACACAGTGGAAACAAGAACACAGTGCTATGATGAAGTGACAGTCTTACCACACACAGTGCTGTTATGAAGTGATAGTCTTACTACACACAGTGGAAACAAGAACACAGTGCTGTCATGAAGTGATAGTCTTACCACACACAGTGGAAACAAGAACACAGTGCTATGATGAAGTGATAGTCTTACCACACACAGTGGAAACAAGAACACAGTGCTGTAATGAAGTTATAGTCTTACCACATACAGTGGAAACAAGAACACAGTGCTATGATGAATGATAGTCTTACCACACACAGTGGAAACAAGAACACAGTGCTATGATGAATGATAGTCTTACCACACACAGTGGAAACAAGAACACAGTGCTATGATGAAGTGATAGTCTTACCACACACAGTGGAAACAAGAACACAGTGCTATGATGAAGTGATAGTCTTACCACACACAGTGGAAACAAGAACACAGTGCTGTAATGAAGTGATAGTCTTACCACACACAGTGGAAACAAGAACACAGTGCTATGATGAAGTGATAATCTTACCACACACAGTGGAAACAAGAACACAGTGCTATGATGAAGTGATAGTCTTACCACACACAGTGGAAACAAGAACACAGTGCTATGATGAAGTTATAGTCTTACCACACACAGTGGAAACAAGAACACTGCTGTAATGAAGTGATAGTCTTACCACACACAGTGGAAACAAGAACACAGTGCTATGATGAAGTGATAATCTTACCACACACAGTGGAAACAAGAACACAGCGCTATGATGAAGTGATAGTCTTACTACACACAGTGGAAACAAGAACACAGTGCTGTTATGAAGTGATAGTCTTACTACACACAGTGGAAACAAGAACACAGTGCTGTTATGAAGTGATAGTCTTACTACACACAGTGGAAACAAGAACACAGTGCTGTTATGAAGTGATAGTCTTACTACACACAGTGGAAACAAGAACACAGTGCTGTCATGAAGTGATAGTCTTACCACACACAGTGGAAACAAGAACACAGTGCTATGATGAAGTGATAGTCTTACCACACACAGTGGAAACAAGAACACAGTGCTGTAATGAAGTGATAGTCTTACCACATACAGTGGAAACAAGAACACAGTGCTGTAATGAAGTGATAGTCTTACCACACACAGTGGAAACAAGAACACAGTGCTGTTATGAAGTGATAGTCTTACTACACACAGTGGAAACAAGAACACAGTGCTGTCATGAAGTGATAGTCTTACCACACACAGTGGAAACAAGAACACAGTGCTATGATGAAGTGATAGTCTTACCACACACAGTGGAAACAAGAACACAGTGCTGTAATGAAGTGATAGTCTTACCACATACAGTGGAAACAAGAACACAGTGCTGTAATGAAGTGATAGTCTTACCACATACAGTGGAAACAAGAACACAGTGCTATGATGAATGATAGTCTTACCACACACAGTGGAAACAAGAACACAGTGCTATGATGAATGATAGTCTTACCACACACAGTGGAAACAAGAACACAGTGCTATGATGAAGTGATAGTCTTACCACACACAGTGGAAACAAGAACAGAGTGCTATGATGAAGTGATGGTCTTACCACACACAGTGGAAACAAGAACACAGTGCTGTCATGAAGTGATAGTCTTACCACACACAGTGGAAACAAGAACACAGTGCTGTCATGAAGTGATAGTCTTACCACACACAGTGGAAACAAGAACACAGTGCTGTCATGAAGTGATAGTCTTACCACACACAGTGGAAACAAGAACACAGTGCTATAATGAAGGGATAGTCTTACCACACACAGTGGAAACAAGAACACAGTGCTATGATGAAGGGATAGTCTTACCACACACAGTGGAAACAAGAACACAGTGCTGTAATGAAGTGATAGTCTTACCACACACAGTGGAAACAAGAACACAGTGCTATGATGAAGTGATAATCTTACCACACACAGTGGAAACAAGAACACAGTGCTATGATGAAGTGATAATCTTACCACACACAGTGGAAACAAGAACACAGTGCTATAATGAAGGGATAGTCTTACCACACACAGTGGAAACAAGAACACAGTGCTATGATGAAGTGATAATCTTACCACACACAGTGGAAACAAGAACACAGTGCTATGATGAAGTGATAGTCTTACCACACACAGTGGAAACAAGAACACAGTGCTGTAATGAAGTGATAGTCTTACCCCACACAGTGGAAACAAGAACACAGTGCTATGATGAAGTGATAATCTTACCACACACAGTGGAAACAAGAACACAGTGCTATAATGAAGTGATAGTCTTACCCCACACAGTGGAAACAAGAACACAGTGCTATGATGAAGTGATAATCTTACCACACACAGTGGAAACAAGAACACAGTGCTATGATGAAGTGATAATCTTACCACACACAGTGGAAACAAGAACACAGTGCTATGATGAAGTGATAGTCTTACCACACACAGTGGAAACAAGAACACAGTGCTATGATGAAGTGATAGCCTTACCACACACAGTGGAAACAAGAACACAGTGCTATGATGAAGTGATAGTCTTACCACACACAGTGGAAACAAGAACACAGTGCTGTCATGAAGTGATAGTCTTACCACACACAGTGGAAACAAGAACACAGTGCTGTCATGAAGTGATGGTCTTACCACACACAGTGGAAACAAGAACACAGTGCTGTCATGAAGTGATAGTCTTACCACACACAGTGGAAACAAGAACACAGTGCTGTCATGAAGTGATAGTGTTACCACACACAGTGGAAACAAGAACACAGTGCTGTCATGAAGTGATAGTCTTACCACACACAGTGGAAACAAGAACACAGTGCTATAATGAAGGGATAGTCTTACCACACACAGTGGAAACAAGAACACAGTGCTATGATGAAGGGATAGTCTTACCACACACAGTGGAAACAAGAACACAGTGCTGTAATGAAGTGATAGTCTTACCACACACAGTGGAAACAAGAACACAGTGCTATGATGAAGTGATAATCTTACCACACACAGTGGAAACAAGAACACAGTGCTATGATGAAGTGATAATCTTACCACACACAGTGGAAACAAGAACACAGTGCTATGATGAAGTGATAGTCTTACCACATACAGTGGAAACAAGAACACAGTGCTATGATGAAGTGATAGTCTTACCACACACAGTGGAAACAAGAACACAGTGCTATGATGAAGTGATAGTCTTACCACACACAGTGGAAACAAGAACACAGTGCTATAATGAAGTGATAGTCTTACCACACACAGAGGACTAATATATGTTTAAGACAAGTAGTCAAGATAGATGATATTAAAAGAAATTATTGTAATGTACCTGAATGAAGATGTATTGTAAGCTAAGTGTATAAAGGTGAAATTAACAGTTATTTAACTTACAACATGAGCAGGAAAATCATCTTACATGAAAACTGCTTTGTTTGGTGATCTTGTCACTGGTGTTGACAGGCAGAAGGCCATACTCAAGAACTGTAACCATTGTAAACAGACAGAAGATCTGTGATGTACTGAAGAGCAGTAACCTTCTCTTTGTATACCAAGAGTCATTATTGTTCAACTGTCCACTATCAGAAATATCAATGTATTTTATCATGGCTTGCAGACAGTTCAACAGAGGTTCCCAAGGATATTCCCATAACTTAGGTACATCCACGATCTAAAAGGCCCACTACTGGTGCCCATTACTGCTATTGTATAATATTGTTTGGAATGAGGAGCGACTTCTGTCGAGGTACTCTGTCACTATGGTGTATGTTCAGAAAATAATTTCTGACATTGTTGTGACAAAGTTGTCTTGTAACTATTTGATGTCCAGGTGTTTATTATGTTGGTTTTCAGTGTCCAAGCCATGCAGAAACTGTTGCTTACTGAATGTAATGGAATTGAAATGCCACTGCTTCACTGAGGTAGTGTACTTCTTGATGGTTTCAATCACTCTTTCATTACTTAACTATGCAAAGTTGTAAAATATAGTTAACTCTTTGTATGTGGCAAGGCTGCTTGTGTTCTGTGTTCTTTACAAAACTTGTTTGCCAAGTTTTTGCATGTGATGTCAAGAAGATGGTAAGTTGTGTTCTGGGTGAGAGGGGGTTCTATTTACTTATTGATAAGTTGCTGTGTATAAAAAACAAAACTTGCTGTTTTCATTCATTATGAACTGGAGATTGCTATTTTATCTTACAAATACAAAGTTTCAAAAGTCTATGAATATTCCAGTTTCTACAATTTCATGACAAGTTCACACAACATCAAATTGAGTTGACTGACAAGTAGGATTACTTAGGAAGTGTTTTCAGGAAAATGTTCACCTCAAAGTTTAACCTGAGAACCTGAAAAGAAAAGATTACAAAGTACTTTCTGTGTCAGAAGTATCAATGATTATCAGTAGTTGAAATTAACTGTTAGTATGTTAGAATCTCATCTGACAACCTAGTGTCCTAGCTCTGTTATCCAATAACCATTGCAAGGTATGATTTGAAGAAAGGTTGTAAAAATTTTAGATGAATTGAGTAAGTATCAAAAGCCACAAACCAAACTCTTGCTACCAAATATAACTCAGTAAATCACAAAGTAAAGGTTTGAACATATTTCGGTCATTCATCTGTCCTTTCTGACACTGAGTGGTCGTATCACTTTGTACTTGTGAACCCATCATTCAGTAGCAAGGAATGCTACTTGCTTTCGAGCATTGATGTTTCTCATGGGGCATGACATGCCTTGGTGCCTAAACAGTCCTTGCATTTTACGAAGTCTAGAGTATTTCGTACCAAAGCTGTGGGACCCCTTCATATGATATGGGTCAAGACCACATCTTCGTGTTATCAACAATCATATATCACACCATTTTGATTCGTAACTTATTGTTCAACAGAAAGATGTTAGATGAATTTAACAATATATTGTTCAATTTGTGACAGTCATGGTTCGTCTTGCCAAGGTGTGTATATGGTCATTTTTTACCAGAATATCTGATTGGTTATTTGTGATGTCTGTCCACAACCACACTTTTTTACCTATTTTGAAATTTATCTTACAAACTTATCTGCAAGCATGATGAGCATACCTCTGAGTCCATACCTCTTTTTAAATGCACTTCTTTGTTACATACAAGAATTAAGAACTTTTGGTAGTCTTACAACTTCATTTTTCAAGCAACATTGATTTAAGAAACAAGTGGCTACAACTACTGATTTGTTAATAGTTGTATTGAATTAAAATATGGCTTTGCAGCAACAATTTAATTTTTTCCTATAGTAGCTAAAATAAAGCATTGTCATGCATTTTCTTACCTGAATTTGTAGCCCCCAGTTTCATCTTTTTTTAATAGCCATCAATATACCTTGGTCAGTGCACAGCAGATTGTTATATATTCAAAATACAAAAAAAAACATCACTGAAGAATTAGTAGCCATAAATAGTTATAACGTAATTTTATGTCATGTACACAAACAAATTTTATAAAAGTTCAAAATAATTAATGTGTTAAATTGTCGTATTTCAAAAACTTCTGGTGTGAGGTACAAATAATTAAACCTCTACCTTAATAATCTACTAAACACGAGTTATTCTGTCAGCTGCAGGTTGTTCCTGAATGGTTTTTCTTTACATAGAGATATTGTGCAGGCAGTAGCATATGCTCTTTGTATCAGTTAGATATACTTTTCTTGGTGGGTGGGGTCTTAACCTTGGAAATTCCTGGCCACAAAGTTTCTCCAACTGCTCTCTGTAGAATAAGAATTCTGTTATAAGAAATTCTTTACTGAATTCTATCACAAAAAATCACATCTTTATAGAAATAAAATAATTATATGGATAACCCTGAGATAAGATTCAAGAAATACACTTTTATTACACCATGTGTATCACAAAGGCACATAACAAAAGTTTATTAGTATAATGTAATGAGATGACTTTCATTCAAGATCTGATGTTACCAACAAGCATAACCAATAATACATTTTGTGCACAGAGAGCCCTTGTGTAACTTTGTTAGATATTCAAAACAAATTTAGAAAGTATCACTTTTTTACACTATTTGTTTAGTTTGTAATTTGTATTTGATTTTAATATTGACTGTTTTGTGTTTATGTTGTACATTCATGTATTGAAAAATGTGAACTTATTAAGTATTCTAGTCTTCAGAACATGCTTTTATAACACAAACTATGTACATACTTAATACAAAGAGCCCTCATTTTTGATGCTATGGTATCTCGTGTGTGTGTAGAGCTCTTCTGTGGATAAAACTTTGTGTACTTGTTGTTCCCAGAAGGAAATACTTGTCGAAATCCACCTAAGTTTTCAAGCTCGTGTTGGTCCTGACATTTCTTTGTATGGACAACAGGTTCTCTTCAAACTTTCTAAAAGAAAAGTTAAAGGTGGTATCAAAGGAGTAAATCATATATGGAAATAACAGATGATAATTTATGTGGTAATTATCATGTTTTGCACAATTTGAGCTTTTCTAGTAAACTAGTTCACATAGTTTTCAGAGCAACTAGAAAATCAAAACATAATATATACTAGATGTACTTGTGGAAGGCTCCAAAAGATTTTTTAAAAATAAAAAAACAATGTTAAAAATAACATTTTCATTTGTTGATTTTGAAGTTCAGTGCTGTATTGTAATCTACAGAGTGCATAATTCTTAGCATTCATGGCATGAGCATGTTTTAATGACGTAACGACAGTACAAAGTGCAATGTTGGCATCCATTATTTGGTGTCGTATTAGTATATAAAGACGCACCACACACTACTGTATAATAGTTCAAGTGGTTAAAGTTGACGGTAATTTACTTTGGTGATTATGATAGGACACACTTCAAGATAATATTTTCCACTAAATTTCAATTACATATTTTAAATCTTTGATTATGCTACTCTTATATTTTGCTGGTCTTGTAGTTATAATGTACACAGTTTTCATCATAAATATGAATGTTTGAGAAGTAGATAATTTGATTACACTTACAGTTTTGTCATTTTATCCTCAGTTTAAATGTATTGTACTTGTGTCACTATGCTGTTGATTAATTAACAGAATGTGAAAGCAGTAACATAATTTTAATTCATTCAACTACAAGTTACTGTTTACATGTTGTTAGAACAAAGCTACCTCACCTTTGATCAAACGGTAAAATACCACAGGGTGTTTTTTTCAGCATACTTGTTTGGGTTTCTTTACAAGCATGACATGTGATCGTTAAAAGCTTTAAACTGTCTCGTAGTAAAGATTCTTTAACTTCTTTATCAACAGAACTATCAGTGTTGTAACTCGGAGAATGATTTACCTACATAAGTTAAAAACACAGGAGAATAATAGTTGTCAATAAGAAATATTGAAACGTTGAGACTTTAGTTAATTACCACTTAGTAGATGGACTAGTGAAAATTGTACAACGCTCTACTTTAGCCTAGAACAATAAATAGATATACAAAGTTGTAGGTTCCAAATACGTGTGTTGTGTTTTAAACCATTAAGTTGTAAAGTGTCATTGTATCAATAACTTACACTTTATTCAAAATACCTCTAAGATGTATGGTTTTAATTTGTAGTTTAAAAGAACATCAAATCCAAGTATCTCGAAACAAGGACTGGTAAGTAATTCATGAGAAGGAAAGTAGGCCTTGTAATTGTATTGTAGAACCGGGAGGGCAGACAGAAGCGTTTTGATCACAGCGTCATCAATATTGGTCCACACAGTTGACACGTCGTATCCGTTACTCTGTAAATATCTCATGACCGTGGAAATCTTCCTGAAATCGGAGGATAAAACTGTTTTATTATTTTCCTGGAATTTCTACAAAATAGATTAGACAACTAAGTGTTTCATACGACATGAAACATCGCAGGGATAGTAAATGATTGTTGACAAAGATTTGCTGATTTTTAAAAAGTCACATTCAGTAGTTTTATTTACCTTTTGTTTCCATGTTCAGCGTCCTGTTTGAAGTTTTCACTAGTTTTGTTTATGGAGTAGTTTGTAAGATGCATACGGAGTTTTTTCTACAATAATAAAACTTAAAATTAATTTTTAAACAACTTTCTTTTGGTTACAAAACTTAGCATATTCTTTAGAAACCTACTGTTAGCAAGCTTTGCTATATTATAATGGACTATTGTTTCTGCGTTAATATTGTATCTATTATACTTATCCAGTGGTTATACAGACTAGAACAAAATCCAAGACTTAACCATATTCACTCTCGAATCATTCTGTAGAGGTATTACTCACCTCATATATTCCCAGGCCCAGCATGGCCAGGTGGTTAAGACACTAGACTCGTAATCTCAGGGTCGCGAGTTCGAATCCCTGTCACACCAACCATGTTCGCCCCATTTAAGCCGTTGGGGCGTTATAATGTTACGATCAATCCCACTTTTTATTAGTAAAAGAGTAGCACAAGAGTTGGCAGTGATTGGTGATGATTAGCTGCCTTCTCTCTAATCTTACACTGCTAAATTAGGGACGGCTAGCGCAGATAGCCCTCGAGTAGCTATGTACAAAATTCAAAACAAACCATATATTGCATGCTCCTCAGCGGTTAGTGTGACGACTTACAACGCTCAAAACCGGGGTTCAATACTTGTGGTTGGCATAGCAAAGCTTATGCTATGTTTTTTTTTTTTTAATAAGAGCAAAGTATCTTCGCTGGAATAATTTGTTTGTTTGTTGTGAATTAAACACAAACTTGCACAAAAAAGCTACCCATCACAGGTATCGAGACCCAGTTTATAACGTCCGCAGACATACCGCTGAGCCACTGGGAAGGAGGAGCTAATATAAAGATGCTACTTTTTTCTTTTATCTTGTTACCTATTATGATTTATCCCGGACGAACCTCCAGTTTATTATATTACCAATTACAATATGAAATAGTTTGGAACTGAGGTAGATTGTAATTTGGACTTAGACGTTACTTAGATGTCGATATTTATGATGTTTGTTCACAAGATTGATACAGTTTTAACACGTATATTTTAATGTACAAATAATACAATCTGTTGAGTTTAATGGTGACTCGTTGCTAGCTGCACTTGATGAAAATTGTGTTGTAACAGTTGAAGAACTAGCACAGAAGATTAATTCAACCCATTCAACAGTTCACAGTTATCTGCAACAACTTGGAAAGGTGTCAACACTTGGAAAATGGGTCTCCCTCATTTGAGAGAAGCCAACCTTAGAGCAAGAGCGGACATTTACACTTCTCTGCACTCTCGTGAACGTAACTCACCTTTTTTTGGACATTTTACTGACTGGATATAAACATGTTAAGCGCCGCAGAGAACAGCTCAGTACAGGTAAACTGGCTAAAGCACAGCCCAAAATGGACCTCATTCTAGGAAAGTCTTGTTAAGCGTTTGGTGGGATATTGTTGGTGTGATCCACTTTTGAGTTGCTGCCACTCAATGTAACGACTACATTAGACTTCTATTGGTAACACTTTGAGCGTTTGAATGTTGCACTGAAAGAAAAAACGCATGCTTTGATCAGTCGTAAAGATGTGTTACACCAGGATAATGCTCGGCTCCATACAGCAAGGATTACATCTGTAAAGATAGAAGAGCTAGACTGGGAAAACTTCCACATCCTCCTTATCCTCCAGACCTTGTCCCATCTGATTATCATCTATTGTGAAGTTTGCAGAACTATCTTGATGGAAAAGAACTTGGAACACATGAAGATGTCAAAACTACCCTCTAAACATTCTTTTCCTCCAAACCCCAAGAATTTTATAGAAGTGGCATTCAGAAGCTTGTGAATCATTGGCAGGAAGTAATTAATAATAATAATGGAACATACATTATTGATCAAATTACATTAAAAGAGTTTGAAATCCTTTTTTTTTTTCTGAACCTAAAATCGGACATTACTTAAGGGATGACCTGATAGTATACCTATTGTAGCAAAGCAATAATATAAACTGTCTTGAGAGGAAAGTTTCTAGAAATTTCAACTTGGGCAGTAATATTGGTATTTACATACATATGTACATTTCTCTTTCTTACACTCGAGAATGTTCTACAAATTTAGTGAATAGGCGGGAATTTCACAATGTCAGTTTAGCTGTGGAAGTTATATGTATTTCTAAACGTATATTTAACTGAAACAAATATCGATATTAAAATAAATATACAACAGTAAATCCATTACAGTCTATATTTTATATTGCAATAAATTAATTTGTGAGTAACAACTATTATTGAATAATTTGTTATTTAATAGAATGTAAAGTTTTATTTTACTGAATTCTGGGTAAAGAGCGGCAGAACAAATGATCTTACTTAGTAATTTTTCTTCTTTTCTTTGCGTTACACAAGAAGTCTGTTTATATATACGTAAAGGCTCTCCTTGACCATGTGGTCAAGGCACTCGACTCATAATCCGAGGGACGCGGGTTCAAATCCCCGTCGCACCAAACATGCTCGCCCTTTCAGCCGTTGGGGTGTTATAATGTAACGGTCAATTCTACTATTCGTTGGTAAAAGAGTTGGCGGTGATGACTAGCTGCCTTCCCTCTAGTCTTACACTGCTAAATTAGGGACGGCTAGCGCAGAAAGCCCTCGTGTAGCTTTGCGCGAAAGCCAAAAACCAAACCTGTATTCGTAATATTAATTTAACTAAAAGATGGAAAACGCTGAAATATAAATAAAATTAAAGAATTATTTTAGTGAGGCGCTTCCACCGAGTTATGTAATCAGTTCACCGCTGTTACAGTGGTATGTCTACGGATTTACAACGCTAAAATCAGAGGTTCGATTCCTCTCGGTGGACTCAGCAGATAGCCTAATGTGGCTTTATTATAAGAAAAAAAATGGACGTACACTTTATGTAATCAGATAGAAAAAAAAAGAGAAGTCGATAGAATCTATACAGATGTTTTAGTCTTCCGCAGAGTCATCGACAAATTTAGACTGAAAGTTCGAACCGGTGCACAGAGCGCAGATAACCTAGCGTTCGACTTCACGCTAAAACAAACAACAGTAAGTATTATATAACATAAGATCTACACAGTTACTAATTAATTTATTAGAAACACATTACGTAGTGAGATTCTTTACCTACCAAGTTATTGTTAGCTGGTTTTACATATTTTACTGTGGCAAACCTTGCCAGCCCTTCTCTATATACGTATATTTTCAAGGGGTCGCATGATGTCACGAGCACGTAAATTCTTAAATCAAATTTATATCCATTTATCAACAATGGCTGGAAATGAATAAAAAAAATAATTACAGAAAATACATGCAAAAATTAATTATATTTACCAAATGAAAGCGGGATTCTATTTACAAAAGTTAGAGACAAATATAATTCATTTTACAGAGGACTAAGAAAAGAAAAACATTCTGAACATTAATACAATCTGCATTATATTTACTTATAGCAGCGAAAAGAAACAATATAGATAATTTCACATTAAATACAAATATTGGTCTCAAACGTTATTTTGTAACAGCGAAAATTCCTGATCAAAATGAGTGATCTTCACAAATGATATTCGGTTTGTTGTCCTTCACTGAAACATTATTCAAGCGTTCGGATCCCCATGATATACAGTTTGTTGTCCTTCACTGATACATTATTCAATCGTTCGGATCCCCATGATAGACGGTTTGTTGTCCTTCACTGATACATTGTTCAAGCGTTCGGATCCCCATGACATCCGGTTTGTTGTCCTTCACTGATACCATTATTCAATCGTTCGGATCCCCATGATATCCGGTTTGTTGTCCTTCACTGAAACATTATTCAAGCGTTCGGATCCTCATGATATCCGGTTTGTTGTCCTTCACTGATACATTATTCAATCGTTCGGATCCCCATGATATTCGGTTTGTTGTCCTTCACTGATACATTATTCAATCGTTCGGATCCCCATGATATACAGTTTGTTGTCCTTCATTGATACATTATTCAATCGTTCAGATCCCCATGATAGACGGTTTGTTGTCCTTCACTGATACATTGTTCAATCGTTCGGATCCCCATGATATCCGGTTTGTTGTCCTTCACTGAAACATTATTCAATCGTTCGGATCCCCATGACATCCGGTTTGTTGTCCTTCACTGATACCATTATTCAATCGTTCGGATCCCCATGATATCCGGTTTGTTGTCCTTCACTGATACATTATTCAAGTGTTCGGATCCCCATGATATCCGGTTTGTTGGCCTTCTCTGATACATTATTCAAGTGTTCGGATCCCCGTCGCACCAAACATGCTCGCCCTTTCAGCCGTGGGGGGCGTTATAATGTGAAGGTTGATCCAACTGTTCTTACACTGCTAAATTAGGGACGGCTTGCGCAGATAGCCCTCGTGTAGCTTTTCGCGAAATTCAAAACAAACCAAAATTATTCAAACTCTGTATGCTGTGATTATGAAGTGTTATGATACTAATGGTCTTTTACTAGTAATGAAATTACTTTTATCTTAGCTCTCATAATATCCGCTTCTAACAGTCTTCTCCACCATAGGAACGAGAGAGGGTCATCTGGGGTAACATAAGATTTGTTACAAATCCAGGGTTCGCAGTTGTGAGTGGGTACAACACAAGTAAACCAACTGGAAGAAAGTTACAGGTTAGGAACAAATGATACTCAGTCCAATTCTACAAAAGTGAATATAGATCTTATTAACATTTATGAATCACTTGAGAGTCCTGTCACTTGTATCTTAAACTTTCTAATAAATTATTGTGCAAGTAAAAAACGTTCATGTCTCGTTTTATTAATTTTATTTAAAATATTCTGCACAAGAACTGACACATTTTAATTGAGGCAAGTCTCCATTTATTTACACATCCGGTCACAGCATTCTCTCGAAACTATCAGTAATGAGTTAACCCTAAAATTATATATATATATATATATATAACAAACTATTTTCACAGATATGACAAAAATAAAAATAAAAAGACACAAAACTCATATTTTTTTTTTGTCATCGCCGCCGAGTTTTTTGCAACTCTAATGACCACTTCCAACTGAAAAGGTCCTGGCATGGCTACGTGGTTAAGACACTCGACTCGTTATCTGAGGGTCGTGGGTTCGAATCCCCGTCGCACCAAACATGATCGCCCTTTCAGCTGTGGAGGCGTTATAATGTGACAGTAAATTATACTATTCGTTGGTAAAAGAGTAACCCAAGAGTTGGCGGTGGGTGGTGATGACTAGCTGCCTTCCCTCTAATCTTACATTGTTAAATTAGGGACAGGTAGCGTAGATAGCTCTCATGTAGCATTGAGCGGAATTAAAAAACAAATAAGAAAGAAACCAACTGAAAAGTGTCACACCTTTAAAACAGAAATGATATTTACTACGAGCAACCTACACTTTGTTGAATTACCTTCTTGATATATTGCTGGCAAATACCACGGGACTGAACACCAAGTTCACTGACGTCTTTCACTAGATATATCCCTCGTCCTTGGCAATTATTTTCGGGTTTTATGATAAAGATAGAGTTTCTGTGAGTGTTCAAATAGACGTACAGCTGCAATAACCTAACACAGAAAAAAAATGAATATACCGTTTGTTTTATTGGTAATAAACACAAAACCTACACAATGAGCTATCTGTGCTGTATCCAACAAGGGTGTTGTCAAAACACAGTTTAAACGTTATAAGTCATTAGATCTACCATTGAGTCACTTGGATCTTATTGTAATGTTGCTTGCAATGTATACGTCCAAAACTCGGCTCGCACCGATCATCATCATCAATCATAACTGTGAAATATTTTTTATAACTAGCCAAAATATTTATAGATAAGCAATAAATAAAACAATTGAAATTTCCACAAAAATGATATGTTTCAGATTTAACCAATAAAGGTTACAAAAAAGTTCAAATATACGACAATGAAAAACAAACTTTAAAAATATTTGTTTTTTATTTAGTGAAAATCTCACGATTATTGCAACAGAAAAACAGGAACTTTCATTGATACAACTAAATATTTCAATACATTTTCTCTGTGATGATAGCTTATTTATAAACTCAAATTTCAATACAATCCTTTTATCATGGATGGTGAACATTACTGAACGTGAACTACATTGTCGTAGAACTGTCACACAACTTCGATAACTAGCCCTAAAACTTACACTTATGATGAAACACGGGGTCAGGTATATCATTTATGACCATGGTATCTTCAAGACCATTTTATCATTACAAATACAAGTAGAAATGTTTGGTCTGGACGTGGTAGAAGTTTACTTTAAGTTTTCCCAGATTACGTTACTGTGCATCGAACTTTGGTTTTAGAAGTGGCCTGCAGTTCATCACACAACATCATGTGATAACTACAGAAACCAAGGTGGGTCATCTCTGAAGCCAGTAATAGATAAACTTAGAAACCTTATAAGAGACAATGTTCATAAAACCAAAGAAATTAATTACTCTTAATATATACAGATATAATAGTTCTATCTGTTGTCCGTTCATATAACTTATTCACACCACAACAATCTATATAAATATTATAATACAGTCTGTTGTAGATCCATATAACTACTTCACATATATATATAAATATAATAGTACTGTCTCTTGTATATCCATACAACTGCTTCAGATATATATAAATATAATAGTACTTTCAGTTGACGGTTCATATAACTTCTTCACATCTATATAAATATAACAGTACTCTCTCTTGTCTGTTCATGTAACTACTTCATACTGTAACAATCTATATAAATATAACAGTACTCTCTCTTGTCTGTTCATGTAACTACTTCATACTGTAACAATCTATATAAATATAATAGTACTGTCTATTGACTGTTCATGTAACTACTTCATACCATAACAATCTATATAAATATAATAGTACTGTCTATTGACTGTTCATGTAACTACTTCATACCATAACAATCTATATAAATATAATAGTACTGTCTATTGACTGTTCATGTAACTACTTCACACCATAACAATCTATATAAATATAATAGTACTGTCTATTGACTGTTCATGTAACTACGTCACACCATAACAATCTATATAAATATAATAGTACTGTTTATTGACTGTTCATATAACTACTTCACACCATAACAATCTATATAAATATAATAGTACTGTCTGTTGACTGTTCATGTAACTACTTCACACCATAACAATCTATATAAATATAACAGTACTGCCTATTGACTGTTCATGTAACTACGTCACACCATAACAATCTATATAAATATAATAGTACTGTCTATTGACTGTTCATGTAACTACTTCATACCATAACAATCTATATAAATATAATAGTACTGTCTATTGACTGTTCATGTAACTACTTCATACCATAACAATCTATATAAATATAATAGTACTGTCTATTGATTGTTCATGTAACTACTTCATACCATAACAATCTATATAAATATAATTGTACTGATATAGATGGATCTTCACCAAAATTAATAAGTAGATTTATTATGTCCGTGCATGGTTACATTAATGTTTTATGTTTTACGGTTTGTTATGCATGTTTCTGCGTGTGTGTTTTTAACCACTACATTGTGCCCCTGTAGATGGATATTTACCAAATTTAGTTTAGAGGTTCATTGGGTCCATAGGGAGATACATAAAAATTAGCGGTTTCACGCTTTGTGTTTTGTAGTTTTTATGGGCGTTTTTTTCTTAATTACGAATAAGGGAAGTAACTTTTCTTGTCCTAAGATAAGCTGTCATTATTCATGAATGTTCACGACTTCCGTCCAGAGGACGTGCACTCCAGCTAGTTATGACTATGTTTGTTTCGAGAAGCTACGATAACAAGTTTATTCACCATCATATAGATTTTTAAAACTTTCAATCAAACAAGTGTCGTGTTTCCTTTCAGCAGTCTTATTTGTAATTTCAAAATGTTCTTCACGTACCCTCGGGTTGGTCGTTGCAACATAATAGCAACCTAATATTTAACGTACGCAACCTAATGTGAGAGTTTCGGTTCGTGGCCCGTTGCCAAAAAATCTGCTCCACATTTCTGGGCCGTAGGTTCATATACGAGTGACGCTCACACCCCAGACGAGTAGCCTTAATGTTGTCGGCGAGTGCTGTTAATTAGCCGTCTTTCCTCTGGTCTGTCAGCTCAAAATTAGGCATGACTATAGGTAGCTAGCCCTTTGTGTAGTTTCGCGTAAACATTTTGAAACAAACAATAATATACCCTGATTATGTCATAATTATACTACGAAACAAATATCACGTTTATAAATGACGAACAAACGTTGCCATACGTATACGTACTCTGAAGGTAATAACCAGGTTCTGGAAAAGAACTTGTAATCTTTTGGAAACTGTTTACACATTCGGTTGAGATTTCTCGCGAGGAAGTCTTTTCTGCAGATCTCAGTCATTCCGGGAAAATGGTTAATTTTCTGATGGTAAATAAATAACGTCTGATATTTTACAATTTTAACATTATAATACACTTTAATTAAAAGTTTACTATATATATATACGTATTACTTGATAGTTTAAACCATATAAGGTGAGTACTGAACTAGACAAAAAGTCAGTCCTTCATTTAGTGTAAACTAAAGGTATTTTGAAAGTTGATGATGAGAAATAAGTTCACACCTGAAATATTTTCATTTTCACCACACGGTCAAGAGAAAGAGGCAAGTCTGTCCAGAAGATGTGCCACTGTTCTTGCTCAGTTACTTGTTCAAAGCCGACTTCCTGCATCACACGACGAACTGACGAGGCATAAGAAATAAAAAATAACCCAATCTCGTTGAATTCAATTTATTACATTTTTCAAATTATTTTCAAACTGTGTTTCCTAACATACCAGAGTTCCGCAGAGTATTTCAAACTGTGTTTCCTAACATACCAGAGTTCCGCAGAGGATTTCTGTCGAACTAACAGGTTTTGTTTGGTTGGTTGTTTTTTTCAATTATTGAGTGTTAATTTATCAGGGAAGAAATATGTTTTTTTAAAGAATCATGACTCAGTTCATATTCACCATAATATTATTCTATATTTATTTATAGCTATATTTTAACAATAGCGTTACGAACTCTGTCACTTTCATCTAGTGTAGTAAAAGTTTTAAGGGTTGGGGCTCCGTGACGGTATGAATGAAATAAGAGACTTCCATGGATTTGGAAAGTGTGAAAACTACCAGTACACTTTATTATTATACACATTAATGGGTTTGGTCGGAACACATTATATTCTGAATACACTTTATTATTATACACATTAATGGGTTTGGTCGGAACACATTATATTCTGAATACACTTTATTATTATACACATTAATGGGTTTGGTCGGAACACATTATATTCTGAATACACTTTATTATTATACACATTAACGGGTTTGGTCGGAACACATTATATCCTGAATACACTTTATTATTATACACATTAATGGGTTTGGTCGGAACACATTATATCCTGAATACACTTTATTATTATACACATTAATGGGTTTGGTCGGAACACATTATATTCTGAATACACTTTATTATTATACACATTAATGGGTTTGGTCGGAACACATTATATCCTGAATACACTTTATTATTATACACATTAATGGGTTTGGTCGGAACACATTATATTCTGAATACACTTTATTATTATACACATTAATGGGTTTGGTCGGAACACATTATATTCTGAATACACTTTATTATTATACACATTAATGGGTTTGGTCGGAACACATTATATTCTGAATACACTTTATTATTATACACATTAACGGGTTTGGTCGGAACACATTATATCCTGAATACACTTTATTATTATACACATTAATGGGTTTGGTCGGAACACATTATATTCTGAATACACTTTATTATTATACACATTAACGGGTTTGGTTGGAACATATTATATTCTGAATACACTTTATTATTATACACATTAATGGGTTTGGTCGGAACATATTATATCCTGAATACACTTTATTATTATACACATTAATGGGTTTGGTCGGAACACATTATATTCTGAATACACTTTATTATTATACACATTAACGGGTTTGGTTGGAACACATTATATTCTGAATTTTTTGTTTGCTATTTTATTTCTCCTTACCCCACCCACCCCAGAAAAGAAAAAGAAAGATTCGATTTTGCTCAGTATACAAATATGTGATTTGAATTGGACAAGGTATGGAAAATTTATGGTACATATATTAATTACTTTAGATTAAATAATATGGGTTTGTCTCATCTTTCAGGTTCGATAATTTTTACCAATTGATTAATTTAAAAGTAGCAAATAAACAATAATACATTTATCACACAGATCAATCATCCTTATTAGATTATTTAATCATTTAGTTTTAATAGTGTAAATTAAATCAATCTGTTCAGTTAAGGGCTACGTTGTCTGATCGTCTGGTTGTTAATTTGTGAATCTGACGCTCTATAGATTATATTATTGAGAGTGTTCTGCACTGTCAGCCATGGGCGCGTTATAAAAGTGATAGACAGTCCCACTTCTTGGTACAAAGAGCCAATCAAAGCTCTTTGACGGTAGGTGTTGCTGGCTGGCTGCCTTCTCTGTGGTGATTAGTTCAAAAGTTAGGGAAAACTACACCAGAAACCTAGGGGTCACTGACTTGACCATTTAGTCTGAGTACACATAAAGGTTCAGGTGGCAAATTGCAACTCATGTTCAAAGTTTGTGACTTCACGAAGACATGACACATAAATTCACTAACAACAATTATAAGAACGGTTTAAAGAGGAAAGAAGTCGTTGAATAAATTTACAGATGAAAAAATAAAGTGATCATAGTATGTGAAAAATAACACGAAAACCAAGACACCATCAGTTTTCTCTGTATAAAAAATAACGGTAATTTGTTTTGACACTTACAACTAAACATGGTTAAAATGTTTACCTGATTCGTATTTGCATTCAATCAAGCAGACTTTGATGTGTCTAAAAAAGTAAAGAACAACAATCACTTGGTGAAGCATTGTATTCTTCAGTTCTCAACCACAATCTGCATGTTAACAGTAATATCTAGGTAGGCTTAACGATACTCAGGAAATAATCCTGTACTAGATCTCTATTGTACATTGTAAAATACAGATAATCTTTGTTGTTTAATTCACATTTAAATGTTGCAGTTAAATAGTTTAGTGTTTTTACCTCTAGAACACAGTCTAAAACAGAAAAACTATGGCATTATACCTCTAGAACACAGTCTAAAACAGAAAAACTATGGCATTATACCTCTAGAACACAGTCTAAAACAGAAAAACTATAACATTATACCTCTAGAACACAGTCTAAAACAGAAAAACTATAACATTATACCTCTAGAACACAGTCTGATATAGATAAAGTATAACATTATACCTCTAGAACACAGTCTGATATAGATAAAGTATAACATTATACCTCTAGAACAAATAAAAGTTGGCAGTATTTGTTTTAGTTTCTCAGTTTAACACGGTTACTTCTCCATAAGGAACCGATTTTTAACATAGCAAAAATATTTCACAGAAACATATTTTTTGTGTAATACAGAAATATTTAAGAGATAAATTCAAAGAAAACCTTCTTTCAACCATATGTTCATGATGCGCATATTATAGGATTATAAAAGTAATCGAGTTTATAATTTCTTCCATGACATAAAAATTAATTTGATTTTTAAAGTACACTCGTTATAGTACAAGTCTTTAGGTGGGTAAGCAGCAAACTTAACAGACGTATATTTCAAAAATCCAGGGCTAGATTCCCCTTGACGGACAATGTACAAATAGCTTACTGTGTAGCCTTGCCGTAGGAAATCAATAACAGCATTTTATTTAAAAAAAAAGTCAAAGTCAGGTTTAACTTATTTCCACATTCCTCGAGCCATGTATTTTGTTGTTAGAAATAAGTTTGTAATAACAGTTAAGCAACCTTTTCTCTCAATAACTATCAAAGAGGCCTAGAAAACGTCACTTGAATGGGTTATATGTTAACAACGAATAAGTGTTAAAAGTTTGTTTGTTTGTTTTGGAATTTCGCACAAAGCTACTCGAGGGCTATCTGTACTAGCCGTCCCTAATTTAGCAGTGTAAGACTAGAGGGAAGACAGCTAGTCATCACCACCCACCGCCACCTCTTGGGCTACTCTTTTACCAACGAATAGTGGGATTGATCGTCACATTATAACGCCCCCACGGCTGGGAGGAAGAGCATGTTTTGTGCGACCGGGAATCGAACCCACGACCCTCAGATTACGAGTCGAGTGTCTTAACCACGTAGCCATGCCAGGACCTTTTCAGTTGGAAGTGGTCATTAGAGTTGCAAAAAATCTCGGCGGCGATGACAAAAAAAAATATGGGTTTTGTGTCTTTTTATTTTTATTTTTTCCATATCTGATTACGAGTCGCACGCCTTAACGCGCTTGGCCATGCCAAGTGTTAAAAGAAATAACGTTTAGCGCGTGTTGAAATTATACGAGTATATACAAAGAAGTTGTAATACAAACAGAGATTGGTGATGCTTTAAACATAGACAAAACATCGTTGGTTTAAACTTTAATACGTCACATAAAATTTGTTGTCTACGAATTTAGCTTTCTCGAACCAGTTTGGCAAGCTTGCCAGGACATCAAGGGGTTACAGTAAAAGAAACAAGAAAAACAGTACATGTTGTCGATGGCATACGAGCTGTTTTTTACCAGGAATGGGCAAATTTCGCTTAAGATTATCAGACATCACTTGGCCTGGCATGGGTAGGTGGTTAAGGCACTCGACTCGTTATCTGAAAGTTGTGGGTTCGAATCCACGTCACACCAATCATGCTCGCCCTTTCAGCTGTGAAGGTGTTATAATGTGACAATCAGCCCCACTGTTCGTTGGCAAAAAAAGTAGCCCAAGAATTGGTGGTAAGTGGTGATGACTAGCTGCCTTCCCTCTAGTCTCACACTGCTAAATTAGGGACGGCTACCGCAGATTGCCTTCGTGTAGCTTTGGGAGAAATTCAAAAGAAACAAACAAACAGACATCACTTACCTACGAAGAGTAATCTTACTGAATAACTAGTAAATCTGTATGACATATATATATAATTTTGACGAAGTAAAATTTAGAATCTCTAAATGGAAATTGCTTTGTTACTTTTATTCCATTGGAATTATTTTATATTTGAGGATGACCACTTACTCCCTCCACATAAATCTAGGAAAATCGGTTGCAACGTCTGCGTCACTATTATAAACGCGAGACAAAAATCTATATATATATAATGGCCAAATGTTTGTCTGTCTGTGATGCTCTATACCTCCTAAACGGTTAAACGTAGAAAAGAACATATATATATATATATATATATATCAAGATGCACATTTTAAAAAGAACATTACAGTATTTTTTTGCAATTCCTAGTATTCTTATCAATATCAGTATCATTCCGCCAGTCTTCATATGTGTTGAATGGTTAATATGAGATGAAAAAATAATAAAAAAAAATATTTCTTTTTGCAAAGTAATTTCACGCAGAGATGGGACTTATTGCGTCGATTGATTGAAAGAAATATTTCGAAGATCGGAACATGAACAGAAATAATACATAAACAGAGGTACGAGTTTCAGTACATATTTATTGTTGTTCATTTTATATTGATTTTTTTCATGTTGATGTTACACTTGTGAATGACGTTATTGTACCATATCGAATATATTTACTTGAATTAAATTAAACATCTCCCTTTTGACACTTCTTACAGAAATAACAACTGTAAAAGCATTCACTTCTGCACCGGTCTTTCCTTGCAATCAGTGAATGACAAGGAACGGTGGCATCCAGCAGAAAGAAAAAAATCCGCTGGTACATAGCTATTCTGCGCGCTCTATTCTGCTGTAAGCACCCATTGCATGGAAAACCAAACGTTTTTGCCAATAATTCATTTCAGTCAGTTTCTTTTGCTTAAAAGCAAACGCAATGCAATTTTTTTCTTATTGAAACAACACATAGAATAACAAAAGACAGTTGTAAACGGATCATTGGACAATAATGTTGCATATACGGTCTGATTCTAGGAATTGAGATTCCTACATATTTTTATCTGTTTATCACTACTTTTATTAAAATTACCATTGAATTCTTTCAACGAGCAACACCTAAGAAGAAAACCGTATCACGTGACACTCATGCTAACACCTAACAGTTCACCCCGAAATATGAGATAATCAAGTGCACAGTTGACCAACACACTCGAAAGCACAGGAAACATTAGTGTATTAATATCTTTAGTTATGCACAATGTCTTCAGTGAATATTATAATTTCTTGACACAACTGGACTATCACATCGATCAAAACTGTACTTACCAATTTATATTAACTTAAAAACTTAGTTATTTGTTTGTTTGTAGCTAAACACAAAGCTACACAAGGGGCTATCTTTGCTCTGCCCTCCTTGAGTGGGCTAAAAACCTCACAACACTTTAGTCAATCATATGTAAAACCCTTCTTTCATGTAGGCCGCCATGGCTAGGTGGTTAAGGAACTCGACTCGTAATTTGAGGGTCGCAGCTTCGAATCCCCGCCACAAACATGCTCACCCTTTCAGCTGGATGGGCGTTATAATGTTACGGTCAATCACACTATTAGTTGGTAAAAGAGTAGCCCAAGTACACTATTCCATTAGGGATGGCTAGTGCAGACAGCCCTCCAGTATCTTTAAGCGAAATTCAAAACAAATACAACAAAAATTCCTTTTTGCCAACTGTTTATCTTAACGACGCCTTCAACCACGTGTTAGTATTAAAATAATTGTTGTTTTAAACATTGCATTTAAAACACATTTATCCATATTATTCTTTTTTTACTGTATAAAGAGTTTTTTTCCTACGTAAAAACACCCCAATTTGTAAAGCTAAAGCAATCCATCGAAATTATCAATTATTGTTTCATTTTTATTTACTATTTATATTATTACCTCATGCTTTTACCATGGTAATTGTTATTAAGGTATAGGAATGACAATGTACATAAAAATGAAGTTTTACATAGTCTACAAACTAGATATCATTACTATTTTACACATAACTTGAACTACATTATATGTTACTTCTTACCCTTCGGCCCTCTAGTGGGCCCGGAAGTAATTATGAAGGATCATAACTCTAAAACCACATCTTGATACCAGTTAGGGGTACAGTACAGATAGTCCATTGTATCACTTTGTGCTTTATTACGAACAAACAAATTTACCACCTTTCATTGACAAAACTCGTATAATAATTAAATAAATTTAAATATATTCACCTTTTCTGTTTCTTTTGTATTTGAGACAGATTTCTAGTTGATATAGGGTTCTGTATTCTAATACATCCATCTACATAAAAATTCATTAAGACCATTTAATGCACATTCCAATACATATACTTTACGGAAAGTTAACGAGCAGTTCGATTCTACATAAACTCGTTATGTTAAAAATGCGTAGTATAAAATATGTTTGGACGATTATTTTAAATAATATGATAAAATACTGTTTTCAACAGGTGGAGCTTCTTCAATTCCACGCTTTTACCTCTGAAGAAGACAGCGCCATCTATCGAAAGTAATAGGATTTTACCTTTTTTGAAATGTAATATAAGCTATTTTAAAATGTTATAATTGATTATCTTAATAATGTAGAGTAAATCGTAATTTATAAGAATAATGTTAAGAGTTTCCATAATGCCTTTGAAACTAATTCCTTCTTTACTGTAATAATGAAATGGAAAGAAAGGATGGTATTTTCTCAAATATTAAATATACATGTCAAAAGATCTGATGTGTATAACTCTTACATGAACACTATAGATTCATTAAAGATACTGTACAGAATGTAATCATTCGCTAACGATTTCATCAAAAGAAGACAATACTTATAAAACTATAATTCTACCTTCTGGGATTAGTCTAACTCCTGAACTTCTGAAACGGTGACGATTCTTGAATTTTTGAGAAGATCGAGATGTCGTCTTTGCTGTCTTAGCGGTAAAAGTGTCACGACTGTGATTCCAGTACTTAGGTTTTTCCATTACTTCATGTCGTCACTTTATAAAATGATTCACATATATATATATATATTGATAGAATGTTTAGAATGTAGTTTAACGAAATTAACAAGATACCATTTTAAAAGAATGTCTTAAAATATCTGATGTCGTGATTTTTTTAAAACGAGGCCCGGCATGGCCAAGCGTGTTAAGGCGTGCGACTCGTAATCTGAGAGTCGTGGGTTCGATTCCCGGTCGCACCAAACATGCTCGCCCTCCCAGCCGTGGGAGCGTTATAATGTGACGGTCAATCCCACTATTCGTTGGTAAAAGAGTAGCCCAAGAGTTGGCTGGCGGTGGGTGGTGATGACTATCTCCCTACCCTCTAGTCGTACACTGCTAAATTAGGGACGGCTAGCACAGATAGCCCTCGAGTAGCTTTGTGCGAAATTCAAAAACAAACAAACAAACAAAACAATTCTAAAACGATATTAGTTTTGTTAAACCACTATAACAGACAAGTTTATAGCTCTTAAGATCCTTTATAATTACGTCCAGTGTAAGATTTGCTTCAGGTATTCACACAATGACTATATGCGTTAGCTGTCCCTCATTTTGAACTGACAAAACAGAGGAAGAGAAAGAAGCCAGTCAGCAACACACACTATGTCAGGTCAAAATGTAACGTTGTTGTTCGTTGAAAAGAGTAGCCCAAGAGTTATGGCATGGGTGGGCTATCTATGCTCTGCTAAATTAGGGACGGCTAGCAACCTCGAGTAGCTTTGTGCGAAATTCCCAAACAAACAAACAAAACAAAGCGTTGTAAATCGGCAGGGATATCATTGTGTCACTGTGATGTTGTTATAATAACCACTGTAGTTTATTAAACTTATATGTTATAGTACTTAGTAAACTACTGCTGTATATTATTGCATTTTTACAATATTCTAAACAATATCTATGGCTTTTTGAATGAATTTATTCTAATGGTTAGCAGAATTTGGAACCGAATGTGTGTTATGATAATTAAATCTTACTGCCGATTAAATTAGTACAACACTTCACAGAGGGTGCTGTTAATCAGCTGTCTTCCCTGAAATTTTATACCACAAAATGAGGGTTAACGAGTACAAACAGTATTTGTATCTGTTAAATATATATAAACTATATAAATTTGAGTTCTAGTTTTATTGTACACGTTGTACTGTCAAAACTAATCAAAATAGATTACATTTTTCTTACAATAATACTTTTATCTAGCTACTGGTTACTTAGTAATTATTCGTTCTAAAACACTATCAACTTAATTTATAAAATTGGCTATCTACTCCATGCTATCCGGTGGAAATCGAACCAGAGATTTTTGCGTTGTAAGTCCATAGACTTACCTCTGTATGTGTGTGAGAATACAGTTTCCAGCACGTACCGTGGAAGATATAAAGTTCCATAAATCTCTATAGCCGTATATTTAATTTGTGTGCAGCTGGGTGAAGCAAGTTAGATATAACAATCATCGACAAGTATTTGACGTCAGCAACTGTACGGCCATGTTGGTGCCATACTCTTCAGTATTGATGCAACAGTCAAACCGAAAAATATGAAAACAGTGAAACAGGAAAAGTCATACTGAATACTTCCTTCTACTGTTTACAAACTGGATATAAAGAAGACAAAGAATTTGGATGCCGTCACTATTAGTGATAAAAAATTCACTGAACCGAAAATCTTAAACAACTGAGCAATGTTGTCCTATAAATGTGATCTTGAAATAAAACTGATGGCAAAACACGCATTTCTGAAAAAAATGCTGATAAACAGTAGACTTTCTAGGATAAAAAGTTTAAAGTTTTCGATTTTTATAACAATTTTCACGTATACAACAGAATGTTGGACAATATTGCCAAGTGTGGAAAAGAGAACTCTAGCAACTCAGTTGTGGTTCTTAAAGCGTATCTTGAATGTATGTTGAACAAGTCATAGCTCAAATGAATATGTTTTGTTAAGAGTAGGTTACAGAAGGAAGATACTGACAAATGTGATAAAAATACAGTTGTTGGAATTTCTCGAATGAGTTATGACAAAGAAGAAATTGAAAGTCGAAACGCAACTTGAAAGAATGAAGGAATGAGTGTGCTATAACATCATGTGAAATCTAGTGGAACACAATATTTGAGATGTTACTACCATAAGTATAGCATTAAAACGCTGTTTCATCTTCTTAACAAGGAAAACACCTTTAAAAGACTTAAGTAACAATCGTTTATACCACAGATGATGCTTACAACAATATGACACTGAAACTCAAAGTTTTCACTAAACGATACTTGTACTAAAATTAGATGACATATTTATGTGGAAACTGTAGCTAATTAAAAATTTAAAGTAGGCCATTTTTTATCAGAACACATTAGCCAACAGTTCCGACTTATTATGGAGTTCATTACTGAGTTGTCTGCCGTTCTACTGAAATGCCATATAGGTTTATCAGTCGATGGTAGCTCATTATATCTCACAGATCTATTTTTACTATTTTCATGGTGTAGAAACCCCTCTCTTCTCTCGCTGTTTAAACCGGTATGCTGATGATTAACTCGAGATATTTAAGATCAGGAAAACCACCCAAAGTTGACCAAAAGCTCTACTGAAAGAAGTATGAACGACTTATGTTGCATCTCACTTCCACCTAATGAATGAACTTCCATGTGTTGATGTCAAGAGTAGGAAAATTTGTTTAAAAGTCCTTTAATATCAGCAATGTTGGAAAATTGTCCACAAATAAGGTTACAGACAACGCATAATTGGATTATAATCTTGAAATCACTGATATATTATTGCATTCTGTCAACAATGTAAAACATATTTTGACAGAAGAGAATGTTTGAATTCTGCTGATCATCCACCATTGACTACTTCCCTCCAAGTATGTCAGTAATTACAAAGTCAGTAAGATAGCAAGGTGGTGCTTGAGGTCACTCCTTTGTTTCATTGATGGCCAAATTGTATTACAATTTTAGATTCATGGTAGATCATCTTAAAGGGTTCCTGGAACTTTATGTTCGGTATGGCTTGGGTCGGGACATTAACTATTCTAGACACTCTTCTTATTCAGCCAACTTGTCCTTTGAAATCGTTTTCAGACTTCCTGTTTAGGTATCACGTTCCTGTGACAATAGCTTTCACTATGTTTCTTCAACTTTATATCAATCAGTTTCCGTTCTGATCAGACTTTAGTGGTTAATATCTCCTCTAGTTGAGCACGTCCAGAAAATGTTACAAATACCCATCAGCCAAAGCAAAAATATGTTTTGCAATTTATTGAATACCAAAGAAATGGACAGAAAATAGAGTACATCGTATCAAAAACTTCACTTTTGTAAAACAAACACAGATGCAAGAAATGTCTCCAACTGATGTTCAAATTAGTTGGAACTTTTGATGTCTGTGATAATTTGGATTGTCTAAGACTCAGATAAACCTACAAAATTAACCAAAATATATATTTAATGTCACTACTACTACTATTTCTAACAATTATGTCATGCAAGTGTTATATCTGAGGTTTGTATTAAAGGGCTGAGAAACTTGAAATGGTATATATATATATTTATATACTGCTGTGCCACTGGGATTTGTTTGTTTTGTTTATGAATTTCGCGCCAAGATACACGTGAGCTATCTGCGCTAGCCGTCCCTAATTTAGCAATGTAAGACTAGAGGGAAGGCAACAAGTAATCACCAACCACAACCAACTCTTGAGCTACTATTTTACCAATGAACAGTAGAATTAAACGACACATTTAAATACCCCACGGCTGAAATAGCGCACGTGTTTGGTGTGACGAGGATTCGAACCCGCGACACTCAGATTAGGACTCGAGAGCCTTAACCACCTGGCCTACCTGTGGGGGGGCAAAACACTTTAAAACTATTGGCTATAATATAAAGCACGATATGGCATTGAGGTAAGGTTAACATGGCTAAGTTATCCAAATTACATTTTTTTGTTTGCCAACAAATAAATTGTACCTTGCATTGTCTGGTTTCTCTTTAGATATTACAATGTCATCTAATATATAACCATTCCGTAAGCATTGAGTTTAATATAACAGAAAAATTGACTAAAACCTCAGAAAAATTATTTTATTTTTTTCGATCTGTTTTAGTAATTACAGTAATGTTTATTGAGGTAGTTATATGTCGCCAGTTTATTACAACAATGACATGGTTTCACAATTAGAAACGCTAACTGCTGCTGTTTTGTTAAACTCAGAACTATATTTAAAAATTTAAGTCCATATATCAGACCTAAAACTGAGACAGAAATGGCCGTGGGTAATTCCTTCAAGCGGAATTTTGTTTTTGTTGAACTTATATATGCACTAAAAATGAAAATAGTCTTTGCTTAAGTATTTTCACAGATATAAAAGACAAAATAACAAGGATTATTTAATTTCTGTAGTACATATTGGTGTGTAGAAAATATATTAGTACCAGAAATAAAATTTATAACACCGAAATGTTTTTTATTTATTTGAAGCTTTGAACCTCCAGTTTGAATTTGTGTTTTAGTGAATGCTTCTGAAGAAGCTGTAAAGCGAAACGTTGAGCGTTTAGTTAAATAAAAACATCATTTTGGCGTTATACGGTCGTTTATTTCTAGTACTAAAGTAACAAGGATGTTTACTACTCAAGTATAGATTACTTACCTTAGGGCTTAGGCCTAAGCCAACCTTGTTTTAAAACAGTCGATAGAATTGCATTTAATTGACAATATATAACTATTGAATACGAACGTAATATAAACTAACATCTTTAGCCCACGCATAAGGAAAATGTTTTAAACTTTAAAAATGATTGCAGTCTTCTTTCAATTTTAAAATAAAAATAAAACGTTTTCGAGTATAATTTGTATGTCTTCAGCCTAGTCCATAACACCCTAGATTTACCAATAGAGCGTCATATTAAGTGTAAGGGAATGAATAAAGTATCTTGCTAGTTACTATGTTAGTTACAGCTTTAAATAATCTTAAAATTTTCAGAAGTTTTATAATTAGACCTTGAAAAGGAATGACCTAACATTTCGTGAATATTTAAGAAAAACTTAGGCATGAAGCACCTCTTTAACAGTTTAGTTTAAGATATTTACAAATGATCAAACTCACGTTTAGTATAAACAATCTCCACAGGCAACGGCAAATATTACATAAAAGATAATTTTTTTAAAAAACTAGAATTATAAACTCTTTGTCTGCGGGCTTCCAACGCTAGAACCCTAAAATAAATTACAGTAAATTAATTTTTTTAAGATCCAATAAAAGATTAAAGGTCAAGTTATATCGCGGATGTTTTGTTTTTTTCAACATAACGAAAACATTTGTTTTATCTTAAATGTACACATCTCTTAATAGTTAGCTTTGCCTATGACATAGTTGGATGTAAATATCACGATAATGTTGTAAGTTGATTGATTGATTGATTTAGTGTTTTATGGCACAAAGCAGCGAGGCTATCTGCGCCAGACATTCGGGAAAAATGTAAAAAAATAAATAAATAAATGTAGTAACAGACATAAATGGAACTGAAGGTAAAACAAAAAAGTATAAAACCAATGTTGACACCTAGTCTACAATGTTAAGATAAAAGGTAGAGTATAAGAAGTTGTAAGGTATTTACTCTAGCAAAAAAGGTAATGATCATAACCCGCCAGGAAGATTAACAGGTAAGTTCAAGAACCACCGTCAATCACCTGAAGTTGGCCTTTCCAGTCCTGGTTCTGGGTTATGTGTCATAGCAGCTATTATCAAAATGTAAAAGAAAGTAAAAGTTTTAAAAGACACTCCGCAAAATCGTAATAATGAGTAGCCAAATGTCCAGTAAAAGGATAAAGTCAAGTAAATAGAGTAAAATTTGTAGAAGTAATTGAAGATAAAAAGCAAAACGGCAATTAAGACAGAAAATGGCGTAAAAACCAATGTTGACATCCAGTCAACAAAGTTGTAAAGAACTACCTGTAGCAGAATGGTAATGATCGTAACCCGCCAGGAAGACTAACAAGTAAGTATAAAAACCACCGTCAGTCACCTGAAGTTGGTCTTTCCAGTCCTGGTTCCGGGTTATGAGTCAATATGGCCAGTACTAAAAAGTTAATTAGTAAAAGTGTGAAATGATATGCAGTAAAGTATAATAACAACTCGCCAGGATGACTAACGAGTAGTTCAAACGGATAGTTCAAACAGGAGCGTTAGTCACCTGAAGTTGGCCTTTCCAGTCCTGGTGTCGAGTTATTTAATGTTCTGGCTATTGTCCAATGTCAAATTGAATGAGAGAGATTAAAACTGTAAAAAAGGAACCACAATTAAAAAGGTGTAATGAATAAACATGCAACACTTAAATGAGATTAAAAAGGTTAATGGCCATTAAAAAATTAAAAACATTATCAAGGTGGACAGAGTCACCATCACCAATAACTCTGTCCAATGTTACAGATTGACCCTGGGAAAAAATATGTTTAAAATATTGCCGTCGTTGAGAATTGTAACGATGGCAAGAAAGTAAAATGTGGCTGATAGTGATTTGAGTGTTACACAAATTACACATTGGTGCATCAGTTCCAGATAAAAGAAAATGATGAGTTAAAAAACTGTGACCAATGCGTAGCCTAGTGAGAACAACTTCCTCCTTCCGAACTTTACGGAAGCTAGATGGCCAAAGTCCAATTTTGGGTTTGATTTGAAAAAGTTTGTTGTCACGTTGCTCACTCCAAGTGGACTGCCAGCTGGCACGGAGCCGACCCTTGAAGATAACACCATAGTCCATGTACGGAATAGGCATAGGAGTGATGGTGCTGAAGCAAACATATTTAGCTGCCATGTCTGCAAGCTCGTTCCCGCGAATACCAACATGGACTGGTATCCAGAAAAACTGGATTGAAGTAGCTGCTAATGAGAAACGGGCCAGTCGGTTACGAATATCAGCGAGAATAGGATGTGAGCCAACGTGTAGCGATTCCAAGGCAAGTATAGAACTAAGCGAATCAGTATAAATAGTGCAGTTGGAGTACTGCTCAGCTGCAATATGATCCAGGGCAAGAGATATGGCATACAGTTCAGCAGTGAACACAGAAGCTGTAGAAGGGATTCTGCGTGCAACTACTGATCCATAGCAAACCATAGCAGAGCCCACTGAATTACCTGATTTGGAACCATCTGTATAAATAGGAACTGAATGATTGTTTGAAAGATATTCATTGAATAAAAGACGGTACTTCCAATCTGGAGTATCTGCCTTTTAGGTGACTGAAAGAAAGGTCACATTTGGGGGCTGTAATAAGCCATGGTGGGATGGGCCGACCTGTGGAACATGCAATGTTATCCAAGGACAGACCCAATTCATCCAATTGCTTCCGGATGCGAAGGCCAAACGGAGCAATGACAGATCGTCTGTTCTGAAAAAGTACTGCCCACCGAGGAAGGAAAACACATTTCCAGGTGGGATGCTTTGGTAAGGAATGAAGTTTCGAAGTATATTGTAAAGATAGTTGCAAACGGCGAAGGTGTAGAGAAGGTTCATGAGATTCAATGTATATACTTTGAACTGGAGAGGTATGGAAAGCCCCAGTGCAGAGTCGAAGTCCTTGGTGATGAACGGGGTCCAGCATCTTTAAGGCTGAGGGTCTGGCAGAGCCATAGACCATTGATCCATAATCGAGTTTCGATCTAATAAGAGCACGATATACCTTTAACATTGAACAGCGATCTGCCCCCCAACTGGTAGAAGAGAGAACACGGAGGATGTTCAGTGCTCTTGTGCATTTGACCCGAAGCTGCTTTAAGTGTGGCATAAAGATCAGTTTACGATCAAAGATAAGCCCCAAGAACTTGGTCTCCGGGACAACTGGCAGCAAAACTCCACCGATATGAAGTTCAGGATCAGGGTGAATACCCGTCGACGGCAAAAGTGCATGCACACAGTTTTGGAGAGAGAAATTAAAGCCGTTCGCCATAGTCCACTTCCGTACACAATTGAGGGCGGTTTGTAGTTGCCGCTCAATATATCTCATGTTTGACGACTGACATGAGATGTGAAAGTCATCGACATACAGCCCATTCGCAACAGTGAGAGGGAGTTGTTCAGTGATGGCATTTATCTTTATACTGAAGAGTGTAACACTCAATACACATCCTTGAGGGACTCCAAGTTCCTGTACAAAAGAACGGGAAAGTGTCGAACCCACACGAACCTGGAATCTCCTGTCCATTAAAAAATGTTTAATAAACATGGGTAGATGGCCACGTAACCCATATGTATGGAGGTCTCGCAAAACACCATACCTCCATGTTGTGTCGTAAGCCTTCTCTATGTCAAAGAATATTGATACAAGATGTTGGCGGTTGAGAAAGGCTTCTCTGATAGATGTTTCAAGACGAATTAGGTGGTCTGTGGTGGAGTGCTGTCGACGGAACCCACACTGGGTGGGCGAGAGGAGGTTGTTTGATTCAAGGAACCAAACAAGACGAGCATTAACCATCCTTTCTAATGTCTTACAGAGACAGCTCGTCAAAGCAATTGGACGGTAGTTTGAAGGAATCTTGGGATCTTTCCCTGGCTTAGAGAAAGGTAAAATAATAGCCTGGCGCCAAGCATCAGGAAAAACATTCTTCTGCCAGATCCGGTTGAAAACAATCAGAAGGACATTAAGAGAAGCAGGAGATAAATGGTGCAGCATGTCATAATGAATATCATCAGGTCCAACAGACGTACTGGCAGACCGATGAAGGGCCATTTTTAGTTCCACCAGGGTAAAAGGACGATTATAGTCAAAGAAACAGTTAGTTCGAAAGGAAAGAGGTGATCGCTCCGCCCGAGTCTTGATGGCCAGGAAGGTGGAGGAACAAGCAGAAGTGCTAGATGCCCGGCAAAAGCTTTCACCTAGAGTGTTAGCGATGTTCCGAACATCAGTCACCTCCTGACCATCAGAGAGTAAGATCGAGAGGGGGATAGAATTGTAGTGTCCATTAACCTTTCGAATCCTGTCCCATATGATCTTGGAACTGGTGGTAGAAGATATACTGGTTGTGAACTTAATCCAAGATTCCTTCTGGCTGTGACGTCTTACCCACCTAGCATGTGCACGGGCCCGTTGGAAAGCAACCCGGTTTGAAAGTGTGGGATATCTACGAAAAGTATCCCAGGCTCGCTTTTGAGCCTTCCGTGCTAAGTGGCAAGCAGGATTCCACCACGGACAAGGATATCGTGGAAAACGTGTCGAGGTTTTAGGAATACACTGAGCAGCTGCATGTGTAATACAGTCAGTTACCGCTGCTACACAGTCGTCTATTGATGGCTGATTTACGATGGTAGGATCAAGTTCTGCGAGAGCAGTGAAAGTGGACCAGTCTGCCTGATCCAGCTTCCACCGGGGCACGCGGGTAGGGTGGCATCGACCACGGCCAGTCTCTCTTATAAGGATTGGAAAATGATCACTGCCTAGTGGATTACTGTCAACCCTCCATGAAAAATGGGAGAATAATGAAGGGGAGCAAACTGAGAGATCAATAGCGGTAAAGGACTGACTTGGTGCATGAAAGTAAGTGGAAGAACCAGTATTGAAAAGAGAAAGATTGTGATCAGAGAGCATCCGCTCTACAGATCGGCCCCTCCCATCAATAATAGCACTTCCCCAGAGGGGATGATGTCCATTAAAATCCCCTAGGATTAGAAACGGAGATGGCAATTGTTCAACGAGAGCATCCAGATCTGATTGATCATATGTCTTAATGTTGTAAGTAATACTGTAAAACCTGTTTGAGGCAGAATCGCACGGGACCGAATAAAAATTCCGGCTTAAGTAGGTTTTCTGGCTTAAATAGTGAACATACATTTCCTTAGTTCTGTATACTTTTTGAGCGGTCTACTTGCTTGACTCAAGGGAAGTAAGACATTTGTGAATAAAGTTATTATATTGTTTATGCTATATTTATTAGAATAAGAACAAAAACAGACATTACAAATATACATAAGTACACAAAATTTTAATCAGATTTATTTGAAGAAAGTGTTCAACTTCAACTGTTTCGTTTTTTTAATGAGCTTTCTTATGTGGCTAAAAGAGAACGCCAATTCTACGACCTTTTCATGAAGTTCATTTTCCCTCTTCATTTTTGCATACAGTTTGGTAGTGTTAATATAATTTAACATTTGCGATGAAGTAGGAATTTCTATTTCCTCACTCTCTTTTCGATTTTGTTCATCTTCTGAATCTCTCACATTGTTACCATCTTGCAATTTTATTATAGATTTTAAATCAATTTCATCAGTTTTTGTTAAAACATATTTGTCAACGTTCACAAAACTTTCCGCGTTCACAGAATCATCTGCATCAATCTTCTCAATTAGAATTTGGATTTCACTAGAATCGTCATAACAAACAACTTCTCCACAATCTCCGTCATTATCAAGAATAAAATAAATCCACAGTTTCGAAAGCACTTTATTATGCATTCATATTTTACACATTTAACTAAATGACTTAAAAATGCAATTGCATCTAACGCGTCAATTTTCATGGTCATTTCAGATGCTCTCTTACAGTCATCTATGTTTACAATAATATGCTGAAGCATCAATTTTCTGTATTTCAATTTTATACGCTGAATAATTCCATTATCTAGTGGCTGTAGAACTGATGTTGTACATGGAGGTAGAAAGACTAGACAAACATTTGAAAGTTGAACTTTTGGGTGACAAGTTGCATTAGCTGGGAAAAGTAGAATATTGCTATTTTCTTGTTCCATTCTTTTGCTTAATTTGTTCAAAAATTCCTCGGATATAGCACTTGTCATCCACGCTTTATTATTCGCTTTCCATTCCACAGGAAGTTGATTTTTCATTAAATTTTTGAAACAGCGCTGATTTATACTTTTACCAATCACCCAACGTTTCTCTAGTTTTCCATCAGCAAATGAGACCAAAATTACGGTCAATCGTTCTTTCGAATAGCGACCTCCAGAATAATGACGGCAGACAAAAGAACAGAATATATTTAACCAATACTTACTGTAACAAAATGTCCGAGAATTTATTAATATTTAAACAAATTATTAATTAAACAAGAATTTATTAATATGTAAGGAAATTATTAATTAAATAAGAAATTAATATTTAATCAAAAACATTTTATCCGCCTTACTCAGATTCTAATCCCACTTGTTGATAAATAAGGTAGGTGAAAGGTAGTCTTCCATCCGCGTTACGCAGGTTCCGCCATATAGAGGGCCTTTATGAAAGAAATCTTAAGATAATGCTGCAAAATTTTAATATTTCCGGTTTTCACAGGTTTCCGACTTAGACAGGTTTTACAGTATTAAGATGTCAAAAATACAACACAGGAGCAGTATTGTAGCTTCATCATAAGATATGATACTTTTTATTTTTTGTTTTTTTAATGTTTAACTTTCTACATTTTACTTCTGATTTTACATTTAACAATAATAGCTTTGACAGGCAACAAAAATTACTAGCATGAAATTGATGAAACAACAAAATATCTAAATTCTACAGCTCGAAGTAAGTATTCAGTTTTTCTGTGTATACAGCTGCTTACTGGTTAATAATATAATATAACCTATATAAAGCTAATGTGTATCATGTCATGCTTGGCTTCTTGAAATAGGAAGAGTCATAAAAGCCAAAATTCATTTATTCAGATCGAGTAGTTTGATTACTGTTTGTCCATTACGATTTTAGTAATGGGAGTAGAAAGAGCCGTGAGGTAAAAGGTATTGTGAAACATTATAAGTATAACGAGTGTTTGTATAATAGGCCCAAAGGAATAACGTTTCGTAGGAAATGCTTGTTTGTTTTTTTAATTTCGCACAAAACTACTCGAGGGCTATCTGTGCTAGCCGTCCCTAATTTAGCAGTGTAAGACTAGAGGGAAGGCAGCTAGTCATCACTACCCACCGCCAACTCTTGAGCTACTCTTTTATCAACGAATAGGGGGATTGGCCGTCACATTATAACGCCCCCACGGCTGAAAGGGCGAGCACGTTTGGTGCGACGGGAATGAGAACCCGCGACCCTCAGATTACAAATCACACGCCTTAACACGCTTGACCATGACGGGCTTTCGGTTCGTAGGATCATTCAGGCAACTGCATAAAATTTAGCATGAAAATATCGGTTTAACTTTAAACTTAAATCGTTTCTGATTTACACTATTTTCTGTTTGTCACCAATATTTTAAAGAAAAAAATTACTTTAACCAACGGAGACTATAAATTGTGAAATAAAAAATGTTTCCAAGTCTGTTGTCTACAAATTTCATTTTATACTTTCAGTACACAGAACAACAACAATATTTGATTATTGCTAAGTAACGCGACATAAAACCAATGTTGAAATTAGTGTTAGCAAAATGTTCTGGATTTTCTATATATTAAAAGTTATTAATGTAATTTATTTTTACCAGTAATTATTCCATGAGTGTACCACGAATTTATTTCATGACTTTTTTAATATTGATTGGCTCACGAAAGAATTTACCGACGTTTGATTGCCTCCACTGTACTTTTCTGCCTTTTAATCGGTGAAGTTTAATTTCGCAAAATTTATATATATACTAGGTTAAAAAACACAGAAATAAACTATCTTAACTGTATAAGTTGCATGAGCTTACAGAGGCTAAAATTATCTAAGCTGCAAAGGGCAAGTTACACCATTTTGCAAATTAATTGAAACAAATGGTCATTTTACAATATTTTCAGCATGGCGGCCGGTGTAGGCTCGCTTCACCCGCTGATTTCCTTTAATAGTCATTTTTTCACACAGACGGCGTCATTAGCTGTGTTATGCAGTACGGTCGATCTATTTTTGGGATATATGACGAAATTTTGAGGAATATTACGTCATTCGAAATTGCGTTAGAAGGGCTAGGAGATCAGTCAAAAACAACTTCTTACTAACTCACTGAAGAAAAAACGGTATCAATGGGTCTGAAATACAAGAACTGGACGCAAGAACAATGGAGGAAGGTGTTATTCAGTGACGAGACTCATTCCTTCGTACAGGGTCAAAAAAGTCTGCATGTTCGCAGATCTCCAGGTAAGAAACTTCGAGAATCTCACATCAATCAGTTCGTAAAACATCCCTTGAAGAAGATGTTTTGGGGCTGTTTTAGCTACTATGGCGTCGGAGGCTTACATATCGTAGAAGGTATGATGCGAGGACCACAGTACATCAAATTTTGCAGGGAAGGGTCGTTTCAGAATTGAAAAAGAGATTTCCAAATGGATCTGGCATTTTTCAGCAAGATCTGGCTCCGTGTCACACATCGAAACTTGTGAAGCAGATTAATGATCTTCTGAAAAATAAAGGCGGTCATATCATGTATTAATTTGTGAGTAATTTTTGGATTCTCAAAAATAAAACGCAAAAAATTGAAAAAATCGTAATTTTCCATCTTGTTTCAATTAATTTGCACAAGGGTGTAGCTTACAAAAGCAACACTTATCTTAGCTGTACAGGTTACATCAGATTACAAGAGCAAAAATTATCTTAATACATATATTACATCAGGTTGTAGATTTATGAAATATTTCGCTTACCACAGAAACACATCAATGAAATAATTCCATGAAATAAATAAACTGGGTATACTTCAACAATTTTTGCTGGGACGTTATGTGACAAGGTTTGGGGGATAATATTATGTTTGTGAGGCCTTAAACCCCTACTATAGAGTTGTTTATTAATATCCTTGATAACTGGTATAATATATAGGTATATAAGCTAGTTGTTAATTTATGAGTGTAAAATTATATTATGAACAATTTTTAAATTCAAGTTGCACCATCAACTTTGATTTTTTGAGAGTGTTGTGACGGATTTACTACAATATATCTATTATAATATCGATGTTTGTTTAAGGTAAATTTATATTTAGAAATGTGCATAGCTTATATTGTTAAATTTGTATTGCGAAATTCCCGTCCATTCACTGAAGCTGTAAAAGATTCTCGAGTGTAAGAATCAACAATATATGTGTGTTCGTAAACTCTAGTATATCGCTGGTATTGTTGTACAAGCTTAAATATATTCAGATTCTCCTCAAGCCTATAAAACGTAATCAACGCGACGCGCCAAGAGACATTATATATTATTGGTTTGCTACAACTGATATACTGAAACCTCGGAAGCTGTAGATATGATTAATGCTTTTTAATAGGAATCTTCAAATACATTAACCAGGAACGTTTATATATTTCGAATATTACAAACCATTTAACTTCATGAGTTCCACATCGGGCAACAATATTTTCACAAAAACATTACATAACTTCAGTGATGTCGAGAAACCACTTGTTGAGAAATTTATATGCAAAAACGGCTCGTCTGGGTTGAGAAAATATTTTACATAGAAGAGCGAACAACGTCTTCGGTCATCGTCAGGTTCACAAAGAAAGAGGTAACTGACCGGAAGCTGACCACATGTTTGAAAGGGGTTGTGTAACTGTGTGTCGAAATGTAGAGGGCGGTATTAGATGTTTGAATAATAATTTTATTTATTTTATTATATTAATATAGGTATAAAGGCGTTCCTTTATATTGGTTTATTTTGGGTTTAAGTTGTTGTATAAGTAAGGCTTCTTTAATTTTGCGTTTGTTTATGTTTGTTTCTTTATTTAGTATTTGAGTGTTTTCTATGGTTATGTTGTGTTTATTTGACTTGCAGTGTTCGAAACCAACTAAAGTAAATACAGCTCACGAATCAAAAAACCACGAAACCATATACTGCTGTATACCATATATTCCTGACATCAGCAAACAAATAACCAACATTTGGCAAAAATTAGTAATAAAATATGACATTCCAGTTAATACCAAATTTATTCAAAAACCCGGCACAAAACTGAGGTCTATACTATGTAAAAACTACACTGACAAACACCACACCAACATTATTTATAAAATACAATGTGATAACTGCCACGACTTCTATATTGGAGAAACAAGTAGAAAAATGGAAACCAGATTCAAAGAACATAAAAAGTCACCTTCACACGTTTTCAAACACTGCAAGTCAAATAAACACAACATAACCATAGAAAACACTCAAATACTAAATAAAGAAACAAACATAAACAAACGCAAAATTAAAGAAGCCTTACTTATACAACAACTTAAACCCAAAATAAACCAATATAAAGGAACGCCTTTATACCTATATTAATATAATAAAATAAATAAAATTATTATTCAAACATCTAATACCGCCCTCTACATTTCGACACACAGTTACACAACCCCTTTCAAACATGTGGTCAGCTTCCGGTCAGTTACCTCTTTCTTTGTGAACCTGACGATGACCGAAGAAGGTCGAAACGTTCTTCGCTCTTCTATGTAAAATATTTTCTCAACCCAAACGAGCCGTTTTTGCATATAAATTACATAACTTCATTGCAACAACTTGTCATTTTTCTTTACCAAGTTGAGTCGTGCAGTTGTAACTGTAAAACCAAAGAACTATTTTACTCTGAGGATTTCCATCAATAAACTCCTTAACACGTGGATTGATTTGTTTAATTAATATGCTCCTTACCATAGTTTTGTAAAGAAAAGCAATGTTTAATATTACCTCTGTTCTCAGTCTCAAAACACAACAAAACATTCACTATACAAAGACGAAAAAGATAAAAAAAATATTGAAACTGGACATAATCTAATACATTCTACATGTTTCAATATTTTACTTCGACTTCTAGTAATGACGAAGTAAAATAGTGACACATGTAATGGTGTAGCTTAGAATGTGCCCAATCTTCGGCGCCAATGATGAACGAGCACCACATTACATTCAGTTGGTGTTGTTTCTGCTCGAAAACGGGGCTAGGGCACCTGGGCGACTTAGGGTTATGTGATTAAAAAAGCCACAAAATGACAAAACCTATTTCTTTGTAAAAACATTTGGCCCAATATTGTTATTTGTAGGACACACCAGTGGGCTAGATGGACAGTAAGATGTATGTAACAAATACGACAGATATTTATTCTACAAATAGTGTATTTTGTGCAGTTAATTCCGCGTTCTTTGCCATAAACCCATATGGTAATAAATTTGAAAAATTTATCGTGTGATTCGTACTACGCAGCGTGGTAACTAATTTTTATCAACTCCAGATTTACTTATATAAACGAGGGAGCGATTTAGGAATCGGGTTATAACATCCGAAGAATTAATTGTTTGTTGTTAACACTACCAAAAAAATCTACATAATGGTCTTGCTGTGTTCTGCTCACAACGTGTATCGAAACCTGATTTTTTGCGTTCTAAGCTCTCTGACTTGCTGCTGAGTCACTGGACAGGGAAAGATAAAACCCATAAGTCTTGCACATTCTGCGTATTCTGCTCTCAACCACTGGAGATGTGGCAATCCCTTATCTTGTTGACACGAAAACTGCCTGATAACTTTACAACATGAACTTAAAAACTGTATAAAACAAATGTTTTTTGGATGTTGATAAGCGAATGTTCGCTATGTACCCTGTGACCGGTTCAGTATGCATCCAAAGTTCAATTCGCTCTATCGTGAGGAAATGTGACAGGTTCGAAATTTAAAACGGACAATAATCTAGTAGTATGTAATCAGGAACGATAATTAATACTATTTTTATGTTGCAACAAAAATAATAATAAATAATTTAATTTATTTTGTGCTAATAAGGTTTGACGAAAAAGCTATATTTATTCTCTAGGTCATAAGAGATAACTTTTTATTTCAGAACTGTTCTTTAAGTCGCATTGAATAAACGTTGGCTGAAGTGAAACTTTTTTACCATTACGTGGACGGTAATGTTCCCTTTTTTCTTGCTTTATTACCAAAATGCGTATGTTTCTCCAGCCTTCACAACAAGTTATGAAACATAAATTAACTTATTTTATGTTGAAATTATTTTATAACAATTTACCTCAGAAGAGTTCCAAATAAAAATAAAAATGCAACATCCAAGAACAATATCGTAATGTTAAACAGTGGGAAAATTATATTCCTCACAGTTGATAAGATCAGGGTATATTCGCTTTCGGCACCGGCTTTTGGTCGATGAAGGTCTGGGAAAATCAGGTACATTTTCGACCTCTTCTTTCCCCTGAACTGATGATTTGAGAATTGTCAAATGCTACTGATAGTATTCTGACACAAAACTCTGATATAATTTCTTCCCATTTTCTGGGCCGTGTCCTTGAATACAATGCTAGTAGCATTTAGTGTAATTGTCCTCTTAATTAGGTCACTGACACTTGCAAACAGTTCGCACCATAATATATCGCTTCATTTGGTTGTATATTTTCACAAATATTTCCAAAATCAAATTACACCTGTTCACAAGATATATTCACATCTTACTCTTGGTAAATAATTTTAATGTCTAGTGCAGGTGGTCTTTATTTCCAAAGTAAAATTTAATTGTGAGAGGCACTTGGCCCTCTCAGTATAATGTGTTATATAGCGATCTATTTTTATTAACAAATGACGTTTGTATCAATGTTAGTAAAGCAACGGGACTGGAAATAGGTATGCATAATTATGTAAAGATATTGATTTTGATATTCTTAAAGCTGCAGTGGGTGTTGGATTTTATTTATTTACAATTTCTTAAGATTTGTTTCTGCTACGTTTAACCACGCTGGGCACACATGTCGTACTGTTTGTTTGTTTTTTGAATTTCGCACAAAGCTACTCGAGGGCTATCTGTGCTAGCCGTCCCTAATTTAGCAGTGTAAGACTAGAGGGAAGGCAGCTAGTCATCACCACCTATTGCCAACTCTTGGGCTACTCTTTTACCAACGAATAGTGGGATTGACCGTCAAATAATAACGCCTCCACGGCTGAAAGGGCGAGCATGTTTAGCGCGACTGGGATGCGAACCCGCGACCCTCAGATTACGAGTCGCACGCCTTAACGCGCTTGGCCATGCCGGGCCGCACATGTTGTACTACTGGTGTGTGTTTTCTTATAGCTATTTGCTGTGCCCACCGAGGGGAATTACTGGTCTAATATATTGTTTAAAAATGTTAATAATATTTGCTGTAGATGCTTCTGTGTTGTTGCCTGTTAATCATTTTTAATAGTTTACTTGTTGCTACGTTTTTTTCTTTTGTAGTTTTGCCCATGTATTTACTCAAAGATCATTTTGAATCATGCGTTAGGCCTAAAAAATTTGCTAAAGAATTGGCATCAAGAATAACTCCACTGAAACATAATTCAGGAAGGTTTGGACGCAATTTCACGATTTTAAGAATAATATTAATTTTAATTCTATAATTCTAACAAAACTCAACTGTTTGGTAAAACTGGTTCTAAGTTACTTGACGCCATTAAGGGTGTGTCTGAGCTCTTCCAGATAGCTACATCATAAAAAACAATAAAGTATAACAAATATCGTTGAATGCCTGGTCACTTACATATATAATGTACAGAATAGCACTGTCTTTTACTGAGGAACATCCGCCTGTGGTGTAAAGTACTCTGAGTCGGTGCCCTCAACATGTACTGTACCTTTTCTGCTATCAATAAACATGGATAATCTGGAAATAACTCCTATTGATAATTGCATTTATTTTAAATTGAATCTTAAACCATTGTGTCATACGGTGTTAAATGCTTTCTCGGTATTGAGAAAGCAAGCGACTGAGTTTTATTGTGATTAAAGCTGTCTATTACGGTTTCAGTAAGAGTTACTAAACTTTCTGAAACAGTTTTGAACTTCAGGTAGTTTTGATGCGATCTTTAGAAAAACTGAGATTCTATTGTTAATTATTCGCTCCAAAATTTTACCCATACAACTAATTAAACTGATCGGTCTGTAATTTTTCTGCTTATGCGCTGGTTTTCCTTCCTTCAAGAACGTAAATACATTTGCTTGCTTCCAAGACGCAGGGATGTATCTCAAATTTAGAGATAAATTAAATAAAGTTGTTAAGTGGTCGAATAATCTCTGAACTTCTTTATTTAACAGTATTGTTTGTATTTGTTTTTTTTATGATGTTTCGTTTTTTTTTGTATGTTTGATAGATAATATAGCCTCTGGTTTAGTTATTGTGTTCATGATTTTGTGTGTGTGTGTGTGTGTGTTGGATCGTGATTGTTACGTTGAATGATTCTTGTAATGACCGGATATTTTGGTTTATGTAAGTTTTGATTTTTGTGTACATATTTATTTACTTTTCTGAAGAAATGGTGTAACAGATTTGCCGTTATACGTTTATATACGTATGTGACTTATATTGTAGGATGTGGATTGCGCAAATTCCGCCTGTTAGCTAAATTTGTAGAAGATTCTTGAGAGTAAGAATCGACAATATTTCTTTTACGAAAAAGCTAGCGTGTTTGAAATTTGTTGAACGCTGTAGAATCTCGCGTGATTCATATAAAAGCAGCAAGCCCTGAGAAAGTAATAGAATATTATTATTGGTCAACTACACTCAGTGTGCTATGGGTCTCAGAAATTGTAACTGTAATTAACGCCTACAAAATTAGATAAAGAACGTTTATAGATTTCGAACATTACAAATCGGTGAATTGCAGTGCACTGATTTCTGACGTTAGTATTTCTAACAGAGCATTAAATATTGTTGTCAGTAAGAAGTCAGCTTGTAACCTGTGTGAGGCCAGCCATGCTAGTTAACTAAGCGAGGCGAGACAGTAACAACTCAGAATTAATTTGCTTGTCATGGACCTAGATCGTCGATAAGATATTCAGTTTTAGTCCGGATATAAGACTCAGTAGGGCTTGTAATTTTGAAAGACTCTTGTATATAAACCATCATTTGCAATACCAATTAGTAATAATCGTTGTTATAAATTGTATATTACATATTAAAATATATTTGCATTAAGAAAATGTGTGTGTGTGTTTTTTATAGCAAAGTTACATCGGGCTATTTGCTGTGTCCACCAAGGGGAATCGAACCCTTGATCTTAGCGTTGTAAATCTGAAACGGGGGACGTATTAAGTAAGAAAATTGTGTGTATCAATCTTGTTGGTAAATATCATAAATTTCATACATATTAACATTTAATTACCTTCTAAATTAAAATCAAAATATCCGGTTGTTTGATATAGTAATACGTAACGTACGTAACATAATAATATCGGAGAATAGTCTGAAATAAATTATAACACGTAACACATGTTTCGGTTGTTCCTGTTTACTTTGTGTTGCGTATGTTATTCTTTCATGCAGTGGTTGACCCTTCTTCATCCTGTTATTTAGTGTTTCTGGCCAATGTCTGTTCATCCCAGGTGGTTTAATTTTCGTTCATCTGATTTTACTTCCGTTCCTTCTTCATCAGAGTTGGGCTTTTAACTCGTAATCTGAGGGTCGCGGGTTCGAATCCCTCTCGCACCACACATGCTCGCCATTTCAGCCGTGGAGGCGTTATAATATGACGGTCAATCACACTATTCGTTGGTAAAAGAGTAGCCAAGAGTTGAAGGTGGGTGATGATGACTAGCTGCCTTCCCTCTAGTCTAACACTGCTAAATTAAGGATGGCTAACGCAGATAGCCCTCGAGTAGCTTTACGCGAAATTCAAAAACAAACAAACAAGCACAATTTATTATATTATCTAGTTTTACACTAATAGCCATATTCGTAGTATTATTGCCAATCAAGTCGGAAGAGGCCGATGGCTTGTGTGTGTCGCAGCACGCTTGACGACCAAAGCGTAACCGTTGATTATGTTTAGGCCTGTGATTTCCTCTGTTGTTTCATGGTGTTGCTAAGTACCGGTAAGAGAACGTAATACAAAGTATGACCTTTCTTAGTAAAATGGGTTTCCTGTCACAGACGGTTCTGGATGATATTGTTGTAGACCTAATTTTTATTGTCTGTTGTAGAAGGTCAGGCCCCAATTAGGGTTTATAAAGAGGAACGAGAGAGTAAATACCCCGTTTTTACATATATAAATACCCCATCTCATCTCTTTGAAAATCAGCGTGGGAATTTTTCATGCTATCTCTATCTATCTATCTCCGTAGGTGTTTGGGTTTATTTATTTATATACCCAGAAGGGTCAGGTACACCAGACCTCTTCCTCCTTCCATTACTTTGTTGGAGTGACCAGATTAATATATTTCGAGTAAATACTGAATGGCTGGAGTAACATCATAACTTTAGTCTGGTCCTTTTCAGGGCAATGCCCATGTATATTGTTCTTTTTTTTTTTTTAATAAGTCTAGAACGTAGGTGGCCTGTTTTACTTTAGTTCTATTTTATTATTACTGTTATTATTATTATTTTAAATGATTTTATCTTAGTGATCTGATGTACAAATTTAACGGGGAGAGATGTTTAGGTCTCTCTTCATCATATATGCAATATCTGTCTAGTTCGCATAACAACTCATTTTATCGCCAATTTTTATCAAAATATTTTATTGTACTCTGTAGAAGTCTATCTGGTATTGTTTCTGTATTTGAGTAATTATGCATGAACTTTGATGAAGTGGTTTTAGGTACTCTGTATGTAATTAGTGTATTCTGTAATGTTTGGAGTTTGGTTTGAATTTGTTTTTCACTTACGTTAACCCATGCAGGAGCTGCATAGTCTATTACAGGCCTAATGTATGTCTTGTATATTTTAATGATGTTTTCTGGTGTTGTTCCGTAGTTTTTACCAGTTAGACTCCTAGCATAGTTTATTCTTCGCCAAATTTTAGTTTTTATGCTATTTACATGTTTTATCCATGTAAGTTTTGAATCATATGTTAACCCTAAAAATTTTGCCGATGTAGCAGTTTGGAGAAGTTTTCCGTTCATGTAGATCTGGGGTTGAACTTTTTGATGTTTCGTTGACTTTGAAAATATATCAAATTGTGTCTTCGCTGTATTTATTTTAATTCTATATTTTCACAATATTCACATAATCTATTTAGTTGTGGTTGTAAATTTGTGGCTGCTATTTCTGGTGTAGGGACACTTTTCCAGATTGCAACATCATGAGTGAACTGTGACGCGTATCCATGGTTTGGGTCTTCAAGTGACATATTATTTAAACACATGATGAAGAGAGTAGGACTAACCACCCCTCCTTGAGGGACGCCAGCTTCTGAAGTAAAGAACTCCGAGAAGGTTCCCTCTACGCTTATTCTATATTTTCTGTTTGCCAAAAGGTTAGATAACCAGCGAATAATTCTACGCGGTAGTCCCATTTCATACATACTGAACCGAAGATCATTGTGCTGTACAGTGTCGAATGCTTTCTCGATATCGAGGAAGCAGGCAACAGTGCATTTTTTATTATTAAAGCTGTTTATTATTGTTTCAGTTAATCTAATTATGTGATTTGTTGTTTGTCTATATTTTCTAAATCCGTTTTGTTCTTCTGGTAATTTTGCATTGATCTCCAAAAATGTGGAGAGTTTATTGCTTATTATTCTTTCAAGAATTTTGCCTACACAGCTGGTCAAGCTGATCAGTCGATAACTGTTTGGTTTATTGGATGGTTTTCCTTCTTTGTGGAACATTAAAATATTAGCTTGCTTCCAAGAGACTGGGATGTATCCAGAGTATAGAGATAAATTAAATATCGCTAATAGGTGGTCAAATAATTTTGGAATGCCTTTTGTGAGAAGAATTGTTTGTATTCCATCATTTCCTGGTGCTTTATTTTTTGAATTTTTGATTGCTTGTTCAAGTTCATTTAGTTTGATTTTTTTGGTGCGTAGTTGGGTATTGTACTCATATGTATTATTAGTGTTGCTGTTTTTAATGTTGACTGGAAAGTGTGGTTCATATAATTCTATGTTATTTGCTTTGTGGTTGTTTATTTTATTGTAGTAATGGTTGTTCATGTCCGGGTCATTATGTGTTCTGTAATTGATGTTTGAAGGCTTCTGCTTTTTCTTTGTTGGTTTGTGCTAAGGTGTTGTTATATTCCAGTGTTGGGTATTTTCTTGTCGTAGGTTCATTTGTGAATCTTTTTAAGTATAGCAAGAACTTTCTAGGGATAAAAGGCGAAAGATATTCGCGCTAGATTTCGAAAATATCCTTATCTGAATTTCGCGCGCTAATCTACTAGAGGACTATCAGTGTTAGCTGCCCCTTATTAAACAATGAAAAACTAAAGCTAATCATCACTAAAATTGTGGGGATGATCATAACATTATCAGTCCCACCGGCTGAAAGGACGAGCATGTATGGTGAGACGAGAGTTGCTAGTCAAGTATTCTACAACTTAGCCGTGTTGAGCATAAAATGGCCTGGCAAACCTAGAATTGGGAAATTATAAGTTCTGCGTTTGTCACGTGCCATAGGGGTAAAAATATTTTTTTTTAAATTAATATAAGTTTCAAAATATTGCTCAAAAACAATGCTGTGTAATTAAATTGTTATAAAACGACTTTTTTTTTACAATATTAGAGCGATCCTCCAAGCGATCCTCGTTTTTTTTGTTTTTTTTAGCTCCCTCTTCTCTTGATAGATTTGAGATGTAAGTACAGTTTTAGGCTTACGAAGGCGAAGTCTTTTGATTGATATATTTGACCATGCCCAAGGTCTCATATGTTAATTCACTCTAATCCTGCCTCAAATAATTTCAGGTGTTGTCGTTATTGAGGATTACCTTTTGCATTTGTTTTTATTGTGTATAGGGGGTTATTGTTGTTTTTTTTTTGCAAGTAACATCTTCCATTTATATGTAATGAATTTAATTTTCACTTTTAAATATGACTATGATTTATTGCAGTGGTTATCTTTTTGTGATATTCGTATTTATTTTGCCATTTGATAATGGCGTTACCTCTTATAATGCTATTTATTTCTTTGCACACTTGGCTTGTTTGTTTTGTGCTGATAATATGGGAAAAAAGGGACGAGACATTTCACTCAACCTTATGGTTGTTACTTTTCACATTATCTTACGTCAACTTTCAAGGCCACACCTTTTACTACTGTTGTGTAATTTCTTTATATATGTGTAGTGTTTTGTGATTTTAAACTTAAATATGAAGTGTTTTTTTTTCACTGATGATTTGCCTAATTGCAGTTGCTAATAATACGTATAAAATCACGAATGATATTAAAAACTATCAAATATACTCTTACATGAGACTGTTCCGTTAAAACTAAAACTTATTCGATGCTGACTTGTTCAAATAAGGGTTAAGACCTACTGAAAAAAATGTTCTAAGCTTTGTCGTACGCAGGTATTTAAAAATCGTGATATTTGTTGTAGATGATATCAAGAACCGCAACTGAAAGCGGGTTACAACTTGCTACGTGTCAGATGAAAAACGCATTAATGTTATTTCACTTAGCAAATTAATATTACTTTAGAAAGTTTCTTGGTCTGATAAATATGTATTCTTAATGTCAACTTAGACACGTTTACACAAGCATCATTTCAAGGTGAACACTATGACCCAAACGATAGATATGTAAAATGACACTTCTTTTTAACATTTGGATCCGATTTGACGACACTGACAGCACGTGATATTTACAATGCCATCTCGTGGCATAAATGTAATGTTAGCTGTAGTCGCGTAATGTCTGTCACAGGCAACAGAGTCGTCTTTTTAGGGGCTCACAAAAACCCCAGTTTTTTAGTGGAATCGTTTCAAATTCCTAAAGAGGAAGATCTGCGAGAAGGGGAAATCTTGTTGAAGGTTCGACTAGCCACAATTTGTGGTTCGGACCTAACAACGTTAGAGGGTCGTAGGACAACACCAGTACCAAGGTAATAAGTATTGTAACAGATATCTAATGGGTGATTAACACAGTTACTGTATATATACACTACTGTTTATACATTAGTTAAATTGATTTAACCTTTTTGCTCTTCCCTGCTTCCCACAAAATTAAACAGTTATGATGTATACTGTTTTAACGCTTGCTTACACTATTAGTGCCATGAAACAACACAAATGGTCAACATTTGAGTACTTATTCAGCTTACAAATATTCAAGTAAGTTATCCATTTTAAGTTGTAAAAAAAAAAAGAACTTCGTATATTGTTTCCTCTTTGAAACTGTATTTCAGCTAATTCAATGAATTGTGGGAGGTATTGATCAGTTAGAATAAGCAAAATATAACTAAAAATGTTCAGTTGATAAACATTGTCTGGCTATTTCACGTAATTTCAAATAAACATGATTTTTATAGGTTTAAAATTGTATGCTCGCAGTGGAATGTGAATATAAGCATTGTATTATGTATGTGCTTGTTAAGTTTTTGGACAAATATATTCCAGTTCATTAAGATAGATAAAAAATAAAACAAGAACGATTTGGGATATTGGTGATAAAAAGTTATAATAGAATTAGTAATTATTTTTATAGCACGTTTTTGCTCTAATTTCAAAGAACGTCCGTTACTGTAGATGGACCTTTTCTGGTAGCACAAAGAGAGAGGTTGACGTTTGTCTGATTCACTTCTATTTTTAACATTTATTTCCGCATAAACCGAAGCAGTGATTTCACTGGGAATATCTGTGAAACGTCGAGTAATAACGTTGTACGTAGGCCTCGCAAACCATAAATACACAGACATAAACAAACCGTGGAATTTATACTGGCAGGAAAAAAAAAATATTGACTGGATTATACGAAATAAACCGTTATGCGGCTGTGTCGCTTTTCGAGTCACGTGCTGTGTAGGCGTGCAAACATTTCAATAGTTTAACACTTTATCAGATTGTTTTCTTATTAGTGAAGTAGGCTATTAGTTATTCTAACGTCACTAAGTGCCCAATAGGAGGGGTGCTCTGAAGTAAGTGCTTATTAAGAGGTTTAGTCAAACAAAAGCTTTCTTTCACTGATCGAAACAAAAAGGTCGGTAAAATTTTTCATGTTTAATTAACAGTGTATAGAAACATTAACATTTCTGTAAATATGTTTTTTTATACAGATATACTTGGAAGTTTGAAAATGTTTGAAACATTCCTAAATAGAGTGACATATATACATAAACCACTTGTTTTATTTAGAACTAAGCCACATCACACTATCTTCTATGTCTACCGCGGGTAATTGAACCCGTATTTTAGCATCGTAAGTCCGTAAACCTGCCACCGGGGAACAAATGTATCGGAAAAATAATCGTAAAATATTATAAAATCAAATTCGTGCTACTAGCGACAGTCGACAGTATACGACATTTTTTGAACTATTTTTAAATACTGATTTGTTATTTGTTAGTAAACAATTTATGAGTCTACCAACCAAGAGTATTGAAAAGTAATTTGAGACTTTTTTTTTTTTCACGAAATATTTGTAAGATGTTTTTCCGGTCTTCAGATGCTTTATGTATATCATATGAAAAATTGTCCATATATTTTTCCATCTCAAATATGTTTGACCATATGTTCTGGTATAAGTAAAATACCGCCAAGCTTCAGCTGAAAGAAACACTTTAACACGTAAAGCATGACGTGCACGTGCTGTTGTAAATCAGCACGTGCTGTAAAGGTGTAATAAATCTCGGAGATTTTAATTCACTTATTTTTGCTAGTTGAGATTACGTCATGTTATTAGCAGATTTTTTGTGTACGTGTACCAAAACGTTAACAACTACGTGATGACGAGAAACTCGAAGTAAAAACGTGTCTCGAGACGGCTCGTATGAGTATTAGAAATTTAATTAAAATAAAGTGGAGAACAGCGTTTCGACCTTCTGAGGTCATCTCTAGATTAACGATGACTTAAGAAGGTCGAAACGCTGTTCTCTACTTTATTTTAATAAAGGTTTTAATATCTATACCAGTCATCTTGACGTAGTTAACTATTACATTCATATTTTCAACATGTCGTATGGTAAATTACGTCAGTCTCCCCTTTATACATTTATCGTTTTTGTCTCTCACAATATATTTTTTTTCTTGTTCTCGGCTTCTTGTTTGTAAACAACTCATGTATTTTGATTAAGGAATGGATATATTATAATCGACCGTTTTTATACTTGTCAGCCATGCCCAAATGATTTATTTACATGTAGTTAAGTAGGCATAAAAACCGATAAAACTTTATGGAATAAGAAAACAATTTCAGTGATGTTGCCTTAATTTCGACTATTACGTATTATAATTTATTTCGGATGAATATCTAATTTATTGTTACGTACGTGACGTATTACGATTTCAAATAACCGGATATTTGAACTAGGAGATACTTAAATGTTAATATGTGTCAATTTTATAACATTTGCCAATAAGATTGACACGATTACGAAGAGTTTTCTTTCTTCACACAAATGGTCCGGCATGGCCAGGTAGTTAAGGCACTCGACTCGTAATCCAAGGGTTGAGGGTTCTAATCCCCGGCGCACCAAATATGCCCGCTCTTCAGCCGTGGAGGCGTTATAATGTGACGGTCAGTCCCACTATTCATTGGTAAAAGAGTAGCCCAAGAGTTGGCGATGGGTGGTGATGACTAGCTGCCTTTCCTCTAGTCTTGCACTGCAAAATTAGGGACGGCTACCACAGATAGCCCTCATGTAGCTTTGCACGAAATTCAAACCAAATCTTAACACAAATATTTTAATATGCAAAAAGGAAGAAACTACAACATATTATTACAGATAGTTAATACAAATAAATAATTATATACAATAATTTTACGAACTCACAAACAATATTCAGTTCTCTGTCTGGTCTGGAACTGAATATTTTAAGAACGGTCCGGATCCATGAGGCAAAAATTATTTTACATGACTGGAATGCTAGCTAGTTCTATTCTTGATTGGCCTGACGCCGTTCACAAGCTCACTTTTTATTGACGAAAGTATTTAATGTAATGCCCTCGTAGGAATACTGATATTTTGATTCTCTGAAGTCGAACGGTTTGTAATGTTTGAAATTTATAAACGTTCCATGTTAGACTCTGTAGTTTCCGATAAATGAGCGTTAATCACCATTATAACTTCCGAGGCTTATAGTATACTGAGTGTAGCTGACCTCTAACATTAAACTGTTTCTTAGCGCGTCGACTTGTATAATTTAAGGCGAAATACTTTAACGTTCAACAGTGTTCGAAGACACGCTAGAGTTTTTGTAAAATAGATATTATTGGTTCTTACTCCATTAAATTTATAGATTATCGGAACAGGCGGGACTTGTGCAGTACATATCTGACAATATACATCACATGCATAAAAAAACTGTACTGAAACAAACGTAGGTATTAAGACAAATACATGAGTAAATCCGTTACACGACTGATACTGTGGCGAGGGTTGTTCTCTGTGTCAATTTTGTAATTCATGATTTCTTTGTTTAAATTGGGACGAGCGTGGCCTGTTGGTTATCGTGCTTGGACTCTGAACTTAGGGTTCGTGTTTTGTAACTGCAAAAATACATTCAGAATTTTGGAGCTGTGGGTACTCCAAAAAGTTTTATATTCTTTACTTTCGTGCAAAGCTACACCAGGACCATCTGCGCTAGCCTTCCGTAATTTAGAAGTAATAGACTAGAGAGGAGGCATCATCACACACCTCCAACTGTTGGAGTGCTTTTTACCAACGAATAGTGGAATTGACCATAACTTTAACGCCCATTAAGACTGAAAGAGCGAGCATGTTAAGTGATGGGATTCGAACTAGCGACCCGCAAAATGCGAGTCGTGTTTCCTAAATACCGGATTTTGTGAAGTGTGCGTGCGATAAAACGTGTTGGTAAAATTATATTATTCGGCTAGACAATATCAACCTAAAGAACTTGCGGTGGGTACCGTTGACAAGTTCTTTTCTCCTATAAGCTATCACTTTAAAATTAGGGAGGGCTCTAAGCATATAACCCTTGCATATAGCTTTACACACGCACAAAAACCTGAACCAATTATTCGATGCTTAAGTTTTATTTTTTCTTATATAATAACTTGCTTGGTGTGTGAAAAACAGTGCATTCTGTAGCATAATTATGTGACGTATTTTGTTGGAATATTAATTTTATAATTTTAACCGCAACAGTTTTTGTTATTATGGTCGTTGATTTTGTGTAAAATACTTAACTTCTAACTGGATGCTTGTCGTCAGCTCTCTTTCGCTGAAAATTACTTGCGCTTTTGTTTTTTTTCGGGCTGCATCATGAAAACACCAAATTCAGGAGTGGGGTGAAGATCTTTTGTTTTGTTTTTGCTTGTGACCGCATAAGTTAAACGCAATTTCAGCAACGAATATAAACAAACCACGTGTGATTGGATACTGTTATTATATATATACAAAATCTTCTAATTGTTGGAAAAAAATCCCTAGCGAAGTAAATATATAATAGTGTTAATAGAAATACAATGGGTCTACTAATGTCTTATGACAAATAAGTTAATTACAATCGTTCTTCGCTTACTTAAAAAAATGATCTCGTACCATAACAAATTTAATTGTTTGTAGTATTTTAGGCCACGAAGCAGTTGGAGAAGTCGTTTGTAGCAGACGAACAACGAATAATTTATCAGCAGGAGATCGCGTGTCATTCACAATATCCGACTCTTGTAGCAGATGCCACAGATGTCGCGATGGTTTTCCGCAAAAGTGTGAACGTTTAATGAAGGTACGGGGACTTTTTTAATCGCTAGACTATGTTATTAATATTTTCAACTTATGTTTAGTAGTAACACCAGTGTTTTCAATGAATTTTTATAGTTACTTGGTTTTTTTTAGTGTTGGTTAATTCTGTTTGACGTTTTTTTTATAATTAAAGGCTTATAATTAACTGATTAGTTATTTATTAATGTATCATAAGAATTTTAACCTCTTGTAAAAAGTTCTTTTATAATCGCAGTGATAACAAATAAAAATTGTTAGTTATTTATAAATACAAATGGTGATACTGTAGTCTATGGCATTACGGGTAAATATATATTGCACATAGTTAATTAACAATCGAAGATAGTTTTATATATATATTCGAATTTAGTAGCTTACTATACAACTGTATTTCGCACAAATGCTAATGGTTTGTGTTTTTTTTTAATTATTAACTAGCCGATTACCCGTGGCCCCAGTGCATTAGCTCCTTGTGTGATGTATTCGTGACGTTTTATTTGCACCGTGAGAATGGACAAAAATACAATTCCCCATGACGGGAAAATCGTGACCACTATTGCAACCCAACATGCAGAGGACAAAAATTTCAACAAAGTTGAATATTGCACTTCGCGTAATAAAAACGTTTTCCCAGTATCATGTTAGTAAGAGATCCCTTATAGTATAACAGATATAGTGTATTTTATACAATGGATAACTGTATTTTTATTTTATAACTTTTTTCAGTATGGACACGTTCCTTTGAACAATGGAGCCGGACTTAATGGTTGCTATTCTACACACATGGTCTTGGGCCAGGGTACCCACGTGTTTAAAGTTCCTGACAACCTCTCTGATGTGGTATGTGCTCCAGCAAACTGTGCCTTAGCAACCATGTTCCACGCCGTACAGTCTATACCTTTGAAACCAGCTGTTTACAGAGACTCTGTGGCTGTAATTCAAGTAATCACATTTCCCAAATAAAACTTAATGTTTATTAGCAAATTGATTTCATATAATAATAATAATAAAATATATCAAAAAATGTTAATTCTTATTAAAATTCATTGGTGTACAGATTAACACTACTAATTAAATTTAACTAAATAATAAAAGTCCCTGGTGACGGAATAGTCTGTTCCAACTTAAACATAAAAAATATCATAACCTCAGAAATTATTTTTAAAAATTCTGGTAATTTAGATATAATGTGTAACATATTGTAGGGTTTGAAAGGTTTTTACTGTATATAATTTGTTTATAATACTAAATACAAGTCGCGTGTCTCATTGAACCTCGGTGTTTTTAGGGTTTCCGTGTTTCTGATCGCTAAAATTATTGAATACATATTCTTCCTCGGAAAATAAAATCAATCATATAAGAAAGTGAATTTTGTAGAGATAAGAAAAACAAAAATTAAATAAGAGGTTCACAAAGTTCGTGTTTTTCGTGAGTTTTTTTTTCTTTCTACTTCATTCTGTCAACCACTAGGACATTACACTGAGCTCTCACACTTCTGCTGGTATACCCCGAGATTGCGCGAAATGTTGAAAGCACATGCAAACGTTGTTTAACGTTCTTATACGATATCGCTCTGTTTTGTTTACTTCCTTCGCTCGAGTAGACAGGAACTAGTGAGCAATGACGATAACAATATGGGGACGTTGTTTAATAAACCGACTTTGTATGAATTGGTTTTAATATAGCGATATATGAAGCCATTTTTAGACTGTGAGACGAACATGTCTAAAAAAGAAAGTTTTCCAGCTTGGATTTCTGAATACGATTTTGCGCCAGTCGTATTTCTGTCCTGTTTCGTGCGTGTCAATATTCAGTGAATTTTTTAAACGTACAATAGTAGTAGCGAAGTTGATAATTCTCGTCTTAGTGTAGAATTAGGTTGTCATCATCGGTTAATGTTTCGTTTATCGTCTGTTTCTGAATCTTTCGCTGTGTCACGAGTTTTTATCTCAATTGGCATGCTTTCTTTTTTTAATCTGATAGGTCAACTGAAAGACAATCACTCGAAACAAAGTTACATTTTCTAAGCACAAAACTACACAGTGGGATATCTGTGCTCTGCCAACAACGGGTTCACAGTGTTATAAGTTCGCACGCATACTGCTGCGCTCTGGAAATGGGCAAATTTTCCAACTCTCTGATTCTCGAGCTTTTGCCTTTCAATAGCTCAGCGATATGTCTGAAGGTTTCATTCGCACTACATCCAAGAAACGTGTTGACCATAATTTAAAATATTAGGTTACTAAGGTGAATGGGCATTGTGTATTTAATAATGATAGTGTCGAAATGTCAGACTTGTTCGAAAAACTAATCTTACTGTGAAATTGAAACAAAAATCTGCCACCAACCATCTGGTACCAACGTTGGGGGTGTTGCAACCTTACGGTCAATCTCACTATTCACTGGTAAGAGAAGCCCAAGAGTTGATGAAGACTAGTTGTTTTTCCTCTAGTCTTTTATTCCTAAATTAAGGACGACTACTATAGATAGTCCTTGTGTAGCTTTTCACGCAATTCAATTGTTAAACTCCCCATGGACCCAAACTCTATAGACAAGTTCAGTTGCCACCTGTAAAGTTTCATAAAGATCCGTGATTGCATGGCAGATAATTTCACACACAACAAATGGTCAAATACAAATTTCTGATTGAACACTCTTAATACAACAAGTTTTGTCAGAACTAGAGAAATACAATCGAATATCTATGAAAGGCTCAAACGCCTGTTCGTTCTTGCCAGGACATCTACAACACAGTTTGGTTCAACTTTAATATCACAGTGAATGTACAATGAGGCCAAGCATTCAATCGATCTTCAATGGTGGTATTTCTCAAATACGTTTTGAGTCTCTTGAGAGTTGAAAACGAACGCTCCATTGAGCTTGTTGACACAGGCAGCGTGGAAAATACTTTCAACAGTCTAGAAATGACTGGGAACATTTTTGCATTGTACATTGCATATGCATCACTGACATTTTTTGGTCTGTTGTTCGCAAATGATTTGTACCAAACCCTAAGTTCACGTACTGCAGCTAGCGAAGTGTTGTCAGTGTCAGCCTTGTATATATTAATCAACTCTTTAATTTGGTCACATTGTTGTACTGTAGGTTCTGACCGTTCTGTGGTAGATCCTGATGGTAGTAGACACATGAAGTTTGTAAGGAGAGTTTTGTGACTGGACAGACGGTCACATATTTGTGAAAGAAAGTGATCAACAAATGACAAATACAACAATACGGAAGTACTCCTCAGGGCTAGTGGTTTGTGGGTCATCACGGTACATCTGTCTTTTAGCCCGCCTTGGCATTATGATGTCAATTTGAAGTTCACTACACAGTTTGAGCCTCACAGAAAATGTTGTTAAATTCATTCACTGTTATTTCTGAGTGAATGAATTAAATCTTCCCCTATTTCTGCGTGATGCATCGCAGCACGTAAATCAATGTTCTGTTGTTGCAGTAAGTTGCACAGAGGTAAACTAAAGGAAAACAATTTAGCAATGGTAAGTAGAGTGATGATGAATTCTGGCTGTGTTATAGAACACAACAATTGATTGGCTTGCATGGCAGAATCTGTCTTGCCAACTGCAACTGCATGGATTAATTCCAGAAAGACAATGACTGAGTCATGCCTCTCAACCCACCGGGTGGGGCAGAGACCTTTCTAACTTTTTTTTTTCGATTCAGGTGCTTTATTATTCACCGAAAGAGCCAAAACGTGCTTTAGTTTGGGTGTATTGAGAAAGTTTTCAATGCTAGAAATTACTCCCATGCAATTTCGCACAGGAACTTCTTTACAAGCATCAGAAATTGCCAAGTTTAAGGAATGGGCACTGCAGTGTACATAAGGTGCAAGTGGGAATTTATCAGTTATGTGTCTCTGGACACCATTGAATTTCCCGCTCATAGAGGCAGCACCGTCGTACCCTTGTCCTTGCAGGTAAGCCATATCAATACCATATTTTGTCAGATTGGTTATAACATCAGCCAAGTTTCTGCCTGTCACATCATAAACAGGTATACGTTGCAAAAAATCTTCTCTCATTGCAACAGAGTTGTCATTGGCATGCAGATATCTAACACACAGCAAAAACTGTTCAATGCCTGAAATATCTGTTGTTTCATCAGCTAATATCGAGAAACACTTTGCAGCATTAACCCTGTTGACCAAAGCATCAAGAACATGAGTATTACAGGAATTGATGATTTTATTTTGAATTTGAGGACTCAGATACGTAGCATTCCTCTTTGTACTCTTAAGGCTTGCTGAAAGCTTGACATCACCCTTTGCCCTGTAGCGCAAAATTGCCCGAAAATCCCCATCATTACTGATGGGCTCCTCATCAGTTTCACCAACAAACATTGAACTAGAATCATATTTTATCCTCGAAGCTAAACCATGTCTTCCACACAGCAATACAGTATCAATAATAGACATTAAATATTGCTGACTGTGTTCAATTTCTTGCTTGTAAGTTGCATCAAGCTGCAAATGTATGTTGATTGTAGAGTAGCCATCTCCACTGTGAAAGCCAACGATGCAGAGTGTTTGCATGATTTTTAATGCAAAATTAATATAATGAGGAGTCGACTTACCTGTTTACCAATGCTGACATCATCAGAAATGTAATTTCCAATGTCTCAGACTGGACCTGAGGTGGTAGTGGCAGCACTGGTAGAAGGCCACGGTGTTGACTCTGACAATTCAGTTGACAATTCTGATTCAACCTGATTGGCTGCAGCAGATTGATCAGGTTCAGTCTCATGAATGGGTTCAAAGAACCCATGCAGTGTCATTTGCTTTTTCAGGCTTGACATAGTGAATGATTGTTTATCGCAACTTGTCACGTTCACAGTACTATTGGCGCCATCTATAGTGAATGATTCACTATAGATGGCGCTAATGGTACTAAGTTAGTGTCATTATCTGAACATACACTGTCCATCTATAGTGAATGATTCACTATAGATGAACCTGACGATGACCGAAGAAGGTCGAAACGTTGTTCGCTCTTCTATGTAAAGTGTTTTCAGCCCAAACGAGCCGTTTTGCATATAGTTAACAAGTGTCATTATCTGAACATACACTGTCCATGATATTTGAATACAGATTATAGACACTATACATATATTTTGGACTCTCCTGAGTGACTCTATATTTTATGTTGATGACAGGACTGCAGGCCTACTCTGCTGGGCCTGATAATTTCAAGTTATTTATTACATATATATATAGACCTATATATTTATTTATGTTTAAAGAAATAAGACAAACACCTCAGTGTTCCATTCTGAAATTTGGCCAATAGGTGGTTTCAAATGCATAATTCAGGATTTTCTTTTATGTTTTTATTTAAAATTTCCCGGGCGCATGCCCCCGGAACCCTCCCCCTAGCATGGCATCGCGCCTGCGGTGGTTGCATCAAGCACTCAAACTAAAAAATGGCTACGCCCCTGTTCAGTAATATAGTTGTGTTTGTTTAACCCTCCATAAAAACAAAACAACTCAGGATCTCATTGTGAGAGTGTTTTAACCAAAGTATTGAACAGGCTTAACTACATAAGGCCTCTAAGTATTTGTGGACACCTCTGATGGGTTTCTCTTAATGATGTTGAAACCTTATCTGTTATGTACAATAACTGGATAATATCCACGACGTTCTCTCGTAGACCCGAATTAATGAACAGATGCAGTCCGTTCATCTTAACCATGGTCCATCTGTCAGTATATTTACATAAATTTAGTTTTTGAGACACGTTGTTTGTTTATTTCTCGAATTTCTCGACAAGCTACTTGAGATTTATCTATTTTAGTCGACACCACCGACCGCCAACTTTTGGGCTACTATTTTACCAACGAAAGTGGGATTGATTATAAATCATAACGCCCACACGACTAAAAGGTTGAACATTATATATGTAAAAACGGTTCGTTTGGGTTGAGAAATTTTTTACGTAGAGGAGTGAACGTTTTGTCCTCCTTCGATTCTCGTCAGGTTCACAAAGAAAGAAAGGTAACTGACCAATAGCTGACCACATGTTTGAAAGGGGTTGTGTAACTGAGTGTCGGAATGTAGAGGGCGGTGTTAGATGTTTGAATAGAATTTTATTTATTTTATTATATTATTATAGGTATAAAGGCGTTCCTTTATATTGGTTTATTTTGAGTTTAAGTTGTTGTATAAGTAAGGCTTCTTTAATTTTGTGTTTGTTTATGTTTGTTTCTTTGTTTAGTATTTGAGTGTTTTCTATGGTTATGCTGTATTTATTAGATTTGCAATGTTCGAAAACGTGTGCAGGTGACTTTGTTCTTTGAATCTGCTTTCCATTTTTCTACCTGTTTCTCCAATATAGAAGTCGTAGCAGTTATCACATTGTATTTTATAAATAATGTTGGTGTGGTGTTTGTCAGTGTAGTTTTTACATTTATAGACCTCAGTTTTGTGTCTGGTTTTTGAATAAATTTGGTATTAACTGGAATGTCATATTTTGTTACCAGTTTTTGCCAAATGTTGGTTATTTTTCTGCTGATGTCAGAAATATATGGTATGCAGCAGTATATGGTTTCGTGATTTTTTGATTCGTGAGATATATTTACTTTTATTGGTTGATTTTGCTTTCTGTCTTGGTGTGTGCTTATAATGGTCTCTAAGGTCTCTACATCCGAGACCTTAACCAGAACCACAACACTAGTGGAAAGATAGGCTAATTTCCAATTCTGAAGCTAAACCAGGCCAGGAACTATTTAGAAAGAATAAATAATCAAGAAAGACAAATAATTAATTTTTGAAAGATCAAAACTAGAATAAAAACCTAACATTCTCACGTTACGGACGTCTTCACTCACTCACTCCTCTTTTGTTATTTCATCAAACATAACATCTGACGATCCATTTATCTCCTCTACTCTTATTTCATCAAACATAACATCTGACGATCCACCTAACTCCTCTACTCTTATTTCATCAAACATAACATCTGACGACCTACCAAACTCTTCTACTCTTATCTCATCAAACATAACATCTGACGATCTACCGAACTCCTCCACTCTTGTTTCATAACACCTGACGGTCCACCCGACTCCTAAAACGCTAAACAAAATTTTATAAATCCATAATCTGATTAGTACTCGAATCCTTCCAAGTAACTGTTTGGTTAAAAGGAAAAGCTGCTCGTACGACACATCTGATGATAGGAGAATTCGTCTTATTATATATATTGTAACCTTCATATGGCATTATTAACCGTAAAGGGATACTCACCTCTCCAGCTAAATTTATCGCTCTGTTTATTCACCTCTCGGTGCGTGCATTCTGTGTAATGTGTTTATTGACCTGAAGGTGTGTGTGTTCGCACTTTTCATCCACATGTTTCTTATACGTTTCCACATATCTTGATCAATTATCAACAAACTGGACAGGGATATAGGATGACATTGAGGAATGTCGCGAAGCAGGGTTGACTCCATCAAACTTCATATTGATAATACGAGTTTCTTCTCAGTATAGGTGCCTTGATGTATTTTATTACGCTGTTAATGTTTATTATGCTAGTAATAATACTGATAAAATATAAATAATGAAAGAAGCATAAGATCTTATCGTTTGTCGCAAACGAGTTTTTATTTCACCCCGGATGGATACTCCAGCTTATGATACAAAGAAATCCAAGTCACATGGGATAAGAAAACCAGTCTTAACACTAGCTTTGAGTATTATCATCCGAGTGTCAGCTCTTGTCTGTTATCGATCTAAATGATTTATTTTAATATCAAAAGAGGGACACAGTATTTTTACATAAAACAAAAAGCTTGACAGAAATTTACCACCGACATATCATCTGAGATTTTTCAGGTTATCAGGTTTCTTATTACATGATTTTAACTGTGGTTTGATCTTCAATGACTTCTCGTTATCACAAAAATATTTTTATTACATTGTTTTACGGAACTGTAAACTTGGTGTCATAATATTTAACCCTCATTCTTTGATTTTCGACTTTTTTTACAGATTGTATCGTGGACAGTTGTTTATATTTTTATCGAGCTTGCCATCTTGTTAATTTGCGTGATATATTTTTCCCCGTTTTTTTCTTTCGTTCATTATTTCGAGATTTTTAAAACACGGTTTTGTAATAATAATATGAATTTTATTTTCGTATTTTAATTATAGTAGGTCATCTTTTACTCCTGTGTTCTGGAAGTCGTTTCTCAAAAACATTTTTTGATTTTTTGTACAGTTGTTTATTTTACATATTCTATAAATAAAATTTTAACAACAGTCGTTATGGTGTGAATTCCTCAGCCATCAAAGTTTAATTGTAATTAATTATATTTCTTACCAAACATTAATGTTAGGCTTATTGTATTTTTATTGCTTCATAATTTACATAAATCCTTATGTATTTCGAAAATTACGGAATGTAATATCATAGTTTTTCCAACAACTTCGCTCGCCTTATACTCGAGTCACTATGAGATTACATTAAACGGAATATCTTTTTAAATACTGTGCTAATTTCGATGTCAAAAATTATCATTTGAAGTTTAATTACTACGTAAGTTATTAAAGAGGAAACTTGTAAATAAGGAACTGTGGCGATAGAACAGCTTTAAAACTAAGTGATGTTCTTTTCGCCAGGGAGCTGGTCTTTTGGGGCTTTATGGATGCGCATTACTTCATGAAACTGGTTATTCCCGCGTATACTGCCAGGACGTGAACATGGAAAGACTGAGGCTCGTACCAAAGTTCAGCGGTATTCCTTCAGACATCTACGGTACATTTTATGGTAAGGAAGGTTTTTTTCTGACAGTTCTACTGAGCATATTTAAAATTTTATGATTTTACTAAAATTTGTTGATAAAGATGATTGTTGACAAGACAAACACCTATGTTCCAAATCGCTGAACGTTTCGGAATACACTTAAGTTATTCCATCTTCAACGAAATATGAAGTGTGTTTCGCAACGTTCGAAGCTTCGGAAATAATATTTTGTCTTATCAACTGCCTCCATCTATATTATTAGTTTTCGTTTTCTTTGTCTACTCTTGAACATTGGAAAAAGAAACCAAAGAAACATTGCAGTCCAATTGCATTGAACGATTGTATTAGTTAACCGAACAAAAACACATTGTAACTTTAAGAAAGAATGATGCATTCGATGTGCTAGCTTGTACTTTGGTGATGCACATATATTATTGACAGGTTATACACATTGCGTTAGAAAAATAAACATAAAAATGAGACAAAATTTAGTTTAAGCGCAAAGGTAGGCGACAGGACATCGAACCCAATTTATAATGTTAATCCCCATAGCTTCCAGCTAAGCCACCGGGGAAGCTCGCAATAAAGAAATGTAAGATATTGTTCCCCTCTTTTATTCATTATTTATTTTCTTCACTTCCCCCTTATTCAGATTTTTTACTTTTAATTATAAAAGTTATTTCTTACTATGGAAAGCCCCTTGTAAAAATATTTGAACGATGTTTTTGATATTCATAAAACTATGATTAAAATAAATACTAGTTTCATTCTTCAACTCTGCACCCCTCTATTCACACGTCAGAAGTGTTTCATCTCTGTAGAATCGCCAATAGACAACCATCCAAAGGCAGGTACAGCCGATGTTGTTTTAGAAGTATGTGGCGATTCTGGATCGTTCTCTAAAGGCTTGAGCCTCCTCCGGCCAGGTGGAGCCTATATCCTCGTTGGCATGGTCCATCCAGACACCCCTCTGAACGTCACAGGAGAGAAAATAATACGTGGGTGTTTCACTGTTAAAGGTAAGCGGTTGTCTAATGAGGAACTGTGCTTTGTATACAATAATTGACATAAGAATAATCGTATGACAATTCTGTTGCTAATGGACAATGTATATTGTTGAACAAATAGAACGTAAAAAACATTCTAGACACATTGACAAAGGGTATAAATATTTTATAGTTAGGGGTGTGTGCAATCCGTTCTGATATGTTGTTGTTATATAAACAAAAATAACTTGGCTTACATGTCTGTTTATTGTGAAATTTATATACAAAGTTAAGTTAATGTTATTATATCGGATTAACGCGAATGATATTTTCGTGTAGCAAACATAACAATGTTGATGAGAGAAAGTTTTTGGTTCGCTTATTTCTATCCAATATAAGTGGCGTTCATTTCGACTTCAGTTTTCATAAGTTATGTTACTCATTTTCAGCACGATAACTAGATGGTGTAGCATTGTTTTATTAGTTTTTAATTGAATTATTTTTCCCTTTAAAAAAGTACAGTCAAGTACACAGTACCAGGTTAGAAATTTATTTTCCTAATAGAAGCGAGTTAAATGATACAAATATTTACATCTGCTGACATTTAATATTTGCTAGTGACACCTGTTGACGAATTGTGTTACTTGTTGGTCTCTCTGTTACTAAGGCATACCACATTAAAATGTTATATAATTCAGTAAAATTTCATCATCAAAAAATTTCAAAACGTGGAATATTTTTAAGAAAACTATAATTTTTAGTGTTTTTTTATATATTTTTTTTACTTTAAACTTTAAGTAGCACGTAGTTGTGATTGGCCATTAGTTACCAATGGCGTTATTTCCTTTGAATACTGAAACTCATCCAAGTCCAGAACAGATCAATCATTTTTACATAATGATAGCAAGAAGATTTACTAACAGAAATGGATATGATTGATACTTCGGATAAAACTTAAGTGCCTTAAATATAACAAAATTATACGTTCATTTTGTTATTGGTAAAAGACATAATGGAGTTGATGCAAGTGTTAATAATTACTTTTTTCTTTTGGATAAATAAGACTTGTGAATAAATGTATGGAATATTAAAATCTAGGAGTACACAACTACAGTCCTAATCATCTTGAAGACGCCATAAACTTCTTGGCAAGGACAGTTGATAAGTTTCCATACCACGAGTTGGTTGGTCCTCAGTTCTCGCTGCAGAATTTTCATCAGGCCATTGCTGTTGCCAGAACACGGAGATTTTATCGCATTGCTATTAATCCAACCCTTGACGTTCACAAATAGTAGACCATAAACATCGTCGTTTCTTATGCTGCAAGTTAAATGGACTAACGAGACAGGATGAAAAGGGTGTAGAAAAATACATTGATTTTACTCGTAAGGTAAATGGGGGTGATACACAAGCAGGACACAAACCAGGGTCTGTATCTAAATGTGGGTGTGATACTAAATGTACCGAAAAAATGAATAAAATAAAAAATTATAACAATAAAGTATATTTTTATTTATTCTAACCAAAAGATTCGTGTAGATAAAATTTATATTATTGACTTCTAACTCGTTACAAGATGCCGCAATTTGCTTACTGAGTCTGGAGTACGACTTGCTGCAGGTCTCTCTGTCGTTCTACCTGGATGCCAAGTCAATCCACATTTCATTTTTGTTTTCCAATGCTATTAAATACACAAATGATATTCTCATCCTGGAAGTTTCAAGTCCTTGATCTGAACTCATCTTTATGATACGCGTATATAAATATTTTGTGTCGGAGACATAAGTTACATTTCATTCTTAAAAGTAAGCCATTTTCAGTGACATCATACCATTTAACAAACGTCGGACAATCTTAACATGCAGTTCTAATACATTTAGTTCTACCATGCACTTATAACAGTTTTGTTTGCCAAAAGGCCTGTTAATCTGAAAGCGCAAAGTGATTTTAATTCAACACACTTGGTCTTCTACTAAAAACTAAAATAAGAAATGATGTTTTATTATGTAGAACAAAATGTAGAATTAAGTGACAAAGTGAGAAATTTAATAAAATATATAAAACACAACTCATTATTCAAATATTCCTAACAAATATTTTCAGGGACATCTTTCTCTCCTTCATAACTTTAACTGAGCACAATATCGATACACACGTGGCGTCAACTGACCACGTAAAATTACAATGAATCTACGTCTTGAAGTAACTCAACTCTGCTAAACCCGATATAAGTTTTTTATTCAGTAAAAAGTGAGCATTCTTTGTTAAAGTTCACACCATCTATTTTCTTTTCCGTGATAGTTAGAGACGATTCATGGGAATCATTATAATTTTGGTATGTGAGAATTCGATATATTTAATTAATATACATACACAAGCGAAGGGGAGACGTTGTGCTTCTGAGATTATAAAGGCAGATGACAAGACGACGTACAGAGGGTGCTTTGCGTCGCTAATCCTAAAATGTTCGTATCAAAACAAAACAATAATGCAGATCTGAAAAAAAGTGTTATAAACCTTTTAAGATCAGAAGCCCCATTTTTTTTTTTTTTTTTCTGTACTGAGTGAGTGAAGATCTGTGTATCCTGGAAACAGGTTTCAGTAAAGCATGATGTAAAAATTAAATGTGTCATTATTGCTGACCCTGTCTCGTTAAAGCAACAAACAGTCAATGTATTAATATTTTCCTCTTCTCACATACACAGAATGTTGTAGTTAGGGAAGTATACTAGTAGAAATATCCGTAAATGATGTTTGTTTAAAGACTGATCTAATGTATTCATATAGCAAAAGAAAAAGCTATATTTCATAAACAGAACTTGTATGACCGACCACAATACATACGCTTTGGACCTTCAGCGCCCACACCACTGATCAAACTTCAAAACCACGTAACATCCAATAGAAGTAATCAAATACTTTCACTGCACACTATAAAAGTCACGTTAATACATTAGCCCTATCTGATGACTAACTCAAGTTCTAATTTTTAAACGAGATTTTTAGTGTTCGAACAGAATTTATATGTATATATTCAGTAATCGAGGATTTATACATGTTTACAAAAATATAAGATCTGTCCTACCTCAGAGCTAGCAAGTGGTACACTACTGTCATACTTCTGTGTGAAGAAACAAACCTAATATTTTTAAAATGTAAAGAAGGGTTAACCGAATCTAACAGCAACTCCCTATCTTTGGATTAAAGACATAAACGTAGGGTGAAACCTGCAAACTGGGGACAGTAATATGAGCCAAGTGAGTAGATAAGTAGAATCTATGCAGTGGTATAATTTTTTTTAAGCGCGCGCGCGCGCACGCACACTGCCTGGAATGACAGATATTGTACATATTTTACTTAATTGTTTGTGTATTATATCAACTCTCAAAGTTAAACTTGTTTCTATTTTGTAAGTATGGAAACCGCGTAAAAATGGATACAAAATAATATATAAAGATCAATAATATTAATTAAAAATTAAATTATGGATCAATAATTTCTTTGTGCTCCAACACTGATTAATATGATGAAGAAAATTTACAGTTAAAAGTAGTTTTATGCAATTTTCACCTTAATAATATCATTGGTTACGTTGTTAAATAGAAATTCTGAAAACAGAAGGAACTCTGATAAAGTATCATCGGACACATTCAAACCGTGAAAATATATATAATTTGTTTATAAATGGAATTTTCAAGAACTTGAAATATAAAATTAAATATTTTTCCTAATCTTCAGCAACCATGCTGTTGCTAGTAAGTAACATTAAATCTCCTATAAAGTTGATTTTCTAAAAGAATTGTTTTAAAAAAATTTTGTTGTAAGCGTACTAACATTTAACACTGCAATGTATTGGTGTAAACTACAAGAAGTTTTAATTAACTTTACGTAAGAATCCACGTTATTCTTGTATTAAAACGAATCGTCGAATTTTACAAAGATTTTGAAACAAATTAAACACCAATTGCTCTATCAGTTCCTTAGTCTAAAATGATTGGAACGCAAATGTATGTTTATTTATAGAGCAAAGCCACTTATCACTGTCCAATTGAGGGGATAATCTATGAATGAAGATAAATGTTACTATTTTTTGGCATGATGCGACTTGGTGTTTAGTCAATTAATCTACTCATCATTCAACCGTGGGGGGGGGGTGCGTTATAATGTGTCGGCCTATCCCACTACTTGTTGGGATGAGTAATGAACATAAATAATATAACACAAGAAATCTTTTAATTTTAGAAATGCTGATTACAAAGAGGGCGCAGGTAGTAACTCTTGTCATAGTTATAATGTCCCCACAACTGACAGTACGGAGTTTCTCAACCTATGTGTTGTAGCTCGAACTTTGAATTTTCCAAGAGACAGCATAAAACAGCAATTACAAGTATTATTAACATAGTAATACTCGCTTACGCGTACTTATGTGTCTGTGTTTACTCTTACACAAAACAACTTCACAATTTCACGTTGTCTTGAGCTCCATAGAATATAAATGATGATAAATCATTCAAAAGTCTGGAGGAGTCCTATTGGTAAAGGATCAAAAACGTTAAAAGTTCGAATTAATTGATCCAGTTACTTACAAATTGAGATTAACATGTTAAGAGTAGTTCGAAAGATTATTCTAAGTCAAAATGTTGCTAATTTCCAAATTGAAACGTTTACGTGGCAAAGAGATCTTGAGTACACTTAGGACTGGGTTATATATATACTCTTCAAAAAAAGAAACGCAAAAGGCAAAATATGAGACAAATTGTTAACAAGTTTATTCCGGGTAGTTCTGTATGACATGTGTGAAACTTTGCACATTCACTGCTGAACATCCAAAGTCTGCAAAGGCGAAGTCCACGCTCACTAGGTGAAGTTTAACGTCACTCAACGTCAATAACGAGTATGCCCCCCGTGAGCATCAATAACTGCTTGGCATCTCCTGCCCATGGAAGCGATGAGATGACGAATCACATCCTGTGGAATGGCTGTCCACTCAGCCTGCAAAGCTGCTGCAAGCTGAGGTAGAGTCTGTGGTTGATATTGTCGCCGTCGCAGACATTGGTCCAACTCGTCCCAAAGATGTTCGATGGGGTTTAAATCTGGTGATCTGGAGGGCCAGAGAAGAACGTTAATATTGTGGTGTCTCAAAAAGACAGTGGTGAGTCGGGCTGTGTGAGGACGGACGTTGTCATGTTGAAAAACGTCGTTGACGTTCACCATGATGGGTTGCACATGGAGCCTAAGAATCTCGTTGACGTATCGTTGAGCCGTAAGATTCCCTCGAATGTGCAAAAGATCTGTTCTAGCATTGTAGGCGATGGCAGCCCACATCATGACGCTGCCACCACCAAATCTGTCAACATCCTGCACACAGTTTGCTGCAAAACGTTCACCTCGGCGACGGTAAACACGGGTCCTTCCATCCTGCCTACGAAACATAAAACGTGATTCATCGCTGAACCAAACATGCCTCCATCGTCGATGAGGCCATACCCGATGTGCCCGAGTCCACTGCAGCCGTGCTTGACGATGTTGCTGGGTGAGGATGACGCCTCTGACTGGACGTCGAGGTCGGATTCCTGCATCTCGTAGACGGTTGCGTACGGTCTGATCGGAAATCCTACGCAGCCCTGGGGTATGGTTGAGGTAGTAGATGTCACAATGGTGGTCCTATCCCGAAAGTGACGTAACCGGATGTTGCGATCTTGTGCGGGCGTGGTCACATGCGGTCTGCCAGATCGTGGACTGTCACGAGTTGATCCATGTTGTTGGTGACGATTCCATAGCCTTGTGATGGTGCTTGGGTGGACATACACAGCTATGGCAACATCTGATCGAGATTCGCCTGCTTCCAAGCGACCAATGGCGTTGTTGCGTTGTGCTTCAGTCAGTCTTGGCGTAACTGTATTGCGTGTCGGTGGCTTAACACTGAGCTATGGAAACCGAGAACCTGTCACTTTTATAGGGATTTTGCACATGTTGCACATGCAGAACATGCAGATCTCTCAAACAAATTTATTGGACACGAATGCGTTTTGGCGGAAAATACGATGTTTTCCTCCGTTTTCAAAGTGCACAACTTTTATTGTCATTTTGGTCTGACAATCAGTGCCTTAACACGTGTAACATCACATACTCTGAGCTTGTAACGTTATTACATATATTTCTCTTTAAAATAACAAAAATATCCCTTTTGCGTTTCTTGTTTTGAAGAGTATACTTACATGAACAATAACACTAATATATGAGTAGTTTAAAATATGAATATGTATTTAAATATCACTCTCATCAAACCCCAATGTACGTGACCAAAGGTAATTGGGAGATTCTCAAATTTGACTGCACAGATTTACCTGAATGTATACCAATAAAAAAAATTATAAAAACGTATAAACGTTCAATGGGTCCGGTATGGCCTAGCGCGTTAAGGCGTGCGCTTCGTAATCTGAGGGTCGCGGGTTCGCGCCCGAGTCGCGCCAAACATGCTTGCCCTTTCAGCTGTGGAGGCGTTATTATTTGACGGTCAATCCCACTATTCGTTGGTAAAAGAGTAGCCCAAGAGTTGGCAATAGGTGATGATGGCTAGCTGCCTTCCCTCTCGTCTTACACTGCTAAATTAGGGACGGCTAGCACAGATAGCCCTCGAGTAGCTTTGTGCGAAATTCCAAAAAAAAACGTTCAAATGAACTTCCACCTGAGATGTTACTTCCTTTAGCGGGTTCGTCACGGGAACTTCAAGATTTTTTATTTTATTTTCTGAAATAACAAAAGTGCAACGAAACACCAAAAATGTTTATGAATGGAACCTTCCTCCAGACTGCCACATCAGATAAATTCTTAGATATATAAAAGTTTAAGTACTTGATAATTCTTGCATACATAATTGATTAATAAAGAATTATGACAAAAATCTGTATATGTCATTGATCGAATATTTCCTAACTATTTGAAGAAGCAACTTTTTATTACAACATGTACATATGAAATTACAAAGTACTTGTCAGTTAACTTCTTATATCGGTAAAGGTTTCTTGAGTATATACATGATAAATTTTGAGCTATAGAGTTGAAATGTATTTTTAAACTTTTCGTTTACAGATTTTTTTTTTTTAGATTTAATTCTCGTTTTCCTACACTGAATGGCCAGGTGGTTAAGGCACTTGACTGGTAAGCTGAAGATCGCGGGTTCAAATCGTCGTCACACCAAACATGCTCGCCCTTTCAGCCGTGGGGGCGTTATAATGTTACGGTCACTCCCACTATTCGTTGGTAAAAGAGTAGTCCAAGAGTTGGCGGTGGGTGGTGATGACTAGCTGCATTCCCTCTAGTCTTACACCGCTAAATTAGGGACGGCTAGCACAGATATCCCTCGAGTAGCTTTGTGCAAAATTAAAAAAACAACAACAAAATTAGACATGGCATTTGAAATCAAGTCTAACTAGCGCCTTAAAGAGTAAATTGGTGACCTCTTTTGTTCTGCACTTAGTAATACTTGTATATTTAGTTTATTACTAGGTTACATATGCATTGTCTAGAGGTTTTTATTTTTTCAAAGTTGTTCCTTAAAAGTTTAGTCATAAACTTTATTTATAGTTTCCTAAAAAAGGATATAAGAATATTTAATCGTATGATAACAATATGTATATCGTTTCTTTTATTAAAATTAAAAGACATATGTCTGCCAGATGTCAGCCCATGTATACAAATAACACAAACATCTTAGATCAGTACAATATGAAAATACAAATTAATTCAATAGTCTCTATAAATTACCCAGTTTAATGACAGTCCTCTAATCAACGTCCATGACGAAAATAGAAGTGGTAAAAAACGTAGCACAAACTCCCTAGGAATATCACCTGCCTAATATTAATGTATTCACATTAATAGTGAAACCTCAGTTCTGCCTTTTACCACCCAAATCCAAACAACAACTCTTCGTATCACTTGTTTATATCCTGTCAACAGTTTTAAAACATTCTCTTATGTGAAACTTATCAAAAGCTTTCTAAAAACTAATGTACAATAAATTCTTTGCAATTAATTGATATATAATAATTATAGTAAATGTACCATCTGGCTATCTGTGATAATATACGTAACTCTTTTAGATTCTATTGTAGAATGTTTTCTAGTATAGACTCTATACATTTTGCACCTTCGAATTTGCTGAAATGAGACTAATTGGCTGGTAGATAAGTGCTTGAACGCTGCCTGTCTCCTCTAAAATTCGATGCGGCATTGATTAAAGCTCAGTCTTCTAGTTGGACCTTGCAACTGTAAATTCACTGAAAATTAAAATTAAGTAACAGAAACACAATATTCTGTTGACAACTATGTTTGGTTATGGGCTTAATACATATAAATTTTATATTTTCTGTATGTTACTTTTATTGTATGGTGGCGCAGAAGTTCTATGTAATAGCTCCAGATTGTCAAGGAAAACATAACTGCATATTACAGGATACTCTTACGTGGGTTGTAGTGCGTTTAAGAATAATATAGCAGCAGTATAGTCACAATATTTCATTAATCACGCAGCACCGGAATAACAAGTATATAACATGTTCAGAATTGGTAGTAAGAAGAGTATGAACAAGGATTACACCTGCACCATCAGGCTCATTGATGATAACGAAGTTATTCAGTGCGAGTTTCGGGTAGGAATAGGCTTAAAAGTTAAACTTTAAATAAAGGTTATATGTGATGTCAATGACGTTCCCCGTTTATATATGTGCTGTTTCCAAGAGATATAGTGATTAGTGAATGTTTATCATTTGTTAACTTGTATTGCCGAGTTACAAAATACTTTTTTATTCAAGTAACTGATATTATTTTTTAAAAAATTCTATTTCGTTTGCTGTCATAAATAATTGTACAATTTTATGAGAGAAATTAGATAAACGAAACGATAGCATCAATATAAACGTAGATCAAATTAAAATCATACGGCCATGCGTAAGCATCTCTTTAAGGTTTTGCCAAATAGGATAAACATAGTTGTAATTGCAAGACACTGTAGGCCTTCGAAAGTTAACTTATTTATTTGATTAGAGGTTTTCAACTTTGAAGTAAATAGAACTTAGTAATTTATAATCTGAAAATATAAGTGAGTAATTATATTCCAAACTGGTTGCTATTAATGTGTTATAAAAAAAAGTGAAAAGTTATTTAATTAACACAGTGAAATATTGAAATATTCATATTTATGATTATAACCTATAGAAATAATATTATTTTCAAATTTAGCAGATTATGAAGAAAATTTGCTATTTGTAACCAAATGATGTAACATACACATGCAGTGTTGTTTAATTTATTATTACATCTAGCTCATTTCTTTGTCTATGATCACATATGCTCATTTCTTTTTTTATAATTGTGCTTATTTCAGCCTAAAAGTAAACAAAATATTTAAAATGGAGTTAAGGGATAGCTTTCTAAAGATAAATGTAAAAAAAAAAAAAACAACTAATAATTTCTCATAAACAAAGTGACATTTTTGTGAAATTTCATTTGGTTATTTATTACTGCTTGTATAACTTTTAACCAGGAATATACATTGTAGTTATTATCAAAATAACAGATGACATTATTATTAAAATGCAGAAAATAACAGAAAGCAACAAAGTACAATGAATTTTAAAAAGCCATATGTGAAAAGTCCACATTGATGTTATGAAAATGTTGCATATTATAGTTGTTACTTCTGGTTTATTTTTTCAAGATATAAAATAATGAATATCTGATTGTGTCACTGATTAAGTAGGCTTAACTTTTCTAGAAATCTTATATATTTTTAGTTAAGTTTGTAAAATGTTCAAAACTACAAATGTGTAGAAACATGCTACTAAATATGTGGGAGCACTGAGAGCCAGCCAATGCTCCAAGGTCATTAATATCATTGAGTTCTTCTTTCATTTTATGAACTTTTGATGATTTTTCATAAAAGAAATTTAGGTGACAAATTTCTTCCTGAAGCTGTGAGAAAGAAGAAGTCATTTTATTTCTTTAAGTAGAATAAATTCTAGAGGGCTTTGTAGTGTCCCACAACCAGGCCCCAGAGCAGCTACTTAGCTCTGTGAATATAGACAGATCAAGACAGCACATTTAATTGTATTATTTGAACAATTTGCCTGCAGTGGTTTGTCAAGTCAGATAAGAGTCTAACTTCAGAGAACACATTATAACACCTACATATATGGTATGTGGCCAATTCCCAACAGTTTGAAAATGTAATACTCCTATGGATAAACTTTTGGCCACAAAGATATGAAAACCTTCCTGGTAAACTGTAATTGCACAGTGAAATTGTTAAATTATGTTGGCCAAAAGAGCACACACAATATTTCAAAGAATGGAGCCTTTAGTATTCTCTCTTGAAGTGAAAAAAGTCTTGCAACAGAATAATTATGTTGGCAGGGAGTTCAAAAAACTTACCACACTGAATATGAAGTAGTAAGTTCTGGATTTGGTGACTAATGGAATTTGTTAATTGATTATTCTCACATGAGGTTAGAATATTTGGAACAATGAAAAACTGTAATAATCAGAGTTACTAGTCGCTTCAGCTCAACAACTTTGAATTCATCAAAAATAATAACATTAAACCATAATGGCAGTATTTGATTACTTAGTTGAAGTAGTCATAAATTGTATTAATAAGAAACATTAATTTTGATTTGATCATTTTCCTCACATTAATAAATGTAATTGTAATTTCTGTTAATTATTCTACGTAATACCAGTTTTGATTTGTTGATCAGTTTCCTCGCCCTTCAAGGGGATTCCTGTATGTGGTGAAAGGACCTCCCAGTTTACTTCCTCTGGGATATGACATCTAACCACATGTTTGCCATGCATGGTGATTCATGAAGGGGAGGAAAGTATCCTGTTGGTTGAGGGGTCCAACTCCAACACTCCACTGTAGCTTTGAATTCCTGAAGACAGGTGGCTTTTGGGTCAATCGGCTGGTTGACTTGGGCTAGGGCAGGGGTCACCAAACATTTTTCATAGGGGGCCAGATTACTTGGGGAATGAGAAGTGCAGGTTGGATGATCATTGTTCAATACTCATAAGCTAGAATGAAAGCTCTCTGTAAAAGACTTAACACTAAGTTTAGGATGCCACATTAGCCATGTGGGAGTAGCATGCAATACACACATATAATAAAAAACAAACAGAAATACAACCAACATTTTTATTTACCAAAAGGTTATCAAAGAAGGTGACATTAGCAAAAACAATTGTCACTTTGCACATAATGAGTACATATCTGAATATCACTAAGCTGCAAAAAAGTTAATGAGATTTATGAAATTGGCATTTGGCTTTCAAAATATCTTCAATGTTCGGTTTTGAATTGCTGCATCCAATCACTAGAATTGCTTTCAAATGTTCATCAGTCAACCTTGATTGATGTACCGACTTCACATACTTCATTTTTGAAAATGCCTGTCCACTGGCATTAGTTGTTCCGAAAACTGATGTCATACCAGATGCGAACTGCTTCAGCTTTGGAAAATCATCTTCAGGTATGCAGCTGTAAAATTCAATAAGTTGCCCCTCTCTGTGTTTTGCTTTCAACAAGTCATTTCCTTGCAAATCAATGACCTCCAGCTGAAGTTCCATTGGTACATCATTAATGAGACAATCAAAAGGATTTTGAAAAAGGAGAATGTCACTTTTGATTCTGCTGAGATCCGAAAATCTCTCTAAAAATGTTTATTTAAATCACCAATAATCTTTTTCTGAAACTCAAGGTTGATATCTTCTGTGATTCCAGCATGAAACTCATTGAAACACTGAAAATGAGAGAGGTTTCCTCCTTCCAAATGTGACTCAAACAATGACAGCTTTCTCTGAAATCCTTTAATGATTCTATAGAGATCACAGACAAGGTTATTCTTCCCCTGAAGTTTCAAGTTTAATTAATTCATGTGGGATGTGATGTCAACCAAAAATGACAACTTTGACAACCAGGTTGGATCCGACAGAAGTGGATTGGCTCGATATTTCTCAATAAGAAATATATCTATTTCTCTTCTCAGCTTATAAAAACGAGACAAGACTTTACCACAGCTGAGCCACCTCACTGCTGTATGATAAGGCAAGTCACAGAAATCCGAATGAATTTCTTCAAGAAATGCCTTGAACTACCAATGATTAAGTGCATGACCCGGAATAAAGTTCACTGCAGAAATGACTAGTTTCAGTACGCAAGAAATATCTAAGTCTTTTCCACAGAGTGCTTGCTGATGTGTGATGCAGTGTATGAACAGAGCACTTGGGAGTTGAAGATCTTCCAACTGTTTCCTGATCAGCCCCACCAGACCCTTCTTTACTCCAGCCATGTTTTTTCCTCCATCAGCTGTTACACCTCTAAGCTGACTAAGGTTATAATCTTGCAAAGTTTTATGCACTTCCATGAAAATGTCTTCTCCAGTTGTTCTTCTGTGCATGCTGCAAACTGATGTCAACTCTTCCATGATCTGAAAGTCCAAATTAATTCCACAAATGAACACGAGAAGTTGTGACGTACTCGAGAGATCAGTAGACTCATCCAGTGCAGGGAATGCCATAGGAAGTTTCTAGCTTTTGGTGCATCTGTAATGAGATGTTCTCTCCAAGTTTTTCTATTCTCCATACAACTGAAGTTGCTGAAAGGCTGATACTTTCAAAGAAATTGGCTTTTTCAGGACACAGTTCATTTGCTGCTTTCATCATAGACTCTTTGATGAAGTTGCCGTCAGTAAAAGGTTTTCCTCACTCTGTTATTTTATGCACTATTTTGTAACTTGTACGAGCGACAGATTCATTTTCAGCAAACTTTTTCATGAAGAGATTCTTATGAGATTCAAAAACATGTTTCATGGATTCAAATTTCTCAGAACAGAACTTTCCTGAAAATTTCAAATATGTTGATAGATGTTTTGTTTCATAATGACGCCAATGATTGTACTCTTTCAAAACGGCAACACTTTTAGAGCATATTACACAAGTAGATGTGTGGTTTTTTGTTTCCACAAAGAAGTACTTTTCTCCCCATTCTTCATTGAAAGCACAACACTCAGAGTCCACTTTTCTTCTTTTAAAAGCAGCCATAATGATGGGTGAAAAAAAAACATGATCTGAAAATGAAAAACACAGAATGCTGTGAGAAAAGTATTGTACTAGTCCAAGAATGCACAAACAAAATATATTGAAATGTACGTTTGCCACGACACTTACCTAAGAACGAGTTACGAAAAGCGCATAACCCGACTACTAAGAGAAATGAGCTTGCTGAAGCAGTAACCCTAGGCCACTGAATGTACAAGACGAGTCAATAGGACGAGGGTTAAGTCTGTACTTGTTTTCAAAATCCTAATGCTTTCATAGATATGTGCCTCGATATGAATAAATTGGCAGCAAGGACAAAAGAATAATTTTCCTGTTGGTTAAAATTGCGTGTGATAGCCTTGTTTCTTTTTATCATAATGTCTTGTGTTTGCCAGCTTAAAGTGACCATTCGTGTGATTTATTTTGTTATGACAGTCAGACATTTGATGAAATGTCACTTTTTATTTCTAAGTGGCTAGCTGCTGGCGGGCCAGACAAACTGACCTCGAGGGGCGTATCTGGCCTGCGGGCCATAGTTTGGTGACCCCTGGGCTAGGTTAAACAGAGTACCAGTGTTGGATGTCCTAAACAGGTGTTGTGGATATTATGTCTGATGCTGGTGATTGGGTATAGTGCTCACAAAACCCTGTGTTGCTGCAGAATCCTTGTTTGGCATTGTAGTGATGATTCCAATTGTAGGGCTACATGGTGGGTAGGGACAATGGGCACCGTAAGGTTCTTTCTTTATTATGGATCCACCAAATCAAAATAAAAAAAATAGTTAAAAACAGATCATAAGTAAACAACCATGTCTTGAGATTCTTAACACCAATCTTTAACTTCTTCAACACCTGTACCTCATTTTCTGATATTACTCTTTATCAGACAAACCTTTAGGGCAAATGTCTCCCTTTTTTTGTTCAGAGGGACTTGCTGGACTCCTAAGTCAGTAAAAAAGCTACATTCTTGGGAGATCTTGGTGGAAACATTCACTCCAAAACACAATGAACTCTTCTTGCATTCAAAGTCCATTGGGGATATAACCATCAAGTTTACTCTCCATGTTACTTTGAATTTGCCACGAGGAGTTGTGGTTGAGAGGGATCTAAAGAACATTCCCGAGTCAGAGATCCACACTGGTTGCTCCATGTAAGGCATATCTGCAGTGTATCTCCACTTGGAAGGATGAAATAATGCAACATACAAGTGTACTAATTTTGAAATTTACAACATCACATCTACCTGTCACTATCATAGCAGGTTATCTGAATTGTAAGTTACAGCCATATATTTCTAACCCTTGCAGATGTTTCTGTTGTTAGCTGTTTGGTCACTTGTAAACATCATATGGTTCCTTGACATGTTTTCATTGTGGTGGCAAGGACCATGATGCCCACGAGTGTGAAATGGACCCTTATTGTGTTAATAGTAGCGGCTCTCACTCCTCTTACTTTTGTCTTGAGTGGAGGAAAAAGAGGTACAGTGTTTGAAAATGGTTCACAACATTTTCTTCTACTGAGGCTTGGAAGTTATTGTCCACTACTCCATCTCAGATGTATGCTGCTGCACTTTGATATGCTGCTACAGTGGGAGTGGAAACAGATCTCTCCATTTTTCAGACAGAGTCATTTTCTAACCATGTGAAGAGTCTTTTGCCCTCCATGTTTAAGAGTTGATGAGTCAATAAGTATCTCTATCCACACTATTCCTCCTTCCAGGTTACACTTTTTTGGCTCTGGCTTTTGGTGTTTCTTTGGGCCCATCATCTTCTTCAGTCCCATTCTCAACATCAGTTGTTGGATTCTATATTTACTGACAGTAGCCTGCTCACTTTATCCAGGGCAGAAGCCATAGAGGTCAAAATACTTTCTTTTAATAAAGAAAAAGAACATGGTCATAAACCAAAAGGTTCTCCACCTCAACAAAAATGGTCACATTGATATAGTGGAACTGTCGAGGTTTCCATTCTAATATAGATGACATTAAGGATTTGATTGATTCTTATCATTTTGTGTTTCTCTCCTTACAGGAAATGTTTCTGAAACCTGCCGATGCAGTCATCTTTTGGCAGTTTTCTTTGTACGGAAATAACACGTTATGTGATGGATGAGTGCAGGTAGAGGTGGCACATGATTATTGACCATGTGTGTTTTATTGGGTCATACCATCACTGTTTGTTCTCTCTACCTATTTCCTGGAAGATCTATGATCAATCAGATGTTGATGTTATCATTAAACAGCTGCCATCTTCCTTCTTAATCCTTGGGAATTTTAATGGACATAATCCCTTCTAGGGTGGTGCTGATATTGATGGAAAGGATTGTTTCATAGAGTGTATACTTTTGGATTACAGTTTTTTTCTCTTTTTATACTTATTGGCATACACCTAGTGAGTCTTTTACTACTGTTGATCTATTTATCTGCTCCCCTTCACTTTTCTCTTATTTTTCTTGGGGGATTGACAGTGGCCTGCAGGATAGTGATCATTTTCTATTATTTTAATGGAGACTGGCCATGGTCGATGCCACCTAACCCATGTGCCTTGGTGGAAGCTGGACCAGGCTAACTGGCCCTCTTTCGATGCTCTCTCGGAACTTGAACTTGAGGCCTTCTGTAAGCCATTGATAGAGAAGTGCATGGCAGCAATCATTGACTATATAATCCAGGCAGCTACTAAATGTATTCCTGAAACCTCAACATGTTTTTTATGGTACCCTTGTTCAAGGGGGAACTCTGCCTGCCACATGGCATAGAAGGCTCAAAAACAGGCCTGGGATAACTTTTGTAGGTAACCCATGCTTTCAAACCATATCCTTTTCAGCAGGTTTGTGCATATGCTCAGCAGGTAAGATGTCAAAGCCAGAAGGGATCCTGATTTAGTTCACAACTGTCATATCTTCTACCACCAGTTCCAAAGCCAATGGAGCATAATTCAGATGGTCAGTGAGCAGTATATGTCTGCCCCCTTTTGATCTTGCTTGCCGATGGCCAGGAAGTTGCTGATGCCCAGAGCATTGCCAATACTCCAGGTGAAAGTTATTCCCATTCATCTAGCACTTCTTCATTCTCCACTATTTTAGCCATCAAGACATGGACAGAGCAATCACCTCTTTCCTTTTGTGTTAATCATGTTTATAATTGTCCATTCACACTGGTGGAATTTAAGCTTACTTATTATCAGTCAGACCTGGTGATATTTACTATGAGATGCTGAACCATCTCTTTCCTACCTCTCTTGCTGTTCTTCTGGTTGTTTGTAACTTGATCTTTTAGGAGAATGCTTTTCCTGATGCTTGGTGCCAGGTTATTATCCTCCCTTTTTCTAGGCCTGGGAAGAATCTCAAGATTCTTTGAAACTACTGTCAAATTGCTTTGACAAGCTGTATCTGTAAGATCTTAGAGAGGATGGTTAATGCTCATCTTGTTTGGCTCTTCAAATCAAACAACCTTCTCTCACCCACCCAGTGTAGGTTCTGACAACAGTGCTCCAGTATGGATCACCTGATTTGACTTGAAATGTCAATTGAGGAAGCTTTTCTCAAGCAACATCTTGTTGCTGTATTTTTTATCTCTTGAGAATGCTTATGTGGAGTTATAGCATTCTGCAAGATCTGCACTCATGTGGGTTGCATGGCCATTTGCCCATTGTTATTAAACATTTTTTAATGGCTCGGCAATTCCAGGTCCTGTGGGAAAGTATGGGAAAGCGTCAAACCCACATGGACCTGGAATTGCCGAGCTGTTAAAAAATGTTTAATAAAAATGGGCAAATGGCCATGCAACCCAGGGCTGTGTCTTGAATGTCACACTTTTATTATAAAGATTAATGCAACTCTAAGGGGGAGTTGTCAACAGACTCTGTCAACTATTTCCACATCTTGTGTCAGTTATTTGGCACGAGGTTTATTGAGTGGCAGCTACAGACTGCCCTCAGTTATTTACTGAAGTGGACCACAGCAGACAGTTTTATCTCTTCTCTTTCTAAAACTGTTTGGATGCACTTTTGCCACCAGCAGAGTATTACACCTATCCTGAGCTATATCTCTGAAGTTGTGCTTCTTGTGGTCCCCGGGGCAAAGTTCTTGGGATTTATATTTGACTGTAAGCTGATTTTCATTCCACACATCAAGCAGCTATATGTCAAATGTACAAGGCCACTAAACATCCTCCATGTTCACTCTTCCACCTTTAGGGGAGTGGATTAATGTTCTATGCTAAAGATTCTATCATGTTCTCATATGATCAAAACTGGATTATTGGTCTCTGGTCTTGAAAATGTTGGACTTTGGCTTTGGCTCTGCACAGGCATTTTCTATACTTCTCTAGTCCAGAATTTATACACAAAATCTCATGAATCTCCTATACACCTCCACTGTTTGCATCTGTCTTTACTGAATACTTCAAAACTCCTTATAATCTTCAATAAAATTACCTCCAATTTTTGTTTCTAAAGAGAAAATATATTACCATATGTTAACCTGTTTCCATATTATAACTTTTCCATCCTTGTGATCATTCTGTATGTAGTGACCCTCTGATTCATTTCCAAAAAAACAGTATCCTTTGTTAGAGAAGAACAAATTGTACTCATGACCCATCGATACTGCATGTGGCAGAAAAATGGACATAAAATTGTTCAGATGAAAATTAATTACTTATATATAAGTTTAAATAATGAAATTTATCTACAGTTAATAGTACTTTCAAAGTCTTCATTTTTAGAGAGAAAAATGTATTTGATACTTTTGAGAATTGTTTGAAATATTAAGACAGTAATAGATTCATCACAGCAATTGATCATTGATTTCAATTGGTCAGCAGTTCTGATTATAAAAGATGAATTAAAAGAATTGGAACTTAGTTGTGTTTGTTTGGATTTTTTCCTGTTTTTTTATATTTACTGTCCAGGATAAATTCATAGCAAAATAGAACATGATAAAATTTTACTTTATATTTGTTTTGTCTGGACATTTTTGTTAAAATCATTGGTTTAAATTTTGTAAAACTTCTAAATGATAGCTTCATGTTGATTTTGTGCTTTATAGAATAGTTTCTGGAAATTCTTTTAGGCCTTTTTTTTGTTATATAACAAAAGATTAACTTGGCTGGGTTTGGTGACTGTTAACCAGAGGGAGTATGTCTTAATCATGTTTAAATTACTACCTAAGTATCTAGTTTTCTTGTGATGAGGTAGGGAAAAAGATTATAACAAAAATATAAAAACATTGTATTCACAAAAATATTGTAATTATTATGGAAAAATTATAATTGAATATTTCATCATTTGACTACTAACCATTCTTCAATGATGTTTTTGCCACACACTGGTTTTCGGTTAACCATTTATATTCTGCTGTTTATTTTCCAAGTTTGAGACCTTTTGTTATAGAAAGTTTGTGACATGGAATTTTTATTATGAAAAACATTTCCTTACAACATCCAAGTTACATTCCCATTGTTACGAAAGGTTTTGTTACATGTATTTTTTTGTGATTGGTAAATTTTGTTGCTAGATCCACCACTATGTAATTCAAGTAATGGAGGACATCTGTTCATCACTTTCTCACAAAAACAATATATACATATATACATTATGTTTGTAAATATTCTAATTGTTAAAGGGGTTTTGAATTCTAATCACAGTGTGTTAATGTACTGTCAATGTTTTTGAAGATCTAAATAGTTTTCATTGTAATTTATGTAACACTATTCATTACACTCTCTACCTCCTGAAACATATCGTAATATAGGCTTATACACCCTCTTACTCCTGTCATATTTTTTAATTTTTGAATCATACCCATTTGGTTGCACAGTTTTTGATCTATTATCATTTGTTTTATTGTCACTAATAAATTTTTCATTTAAAAAAACTAGGTGTTACAAAAATGATTTAACAAGAATTCACTCATCATAAGTAGTTCTAGTGATGATGTTGCAGTTGTGAAATATCCAGTAACAAAATGTTCAGGTCCTTTTTTTATCTTTTAAATAAAGAACAACTAAATCAGCAATGTGTCTGTTTTTTGGTTTGTAACATTTGTTTGGATTTTATTGCAGAGAGACCATAAAGGTCAATATATCCTAGATTATGTGTGTGAATCTTTGAATCTGGTTGAAAAAGACTATTTTGGACTTCGCTACGTAGATCACAACAAGCAACGAGTAAGTACTAATTTGTATTCTTCTTGTACACTTAAAACATTGAAACATGTACCATCTGAACAGATGGGCCAGAATATTGTTTTAACATTGAGAAATGTGGAAATTCTTGTTTAATTGTAGCAATAGTATTTTGTAAACAAAGAAGGATTTGTGTTTAACTATGGAAGGAAAAAAGTTTATTAATTTTTAGTTTTAATAGTTTTGAGCTTAAGAACAAAAAGGTTTTCAGTTGGAATATATATATATATATGTTGGAATCATCAGTTGGAATATATATATATATGTTGGAATCATCAGTTGGAATATATATATATATGTTGGAATCATAAGTTGGAATATATATATATATGTTGGAATCATCAGTTGGAATTTATATATTTGTTGGAATCATCAGTTGGAATATATATATGTTGGAATCATCAGTTGGAATATATATATATATATATATATATATATATATATATGTTGGAATCATCAGTTGGAATATATATACATATATATATGTTGTGATATCAACATGTTGGAATCATCAGTTGGAATATATATATGTTGGAATCATCAGTTGGAATATATATATATATGTTGGAATCATCAGTTGGAATATATATATATGTTGGAATCATCAGTTGGAATATATATATATGTTGGAATCATCAGTTGGAATTTATATATATGTTGGAATCATCAGTTGGAATATATATATGTTGGAATCATCAGTTGGAATATATATATGTTGGAATCATCAGTTGGAATATATATATATATGTTGGAATCATCAGTTGGAATATATATATATGTTGGAATCAACAGTTGGAATATATATATATATATATATATTGGAATCATCAGTTGGAATATATATGTTGTGATATCAACATGTTGGAATCAACAGGCAACTATATTTATGTCTAGAGAGGAGAAGTTTCAAGTTTTGCACTAATTTGTTCCAAGGGTTTAAATTAGTTATAAGAAATGTGACTTAGATGTTTGAAATTAGGAATTTGAAGTCTTCCTAGGGCTGTTTGAGGGCTTGCTGTTTTTTTTCAATGATCACAGTGAACGGAATAACTTTTTTGTCATCTGGAATTTTTTGTCATGTAATTTTTATATTTTTCTGATGTATTGGTCAGAAGATCTGAATAAATATTTCACTAAGTTTCTTTCTTAATAAGCTGTCATCAATGGTATTATCATGTGTGTGGAATATCCTGTTAATGGCATTGAACATTTTTTTTCACATTAATGGGTGAGAAGATTAAAATAAAAACTGCCATGAATAATATTTACAATATTTATAATATTTACATTATAATATATTTTTTCATCTTAGATTGTCAGCTTTGGTTGATTAGGAAGCCCAAGGTGGAACATTAATATTAATATACCAACATTAGTTATTGGATATCAAGTGTGTAATTCCAGAAATTAAAGAAAATGCTAGTTTTTAAACTTATTTATGACTGTAACCTAAAAAATATTTATTTTTTAAAATTTATCATATTATAAATGAAACTTACTATTTTAACCAAATGATGTAACATACATGTTTAGCATCGTTTATCATTTGATTTATTATTACATCTGCTTCATTTCTTTGTTTATCATCACGTATGTTGATATCTGTCTTTATTTTTCTGGTTATTTTAGTTCAAAAGAAAACAGAATATTTCAAACAAAAACCAACTAGTAACTTTTCATAAACTTCTATACTTACCATATTTTTTTCAACATTTAATAAAGCTGGTTATTTCTAAGCCTAACATGATTTTGCTTGAAATTCGTGGGCTAAATCCAGTTTTCTAAGTTTTCGTGTGTATCACTTTAGTTACAAAGTAAGAACAACAGAAATAATAATGAGTAACACAGTTCTTGGCTCTCTCTCTCTCCTAATTACTGTTTCTGTTTTTTTATTATTCTTTAAAGTAATTAAAAATGCAGTAGATGAGAAGAATGGTCAATGCACAAAAAGAAAAAAAATGGAAAGCCATAACCCAACTGATTATATTATGTTGTTAAAGTGTTGTGATGGATTATTTGAAACAACCTAAAAATGTGTGTGGAAGACTTTTTTGGGGCCCAGCACAGCATTCATCTAATTGTGTGTCATGTTCATCCTTGTTGTGGATCATTTTTCTCTTGGGATACAATTTACCCAAAGCAGTGGTGTCTAGATCCTCAAGCTGTCCATAGGTTATGCACTTGCTCTAGCTGTAGATGCATTTAATCAGGATTCGACAGACAAATTCCTTTATGTCTATTTTTCTATCCAGCTCTTTCCCAGGATAATTTCTATCATCCATTCTACTCCATGTCAAATCCTACAGATTGCCACTTACTGGCCAGCCCAGCCATGATTCCAAGGCTGCTACAGATCTAAATGAGAGACAGGTCAAACTTCAACTTGACTTTGTTTGTTGAGGGTATTCTGTTCTTGCAGTACCTTATATAATTGTTCATAAAGTTCAGATTTGTAGTTGTGGGCAGATATTGTGTAACGTTCAAAACATGCATTTTTATTTTCTGTTTTAAATGTTTCTTTTTAAAATGAAGGAAAAAAAACTTTATAATGCACCTAATCATAGTAATTTTATTAATATGCACAGAAGGAATTTAAATATGTTGTTACTGAAACCCTTGGTGATACTTGTGGTTATAGGGTTAATTTGACTAGATTATTCTTCCTTATCTCCTCTTCCCGTCAGTTACTTCAAGTGTCTTCCCATCAACTTTGGGATCTTACTTTTTCCCTGCCATTGTATGTGCATTGTCCTGTGGAGGAAACTCTTCAAGCGGGCATGTGAACCTCTCTGCATACTTTCATCTTTCCCTGTCTGCATCATGTTGATGTATCTTCTTCTTCAAGTTACCATTTTCCATCTGTTGTTCTTCTTTAGAACTATTCTTTGGTGCAACTATAACTGGATAAGTTTTCTTTTTTCATTACATATTTTCAGTGGCCTGTCCCTTGTTTTGATCTGGATCCCACTCTGTGGTGAGTGGTGCCTGTCCACGTATATATCATTCACTTAGAATTGTACTCAAATCTGCATGGTAAAGCTATCCTGACTTCACTTTCATATTTTCCTTGGCCACTAAACACACACTGTTCTCTATTATCACATATGCTGGAGGTGGGATGTTCCACAAGATTGCTCACAGGTTATTCCTCACATGTCTTTGCTTCATATCTATGCCTGTTTTAGACCATACAGACCAATGGACTTCATGGTTAAAGCAAAAGGAGATTATTAGATTGAATGAAATTAGTTTTCAGAATATGTTTTTTGGTCAAGCAGTGCACTATCTGTGGTATGAATGTTCCTTCAAATTCTCCACCTCATTTTGCTCCTCCATTTGTTCCAGTGGAGTAAGAAAGCCCTTACCACTTTCAAGTTTCAAGCTGCTGGGGTGGTGGACCATGGAGATATTCTTCTGAATGAGAGAAAGATGCAATATAATCAATAACAACTCTATTTGGTTGAGAGTAGGGTGGTGTTTTGCTGGTGTAGTTGGCAGATACCCACCAAAAAGACACTCCATCTCTGTATGGGTTTTTCCAAGAGGGTAATGTGGCTTTAGAATGAACTGTCATAATGATTGGAATTTCTCATCCAACTCCTGCATGGATGTCAGTTCCTGGTGGTTCAGTTTTGGATTGTAGTTTATTTACCAATTTTATGATTGTCATCTTGTCCCCACGTGGATGTTGGTTCCTAGCAGTCATGTTTCCGATGCATTTGATTTGCCGTGTATAATCTGTTGCCCTTTAGCTACACTACAACTCATTGTGCAAATCCTTTATATTATCCACATTTTGTTCATCAGGGAGATAGAAATTATATTATGGGTATGATTACTGTCCAACCAATTTTTCTCCCATTAGGATGTGCTTGTCACGGTTTTCTACCCAGATCTGTTACACCCTTTCCATGTCTGAGTGAAGAGTACACCTAGTGCAGAAGTGGTGCAGGTTCCCATGTATAATCCTCTTGTTCCCTCATGAGGGTGCCTTTGGACAATTTTGAAGGAAGTTTCTAATTTCTCCCTTGCACTGGTCCCACCACCTATGTTTGGGATTGTAGCTATGTATGTAATTAATGTACATTATCAGAAATTCTAATTTTTCAACACTGCAGATGTATTTTCAACACATACTTACTTCTGCTTATATTTCCTCCCCACTGTTTAATTGGTGCTTAGGTTTCTACTAAAACTCAAAGTGAGAGTTAGGTAGAACAGCATAGAGAAAGAGAGTCACATGTGTTTGGAGTGTGCCTATTGGTGGAGGTTTGTCACATGATAATTTGTGTGTGAGATTCAGTTACAACTTTAAATGAGGGGTACAGGGAAGAGAAAGGCTTGTGGCCTGTGGAAAAAATAAAATAGAGGGCAGCACTAAACAAGGATAGCTACGTATATGGGTGGAAATATATTTATTGATGTAATAAAATTATAACTTGTGTATCTCATTGGTATTGATTTAAATATTCAAGTGGAGTGGCAGATTTTTGTCTTCAATTTGAAATTAAACATATAGTAAAGTGTAAAAACTGTTGTCAAATTAGTGAGATCAACTTTCTGTTCCATTTTTGTGATAAGAAGTTTTAAAAACTCAACAGTTCAACAAAAGTGAAAGATACTTTTATATAACCTTTGTAAGTTAGCTGTTGACAATTCTGTGTTTGAATTTAGCAGTTGTTCTGGAAAAAAAACATTATATAGCATTCCTTATGCACACATTTCACATGCTTTCCAGCACTGGCTTGATACAGGACGATCTATCCTGAAACAAGTGAAAGGTAAGTTATAGTTTTTGTACTGGATCACAAGTATGTCTGGAATGTTTTATGTTTGTTTCTCTTTCGTCAACCATTTCTTTGTTTAAAATAAAATATCTGATAAGTTCTAGAGTTTAACGAAGTGTAGGATGAGATCTCCAGTTATCTTTACCTTAATAAAAAAGTGCAATTTTTTGTAATAGATGTTTTAGTCTAAGATGTAATTTGCTTTTACAAATACAAGTATTGATTTCTGAATGGTGGTAAAAATTATTTCCAGGATATTACCATTATTTAATTCTCAGAAGTGTTATCTTTAATATGGTTTATAACTTTGGAAAAAAAAATGGTACGGTTTAGTAAGCTGACCAACTATGCTTTTATCCGTATTCAAACATTTAAGATATTAGTGCATTTTGAAGTTAATACTTCAAAACTCTGAGTAATGAAACTTTTGTGTAGACAGAAATAATAATGTATTATTGTTTGTTTTTTGTTACTACTGAAGAACTAATAAATTAAAATGTTTATCATCTGTTGGTATGGTGATACAAACAGTCTAGCATTAATGTGTTTTATTGGTGACAGTCTAGCAGTAATGTGTTTTATTGGTGACAGTCTAGCAGTAATGTGTTTTATTGGTGACAGTCTAGCAGTAATGTGTTTTATTGGTGACAGTCTAGCAACAGTGTGTTTTATTAGTAACAGTCTAGCAACAGTGTGTTTTATTGGTGACAGTCTAGCAGTAATGTGTTTTATTAGTAACAGTGTAGCAGTAATATATTGTATTAGCTACAGTTGTTACTAAACTTGATAAATTATAATATATTTCTATAGTATTGATGAAATAACTTGTAATTTTTTTGGTTATTCAGTTATTTAAGTGTTTATATAAAATCTAAAGAAAATTGCATTTCACATCCTCCATGTGCAAACTCTCTTAAGGCTCAGCAATCTATGACAAGCAGTAACTGATAACTAAGGTCAAAAGTAGAAGAGATAATTGTTTGCTTCACTTCTTTATTTACTTTTAAGAAAAATAAGTTTAAAATTTTATTTGTAAATAGTAATAATCCATGTACATATCTATTATAACTAAAATATGATTTTATTTCACAGAATTCTAGTCCATTGAAACAAAACCAAGACTAGTCACTTTGTCAAGACTAAAGGTGACATGAGTTGCATCGTTGTAACTTCTGTCTTAGCTATTAAGGACTGGAAAGTCAAAATAATGAAACAATAAACATATGTAAAGCTACTTAGTTTAAAATTTGTTTTATAATTTCTAGTAATTCCAGAAAGAAAAAATCATAATTTATAGATACTTTCTAATTTGTTATGGGGGTTGAGATTGGTTAAACCTATCGAACAAGAACAGAGATTCTGATTTCATTGTGAAAATAACAGATAAAACAGGCTTTTTTCTTAAACACTCAATAATTATTTGGAAGTTATAAAGATTTCACATGTGAAGTTTTGAAATTTTCTGGTGCAAAAAGTATTTTAAATTTTAAAATAAAAATTACTTTGCATGTTGCCTGGTCAACATTTTGAAAGAAAAACATTTCCAAGCAAATCTGCATTTAAAAATATTAATACATAATTTAAAAACCTAATACTTCCTTGTATGAAGCCTTGGAATGTTTGCTTATAACCTGTTAAATTTTGTGAACATATTATTATATTATCAAAAAATTATTGTATAATTACTCTCACAGTAACCTTCATAGTCATGAACTGGGTGCACTCCATACAACCTGTAATAAAAGAATTAGTTAGTTTTATTTAATTTTTTCTTCTTAATTTGAAAGGCTTTAAAGTTTAGTTTCTTGAGAAAAGTGTAATAATGTAGTATTTAAAAACTTATAAAAGATATAACTTAAATTCTACATTGTGGTTGGCATCCCATTGCAATAACATATTTTTTGTGCAATACTTTCTACATTATTAATTTCTGAATACAGTAAAGATCAACTAATATTTGATTAAATAGTAACACCTATTACAGCTTTTGTTATCAGAAATTCAATGAATTGAATAAAGATAAAAATAGTTAATATTTAATTTTGTAATTTCACTCGTTGGTTCTTACCTTATACACAGTAATGAATAATTAAGAAATCATCTGTTTATCATGGTATTTCATATCAAAGTAATTTTTAAAGTAATATGTTAGATAATATTATTTAGACTAAGATGTTTCAGTATATAAGAAAAATTTATTAGTGAACAGTATTTTGTTATTTTGATAATAATATGGAAATGAATGTAAACAAACATACCTATGTGATTTGATATAAGATAACGTTACTTTGAACCTGCCAGTAAGAATTTCTCACTGGCATGGGAAGCAGTACAATAATTGCAAAGATATGTCTGATCTATAGCAGGCTGAATTGCAAATGCCTTTTTTTCTTATCTGGATTAAAAAAAGAAACTGAATTGATCAGTTGTTTTTTTTTTCCATTGAATGCAAAGACAAATATTCTTTCACTTATTTATTAGTCTGTCTGTATCATCCTTTGGTATTATTGAATAAGAGTTTTCTGTATTTTCTGTTTAAGACTTTTAGGAAGGAAAGTTTGTTATTTGGAAGCACTTTCTGTAGATAGTTTGAGGATAAACAGAAATCAAGAAGTAACTCCATATTTCAGTTAAAAATCTTATGATGTATTGGCTTGTGTGAACACTTGAAGATTATCTTATTCCACATTGAAAGTTCACTGCCATCTGTAGCAAGCAGTGATGGTACAGTAAGTTTCTGGTAATGCACAGTAAATCTGTGAAGAAGTGAACTTTCTTGAAAACTTTCATTATTTCATCTCTTGACGAACAACTATCAGTTCTTAAGATCTTCAACCAAAGTTGCAGAGATTACTTTTACTCAGTGAACTTGTACACTACTTCAATAGTAGAATCCAATAATAAATCAAAGTACATTCAGACAGGCTAAGAGTTTTTGGTGTTCAGTTAAAGAAAGCATTTGGCTTCAAGGACTTACAAAGGTAGAAACTGTTCTTCTGAGAATAAATATTGCATTAAGTATGTTATAAATACATGACTGTTTAGATTTAAAGTGAATGTTATGACTTAGAGAGCTTAAGTATAGCATAAATGTTAAATGTAGTTACTTTTAGAAGTAATAGTTTATTGCAGGTTTGTTTACATAACTGTGTTAGAATAATATGTTGTGTAGTTCAATTTTTGTGAATTGGCACTTATTGTATTGTGTTTCATTTTGTTACTAGACATCCAAATTTTTCTTACTGTTTTAACTGAATATTTTTGCCTCATAATATCTAGTAGTGTGTAGAACATCTTAAGCCTTAATTGGGCTATAAATACATGTACAAAATGTGATCCAACTGAGACATAACTAGTTAAATAGACAGCTAGATCTATAATGTGTGATTGTGAATTTAGCCATAACCAACAGACCAACAGTGTAATGAATATTTGTATATACATATTACTTGTTTTAAAAAATATTTTAAATCAAATTGAATGAGTGCTGTTTGCTTGTTATTAAAGTTTGTTGCCATCAAGTCACAGACACCTAACATACAGAGCAAAACCTACCCACACATAAAAGCTTGATAAGATACGAGTGTTATTTTTACTGCAAGCTGTAGGTTGTGCATTAACCATTGACAGTTGAGACACAGCTAGTTAACTCAGTACAAATCTTTGTATAGTTTTGATCTGCTGTCAGATATCATACACAGCAGGTCTTTATTATATAATATCCACTAATTCGGCTCTCTGAAGGCTCCTGCTTAAACATTTTCTGTAACATGATTGATGTTAAAGTAGTTATTTATTACTGAAATCAAGCATCTAAATAAATATTTTTGCACAGAGTAAACAATGACTTTATCTTTGTATTTAAAACTATCAGTAACTTTATTTGAACTTTTTGTTTCAACCAATTATTGCCCATATGGATATTGGCTTGATAAAAAATCTTGAAGCACTCACCTTTACTGCTAGTCTTCTTAGATGTGAAGTGACATGCTTTTCAAAGTTTTCTATAAACATTCATTTGGTACACAAATAATAAGAAATTGTTTCTCTTGAATGTAAAGGATATGACAAATTTGCTGTGGATCTAAGCTGGAAAAGAAATAACTGCTTGCTTCTACTGTAGCTATAATGTTAATATTAAAATAATCCACAGAAGTAAAATACTGTTGATCCTTACCTGCTGAACTACAGGGAAACATCAAGTATTGTACAAATAATCCAGATAAGATACCATTGTGAGTGTTGTGATTTGTATACTGTGTATATGGTTAAAACAACTCTATAAATTTTGTAAATTCAACAAGCTATGTGGTGGACAGGTAAGTGAATCATTCTTTTGAATTTGAATCAGACATTTAAAATATCACAATCGGTTTATGTCCAGTTTAGAAAGTCATATATTTAAGATTAGCTTAAAGACGTAATATTAGCTGGCTTATTTGTAAACTATATAAAAAATTATAATTCATTTTGGTGCACTGAATGATCATTTTCTATTTGGGAGTAACATTTATTATAAATACTGGTATCTGTCTCCAATTGCTTGTTATATCTATTCAGTATGATCAGATGCCATTAGACAAGATGCCATTGTGAGTGTTGTGATTTGTTTACTGTATATATGATTGAAACAACTCTATACATTTTGTAAATTCAACAAGCTATGTGGTGGACAGGTAAGTGAATCATTCTTTTCAATTTGTCTCAGACATTTAAAATATCACAATAGGTTTTTATCCATGTTATAAAGTCACATATTTAAGATTAGCTTAAAGACATAATATTAGCTGGCTTATTTGTAAACTACATACAAAATTATAATTGATTTTGGTGCACTGAATGATCATTTTATATTTGGGAGTAACATTTATTATAAATATGGGTTTTATGTCTCCAGTTGCTTGTTATATCTATTAAGTATGATCAGTTTAGAAGTAATTTTTTTGTGGTCAAATATTGTATTATGTGACTTGGTGTTAGTGTGATTTTAAGCCAGGGACCCTGACTGTCACTTCATACTGGAGCAGAGATGAAACTCTGACTTGGTGTTAGTGTGATTTTAAGCCAGGGACCCTGACTGTCACTTCATACTGGAGCAGAGATGAAACTCTGACTTGGTGTTAGTGTGATTTTAAGCCAGGGACCCTGACTGTCACTTCATACTGGACCAGAGATGAAACTCTGACTTGGTGTTAGTGTGATTTTAAGCCAGGGACCCTGAGTGTCACTTCATACTGGAGCAGAGATGAAACTCTGACTTGGTGTTAGTGTGATTTTAGCCAGGGACCCTGACTGTCACTTCATACTGGAGCAGAGATGAAACTCTGACTTGGTGTTAGTGTGATTTTAAGCCAGGGACCCTGACTGTCACTTCATACTGGACCAGAGATGAAACTCTGACTTGGTGTTAGTGTGATTTTAAGCCAGGGACCCTGACTGTCACTTCATACTGGACCAGAGATGAAACTCTGACTTGGTGTTAGTGTGATTTTAAGCCAGGGACCCTGACTGTCACTTCATACTGGACCAGAGATGAAACTCTGACTTGGTGTTAGTGTGATTTTAAGCCAGGGACCCTGACTGTCACTTCATACTGGAGCAGAGATGAAACTCTGACTTGGTGTTAGTGTGATTTTAAGCCAGGGACCCTGACTGTCACTTCATACTGGAGCAGAGATGAAACTCTGACTTGGTGTTAGTGTGATTTTAAGCCAGGGACCCTGACTGTCACTTCATACTGGACCAGAGATGAAACTCTGACTTGGTGTTAGTGTGATTTTAAGCCAGGGACCCTGACTGTCACTTCATACTGGACCAGAGATGAAACTCTGACTTGGTGTTAGTGTGATTTTAAGCCAGGGACCCTGACTGTCACTTCATACTGGAGCAGAGATGAAACTCTGACTTGGTGTTAGTGTGATTTTAAGCCAGGGACCCTGACTGTCACTTCATACTGGACCAGAGATGAAACTCTGACTTGGTGTTAGTGTGATTTTAAGCCAGGGACCCTGACTGTCACTTCATACTGGAGCAGAGATGAAACTCTGACTTGGTGTTAGTGTGATTTTAAGCCAGAACCCTGACTGTCACTTCATACTGGAGCAGAGATGAAACTCTGACTTGGTGTTAGTGTGATTTTAAGCCAGGGACCCTGACTGTCACTTCATACTGGAGGGACCCTGACTGTCACTTCATACTGGACCAGAGATGAAACTCTGACTTGGTGTTAGTGTGATTTTAAGCCAGGGACCCTGACTGTCACTTCATACTGGAGCAGAGATGAAACTCTGACTTGGTGTTAGTGTGATTTTAAGCCAGGGACCCTGACTGTCACTTCATACTGGACCAGAGATGAAACTCTGACTTGGTGTTAGTGTGATTTTAAGCCAGGGACCCTGACTGTCACTTCATACTGGAGCAGAGATGAAACTCTGACTTGGTGTTAGTGTGATTTTAAGCCAGGGACCCTGACTGTCACTTCATACTGGACCAGAGATGAAACTCTGACTTGGTGTTAGTGTGATTTTAAGCCAGGGACCCTGACTGTCACTTCATACTGGACCAGAGATGAAACTCTGACTTGGTGTTAGTGTGATTTTAAGCCAGGGACACTGACTGTCACTTCATACTGGACCAGAGATGAAACTCTGACTTGGTGTTAGTGTGATTTTAAGCCAGGGACCCTGACTGTCACTTCATACTGGAGGGACCCTGACTGTCACTTCATACTGGACCAGAGATGAAACTCTGACTTGGTGTTAGTGTGATTTTAAGCCAGGGACCCTGACTGTCACTTCATACTGGAGGGACCCTGACTGTCACTTCATACTGGAGGGACCCTGACAGTCACTTCATACTGGAGGGACCCTGACTGTCACTTCATACTGGAGGGACCCTGACTGTCACTTCATACTGGACCAGAGATGAAACTCATTCTTTAGACAGAACAAAATACTACTGGACAATTCATCTTCAAATACTTATCAAATTTTCTCCCGCACACTTTCCGTTAATCGTACACATAATGGAATGTTGAAATAGTTAAATCATTCCTTCTTACTAAACTTATTACCAGGTAAAGCTTTGTTGACAGAAGTGAAAGCAAATAGTTGCTGCTATTTATCGTACTTCATGAGTGATATAAACAAAAGATCACCATAAAACAGAACAGCGATACATTTTTATACACATGTGCATTGTCTTTGTATCATTTCACCGGTCTTTGTGAAACTAAAGTAGAATAGTTTTTTAATGCCTGTTTGCTTTAATAAACAACCAAAAGCTGCTATTGTTTAATTATGAATATTGAAATTACATCATAATAACATAATTTTACTTTGTATATTATATATAACTTATAAAATATATTTCTCATACTTAGTTAAATACTTCCACAAATATCATATTAAAAACCTTCCCAATATCCAATATTTATGAAAATAGTTTTTGAAAAGAAATATAATCAAATTAGAAAGTAGAAACTGTTTTATGCACTGTACCAAAGGAGTATTTAGAAAAAAATATTATTTGTAATTTTATTTTTATTTAATGAATTAGTAATTTGTTTGTTATGAACCATATTAAAGGATATGAGCTTGTTTTGCTTCATTAAATTTGAACATACTTAGTACACAGGTAAACCAATGTTTGACAGATATTCTATACATTCTGCAGATAATGGAATAATATAAATTTTGCACTGGATAAATCAGGTACTAATTACTGACATCAACAAGAGTTAGCACAGTTGTGCATACAGAACAACAAGAACCCAGTTTTGTCCTTTCACGTGCTTGTCAAACTTTCTAAGTTTTTGTTGATGCTTGAGCAGGAAAATACTGTTTGTGTATAAAACAAGGATCAGAAGAATTGTTTGGTAACGTACTTTAGTCACATTTCAATTTTAATAACTGTCAGTTGTAATTATCCATGTGGAAGGTCATACTCATTTCATATTCAAGGGAATATATATCCCTCCTTGATCTAACCACTTCTGTGTAGGATACAGCAGGTGTATCATCTGAAATAATTCAGTATCTTAATTAGGCAGTTATAAGCTATAGAGTGATCAAGAATCAATGGAAGGTATAGATTACTGCTGTAAAACCTTATTGCATATGAGTAAATGAAAGTTTTAAAAGGTTTTATTTTAATAAAGATATAGTTGTAAAGTAGTAACTGACTGGTAAGATATGAACAATTCAGTTTGTCACCTGTGTGCATGATTTTCACCTAACCTGTTCTTTTTGTTCATATTCTATGTTGTTACACTCGTTTCATGTAGTATGGTTAAAAGAAGACTTGCACAATTTGTAACTTATTTTTTGTATATTAAATAAATACTTTGCAAAGAAACTTAAGTTGAATACTATATTTTAAATTTTTTTCTCCAGTTGTAACTACTGTTTGTATTGTTGAGACCATGTAGTGATATCTAGTCTGTGGTAAATATTGTTACAGGTTTTTCGTGCGATTTGTTGTTTGAATATTTGGTGTGGTTATATTATATTGTTATTTAGTTTTGAAGAAAGTTTTGGATTAGTCAGTTTTTTATGGCTTTTTCTTTTGAAGTGAGTATAAAATAATTCATTTAGAATGATCATATTGGTAGTTGTGGTATTATTTTTATATTAATAATTATTGTTTCTAAAATTTTCCTAGCCCAAGTTATAGATAACCTCTCATTTGATATTAACACAACCAATTCAAAATTGTTTAACTGATGAGACTGATCTTTGTTCGCAGGTTTGCAACCAATTATTTTTTGTTTCCGAGTCAAATTTTATTCACCCGAACCTCACAAAATCAAGGAAGAGATCACACGGTAAATTACAAACCTTGTTTTTCTACTGTTTTATTAACTTAATATCAAACTGTTGAAACTGAAACTGAGCATAAATTGACACTGAACATTTATTATGCTATGTTTTGTGCAGAAACGTTCATTAAATGTATACAATTAATGTAAGTGCATCTCAGACCATAATTTTTATTTTTTCTGTAAAATCCATAAAACTTTGAAAAATCTCTATAAACTTCCCCTATGTATTGATTAGTATTGTAGTAACAAAGTCAATAAGTTAGTGTTGTAAAGTGGAGGTGAATGTAAGAATTTTTATATCCTTGGTTATAAAAGTCATTCAGTTAAAAGGTTGAATATGTATTCTTGGTTTCACTAATATTTTTTATAGTATTGTGTTGTGCATTCATATATAATGTACACTGCTGAAAAATTGCTGTAAAGGGTTCCAACTATTTTTTCTCAGAAAGGGCAGTTTAAGCCAGTGTTTTAACATTGCAAAAGCCCTGTATTTCTCTGAAAATTTAGAAAAAGTAAATTAAAAAAAAATCAATTATGATGCCAATATGATCATAAGTAACAGATTTGTTACCAGTTGTGAGTTTAAAGTAAAACAACATTATTAGTATGAGGTGACTGTGATCCTATACAAGTTAAACCACAGTTAAACATACTAAACTAGTATGGCATTCTGTAGTAGCTAACCCATTGTGCATTGAGTTTATAGCAGAAAAATAATAATAGCTATCATTCCAAAACTACTGCAGGTATCTTTCCAACATGTGGTAGGCTTTTATAAAATATACAAGTCAGTTGTACACAAAAAGTCACATGTATTAAAAAAAATTGTATACACTGCTGGCTAAAATCTTAAGGCCAACGAACATAAAGAAAAAATATGCATTTTGTGTTGTTAGACTCAACCACTTATTTGAGTAGAGCTTTGAAAGATGAAAATAAGAAAAGGCAAAATAAAAATAAAAAACTTTTTTAGCATTTAATATGGAAAATGTGAGCACTATGAAATTAGCCTAAATACTAGCTGGTCAAAAGTTTAAGACCATACCAAAAGTAAGTCCTAAACAGGGTAGGAAATGCCCAACAAGAGGTGTAAAGTAGTGAGTTGCACGGCCGTCATGCAAATAGCTTCAAACATTAACTTTGGAATGGTCGATATAAGCGTTTGCAGAAGGCTGGCTGGAATGTTATTCCAAGTGGTGAAGATGGCTTCACGAAGATCATGCACTGTTTGGAACTGACGTCCATTTTTATAGACTTCCCTTGCCATCCATCCCCAAACATTTTCAATGGGGTTCAATTCGGGTGAATACGCTGGATAGTCCCAAAGAATCACGTTATTTGCCATGAAAAAGTCCTTTGTCCTGTGGGCATTGTGGATTGCAGCATTGTCCTGCTGAAAGATCCAGTCATTTCCACATAAGCGAGGGCCTTCAATCAATAAGGATACTATCTCCAACATGCCAATGTAGCCAGCTGCTGTTTGACACCCCTGTATAACCTGAAGCTCCATTGTTCCATGGAAGGAGAAAGCATCACAGATCATGATGGAACCTCCTCCTCTGTGTCGTGTAGATAATGTCTCTGGTGGGATATCATTATCGTGCCAGTAACATTGGAAGCCATCTGGACCATCCAGGTTAAATTTTTCTCATCAAAGAACAAAACCTTCATCCACTTTTCTACATCCCATGTTTGGTGCTTCTCAGCAAAGTTTAAACGAGCTGTTTCATGGTGTGGAATGAGGAGTGGTCTTTGACGACGTTTATGGTTTTTAAAGCCTTTCTCTCGTAGATGCCGTCTTGTTGTTCTTGAGCTGCATTCTGCATCTGTAAGGGCCTTAATTTAGTTCGAGAATTGGCTTGTGTCTTGCCAGACAACCCATCAAATCCTCCTGCTCAACGCCAGTGAAATTTTCTTGGGCCAACCACTTGAAATTCTCATTCTGTATCCTTCAGGGTCTTTTAAGAAATTTGCAACAGCAGTTTTACTTTGCTCAATCTCACCAGCGATAGCACGTTGAGAGAGACCTTGCTTTTGCAGCTCGACAATTCTGCCACGTTCATACTCTGTCAACGTTTTAGCCTTTGCCATGTTTTTACCCAATGTAACACAGGAGATGTCAGTGGGAGATGTTGACAATGCTTGAACACAAATGACTACATTTTGTTATGTGTTTACAGATTAACACTTCAGTTCAGTATGGTCTTAAACTTTTGACCAGCTAGTATTTAGGCTAATTTCATAGTGGTCACATTTTCTCTGTTAAATCCTAAAAACGTTTTTTATTTTTATTTTTCCTTTTCTTATTTTCATCTTTTGAAGCTCGACTCAAATGAGTGGTTGAGTCTAACAACACAAAATGCATATTTTTTATTTATGTTCATTGGCCTTAAGATTTTGGCCAGCAGTGTATATTATAACTATAAATCTTTAAAGCAAAACAAAACACATTAAAATTAAGCAAAATAAATATGCTGCATTTTTTTAAAAAAAGATCCCAGGGTACAAACTACAACATGGGATTATAAAATGTATCCTAGCTTTTGGAGGTGACTGAAGAAGTAAGACCCACATTGCTGTGGGGATACACTATCTATAAGTTCTAATCTTCAATTTGCTAGTGTCGCATAAGAAGATTAGAAATTAGAAGAGCGACATGTGGGTGCTCTAGCCCATAACATCCCACATCTATATCACCCTTCACTGCATGCAAACAGTTGTGGGTAGGTGATTGCTTTCACAAGTAAAATAAGAATAAAAATATATTTATATAAATTTATTAGTGAAGCCAATTTGACTCATTAAAGTTAGGATTTAAGAAAATGTTTATGTGAAGTATAAAAATACTTCTGTCCATCTAACAGTTTGCACATTCTACTTGCATAATTTCTAGAACTTCCAAAATAGAAATCTACTTTTTGTTGTTGTTTAAATGTCACTGTATCTGGTGTTTACTGAGAAGTTGAGAAGTATGGCTGAATTACCAATGTAGGGTCTGATGAATAGTTATAAACTGTAACATCAAACACACAACACCATGTTGGATAATAATCTGTAAAAGGTCATAGCACTTGCACTTTGACCCCATTCAGGAATAACTATAAAATTTATTATTGTATTTACTTGTACACAAATGTTTTGTGTTGGTAACTTTAAACAAATTCTTGTTCAGTCTGGTTTTCATTATCTATTTTTGTGCATCATTTACCTACTGTTTTTTTTTATTTTTACACGTTAATATGTTAAGAGGATAAAAATAACTTAAGTTTTTACATGTTGGTAAAATTAACTTTTGACACTTTCATTTATGTTAAAGAAATATGTAAATGCCTCTTTCACGTGTACTTAAATAAAGTGTAATTTGAGTGTTGACTTTATCTTCTGAAGTATAGATACCATATGTTTCTCTTTACTTTCTTACATACAAGTACCGTATGCCTCTCTTTACATTCTTACATACAGATACCATGTTTCTCTTTACATCCTTACATAAACATACCATATGTTTCTCTTTACCTTATTACATACACAGATAACAGATGTTTCTCTTTGCCTTCTTACATACAGATACCAGATGTTTCTCCAGCTTCGTCGAGATCTTCTTCATGGAAGGCTCTACTGTTCTCAGGCTGACAGTGCTGCCCTCTTGGGTGCTTATATTGTTCAGTGTAAGTATGGGCTGCACTTAGCTTGTTAAAATAGTGTTTTCTCAACATGAATGAAACTTCTTAACAATTAAACACTCTTTTCTTACTTTTCACAGAATATTCATTAAATTAATCAGAATATAGTCTATCTGGTGAAGAAATGGCAACTTTGTTCTAATACTCTAGGTTTATAGACTTTTTACATTTGTATTATTCTTTGCCAGAAATTAGAAACTCTAGTCAGTAGCTTTAGTATGTTCGTTTTTTTAAACAAGTCTCATCCATGCTGTTGGAATATGTCTGTAAGTTATAGCACAAGTAGTAAAATACAGAATTACTCTGCAGTCGTTAGGTATTGTAACAACTACAAATATATTAGTGGTGTCTGTTTAGTTGAACTCAAAAAGCTTTGTACGTGTAACTAACAAATAAACTTTATTATTAAGTGAAAATATCATAAAATATTGTGAATGTATTTTTCTCTGTTTTAAACTTTCAGTAATATTGTAGAATCTTCTTTGTTATTGTGAAAAAAAATAATTTTGTTAAATGTGTTTTACTTGTTTTATCATTGAAATTTATTTCTGAGTTGTATTTTGGTGAAGTCATGAATGCTAACTTGTCTTGTACTGCTGATTCAAAAATTATTGACTTTATATATAAAAACTGAGATTAATTCCTCATAAAGTGGCTCAGACAATTCAAGGACTGTGGTGAACAACGTACTTAATATCTTGTGTAATAAGTCAAGAAAGTGATAGCAAATATCCATAAATGATTTTCATGTACAGAATTGATGCAAGGCAACAACCTGCAGTAGCCACAGAGAGAAAAACCAACCAATCACTGTCATGCACATAATTAGACATCAACTACAGCTCAGTTTGAATGGCTGATAGCAAGTAGCATGCAAGACCCATGTGGTGCACATGAGGCACAATACAAGCTCAACTATGGCACATACTTTGTTGTCCTCATGTTTGTATTTTCTAACGTTTGTTTTCAAAAAATACAGGTTGCAAAAATCTGTAAGTAAGTCTGTACAGAAACTTGAAACTGAAGTACAGAGTAATATATACCTACAGTAATTTATTGTTTATCCATTATTCAAACCTAATAAAGTTCAGTGTATAACTGTTTTGAAGATCAGGGAACACTCATGAGTTCCATCTTTCACAAACATACACAACTTTATTTCTTATGACCTCCACACTCATATGAGAGCACACATATGAAATGACAATTTTTTTTAAATGAGTTTTATTTGACATTAATCAATATGAATAGGGTGTTGGAACTAGAAACAAGGCATTAAAGCTCTCAAAATGTTATGAAATTGGAGCTGGTAAATTCTTGTACAAACTGTTTATTGATAGCAAACGATGTCTCTTCAACATTTTTTTAAAACAATACATGCAATCCAGTCCCTCTTCCTTTAGGTGTATGTTTTGTACAATGGCGTAAATGTCAAACATTTTGAACAATAACAGTCAATATATGTATTCCTACCTTTACTAAATCACTTCAACAAAATTCTAGTTATATAGCAGCTTACTTCACATGTATTACAAAAACCACACAATGATGTATCTACCAACCTATTACTAAATCTTAACAACAGATTTTGATGTATATATTACTTTGTATGTAAACTAGTTTTTTTAGTATATTTAAACTACTTCATTAAAAATAGTGAATTATTTTGCATGTGAAAGACTTATAATGTTTACTGAGTGAGGCTTGCCAAATTTTGTAAAGATATACTTACTACATTAAAAGTTAGTAGTACCACAGCTATAAAGTCTAAATGGGTAAAAAGAGGTCACACATTTGGTAAAATCAACCAAACCCTTATTGACAAGCTAGCATTATACATATGATCAACACCTGTGTAAGAATTTGCTCTATTTCTTTATTAAAGCAATGTCAATAAGTCTTGAATTTTATTTATAATATTTTCTTTCATTACAAGTGTATTATCACATGATTTTCATGTTTGTGTGAGATTGGCTTTACATTGTTGTTTATATCTTTGCATGATATTTTATTTTACTGTTATTAGCTGAATTAGGAGACTACGACCCAGATGAACACTTTGGGAACTATGTTGCAGATTTCAAGCTTTTCTTGAAACAAACTACTCGTCTTGAGGAAAAAATAGCAGAAATACATCAGACTCAGTTGAGGTTTGTTTTAATTATATTCTGATATTTGATGCTGCTATTCCCAAAATGACTACTGCTAGTATATATTTTAAATAGATGTAAACAAGTTTTCAACAATAATTTGGACTCTTTACTGAGTTTATCTATTTTGTAATTAACCATATCATGTACCGTTAAGATTTTGTTGTTAACAAATATTTATTGTTTTTGTATTATCTGTAGTAATAAATTCACATTATGTTGATGTTGTGATTTTATCGTGAAATACTTATGTTAATTAATCAAATCTTCCTTTATTATGAATGTGTTACTTAATGTAAAGAAGTACACTTGAATTATGAAACTGAATTTTGACATATCTCAGTGAAATGCTGTTATTATGGTGAAAATGTCATTTCATTTGACACTCACATATAAACCTGTAGATTTATACCTAGTTTAAAACTACTCTTTTTTATATTTTTATGTGTACATAATGTGAAATGGTCTTGCATAGTTGTTTGAAGCAAAAAAATATCCAAGGTATGTAGTTTCTGCTTTATCGTATTCTCTTTCCTTTATATGTCAAAATATGGTGTGTTCTTTATAAAATGTATGTATACAAACCATCAAATAATCATGTGTGTATATTTTTAATACTATTTTACTACTGTTTTGTGGCATTATTGTCTAAATAATAGAGCTAGCAACTTACTCAAGTATCTCAATGTTTTTGGTGTTGAAGTCATATAAGTATATATGAGGTTTATATTTTTACCTGTGAATAACAGGAATAATAGGGTGAGCATTATACTGAGCTTAATAGGAAGTTATCAATAGTAAGCCAAGTATAATAATCAGAACTAATATAAATTTTAAAATACTATGTGTGTGGTGCTAAATGTTTTAACTGACAAAAGCCAAGAATAATATTAACTCTATCAAGATGAATATTCTTTAATGCACAAGAATAGTAGTTAGGCACACTTCAATAAAGTAGTAAAATAAAAAAAAATAATTACAAATATATGTGTACTGGTACAGCTTTAAATTTACTTAGAATAGATGAATTTAGTTTCATCTTTTTATTTGAAGTCATTCTAGAAAAAGAAAAAGGAATATTTAGATTTGTTTTGGTGGTTACAAGGTTGGTCAGATTGACCAATGTTGTGTAGAGTAAAGGTAGAGAAAATAATAGATAAAATATAAAGTTTTGCTGAAAACAAACATCTGAAATGTACTTAGGAGGTTTTAAAAGTTAAACAAATCAAACCTGAGATTTTTGAAATGAAGAAAAGTATTTTAAATCTTAACACGAAAATCAGTTTATACATGGTCTATCAAAAACGTATATTCGCTATATTCACAGACAAATATTTTCAATTTATTTGAAATACTTCACTGAAAAATGTGATTTTTGTATATGAAAGACTTATAATGTTAACCAAAATAATGTCAAATTTTATATAGATATACACAATATATTGAAAGTTGAAAAGTACTAAATCTATAAAGACTTTATAAGACCACAGTAAGGCCATGTGGTTCATCAAATTGACTGAGTCTGTGTAGAGAGTTAATGGTAACATGATGTAACATAGTCAAGTTGGAGGCTTTGAACAGAAGTTATTTTTTTGTTTTATTTTTAAAACAGTGGCTTATTAGAATATTTAAAATGTTTTATATTTGTTTGCATAACAAATCTTTAATTTAAAATTACAATTTGCCAATATTCCTACCTCCAGCTTTCCAGACACATTATCTGTTATAGCAGTAATGATTTCTGTAAATTTTAGTTTTACTCCATGAAACAAGGCTATTGGAATAGTAACATAATAAAGCTAACTGATATAGATATGTAACACAGTGAAATATTGTTTATCTCATGAACAGTAGCCTTGCTGTGTTAAACTTGGTTCAGTAATACAACGAACATGCATTTACTATCTTAATAGTTGTTTCTAAGCTGTATCAAACACTGCAGCTAACATAATCAATATCAAGGAAATGGTGCTGTAATAGAAGTCAATAATGCATATCATGTCATATGTTATAATGCTTTATATCTTGTGGTCAGTGGTTTGGTTCCAGCTGTTGCAGAGATGAACTTTTTGCATAAAGCTTGTCAGCTGGATACGTACGGAATTGATCCTCACCCTGTAAAGGTGAGTAACTTGTAAGGTAGAATTGTTTGGAATATGATTGAATCTTTAGACAGAAATTTACAGTGTTTCAAATTATTATGGAAGCACACAGATGATACATGCATAAGAGTTACAAAGAACAAGTAAAGATAACTAGATGGTGAATTTGATATTTAACGAATTGCCACAGAACATTCATCAGGCTCTTTAATACGCTGATGTTTTGTAACTAATTCCGTTGCTTTAAACAAAGCATTACATCTTGTTTTAATGTTATGGCATTCTCAGACAAGTAACAGATAATTCCATTTCATTGGGATTGTGAGGTAAATATGAATTAGACTGAACAACTGCATTTAAGGTTAAACAAACTACACAAGTGATGTATGGTGGAAGACAATTATTATTATATACAAAGCAAAGAAATAAAACAGAATGTGAATTTGTGTGGACACAGGACAGTCACTTTCACTTCATTGAGTAACATCTCAAACCAAGTAGAACTATGTATAGATCTATTCTGACTCAAATGTGTGCTCTTTACCAAACAGATAAACCTTGGTTTTACTCAGATAACAGCTGTCATCACATAATTGGTTGTTTTCTCACAATTTCTATAGGATTCCTCTAGATAATCACCTACTAGGCCAGATAAGGATGTTGCTGTCAGTGACTTATGTTACATAATGTACAAAGTTGCTGGAGTATCACAAAACAAATGCTATCTGCTAGGTAACCACAAAGAAACAGCAGACAAAACAATTCGATGATGTGTTTATACCAAAACATTATACAATCAGAGTTAAGTTAATTTGTTCTTGTTGGCATTTTATGGTGCCATCAATTTTATTTAGATCACTGACACCTATGTCAAACAAACTATCAATGATTGTTGCATAATAGTTTGAACTTGGATTCATGTGTTTAAAGAATATGTCTCCAGCTTTGTGGTGTGATGCATGTTTCAAAGTTTTGGTTATCTATTGTCCCCTTTGTGATAATGTGTATTTTGTGGCTTTCTAGGTGGCATTCATACCTGTATTTACAGCAAGTTTGCTGACAAGATTTGTACATGTCTAGAATTCGTCACATGAATGCCCTCTGAGATACTTAACATCACATTGTTTTATTATCTTGACCACTTCTGTTATTAACACTACCTGTTTGATGTATTTTCTGTAGAATCATGCACACAACTTCTACTGAAATGTAGATCTTTAATACAATTTCTTACGTGATGTATCCTAAACCAGTCAAAGTTTTCATTTCTAAATGTTTATTATGCAGTATTTTAGTCCTGGGAGCCATAATTATATTGACACTATTACTTTTTCTGGACATAGTATGACTATGGGAAATTTTATAAGAACTACACTGGTGTTATACAATATGACTGGTTTAATAACAAACAATTACAGTATAAATGATAAACACGTGACAGTTTTGACTCACACAGTAAATGGGAGACACTCATGTAGTAATTTATACCATTTTCCTTAGATAATCATTTCTAGCACTGTATATACAGGTTCAGGTTTATTTGCCACTTTTATATCCTTTATATAGATGGATATATCTCAATATGATAGAATAGCATTTAAAGATTAATGTTATATTAGCATTAAAGAACTATTTTTTAGCAATTAGAAAGCTTGTATGCAATTTGTGTAATGTGTTGTCCATTTTAATATCCACTTAAAAGAAGGTTGCTTGTCTTTATTTTAGCTTAATGCTTTTTAAAAGGATTTATATACTCAGATTAATAATAATTCTGATATGGTACTTAACTCTCATTCAGTGCTGCCCTCTATATTCATACTTTTTGAATGCATGCCACAAGACTTTTGCTCCCCCCTTGTAGGAAATAGAAGATTTATACATGTGCCTTATGCACATCATCATTGGTCACCTCTTAATCATTAGGAACATATGCTATTTATGCACGTGGCTCCATCTACACTCATCTACTGAACTATCACTTCTTGTTTGGCAGCATTTCCGTTTGAACGTATTCTTTTTTTCTTTATTACTGCATGTTTGACTTTGTTTTCCTCCCAAAATAGTTAATTTTCAAGCTAATTTAATTTATTCAACTTAATTATTATGAATTCCAAAATTCATGTTACCACTTTAGGAGTTATAGGCCTCAGGTGTAGATGATCTGATGGTAGGTTTATTTGCTTATGGTAGATTGAACATAATATGATCTATTCTTTATCCTCAACTCTCTCCACAGCTCTCACTACCACTTTTGAGCCTTTGCTGATTGATGAGGAATTTCTCTGCCCTTTGCTATCTCCAGAATTGCCAGTCATTACTATCCCAAAATTGTGGGGTCTCCTAGATCTTATTCAGTCTTTATGGAATCATATCTCTGGTTTGTGATGTTTTCCCTATGTTACTTAATTATTATTCACCTACTTCATACTTACTACTTTTATTTTTCCCCCTCTCCTGATATTCAGGTTTATGCTGATCATTTAGTCTTACTGTAATGGGGGAGATTAGTGGGGCTCCTTTTTGGTGTCTTTGTTTTTGGTACAGTCCTAGGAACTATTAGGTCTCAGGTGTTGTTGGCCCACTCACATTACACCCTTACAAATATTGTAGTCATTTGTCTCCATTGAATCCTCATCTTCCTCCATCTCCCCTCCCTCAGTAACAGAAAAAGAACCACCACCTACTTTCTTGTGTTCCTGTTTCCTTCCATTCTCCTCAAGCTACAGTGACAGACCAGAACTTGTCAAAAGCAGTTTGGTATTTGCTCTGGCATTGAACAATTAAACCTATTCCCTGTCCTATCTAGTTTTTTTCCCACCTTTTCATTGTATCCAAGATAACCAGGGATTGGCATGATAATCATTTGTTTTTGTCTAATTCTCTTCATATCAATATCCAAATTCACTTTCAAGTCCATCTTTCCCTTCATTAGATGTTTTCTTCTAAGTTTTGAATATTATCTATGATTTTCTAGTATGCTTACTTCATATAACAATATCACTTCTTGTTCTCCTTTTTCGTTGGTTAATTTCAGGCATTCCTTGTGGACTTGCTTCTGCCATTTAAGTGTTTGGTTGATTTTGTCCAGGCTTTATCACATCATTTTCATGCTCAGGAAATGCAGTTTCATTACTGTGTGGCTGGCTGGCTCCTTTCAAACTTGAATCAGCCACTCTTACCTAAGATTTACTTTCTGTGGCAGCTCAGAGTTCTTCTTCTGACTCACTTACTATCTTCTCCAATAGGAAGTCTTGTTAGACTTCAGTATCTGTTATGCTGTGCCTTCTTAACAAATTACTTTAATAGAATTTTAGTTCACCACTGTTTCAGCTCAATCACTTACTGCTTCAGGTTCTATTACTTTTGGGGATTTTGTCTCCCATGACATCAATGGTCCCTCTTGGTCTATAGCCAGGTGTTTAGGGTACTTAATTGAGGATTGCAGGTTCAAATCCTTTTTCACCAAATATGTTTGACCTTTCAGCCGTGGGGGCATTATAAGAGACAGTTAATCATACTATTTGTTGGTAAAAGAGTAGTCCAAGAGTTTGCAGTGTGTGATGATTACTATCTGCCTTCCTCTATTCTTTTACTGCTAACTTAGGGAGACATACACAGATAACCATCATGTAGCGTTGTGCAAAATTCAAAAGAAATAAACCAAATCCCTTGGTCATGCCCATTTATGATCCTCCCACAGAGCATTTCTCAAACTTTTTCTGCAAGATTATCTGCATTGGTAGCTAGGTAACGCTCATATTGTGACAGGTGTGCCACTTCCTTCCCTGTTTTTTAGATCTAAGTTTTTTTATGAACACTTCCCTTCAAGCATGAGTAGTATGGGTTAATCACAACGACACTTTAGTCTCATGGTCTAAAGACTTCATTGCTTTGCATCTAGCTGTTCTTGAACTTCTGTCTGTATTTTGAGTGCTAAACTGTTTCCTTCTTCACACCCAATATTGTTTGATGATGATTTATTCAACTAATTTAATGGCAGTGGCACATGTCATCCAGCATGGAAGCAACCACCCCAGAGGTGTATGTTTTGGTTATTGGATCTCTTATACTTTGTTTGCACACATAATACATGATACTAGTTCCTTATACCTTGGCATTCAGCATTCCTTTTTTATCTCATCCCTTCCCTACCAATTGGGTCCACCTTTTGGTTCGAATGGCTTATTCTTCCCTACCGTTTTTCCTCCTGGACTTGTTCCAGTTGTCCTTCCATCTGATCCCACACCTTACTCTTTCCCTTGCTTTTTAGTCTTTGTAATTCAATGCAGGATTTTCTTTATGCTGACGTGTCACATTCATCTCTCATTGTCAACATCATCTCATGGTTTTTTCCTTGTCAAAATTTTGTCTACCACCTGTGGCCTTTCTACATACTTCAGTGTCACCTTAACTGGTAAGTATTCTTCATTTTTTCTCAGCAGCCAGTCTCTTCTTTTTTACCCAATGGATTCTGCTCTGTGGAAAATTGTGCCCAGGTATTCTTTAAATCTGCATGTCAGCCATGTTGAATAACACACTCTTGTCCATGGCTCCACACACACGCTGCCAATATGAGGTGTTTTTCAAGATTGCATGATGGTTATTTACCTTTTGATAATTGCTTCATAAATATACCCATTCTGAACTGTACCACCCACGAACTGTATGGGTAAAATCAGAAAGGGATTGTTGCCCATCCTTGCCATGCTGTGAGTAAATAATTTGGTATGGTCTGCTTTTCAAAATAGGATTTCATGGTCACCTCTTCCACTGTTTCCAATGATGATGTTCCTCCAGACACTGTCACCCTCATTTCTTTGAGTGGAATAGGAGAGTCCTTTCAGCTTTCCAGTGTTAGGCTGCTGCGTTGGTTTACCATGGAGGTACCTTCCTGAATAAGTTTCACAATATACAGATTAGAACCATTCAGTTGAGAGTAGTGTGGTAGTGGCTGCAACATGGTCTGCTAATCACATTTACAGAACACCTGGATTTCAGCCATCTCTCTCCGAGATGATGTGGCCTTCTGACACTGTTTATACAACCACTGGAGTCAAACCTTCACATTCAAAGATGATGTGACCTCCTTATACCTAATACGCACTTACTAGAGTTGAGCCATTACAATTGCAGTTCACCCCCTATAATTGGGAGTCCTCATTCTATCTTTGCATGGAAGTCAGTTCCCAACGTTGAGGTTTTGGATTTGAGTGAACAAATCACCTTAAGTCCTCGCACATATTGATTCCATGTGATGGACATAATTTTAATACCAGATGACAATTCCCAGATCAGTAGATTGGTGATGGTTTTTGTTGCATACAAATAGGCAAAGAAGATACCTGGCTCACAAGTGGTGCAGTTTCCCTCTTCTGATCGTTGGATGTATTTCTCTCATTGTTAGGTGTATTCTTTAGACACGTTTGGGTGTACTTCTATCGTTCCCTGACACTGATCCCTCCTCCTCAATGTTGGATTCTAGTTAACCTTATGAAATGAAGGTTGTACTGTATTGGAAGTTATAATTTACCTAAATTGAAATAGTATTTCCAATATACACTTACATCTCATACATCCCACCCTTCCTCCCCATTTTTTTCCAGTGCTGACATCTGCTAAAATTTAAAATTGTAACTTGGTAGAAGAGTGTGAATGGAGCATCACATGAGCATGTCGTGCTTCTATTGGATAGGATGTAGTGCATAATGATTTGCATGAGACACTTGTTGAAATCTTTTAATTTCAATAGGAGGAAGCAGAAGATTGGTGCCATACATGTAGAAAATGTTTGCATATAGAGGACAGCACTGAAGGAGAATAGCTAATCTTGTTAGAGAAGGAAAGTACCTGTTGAAAATACACTTTCAGTGTAGGAAAATTGTAAATACAGTAAATTTGTGGTGTTATTTCCTTGAACCATGCTAGAACTTGTATGTTTAAAAAACTTTTGATTACAATGTAGGATCACAAAGGAAACCAACTGTACCTAGGAATTAACTATAGTGGAATTTCAACTTTCTTGGGTAGCCGGAAAACTCATTATTTCAAATGGTAAGAAAAACTTTGGTACTTTTAGCAATTATTAAAATTTACATATTTTTAAAAATGTTCATTCAAAGTATGTAACAATTTTTCATGCAATTAAGCCAGAAAAAGTTTCAACAGTGTATCAGAATTGATATTACATCAGCTAGTTTTCTTTAAACATGTATACATAAACCTAATGCTGAATGTGTTACATTAAATATAAATGTATTTGTCTTATTTGTTCAGTATGCATGGTTGCAGTTGATCCTTTCATTATGGGATTCCTTTTCTGTGTATGTTATGAGTTACCTTAAAAATTTAATTAAACTACATTTTTATCATTGTATATGAAGAAGACATAGAAATATATATAATAATCTAAATCTTAACATTTATATAAGTTTTAAGTTCTTAATTTTGTAGAGCATTATTTGAAAAACTCCTCCATTTGCCATTAAGTATGAGAATTGTGACATTTGCTCTTTAGCATCCCCTCGGTGGACACAGCAGATTGCCCAATGTGGCTTTGCCTTAAGAAAACGCACAGTCTTTAATTTATCTACCCCCTTGGTGTGGATTCCTATACATGGTGAGGGGACCTAACAGAAAAGGTTCTGTACATGCAGTTTACCTTCTCTGGGATCTAAACATCCACTCACAACTGTCCTGCATGGTGACATGTGAATGGGAGGAGAGGATCCTGGTGGTTGAGGAATCCAACCCTAACACACCACTTGGGCCTTGAATTCCTGCAGACAGGCAGCCCCCCCAAGGTCAGTTGGTTGGCCACATGGGCTAGGGTCAACAGAGTACCAGTGTTAGACATTTTCAATGGGTGTTGTGGACATTGTGTCTTATGCTGGTGTTTGGTTATAGCACTCATGAAATCATGACATTGCTGCAGTGTTCTTTTTTGGCATTGCAGCACATCCCTCATAGGGCTACATGGTGGGTAGAATCAGTAGGCACCAAAACATTCTTTATTATGGATCCACCAAATCAAAATAAAAAAATGGTTAAAAACAGATCATAAGTAAACAACCATGTCTTGATATTCTTAACACCAATCTTTAACTTCTTCAACACCTGTACCTCATTTTCTGATATTACTCTTTATCAGACAAACCTTTAGGGCAAATATCTCCCTATTTTCTTCAGAAGGGATTAGAGGGACTTGCTGGTTCTCCTAAGTCAGTAAAAAAAGCTACATTCTTGAGAGATCTTGGTGGAAACATTCACTCCAAAACACTGTGAACTCTTCTTGCATTTGAAGGCCTTTGGGGATATAACCATTGATGTTACTCCCCATGCTACTTTGAAATTGTCATGAGGAGTTATTGTTAAGAGGGATTTGAAGAATATCCCTGAGTCAGAGATCCTCAGTGGTTTCTCTGCCCAAGGGGTTTCTACAGTGAGGTGTATCTCAACTTGTAAAGATGTAATTATGCTGCCAACCAATGTCCTAATTTTGACATTTACATCATCATGACCATCTGCCACCATCAAGACATTAATTTTAATTGCAAGGTACAGCCATATATTCCCAACCCTCTCAAATGTTTACAGTGTCATTCGAAGGCATCATGTTGTGGTTGCTTGAAATGCTTGTTGTGGTGACAAGGACCTTGATGCCTGTGAATGTGAAACAGATCCTCATTATGTTAACTGTAGTGGCTCTAACCCTTGTTATTTTCATTCTTGTCCTCAGTGGGTAAAGGAAAAAGAAGTACAGTATTTGAAAATGGTTCACGACATTTCTTACCCCGAGGCTTGAAAGCTTCAGTCCACCACTCCATCTCGGACACATACTGCTGCACTCTGTTCCACTGCTACAGTGGGAGTGCAGACAGATCTTTCCATGCCTCCATTAGAGTCATTCTCCAAGTAGTTGAAGAGTCTTTTGCCCTCTGTGGTTAAAAGAGTAGACAAGTCACCATTTGCTCCAATCTCTGTACTGAACAATCCTTCCAGTAATGGCTCCCATCCACTTCTTTCACCCCTGCCTTCTGGAATATGCTTGGGCCCATCTTCACTAGCCTTGAGATGTTGATTGATCATTCATTCTCAAAGTCAGTTGCTGGATTCTACTTCTACTGACATAGACCTGCCCACTCATTCCAGGGCAGAATCCAAGGAGGTCTTTTGACCTCCTTCTTATAAATAAAAAGAGATGGTCATAAACTGAAAAGTTCTCCACCCAGTTCTCCATGTAAATAAAAATGGCCACATTGATGAAATGGAACTGTCGAGGTTTCCATTCTAATATAGGATTTGATTCCTTCTTTTCATGCTGTGTGCCTCTCTTTACAGAAAACGTTTCTGAAACCTGCCAATGTAATCATCTTTCGACAGTTTTCTTTGTACACAAATGACATATTGTGTGATGGTTGAGTACATGAAGGGGGTGATGCTACTTGTCAATCAGTATGTGCCATCCCTATCTTTGCCTCTCGATACTCCCTTAGAGGCCATAGCTATTCTTGTTTCCTTGGGTGATACCATTATTGTTTGTTCTCTCTACCTGTCTCCTGAAGAGAGCTGCAATCAATCAGCCCTTGATGCTCTCATTGTACAGTTGTGTTCTCCCTTTTTTATCCTAGGGGATTTTAATGAATATTCTTCTCTCTGGGATGGTGTTGATATTGATGGGAGGGATCATTCCTTGGAGCGTATGCTCTTGGATCACAACCTATCTCTCTTCAATACTGGTTATTTTAATTAATTTCATGCACCTAGTCAGTCTTTTACTGCCATTGATCTCTCTGTCTTCTTTCCTTCATTTTTCTCTCATTTCTCTTGAGGGGTTGACAGTGACCCACAGGGCAGTGATCATTTTCCTATCATTTTGATGGAGACTCACTGTGGTCAATGCCACCTGGCTCATGCTATTGTCCTTCCTTTTTCTAAGCATGGGAAGGATTTCAAGATTCTTTCAAACTACTGTCCAATTGCTTTGATGAGCTGTATCTGTAAGATGTTAGAGATAATGGTTAATGCTCATTGTGTTTGGTTTCTTGAATAAAACAGTCCCCTCTCATCCACTCAGTGTGAGTTCTGATGACGGAGCTCCACTGTGGACCACTTGTTTCAAATCGAAATGCCAATCAAGGAGCCTTTCTCAATTGACATCTTGTTTCTGTATTTTTTACCTTGAGAAGGCTAATGATACTATATGGAAGTTTGGCATCCTATGAAACCTCCACTCATGTGTGGTTCATTAGTCATTTGCCCATTTTTATTGAGCATTTTTTAATGGACCATCAATTCAACTCTATGTCGGTTTGACACTTTCCTGTTCTTTCCTACAAGAACTTGGACAACTCCCTCTTACAGTTGCAAACAGACTCTGTGTCAACGACTTCCACATCTCATGTCAGTCATTAAGCATGAGGTTTATTGAGCAGCAGCTACAAACTGCCCTCATTTGTTTATTGAAGTAGACCACAGCAAACGGTTTTACCTTCTCTCTCTCTCTCTAAAACCGTTTGCATGCACTTCTGCCACCAATGGGGTATTCACCTCAATCCCAAACTCTGTCTCAGAGAAGTTATGCTTCCTGTGGTCCCCGAGGCAAAGCTCTTTTGGCTTGTATTTGACTGTAAGCTGATTTTCATTACACACATCAAGCAGTTATGCGTCAAGTGTACTAGAGCACTGAACATCCTCCATTTCATCTCTTTCACCTCTTGGGGAGTGAATCAATGTTCCATGTTAAAGATCTATCATGCTCTCATTTGATCAAAACTGGACTATGGGTCTCTGGTCTATGGCTCTGCCACAATCTCAGCCTTGAAGGTGTTGGACCCTGTACACCATCAGGGGCTTTATCTCTGCACAGGGTCTTTCTGCACTTCTCCAATTCTGAGTTTGTACACTGAGTCTCATGAACCTCATCTACACCTCTGCCATTTGCAACTGTCGTTACTGTATGCTTTGAAACTTTGATCCTTAGCACAGCATCCCACTTGGAGTTATGCTTTTAGTGGGCTGTGCTTTTTAAGATTAGACGGTCTGCCATTGTTCCTTTTGGCCTTTGTATCTAGGCACATTTGGCTGACTTGGGTCTGTCCTTGGCCGACGTTGCTGTCTCCACTGGTCAGCCCATCCAACCATGGCTTATTACCATCTACAAATGTGACTTTTCTTTGAGTCATCTGAAGAAGGCAGATACTTCTGTTTATTTGCCAAACATATTTTGAACCATCCTTCCATTCCAATTTATATGGATGGTTCCAAATTAGATGACTATGTGGGCTCTGCCATGGTTTGTTTGTGGTTTGGTGGTTGCACGTAGGATCTTCTCTACACTTTCTGTGTTCACTGCCAATTTCTATGCCATTTCTCTTGCCTTGGATCACCTAGCAGCTGTGCAGTACACAAATTGTACTATTTATACTGATTCACTTAGCTCTCTACTGCTCCTGGAATCTCTTCATGTTAGTTCTCATCAATATTAAAAACCAACTGGCCTAATTTTCTTTATCATCTACTTCTTCTGCATACAGGCCATGTCAGTATTCGTGGGAATAAACTCACTGACACCACAGCTAAGTATTCCTGCTCTGGTGCTATCACAGGCATGTCTGTCTGATACATGAACCACAGTCCTCTATTCAAGGCTCAGCTCCATGCCAGTTGGCAGTCGACTTTGGGTTAGCAGTATGATAAGAAGTTTTTCCAGATCATACCTTCTGTTGATCTTTAGCTTTCTTGCTTCTATAAGGATCAGAAGGAGAAAGTTGTCCTGGCTAGGCTAGGCATTGGTCACAGTTGTTCAACTCATTGTTTTCTTTAAGGGACTAATGTGCCAATGTGTGGGCTATTGTGACTTGAGTGTTTTCACGTATTTTAATAATTTTACTTTTATTTTTTTACCAGTTGTTTGCTGCACATAATTTAGTTGCTTTGTGCCAATAGATGCCAACCAACCAAACAGTTAATTTATTTATCACCCCTCCAAGAAGTACAGATTTTAATATGAATTACTTATTATAATTTAGTTATCCTAGTGCAAAGCATAATTTTTATAGCTTTCAATCTCATTTGGTTAGAGAACTATAAAATAGAAAATCAGACCCCTCTTGTCATACCCATGTGTCACTTTAAGAAACTGCTAATAGTTCTGTCAAATGTTTAATACTATTATTTATACCCAACAGAAAGCCAGAGTTTTAATCTGTGAAATGATTTTTATGTTGTTTTCTGTACAAAGTTTTGTCTACTATGCTTCTAGCTAAAACTTTGTTTCTGTTGGAAATGCATCAGTGAGCTCAACTGAATTTTTAATGGCTCTTGTCATATTATTATATGATGTTATCTGAATTTTAATGGCTCTTGTCATATAATTATAGGATGTTATCTGAATTTTTAATGGCTCTTGTCATATAATTATAGGATGTTATCTGAATTTTTTATGGCTCTTGTCATATAATTATAGGATGTTATCTGAATTTTTAATGGCTCTTGTCATAATTATAGGATGTTGTCTGAATTTTTAATGGCTCTTGTCATATAATTATAGGATGTTATCTGAATTTTTAATGGCTCTTGTCATATAATTATAGGATGTTATCTGAATTTTTGATGGCTCTTGTCATATAATTATAGGATGTTATCTGAATTTTTAATGGCTCTTGTCATAATTATAGGATGTTATCTGAATTTTTAATGGCTCTTGTCATATAATTATAGGATGTTATCTGAATTTTTAATGGTTCTTGTCATATAATTATAGGATGTTATCTGAAATTTTAATGGCTCTTGTTACATAATTATAGGATGTTATCTGAATTTTGCATATTATTATTGTTTAATTGAATAAAAAGTTGTTTAGCATAGTAATAACAATGTACAACAAATGTAGAGTTAAGTTTTATTAGCAGTTGATAGAAAAAAAGGGTCCAGATAAGTTATTTATTTCTTGTGTATTTTCTATTTATTGTTGTAAAAGTAACTACCATGTAAAAATAAGAAACATTTTAGTTCAGATTAGGAAAAAATTATAATTGTTCACAAGGTGAGCTTATGATAACATGACTAGTAAGCTTATGATAACATGACTAGCAAGCTAATGATAACATGACTCGTAAGCTTTGAGTAACTCTTTAATAGCTGGTGTATAACATGACTAGTAAGCTTGTGAGTAACTCTCAAATAGCTGGTGTATAACATGACTAGTAAGCTTGTGAGTAACTCAAGTAGCTGGTGTATAACATGACTAGTAAGCTTGTGAGTAACTCTCAAGTAGCTGGTGTATAGCATGACTAGTAAGCTTGTGAGTAACTCTCAAGTGGCTGGTGTATAACATGACTAGTAAGCTTGTGAGTAACTCTCAAGTAGCTGGTGTATAGCATGACTAGTAAGCTTGTGAGTAACTCTCAAGTGGCTGGTGTATAACATGACTAGTAAGCTTGTGAATAACTCTCAAGTAGCTGGTGTATAACATGACTAGTAAGCTTGTGAGTAACTCAAGTGGCTGGTGTATAACATGACTAGTAAGCTTGTGAGTAACTCTCAAGAAGATGGTGTATAACATGACTAGTAAGCTTGTGAGTAACTCTCAAGTAGCTGGTGTATAACATGACTAGTAAGCTTTGAGTAACTCTCAAGTAGCTGGTGTATAACATGACTAGTAAGCTTGTGAGTAACTCTCAAGAAGATGGTGTATAACATGACTAGTAAGCTTGTGAGGCTGGTGTATAACATGACTAGTTAGCTTATGAGTAACTCTCAAGTAGCTGGTGTATAACATGACTAGTAAGCTTGTGAGTAACTCTCAAGTAGCTGGTGTATAACATGACTAGTAAGCTTGTGAGTAACTCTCAAGTGGCTGGTGTATAACATGACTAGTTAGCTTATGAGTAACTCTCAAGTAGCTGGTGTATAGCATGACTAGTAAGCTTGTGAGTAACTCTCAAGTAGCTGGTGTATAACATGACTAGTAAGCTTGTGAGTAACTCAAGTAGCTGGTGTATAACATGACTAGTAAGCTTGTGAGTAACTCAAGTAGCTGGTGTATAAACATGCTGGTGTACATGAGTAAGCTTGTGAGTAACTCTCAAGTAGCTGGTGTATAACATGACTAGTAAGCTTGTGAGTAACTCAAGTAGCTGGTGTATAACATGACTAGTAAGCTTGTGAGTAACTCTCAAGTAGCTGGTGTATAACATGACTAGTAAGCTTGTGAGTAACTCTCAAGTAGCTGGTGTATAACATGACTAGTAAGCTTGTGAGTAACTCAAGTAGCTGGTGTATAACATGACTAGTAAGCTTGTGAGTAACTCTCAAGTAGCTGGTGTATAACATGACTAGTAAGCTTGTGAGTAACTCTCAAGTAGCTGGTGTATAACATGACTAGTAAGCTTGTGAGTAACTCTCAAGTAGCTGGTGAACTAGAAGTTTGCTAAGTGGTTTAAACTTTTATGGTAAAAATATTACTTAAACACAGTTCAACAAGGACAGTAAAACAATAAAATGTATGTACAAATCTACTGTTACAAGTTTAAAACTACTTATGATAAGCGTGTTACAAGTTGGTCATTCTGGGAAGGAAAAATGGGTAATTTAGATTTATTTTGATTTTTTTGTGTGTGTAGTTATGAGGTCAGTCAAAATGCCCAATCTCGTGTAGAGTTAAGATAGAGAAAATAACAGATAAAATATGAATTTAAAAAAAAAAAACGTTTAAAATTTATTTAGGAGGTTTGAGAAATTATGCAAATGAAACTTGACAGTTTGTTATTCACAGATGAAGAAAAGTATTTTTAATCTTAATATGAAAATCACTGCATTCAGACCATTCAACACTTTGACTCTATACATTCAATTAGAAATTATTATGAAAACGTTTCATTAAAAATTCTGATCTTTAGTGTACAAATGACTTAATGCTTACTGAAAACTTGTTAAGAAGAACAAAATATATTAGACATTAAATTATGGAAATTTAAGGATAAACTGAATCCATAGTGAGAGAGTTAAGTCAAAGTTAATGTTTGGTGAATTTAGGATAAAAGTAAATAGCCAGATGAAGCATAATTCTAATGCTTTTCTGTGAGCTGCTTCTACCATGAAATTATTTCAAATATATTCCACTCTATCTAATAGTAAGAAAGCCTGGTTTTTCATCATGAGCTTTATTTTATGATATAAATTTCTTGCTACAATTACTTTGGATATTGTTTTGTAAAAGTATCCATTTTTTAACTATATGATCAACTATTGTGTGTTGATTAATATCTCTTTTAGGTAACTTCTTTTGTGGAAGCTAGACATGATTTTGGTGTTTGTATTTACCTAGCTACAAAATGCTTTTTTCATTTTCATCTATAAGACAATATAAGTTTACTGCAAAACAGTTTATGCATGAATCTGGAGTTGAGGTTTACATAGCTACAATATTAAAAAAATAATAATAAAATAATAACCCCTGAACTTGAAAAAAGAAGTTCTGTCTGTACTTCTTTGCACATGAGCATAGTTTGATTCTTTGCACATGAGCATAGTTTGATTGATTTGTTTCTGGTGGAATATGTTGGACCATGAAATCTGGTGGAGGAACACAGTAATTGAGTGTCATAAGTAAAATCAAGAAATTCAACGTTCTTTTTATCTTTTTCATAAATTAATTAGTAATTTACATGTAAAATGGTTATTTCAATGGCAGTTGAGGATTGTTGTTACAAGCAGTTATTATGTACCTATACATTGTATGTGTGAGGGTGGTGAAAGTTACACAAGGAAATATTATATAAATGGAACAGATCTGTTTTACATCAGTAGGGGTTACATTTTCAAATTAAACAACATTTTATACTTTATGTATATTCTTAACAATAACCAAATGAAGTTTGGAAGGAGATATGTATTTCAAGTAGCAAAAGCTTATTTTAAGATACTTTTAAAACTTGGTGCTGATACAAAAGTATTAGGTTTGGTTTGAATTTCATGCAAAGCTACACGAGGGCTATCTGCACTAGCCATCCCTAATTTAGCAGTGTAAGACTAGAGGGAAGGCAGTTATTCATCACCGCCCACTGCCAACTCTTGGGTTACTCTTTTACCAATGAATAGTGGGATTGACCATAACATTATAATGCCCCCACAGCTGAAAAGGTGATCATGTTTGGTGTGATGAGGATTCGAACCCATGACCCTCAGATTGCGAGTCGAGTTTCTTAACCACCTGGCCATGCTGAGCCCAAAAATATTAGGAAAGATTGTTGTTAATGTTAAATATTTGAAGTAGTAATCTAAACATATATATAACAATTGTTTTGATATTCATGTTTAATAAATAAATGAACAATTCATTGCTTGTATAAGATTGTTTAAGGAGATGAATCCTCAGAATAAAAAACATTTTCGAAGTGAATGTCCAACAACTGTGTTTAATAACCTCATAATGGTGTTTAGCTGAACATTAGTAAATTACATTTATTATTTCTTCATAAATAAAAAATAATTATATAGTGTTTCATCATTGTCTTCTAGGCAAGATATTCAAAGAATTAATTTTGAAGGCAGAATGTTCATTATCCATCTTCTCTTCAGTGAGGTAAGTTTTAAGTTGTTGTAAGATGTCCTAAATATTATATAGATGTGTAATTTATTTCTGTTCTATTATTCTCTTTTATCTGATTTTGAACTTTCATCCATTTTTCAATAAATAAACATATAAACACAAGAATTCTAATTTGTTATAAATTTAGTATAGTGTACACACAAACATATTTCCTGGATTTAATATTTACACTTTCCTGACTTTGTTGTTTTGACGTGTTTGGCAGAAGTATCTAAATGAAACATCTATTTTTTTGTAAACCTTCTTTTTCTAGTTCTCACCTTAATTTGGCAAAATGTGTACATGCACACTAGATATATTTATTTTCCTCATGTATACATGTGCACTAGATATTTTGAGTTCTATGATTTATATATTCACAGTAGATATTTTGACTTTCTTATGTGTACATTCACATTAGATATTTTAATTTTCCTAGATGTTATGATTTTTCTAATGTATGCATGCACAATAGATATTTTTATTTTCTTTATGTATACATTCCTACTAGATATTTTGATTTTTCTGGATTATACATTCACATTAAATATTTTGATTTTCCTTACATATGTACACACTATGCATTTTGATTTTTCTAATGTGCACACTAGATATGTTGACATGGTACTTACCTCCTTTCACAAGGTTAACTATTATTCTGTGTTGCCTTCTATATGTAGACTTTTTCTTTATGCATGCCACAAGCCTTCGTGCTTCTCCTCTGTTCCAACATGTCTTTCATGCAAATCATCATGTGCAGTCTCTTTAACTCTTTCAATATGGGTTTGGTTCCTGGAACCAATCTCATAACCATTATGTGAATGCAAGTCAGTGAAAACACTGACATGGCCTTTGACCTGTGACCCATCTCAAAAGGGTTAACTAATAGCAGCATGACATTCTCGTGTGACTCCTTCTAAACTCTTCTTTCAAGCCTTCACTTCTTGTTTGTCAGCATTTGAATACAAAAAATATTCTTTTGTGTTCTTAGTGACAAATGGCCTTTTTTTCATGTGAAGTGTTTCCTTTTTAAGTTTATTTTTTTATACCAGTTGGCATGCTTACTGTTGAGATGGAGTATTGCACAAAACTGCTTGATGTTTTAATTACCTCCCAATAATTTGCTTCATAAACATGCCTTGACCAGACTATACAAATTATTAATTATATGGGTAAAGCAGAAGGGAATAATACAGTGTTGTCTGATTTTCAAAATAGGGTATTGTGGTTCCCCATTGCACTGTATCCAGTGATGACATTTGTCTGGACTCTCCACCACATTGTCACCATCATTTCTTCAAGTGTTATATGAGAGTCCTTGCAACTTTCCAGTTCCAAGCCTCTGGAGTGATTAACTGTAGAGTTGCCCATCTGAATGCATTCCAGATGGAAAAAGTTAGAACCATTCAATTGAGAATAGGGCTCTGGTGTACTGTTGATGTAGATGAGATGAGGTTTTCAGAGGAGTTGAGTCATTCTACTGACTCATATGGGCCTACTGATCACATTTATGCAACAACCAGAGCCAAGCCAGCTCCATACTGGATCATGTGGTCTCCTGACACATTTACACAACCAATGGAGTTGAGCCATCACATTCATAGATGACGTGGCCTTTGCTAGCAATAACACAACCACTGGAGTTGAGCTGTCACCTTCTAGTGGACATGGCCTCCTGATACCTATTACACACTCATTGGGGTAAAGCCATCACCTTCTTGGTTGACATGGCCTTCTGATACTATTTACACAACCATGGGAGTTGAGCTGTTACCTTACTTGCTGTCATGGTTTCCTGATCACATTTACACACTCACTGGAGTTGAACTTTCACCTTCCTTGTTGATGTGGTCTCCTGGTACTATTTACACAACCACAGGAGTTAAGATGTTATGTTACTGGCTGTCATGGTGTCCTGATTACATTTATTCACTCACTGGACTTGAACCTTTACCTTCCTGGTTGATATGGCCTCTTGATACTATTTACACAACCACAGGAGTTGAGCCATCATTTTATGGGATGATATGGATGTCTTATACATTTACACACACATTGTAGTTGAGCTGTCATAATTGCAATTTGCCCTTTTGATTGTGAGACCTTATCCTACCTTCTCATGGAAGTCGATTTCCAGCATAGAGGTTTTGGATTTTAGTGAACCAATCAGCATAAGTTCTCACATGATTTCAGGTTGTCTATCTTTCTTTCCCAATTACTCCATCTGTGTTTGGTCGCAGTGGTAGTGCATGGAGTTGTTCCAGTGGCATTTTTGACTATTCCTCATTCTTTTCTTACAGGGATCCTACTGTCTTTGGACGGTGCCAGCTTGTTTCATGGATGGGGAAGTTAATTCTAGACAACATATCCTTTCAGTACCAGAAGTCAATTCCTGGATTAATAAATCAGTGATGATTCTTGTGGAGTACCCAGAAATCAGCACATGTCTTAATCCCCAATTAATGTGTTTGAGGTGAAGACAGAGTGATCCTCATCCTGTCCTTGTGTGAGGAAGTTTTTGATGTAGCTGAATTATTAAGTATAGTCCATCATACCCTAGTCACTCTACACTTCACAGTTGCCATCCTTGTGTGTTATACAATCTACATGTGAAACAAGAGTACATCTGGCTCAGAAGTAGTGTTGTTTCTCTTTTCATATCTATCTCTCTTATTGTCAGGGTTATCCTTTAATATGCTTTTGGGGGTGCTTCTATCATTCCCTTATACCAGTCCCTCCTTCTCACTGTGGGATTTTAGCTAATTTGTGACAGATGGTAAGTACCATATAAGAAGTTATAATTTTCCTATACTAAAATGTATTTCTCACAGGTATTCATCTTCTCTCACACTTTCCACCCTTCCTCCTCACTTCAAAGTGAAGGTTTGGTAGAGGGGTGTAGAATAAATAGCATGCATCACATGAACATGCCATACTATAGGTGGTTAAGAAATGACACATGATGATTTGCATGAGAGAGATATTGGAATATGGTAATTCCAACAATGGAATAAAGCACATTAGATATTTTGTTATTGTTGTATACATGCACACTAAATATTTTGATTTTTTTAGTATTTTGGTTTTCAGTTTTGATCAGTATAAATAGAATGTTACATACAGTATTGATATTTTTTTTTATTCTTCTTTGATACTTTACTGTATTGATCTGTGTTATACAAAGGCAAAAGAAGGCTTGATATCTGATGCCTCCTACCTGGTTTTACATTGTAAATATTGTCAATATTCATGACTTTTCAAACCACAACCTCTCCTGATATTACACTGTGATATATTTGGAGAATTAGTACATTCACATAGAGAGTCTGGATATTATGTTTCTTGTTTTGTTTTTTGTTTCATTTTTCTATTGTTGCAGACTCTTGGTATAGATAGACACATCCACAACTATGCTTTTTAAACTGTCCTTGCATAGCCTGGTGGTCATGACACTCAACTAGGAAGAGGTTAGATCCTATACCTGAAAATACTCACACTTTTAGCTATGGGGTTATTATAATGTGATGGTAAATCCAACTATTCATTGATAAAGAATAGCTCAAGAGTTGGTGGTGGGTATTGTTGCTAGCTGCCTTTCCTCTAGTCTGTCACTTTTAATTTTGGAATGACTAGCACAGATAGCCCTTGAATAACTTTCAATAAAATTCAAAAAGAAATAAGTCTTTGTAGCCTGAACTCTTAATTTTTGCTGAATTGTTATATTCTCTTGAAATTCAGACACTTGAATAACAAGTCTTTATAATTTTCACTTTCTTATTTTAAATTTTCATATTATTTTGGTTAACTTTACTTATAGAACTAAAATAACCCAAAATATTTATGAAAATACAGTGGTTCCTCGAACGACTCTTTTCTCGAACAATTTGGTTTTCGAACATATTGTGTAAGAAAAAAATGTCTTGGTTCCCGAACCAAGCTGTAGTGGTCTGAACCCCTGAAATAACTTGGCTGATGACCCAAATGACCCTTCGACCATTTTCAGCTCGCGCCAAGCTTGCCCAAAACATTTTACCAGCACCTGTCACTCAGTCCACACCCCCGCTAAAATCTGCTGTGAACGTTCTTGTTTTTCTTTTTTTATTGTTGTTGTTTTTCTAAATATTCTGATTAAATAAGCCACCATGGGGTCAAAGAAGTATAATGAAAGCAGCAAACCAAAAAGAAAAGTTGTTAGAGCCACAATAGAGGTGAAAAACAGTCTCATAGCGAAGTATGAGAGTGGTGATCTCGTGTCTGACCTTGCTACACAGTTTGGTATGGTGAAGTCTACAGTCTGCACCATACTGAAAAATAAAGATGTCATCAAAGGAACTGATGTTGCAAAAGGAGTGACAGTGCTCACAAAACAAAGATCACAAACAATGGAAGAGGCAGAAAAACTGTTGTTGATTTGGGTAAACAAAAAACAGTTAGCTGGTGATAGCATTTCTGAGACCATCATTTGTGAGAAAGCAAAGCAGTTGCATGCTGACCTCCTGAAAAACACCCCTGGAACGAGTGCTGATACAAGTGATGCCATGGGGAGGGTGCCAGGCAGAAACAAACCTCATTAGACAAGTTTTTAGTGAGAAATAGGTCCAGTGAGTCCTAAGCAAGTTGTAGTGGTGCAAAGAGACAGAAAAGAGAAAGAACCCCAGAAGGAGAATTACCTGACATTTTTATGGAATGTGACTCCCCTTCCAAACAATAATAACCCTCCTACTCTCCACGTTCCTCACCACCTTTCACTTACACCATCAGCTCTCCTCAGCACAGGTAAAGTGCAGTTAAATTTTCATTTATTGTTTTTTATTATGTTTATAGTTTTTGTGGTTGACTTTATGCATGTAAGTATTATTATACAGGTATAAATAAGCAATATTTTTACGTAAAATGCTTCATAATGCATAATTTTTGGAGGTCTGTAATGGATTAATTTAATTTACAGTATTTCTTATGGGAAAAATTGATTCGAGTTTTGAACAGCCTTCTGGAACAGATTAAGTTTGAGAACCGAGGTACCACTGTATGTCATAGAATTAATATTAAAATGTTCAGTGGCATATTTCTCATAGTTTAATAGACTAATTAAAATTCTAACTGTCATCTTTTCTTTTAATCCATTGTAGTTGCTGTCTTTCATATATTTTTTTTTTTTTCATTGGTGCCCTATTATACAGGAGACCAAGAGTAAGGTAAGTTTTGTGATTTATTTTGGTTATAAGAATATTTAATCAGTGGTATCTTGTCATTGGTGTGTCATAGTTTATAACAAAGCTTGTATATAACCACATAATAACTAACTTTAGGTGTGTGTTTTTATAAAGCCATTTTTCAGTTTAAATAGTAAATACAAATAAAGCTCAAGTTGAACATTATATATATATTATGAAGTCTAATGAAATCAAGTATTTAATGTTAGTCTTTTTGTCTCGTTAGTGAGTAGGGTAACAACAGTCTCAAATATAGGTTAGACATCTTTTTGTCTTGTTGGTGAGTGGTATAACAACAGTCTCAAGTATAGGTCAGATATTTTTTTTTCTTGTTAGTGAGTAGTGTAACAACAGTCTCAACTATAGGTAAACCATCTTTTTGTCTTGTTGGTGAGTGGTATAACAACAGTCTCAAGTATAAGTCAGATATTTTTTTGTCTTGTTAGTGAGTAGTGTAACAACAGTCTCAAGTGTTGGTTGTGGTCATCAGTCATGGTGTTTTAAAAGTGTGGTTACACGACAGTTACCTTGTTTAAAATTGTATGGTTATATGGTGGAGACTTTATATAGCAGTATTGGATTGTATGTCATAAGTACAGTAGTACTTATAATACAGTTGGGCCGATTGTGAAATACAGATTAAGATCTCAAGCACAGTGCATACAGCATGTAAACAAAACTACACACACTGTTGAATAGTAAACAAACAAATTACAGGACAACAAGCAACCAAAGCATTTGAAAAAGTTGTAAAAACAAAATTTTCACTGAATTATAATTGACTAATATTGTTAGGAAGACATTTCTAATATTGTTAGGAAGACATTTCTCTATCCTGTCTTCACCTCATGTGTATGACTTAATTACACTACCTTGGCCATAATAACAAGTAACAATAATAAAATAATAATCATTTAGCAACACCACTAATGAACTAACAATACATTAGAAGCCATATTCTATAATTAGGAGTGTGCTCTATGAATTGGCAGATAATAACCCACCCACCCTTCATATCACATGCAAGTGCATGACTGCTTATATACACGTTTCATGATCAGTCTGCAGCTTTATGAGTGAGATGAAAAAAACACAAAAAATACACCTGAACTACATAGGTGCTCTAAATCTAGGTTCTAACTATAATTTGACTTTTGAAAGCAATGTTTTCAGTTCAGTATATCTGACTTGAGGATTTTTGTATTGGACAGAGTAATTCTATCATATCATTCAGTGCCTAAGATGTGAGTCTCCTATGTGAGGATGAACATTACCAAAGTCAGACATGGCTTTGCTCGAGCATTCTGAACTGAAAACAAGAATGATAAGTTGTGTTGTTTTCAAACTGAATATGACCTGTTGATATCATTCTTAAGTTGCACTTGAAACAGTGCTATTTTTAAATTACATCTTTCAAGGAAACAAAAGGAAAGAAGAAAATCTAATGTCATTAACCTTGAAAAGTTTTTGTCCCAACAAAGAGAGCATTACTGTTAGAACAGGGATGAGGTTAGAGACAGTAATGTGAAACAAACCTTGTATACATTAATCCAGCCAGTGAAAAGGCTGCCACTCTGACTAGATGGAAAAAAACCTGTATGAAAGATATAAGCAAAATGTAGAAAATGTTGAGAAGTGGCTCTGAGAAAAGCAATGAGAAGGATATACCTAGAACCTAACGAATCTTGAGACTTAGGACCAAGAAAAATCTATGAGAAGGATCAACCTGGAGACCAGTCTCTTAATATTTAGCATTAAGAAATGCTATCAGAAAATAGGCCTAGAGAAAAGTGCTCTGTTTTGAATAATAAAATCGTTAGGAAGCAGAAATGATTTAGATAACATTACAATACTTGGAAGTTTTTGATACATTGCAACCTCAAAGAAATGTGGCAATTATTCTGCCCATTTCTCCATCATGTTGTACTGTGATCTAATTATAAACTTGAACTGAGTTTCATCAATAGCTAACCCTTTATAAATACTCAATAAATATAAAAAATTCCAAAGTCAGCAGTTTTTATACTATCCTGTTGGCCCACCCCTTAGTAGTCAGGTAGATATAAGTGCTCCTATAAGCAAAGTACGACTATGGAAGCTTTCTGTCTCACCACATCAAATACCACATTCTTACGTTACACACTTCATTATGGTCATGTAATTTGATTACATACATGTCTCTGTTCTTGGTTTCTCAAACAAAGTTTGCAGAAAAGAAATTTAGCCTTATACATTTTTCATTTAATTTTAATGATTACCAAGTTACAAAAAGCACATGAAGTAGGAATAGACTGAATGATAGCCATGCCCACTTTGTGGTTGAACCACCAAGTGTTATATTTGTGTAAGTTACCGTGATGTAATTACTTTCTAAAGATGTAATTTTATATTACATATTTGAGGATATAAAATGCAAGCAAAGATTGTTAAATTTATGTAATTACTGGAAAAGTGTATATGTTTTCACACTATAGATATAAGGATAGATATTTTTTATAGTTTATTTAACAGGAACATCAATCTTATTGTAGAGTGAAACCGTAGGGTTTCCTGTTGTTGAAAAGTGTTAGTTGCACAAGTACCAATCTGGAAGAGTGCCAGTAGGTAACGGTTCTACAGTTGCACAGTAAAAATGGATATATAATAATAATGGCCACACTGTTTTCAATGAAAATCAGTACCAGAAGTCAAGTTACTGAAGGTTTTTATTGTAAGAACACAGAGGTCCAGAAAGAATTGTATAGTAGGACATTTTTAGCCTTATCTTTGTCTTGGTGTTTGACCAGTTGATTCCCAATTTGAATGCGAACCATTTAAAAGTTTGTTCTGGTTTATTGTATTCCATAATATCTGATTATAATTGTTTGAGCTTTAATGTATTTAACTGTTTTTATATTACCTTTGAAGTGACTGTTTTATTAGTGTTTATGAAATATTTAGAAAAATTGTTTGTTGATTTTTAAATGACATGTTTATAGTTTTATCATAAATGTTAATAGATTGAATTAAAAATAATATTGATTTTAAACAGAGGAAGCATCTTATTGGGTTCAAATGTCCCACTCAAGCAGCATGTAAACACTTGTGGAAGTGTGCCTTGGAACAGCGTTACTTTTTTTCGTAAGCAAACTTATTTCTAAGGTTGATGACACATTTCTATTTTGAATTGGAAAACATAAAAGTATTAACCTATGTGCTCACATAAGATGTACTGTTCCATGTAATTCAGTATCAAAAGTATTACTTTATTATAATTACTAGAATACCTTCCTTTCACACATAAGATGTACTATTCCATCTAAGCCAGGATCAAAAGTAATACTTTATTATAATTACTCGAATACCTTCCTTTCACACATAAGATAGCCAGGATCAAAAGTATTACTTTATTATAATTACTAGAACACCTTCCTTTCACACATAAGATGTTCTGTTCCATGTAAGCCAGGATCAAAAGTATTACTTTATTATAATTACTAGAATACCTTCCTTTCACACATAAGATGTACTATTCCATTTAAGCCAGGATCAAAATACTTTATTATAATTACTTGAATATCTTCCTTTCACACATAAGATGTGCTGTTCCATGTAAGCCAGGATCAAAAGTATTACTTTATTATAATTACTAGAATACCTTCCTTTCACACATAAGATGTACTATTCCATGTAAGCCAGGATCAAAAGTATTACTTTATTATAATTACTTGAATACCTTCTTTTCACCTTGCAAAAGTGAAGAATTATTTATTCATTTTGTCCATTTGTAAAAAAAGATATTGTTATTGGTATTTAACAATGTAAACAGAGATGTAGGTAATTTTCATTCAAGGTTTTTTTTTTATTTAGAAAGACATGATGATGTACATATTTCTTTTACCATTAGATTAGTTTACGATGCATGAATTTCTCCTAATATTAGATCACTTTGTGATGTAGTACTCTACTATCATTAGATCAGTTTATAATATAGGAATTTCTACTACATCATAAACTGATCTAATGTCAAGAGAAATTCCTATATCATGAACTGATCTAATGATTGTAGAGCATTACATCATAAAGTGATCCAATGACTATCATTAAATCAGTTTATGATATAAAAATTTCTCTGACAATTAGATAAATTAATGAGATAGAACAGTCTTGTACAATTAGGTCAGTTTATGATGTATGATTCTCTTCTGCCATTAAGATAATTCATGATGTAGGACTTTCCCTACAATTAGGTCAGCTTATGATGTATAAACCTTTCCTTATGATGTGTGTGTGTGTACCTTTTCTATTATTAGAATTATAATGATGTAGAAACAGCAGTTTTATAATGTAGCATTTGGCTTTGAAACCACAAAACAAACAAACTCAGTTTGTAGACAAGTGAAAGAAAATGTTGCTGTTTAATAATAAGTCTTCTGTCATTTGTCTCAGTAACATGTTGTTTCAATGCATTCTGTCTTTTAGTACAAATAAAATTGTGACAAAGACATTATGACATACACAATAGTATAGTCTAAATATTTTAACAAAAGATAATACTGAGTATTTATTTACAGAAAAGAACTTACAGTTCTGAGATGTAGAGATGCTGCATTTTAAGTGTATAAAGAACAAAATATTTTAAAAGTATTTGATGTTAAAAATGTCATTGTTTATTATGTTTGATATATAAAAAAACAGGATGGAATCATCTTCAGAGGTTCCAGCAGTTACTACAGGAGGAGGTTTATTTTCCAGGGGGTCAAAGTTCAGGTACAGGTATGTAGCAGAGGTAAAATATCAATTCATTTGGTGTTTGTTACTGATTTGTGGCAGGAAACATGACCCTGGTGAAACAAACTTGGGTCATGGGCTGAAAACTCCATAATGGCTCATGTTTGTGGGCATTTAGATGCACAAGGTGCAGACCACATTATAACACTTATCATTTAACACAGATATGGTATAAATGTTTGCTGCTTACCTTCAACCCTGTGTTTCACTGTTACTCTGACATTGGATGCCAGTTGTCATCATTCCACAAAATTTGAGAACTATCACCACTTGTAAAGCTGGTGGACCAACCCTATCAAAGTATCTACAGGGATACTATGGTGCATACACTTCACAGATGGTGCCTGCTTACATGCGACTACATCAGATACACTTTTGGATTTCACAGAACAGCATAAATAGTTGGGAGAAAAATATAGCGAGTACATTATAAAGTACCACTTGACATCTTTGTAAACGTTGCTTGCCAAAAGTCATGCTTTTCCGTTTACTGGTGTCATGCAATAAAACACAAACATACTAAATGCAAGACAAATATATGTACATCAGTCCCAGTGGAAATGTCAGTGAAATATCTTTTTATGGATAGAGTTGAAGAATAACATAGAAAAATGCAAATATGTGTGTGTGTGTATCCATAGTTAAGCCTAGTTAAAATTTACTCAGCATCACATTCCAGAATGAGGTGGTTGAATAAAACAGCCAGTTGTTATGTTTATTGTAATTTATTGTTATTCAAAGAAAGATACCATTAAAAAAGTTAGAGTGAGCTTAATTGGACTCAGTGTTAGCTGTTGTAGTTCCTTAAAAAAATTGTTTCACTTTTGAACAGTTCTAGATGGAAATCTTAAGAAATACTAAGGAAATCAAACTAACTTACTGAAGAACCCATTTAGTTAATGCCACTTGATTTGATTCAGAACATAAGTTGATAGAAATGCTTGTGAAAGCCTATGTTGCTGAGTGACTTGCAAATCTTATCTCAGTGGGCGAGTAGAAAAGGAAGTGGTTGAAGTGATGAAAACCTTTCAACGAGATCCTCCTCAATTTCAGAGAAGTTGCACACATACCTCATCTTTTCATCATAAAAGTGAATCTTATCCAACAACACCAGCTACACCATCTAGGGATTATGAAACAGGTGAGTTTATTTCATATATATATTTACAGAAGTTTGAGTAATATCACGTACCTGTTCTGGTCATCTGTGAAGTTTTTGGTGGACTTATCGATGCTTGTGTTACAATAATGTCTTCTATGTGTTAAATCAAGGTTTAGACATTATTAAATACAATCTGTAAATGATTCACTTGACTAAAGTTTTATATTCATTGGTCAGTACATTACTGACATTACTTGACCACAGGCTCCTTCCTTCTACTTTAGTCTGTTGCATTTCTCAATGTCTAGGAAGCATCCATCTATGCATGGAATGAGAAAAAACAAATGTCACATGAATGTTGTTGGAATGGGAGCAAACAGATGTATCATGACTATTATTGGGACGATAACAACAGATGTATCATGACTATTATTGGGACGATAACAAACAGATGTATCATGACTATTGTTGGAATGATAACAAACAGATGTATCATGACTATTATTGGGATGATAACAAACAGATGTATCCTGACTATTATTGGGATGATAACAAACAGATGTATCATGACTATTCTTGGAATGATAAAAAACAGATGTATCACGACTATTATTGGGATGATAACAAACAGATGTATCATGACTATTATTGGGATGATAACAAACAGATGTATCATGACTATTATTGGGATGATAACAAACAGATGTATCATGACTATTATTGAGATGATAACAAACAGATGTACCATGACTATTATTGGGATGATAACAAACAGATGTATCATGACTATTGTTGGAATGATAACAAACAGATGTATCATGACTGTCATTGGGATGATAACAAACAGATGTATCATGACTATTATTGGGATGATAACAAACAGATGTATCATGACCATTGTTGGGATGATAACAAACACATGTATCATGACTATTATTGGGTTGATAACAAACATGTTTTCATGACTGTCATTGGGATGATAAACAGATGTATCATGACTGTCATTGGGATGATAACAAACAGATGTATCATGACTGTCATTGGGATGATAACAAACAGATGTATCATGACTATTATTGGGATGGCAACAAACAGATGTATCATGACTATTGTTGGAATGATAACAAACAGATGTATCATGACTATTGTTGGAATGATAACAAACAGATGTATCATGACTATTATTGGGATGGTAACAAACAGATGTATCATGACTATTGTTGGAATGATAACAAACAGATGTATCATGACTATTGTTGGAATGATAACAAACACATGTATCATGACTATTGTTGGAATGATAA